>NC_092745.1:45550514-46164264 GCF_047496795.1 Chiloscyllium punctatum | reverse complement strand
TACTGGCACTGAGGGGTAGCAGAGGAGATTCACTAGCTTGATTCAGGGATTGAGGGGAGACAATGGCCTAGTGGTATTATTGTGAGACTGTTAGTCTGGAGACCCAGGTAGTGTTCTGGGGACTCCAGTTAGAATCCTGCCACAGCAGATGGTGTAATTTGAACTCAATAAAATCAAGAAGTAAAAGTCTAATGATGACTGTGAATCCATTGTCAATTTTGTAAAAACCCATCTCGTTCACTGTAGTCTTTTAGAATCTGTCATCCCTACCTAGTCTGTGCTCCAGACACACAGCAATATGACTGACTCTTAATTACCATTTGGGCAATTATGGATGGGCAATAAATGCTGGCTTGGCCACTAGTCCTCAGCAGAAGCCTCACCTTCATTCCCCTACGCTCTCGGATTAACGAGTTCAACACGCGGCGAGACATCGAACAATTCTTCCGCCGCCTTCGCCTCCGCGCCTACTTCTCCAACCAGGATTCTTGCCCATCCTCTGACGACCCCTTCTCCCACCTCCAACACACCCCATCCACCTGGACACCCCGTGCTGGCCTCTTACCCACCCTCAATCTCTTCATAACCAACTGCCGCCGCGACATTAACCGCCTCAACTTCTCCACCCCTCTCACCCACTCCAACCTCTCACCCTTGGAACGTGCAGCCCTCCACTCCCTCCGTTCCAACCCCAACCTCACTATCAAACCAGCAGACAAGGGAGGCGCGGTAGTAGTTTGGCGTACCGACCTTTACACCGCTGAGGCTAAACGCCAGCTCGCAGACACCTCCTCCAACTGCCTCCTTGACCATGACCCCACCTCCCACCACCAAACCATCATCTCCCAGACCATCCAGAACCTCATCACCTCAGGGGATCTCCCATCCACCGCCTCCAACCTCACAGTCCCACAATCCCGCACCACCCATTTCTACCTCCTGCCCAAAATCCACAAACCTGACTGCCCCGGCCGACCCATTGTCTCAGCCTGCTCCTGCCCCACCGAACCCATCTCTGCATACCGCGACACGGTCCTGTCCCCCTTAGTCCAAGAACTCCCCACCTACGTTCAGGACACCACCCACGCCCTCCACCTCCTCCATGATTTTCACTTCCCCAGTCCCCAACGCCTTATCTTCACCATGGACATCCAGTCCCTGTACACCTCCATCCCCCATCACGAAGGCCTCAAAGCCCTCCGCTTCTTCCTTTCCCGCCGTACCAACCAGTACCCTTCCACTGACACCCTCCTTCGACTGACTGAACTGGTCCTCACCCTGAACAACTTTTCTTTCCAATCCTCCCACTTCCTCCAAACCAAAGGAGTAGCCATAGGCACCCACATGGGCCCCAGCTATGCCCGCCCCTTCGTAGGATATGTGGAACAGTCCATCTTCCGCAGCTACATTGGCACCACCCCCCACCTTTTCCTCTTACATCGATGGTTGTATCGGCGCTGCCTCGTGCTCCCACGAGGAGGTTGAACAGTTCATCCACTTTACCAACACTTTCCACCCCGACCTCAAATTCACCTGGACTGTCTCAGACTCCTCCATCCCCTTCCTAGACCTTTCCATTTCTATCTCGGGTGAACGAATCAACACAGACATTTACTATAAACCGACCGACTCCCACAGCTACTTAGACTACACCTCCTCCCACCCTGTCGCCTGTAAAAATGCCATCCCATATTCCCAATTCCTTCGTCTCCGCCGCATCTGTTCCCAGGAGGACCAGTTCCAAAACCATACCACCCAGATGGCCTCCTTCTTCAAGGACCACAATTTCCCCCCAGACGTAGTCGACGATGCCCTCCACCGCATCTCTTCCACTTCCTGCTCCTCCGCCCTTGAGCCCCGCCCCTCCAACCGCCACCATTTCCGCCACCTCCAAACGGACCCCACCACCAGAGACATATTTCCCTCCCCTCCCCTATCAGCATTTCAAAAAGACCACTCCCTCCGTGACTCCCTCGTCAGGTCCACACCCCCCACCAACCCAACCTCCACTCCCAGCACCTTCCCCTGCAACCACAAGAAATGCAAAACTTGCGCCCACACCTCCCCCCTTACTTCCCTCCAAGGCCCCAAGGGATCCTTCCATATCCACCACAAATTCAACTGCATCTCCACACACATCATCTATTGCATCCACTGCACCCGATGTGGCCTCCTCTATATTGGGGAGACAGGCCGCCTACTTGCGGAACGTTTCAGAGAACACCTCTGGGACACGGGGCCAACCAACCCAACACTTCAACTCCCCCTCCCACTCCACCAAGGACATGCAGGTCCTTGGACTCCTCCATCGCCAGACCATGGCAACACGACGGTTGGAGGAAGAGCGCCTCATCTTCTGCCTGGGTACCCTCCAACCAGATTTCTCCAGTTTCCTCATTTCCCCTCCCCCCACCTTGTCTCAGTCAAATCCCTCGAACTCAGCACCGCCTTCCTAACCTGCAATCTTCTTCCTGACCTCTCTGCCCCCACCCCACTCCGGCCTATCACCCTCACCTTGACCTCCCTCCACCTATCGCATTCCCAACGCCCCTCCCCCAAGTCCCTCCCCCCTACCTTTTATCTTAGCCTGCTGGACACACTTTCCTCATTCCTGAAGAAGGGCTGATGCCCGAAACGTCGATTCTCCTGTTCTTTGGATGCTGCCTGACCTGCTGCGCTTTTCCAGCAACACATTTTCAACACCCTAATCCTGTAAATGAATAAACAAAAAGCTGTATAAGATGCTGGTGAGGCCACACCCGGAGTACTGTGTACAGTTTTGGTCTCCTTACCTGAGAAAGGGTGTACGGGCACTGGAGGAGGTGCAGAGGAGATCCGCTCGGTTGATTCCGGAGTTGAGAGGGTTGGCCTATGAGGAGAGATTAGGTATAGTCCCAGTCTGCTCATTGGAATTTAGAAGAATGAGGGGGAATCTTAAAGAAAACTATAAAATTGCAAAGGGAATAGATAGATCAATGCAGGGAGATCGTTTCCACTGGCAGGTGAAACTAGAACGAGGGGGCAGAGCTTCAAAGTAAGAGGGAGCAGATTTAGGACTGAGCTGAGGAGAAGCATCTTCACCCGAAAGGTCCTGAATCTGTGGAATTCCCCACCCAGGGAAGCAGTTGAGGCTACCTCGCTGAATGTTTTTTAAGGCAAAGGTTTTGGAATAGTAAAGGAATTAAAGGTCACGGCGAGCAGGTGGGGTAAGTGAAGCTCAGGCCACAAAAGGAGCAGCCATGATCTTATTGAGTAGAAGTGCAGAGTTGAGGGGCCAAATGGGCTATTCCTGCTCCTATTTCTTATGTTCTAAAATGAGAATTCGACAGATCAAGTGCGGAGAGCCCAGGCAATACTGAACCTGCTGCAGTTCCTCACACCAGGAAGAATAAAAAGCAGACAAGATTGATTTGACAGCAGCCGGGAAGGGCTACCAGAAGCTAGGAGTTCCCAGAAAGGCAGGGTGCTCATGCTGCTGACAGGACAGCGAGAGAGTTACAGTGACTGGCGAGCTAACTACATGCATTTACAAAACAGATCCAAAGCCTTCAACTGGGCCTGTGCAACAACTCCAGTGTTAATTGTCATGGAAATCTGAAACACTCTCTCCCTCCCTGTCCCTCAAAAGACTGTCCCAAAACCTTTATTACTGGGCCACAATAAGACTTTTGGTAAACAAGGGTATGCAGTGTCACGGTGTGAGCCAAGGTGGGTGACTGAATATAAGATGTAACTTCCGCTTTCACCTTGTCAAGGGCATCTAAGGATAGGCAATAAGTGACACCCATGTCCTGTAACGGATTTATTAAATATCACTCATGATCGATATCATTGAATGATGAGGAGCTGAATGACTTTCTCTTGTCCCTGTGTAAGTGTGGACAGCAGTAAAATGGATTGTTGCTTCCCTAGCGTGGTGATGCAGACCTTGAGTTGCCTTTCTTCTATGTAGTGGTGTTTAAAGCAGGTTAACTTATCTGCTACATGCCCACCTTCCTTTGTTTGGATATACACGGCCTCCTTATTGTGCTCAGAGAAAGGATCATGGCTCTCCATCAGGAAAACACAAAAAATGTCCAGAAGAGGTGGTGATCAGATGTGGTGCCCAGGGGTGTCGATGAGGACAGTGCAATTGATGTGATTTATATGGATTTATCCTCCAAGTCCCTCCTGATGTAACTCTCAAGGTCCCACATGGGAGACTGTTAAGAGGTTTTGAGTTTTTTGATGAAGTAACAAAGAGGATTGATGAGGGCAGAGCAGTAGATGTGATCTATATGGACTTCAGTAAGGCGTTCGACAAGGTTCCCCATGGGAGACTGATTAGCAAGGTTAGATCTCATGGAATACAGGGAGAACTAGCCATTTGGAAACAGAACTGGCTCAAAGGTAGAAGACAGAGGGTGGTGGTGGAGGGTTGTTTTTCAGACTGGAGGCCTGTGACGAGTGGAGTGCCACAAGGATCGGTGCTGGACCCTCTACCTTTTGTCATTTACATAAATAATTTGGATGCAAGCATAAGAGGTATAATTAGTAAGTTTGCAGATGACACCAAAATTGGAGGTGTAGTGGACAGTGAAGAGGGTTACCTCAGATGACAACAGGATCTTGACCAGATTGGCCAATGGACTGAGAAGTGGCAGATGGAGTTTAATTCAGATAAATGCGAGGTGCTGCATTTTGGGAAAGCAAATCTTAGCAGGACTTATACACTTAATGGTAAGGTCCTAGGGGGTGTTGCTGAATAAAAACACCTTGGAGTGCAGATTCATAGCTCCTTGAAAGTGGAGTCACAGGTAGATAGGATAGTGAAGAAGGCGTTTGGTATGTTTTCATTTATTGGTCAGAGTATTGAGTACAGGAGTTGGGAGGTCATGTTGCGGCTGTACAGGACATTGGTTAGGCCACTGTTGGAATATTGCATGCAATTCTGGTCTCCCTCCTATCGGAAAGATGTTGTGAAACTTGAAAGGGTTCAGAAAAGATTTATAAGTATGTTGCCAGGGTTGGAGGATCTGAGCTACAGGGAGAGGCTGAACAGGCTGTGGCTGTTTTCCCTGGAGCGTCGGAGGCTGAGGGGTGACCTTATAGAGGTTTACAAATTTATGAGGGGGCATGGATAGGATAAATAGGCAAAGTCTTTTCCCTGGGGTTGGGGAGTCCAGAGCTAGAGGGCTTAGGTTTAGGGTGAGAGGGGAAAGATATAAAAGAAACCTAAGGGGCAACCTTTTCACGCAGAGGGTGGTACATGTATGGAATGAGCTGCCAAAGGATGTGGTGGAGGCTGGTACAATTGCAACATTTATTCAGCATTTGGATGGGTATATGAATAGGAAGGGTTTGGAGGGATATGGTCCGGGTGCTGGCAGGTGGGACTAGATTGGGTTGGGATATCTGGTCAGCATGGACGGGTTGGACCGAAGGGTCTGTTTCCATGCTGTACATCTCTATGACTCTATGACTCTAAGTGAAAACACAAGGGATTCTGGGTAACTTGGCAAGCTGAATCCAAAGTCGGTTTGTGGTAGGAGATGGAGGGTGGTAGATGGCTGTTTGTGTGACTGAAGGCCTGATGTCCAGTAGTGTACCACAGGGATCAGTGCTGGGTCCCTTGTTGTTCATGATATGGTGAGCAAATGGGGGCTAATGCTTAGTAAGTTTGTGGATGACACAAAGATTGGCTGGGAGGTTGACAGTGAGGAGGAAGGCATTAGATTACAGGAGCATATAGATGGATTGGTCAGATGAGCAGATCAGTGGCAGATGAGATTTAACCCTGGTAAGTGTGAGATGATACACTTTGAAATTAAAAAGACAAGGGAGTACTCAATGAATAGTGAAGCACTAGCAAGCTCAGAGGAACAGAGGGATCTTGGGTTGCTTGTCCTCAGATCGCTAAAGGTGGCTGCCAAGAAGACATATGCCTTTATCAATCATGGCATGGATTATAGGAACAGTGAGGTTATGTTGGAACTGCATAGAATTTTGGTTAGACCACAGCTGGAGTATTGTGCGGTTCTGGTCTCCACACTATGGGAAGGATGTGAATGCATAGGAAGGCTTGCAGAGGACATTCACCAGGATTTTCCCTGGGGTGGAATAGTGTAGCCATGAAAACAGGCTGGATAAACTTGGGTTGTTTTCTTTAGAGCTGAAAATGTGTTGCTGGAAAAGCGCAGCAGGTCAGGCAGCATAGAGCATAGATGGCTGGTAAGGGATCTAATTGAGGGGTGGTACGATTTATGGGGCATGGAGAGAGTGGATTGGAAGTAGCTGCTCCCCTTAGTTGAAGGATCAGTAACAAGGGAACATAATTTTAGACAGGAGTTTTAGAGGGGATTTGAGGAGTTTCTTTTCATCTGGAGGGTAATGGGAATTTGTATTGCCTGAGAGGACAGCAGAGAGGGAAAACCCAACAACCTTTAACAAGTATGTGGATGAGCACTTGAAATGCCGTAACATTCAAGGCTATGGACCAAGTGCTGGAAAGTGGGACTAGTGTAGATAGGTTGGCACAGACTCAATGGGCTGAAGGGCCTCTTCTGTGCCATATGATTTCATAAAAGGTGGCCTGAGAATAAACCTCTTTCCCCGATTCTTTCCTAATTCCCTTACAGGAGGTATTTGATAGCTTCTTGCAGATTGGAGATCATTGATCCCACATCCTTCCACTGGAGGGCGACGATTCCTTGCCCAGAGTTCTTAATTGACTCTCCTTATCTTTGATGTTGGCCTGTTCCTTCAGCTCATTTCCTCAGTCACATGTGAGACATGCGTTGTTGGTCCCATCTGAAAGCAAAATGGGCATTCCCCTCTCAGATTGGTGCCAATGGCAAGGTCAACCTGCCAACAGCAGGAGTCGTGACCTATCAGCTCAACCCCAATGCCTCCATTTTTCTCTCTCCCCAGCAACAAATGTTAGCTTGACTCAGAGGGTACAGCTGTTAATCTCTGGGACAGGAGACTCAATCTTCAGATCGGTGATAGATTGATGCTCCTTATGAACCATGCATTGCAAACAAATTATCCAACATTTGGCTGTGGCATCCTTTAAAAGAGGCTGTCCCTATTGGTTGAGGTCAATGGGCAATCCCAGAACCCGATTTGAAGAGCACACATTCTCTTTATGTATACTACCTTTTCTCCCTCAATAACATACATATGAGCTGCTCATTAAACTCAATCACGATCTGTTTTTTACAATTTATTCTTTGGATTTAGGCATGAATCATAAGATTTACATCTATTTCCTCTCTTTAATTGCTCTGAGAAAATGATAGTGGACCGGGTAATGTTCAATTTTAATGTGTTTGACTCTTCTCTATATTGATGCTCACGATAGTTGATTGGTTAAGCCTGAATGTTGGACCCAAGATGGCAAACTAAGCTGAAAAAAGAGCCAGAAGCTATGGAGTCCAACCATGGAGTAGACACAGTAAATAAATCCTTTGCCCCCATGTTGAAACAGGCCTAAAGTGTTTGCATGTCTGCCCAAACAGGATCTTTGTGGCTTCCAGTATGATTAGATTAGATTCCCTACAGTGTGGAAACCGGCCCTTCAGCCCAACCAGTCCACACCAACCCTCTGAAGAGTGACCCACCCAGACGCATTTCCCTCTGACTAATTGACCTAACACTATGGGGCAATTTAGCATGGCCAATTCACCTGACCTGTACATCTTTGGACTGTGGGAGGAAACCGGAGCATCCGGAGGAAACCCATGCAGACACGGGGAGAATGTGTAACCTCCACACAGACAGGAATTGAACCCAGGTCCCTGGCGTCGTGAGGCAGCAGTGCTAACCACTGAGCCACCATACACCCTGTTTAATTTTCTGCCTTTCAAAAGCGATATGCTAGCTGGGAGTACACTGACAAATATTCTCTCTTCACTCTACTGACTTTACTCACACAGGCAGTGCCAGATCGTAAGCTCAGAGTTTCCTGACAGGATTTCTCTATGGAACTGAACCCATGTATTCGTACTGGCCTGTTTAACTCTTACAGGTATGTCAACAAGGGTTTCCCCACTCCACCCCCTCCCCTACCCCCATTCAGCAGCATTCATTATTGGGCCCTTGGTATCAGATTCAACAGACCAACCTTCACACTGGCAGCACTGCCCCTAAATCAGGTCTGCCACCTGCCACATTTGCTGCCAACCTCTTCAGCTATGGGATCAACAGCAACCAAATAGGGAGAGTTGCCAACCTTAAAGGATTCACAGCTTCATACCCCTATGAGAATTTCAGGAGCAAAAGCCATGCTGCCATTGACAAAGGAGATTAATAGCTTTTTTTCCTTTTTCCCCATTTTGTTTGAATAAGTCTCCCTTGCGGTTCAAAAGAAGATGGCAAATTCGATTGTACGTAACAGTTGGAGATGGGATGAAATCTTAATCTTTAAGCAGTGCACCGTCATATCCTTTCTCACAATTTACTAGTTTCACAATCTGCCCCTAGTTTCTCTTTGCAGTGATCAAATCAGCAGTGACTCTTATTTCATTGAGTTAGAGCTAAAATATCAACCTAGTAGCAGGCACACATCTGCTAGAACATTTTAGCGAATGTGCCTGAACATCCACTTTAGTGTGAATGAGTATTTAAATTCTGCAAAATCACTGCATCTATATTTTAGTCTGGGCTAAAGCGAGGAGACTATAAAAATTTTACAAGATCTGTTAGAGGCTGTTTGTCTCTGGTTTAAGAGAGCGTTCCCTCATAATACAGCCACATTATAAACTGAGACACGAGATTACACATCACTATCTGCTGTCAATTGAAAGCCTTCTCACTAAACCTTCTCACAGCTTCCAATCCTCTCTGTAACCTGGTAGAGGTGAGCACGCTCTGTGGTGCTGGTGGGTTCAAGGAGGGGGTCGGGTTTAAATTAGGATAGGAGGGTCATCTGGAGGTCATAAAACTCGCACCACAGAAATAAAGTGCACAGCAACCAGTCTGAAATTTCAAGTAGATTTGAAATAAGGTTCTTAGGCAGCGGAACTCCTCTGGTGCAGTGTCTCACAGCTGGATGTGTGGGTGGTTCATCCATTAACGTGGCCAAATGATTTAATTATTGGTTAATTATTCATTGCAAGATGCCCGACAGTAGGGAAGGTGGGAGAGCCTTTGTCTCAGCCATCTGCAGAAGACAGTGGTAACCCACTGTAGCACTTTGTCCACCAGCATGGACCTACCCAGTGGAATTCCATGCTCCAACACTGAGAAATAGGAATGGAGGAAAAGACAGTCCTTCATGGGCAGGAGTAGAAGTGGGAGTGTCAAGGAGCACCACATCAAGCTTTGGTGATAAATGTCTCTCAAAAACACGCCCTGTGAAAGTGTGAGGTGGGCTGCAACTGTTAATTCAGGATGGTAAGGAGTCCTGGCAAAACTGGAATCTGTGGGTATCAGGGAGCAAACTCGACACTGGTTGGACTTATATCTGGCACTCAGGAATGTTGGGGGTATGTCCTGTACAGAAAAGTAGGACAAATCCAACCCAGCTAATTACCACCCCATAAGTCTACTCTCGACGATCAGTAAAGTGATGGAAGGTGTCATCAACAGAGTAATCAACAATAACTTGCTCAGTGACGCCCAGTTTGGGTTCCACCAGGGCCATTCAGTGCTGACCTCATTACAGCCTTGGTTCAAACATGGACAAAAGAGCTGAATCCCAGAGGTGAGGTGAGAGTGACAAACCCTGGACATCAAGGCTGCATTCGACCGAGTGTGGCATCACGGAACCATAGCAAAATTGGAATCAACTGGTATCAGGGAAAACTCTCTGGTGGTTAGAGTCATACGTGACACAAAGGGAGATGGTTGTGGGTGTTGAAGGTCAGTCATCTCAGCCCCAGGACATCTCTGCAGGAACTCCTCAGGGTAGTGTCCAGGCACAACCATCTTTAGCTGCTTCATCAATGACCTTCCCTCCACCATACAATCAGAAGTGGGGATGTTCACTGATGATTGCACAATGTTCAACACCACTTGCGACTCCTCAGACACTGAAGCAGGCTGTGTTCAAATCAACAAGACCTGGACAATATCCAGTCTTGGATTGACAAGTGGCAAGTAACATTCACACAAATGCCAGGCTATGACCATCACCAATAAGAGGCAACTTAATCACTGTACCTTGACATTCAATGATGTTACCATCACTGAATCCCCCACCATCAACACCCTGGGGGTTATCATTGATCAGAAGCTCAACTGGACTCACCACATAAATGTTGTGGCTACAAAAGCAGGTCAGAGCAGGAATGCTGCGGAGAGTAACTCACCTCCTGACTCCCCAAAACCTGTCCACCATCTACAAGGCACAAGCCAGGAGTGTGATGGAATACTTCCCACTTACCTGGATAGGCACAGCTCCAACAGCACTCAAGAAGCTTGATAGAATCTAAGATAAAGCAGCCCACTTGATTAGCATCACATCAACAAGCATTCATTCCCTCAATCAAAGATATTCAGTAGTGTGTACAATATACAAGATGTACTGCAGGAATTCATGAAATATCCTTAGATAGTACCTTCCAAATCCATGACCACTTCCAACTAGAAGGATAAGGGCAGTAGATACATAGGAACAACACCTGCAAATTCCCCTCCAAGCCACTTACCATCCTGACTTGGAAATATATCACCGTCCCTTCACTGTCACTGGGTGGCACAGTGGCACAGTGGTTAGCAATGCAGCCTCATAGCGCCAGAGACCCAGGTTCAATTCCTGACTCAGGCGACTGTCTGTGTGGAATTAACACAGTCTCCCCGTGTCTGCGTGGGTTTCCTCCGGGTGCTCCGGTTTCCTCCCACAGTCCAAAGATGTGTAGGCCAGGTGAATTGGCCATGCTAAATTGCCCGTAGTGTTAGGTAAATGTAGGGTAATGGGTGGGTTGCGCTTCGGCAGGTCAGTGTGGACTAGTTGAGCTGAAGGGCCTGTTTCCACACTGTAAGTAATCTAATCTAATCTAAAATCTTGGAATTTCCTCCCTCAGGGCATTGTGGGGTGACCTATAGCACATGGACTGCAGCGATTCAAGAAGGCAGCTCACCACCATCTTCTCAAGGGTAATTAGACATGGGCAATAAATACTGAACCAGTCAGGAATGCCCACGTCCCACAAATAAATAAATAAAAATTCATTCCATATTGTTGAATCCTGGCTCAGAATTGACATGGAGTGATGGGCTAACTCTAAGTGAATATTGACCAGTAATGGAAGGATAAATAAGACCAGTTAAAAACATGGAACAGGAACAGGCAGTTCGGCCCTTCAAACTTGTTCATGGCTGATCATCCAACTCAGGATCTTGTTCCCACATTCTCTTTTCTTTGATCCCTTTAGCCTTAAGAGCTCTATCTAACTCCTTTATGAAAAGATTTGGCTTCAACTGCTTTCTGTGGCAGAGGGCTCCACTGGTTCACCACTCTCTGGGGACGACATTTCTGCTCAACTCAGTCCTATGTGGCCTACTCCATATCCTTAGGCAGGGATCCTGGACATGGACTCCCCAGTCATCATGAAAATCCTTCCACATTAACCCAGTCTAGCCCTGTTAGTATTTTGCAGGTTTCTATGAGATCCACCCCCCCCCCACCCACATTCTTCTAAACTCCAGTGAATATAGTCCTAGCTTCCCATCATGCATCAGTGCTGTCAACCCAGGAATCAGTCTGGTAAACCTTCATTACACTCTCTTTAGTACAAAGTCTGATTCATATATCAAAAGGAGGAAAGTAATTAAAGCCAGGCAGGGGAGGGATATCGTGAATGAAGATAGGATGTGTCATGGGTCACCGAGTCAGAGAGAGGTTAGAGGTGCTATGGAGTTAAATGGATCAGTAAAATATGCTGATGTGGGAATACAATCATCAAGGAGATTCTTGTTAGTGGAAAATTACCTTCAGTGAGAGCAGGCACTAAGCGATTTCCTTTCCCAGACATGTAAGTGGACTGTATTTTGACCCAGGCCAGTGAGAATAGAGGAGTTAACACTGGAGCTGGTTTTTGGTAAATACCACAGCCTCCTGAGCCAGTTGGGGAAAGATTTGGAACCAGGAGCCGTGACTTAATGGTGGTAGGCATCTGACTTCCGATGATTGAGAACAGTAGACTGTCAATTTTAGGAAGAGTGGAGGGGAATGTGACAATGGTTTTTGGAGTTGGTTTGCCATCAATTCTTGAAGGGACAGATGGACTGGTGTACTTTGAATCAGTGATTAGAGAACTTGAAGCCCCAAAATACTTAACAGGCAATAAAGTACTTTTGAAGTGTGGTCACTGCTGTAAAATGGAAGTGTGGCCCCCAAGTGTTTGCACAGGAAGATCACACAATGGCAATGTGATAATGACCAGGTAAACTGTTTCAGTTATTTTGTGTGAGGGATAAATATTGGCACAGAGAAATATTCCCCATCCTTCATTATAGTAATGCCCTTTCAGCAATTCCTCACCTCAGAGAGCAAACATGGCCTCAGTTTATGCATCTCATCTTGGACAGTGCAGCACTCACTCTGCACTGCGCTGGAATCTAAGTATAGTGCCTGGGTTTGTGTCCTGCACTCACAGAGCCTTGGCTAACAGGCAGGAGAGTGGAGGGGTGGATTATCATATAAACCATGATCTCATTGAAGCAAACGTGATGGGCTGAATGGCCTACTTCCGTTCCTATGTTGTATTATGTAGGTGCTCTGATTTCTATTCTTACTGTTCCCAAAGGCAGAAATCTTTAAAGGCAAAGGTGATGTCCAAAATCCTCCTTATTACCTTTCCCAACTGAATAATGACCTTTTTGAGTGAACGGTGTCGCATACAAACCCACCCCTCAAATGATTCATCTGAAAGTGGCATCTATTCAGAAACTTGGCAGCATTGTGATGGTGGCGATGGAGAAAAACATGAAGCAGGTTGAACATTGCAAAAAAGATACAATAAAAGAAACAAGTTCAATCAAGCAAGTTGGGCAAGTAGTTAGGTCTTTGGTTGTTTCAAATGCGGGTATGCAGAGCAGATTCAACAGCATGTGATTTACTTCAGTGTTAAAGGGAGACATTAGGGTCATTTATAGAGAACATAGAGTCATAAATATGTGCAGCATGAAAACAGACTCTTCAGTCAAACTTGTCCATGCCGACCAGATATCCTAATTTAATCTGGTCCTATTTTCCAGCACTTGGCCCATATCGCTCCAACCCTTCTTATTCACATACCCATCCACATACCTTTTAAATATTGCAATTGTACCAGCCTCCACCACTTCCTCTAGCAGCTCATTGTATACATGCATCACCCTCTGGGTGAAGAAGGTGCCGCTTAGATTCCTTTTATATCTTTCCCCTCTCACCCTAAACTTGGTTACTGCTTTTATCCAAACAGTTTGTACAATGCAGCAAGATAAAATCAAGGATAAGACTGCGTTATTTTGGATTTAAATGCACGGAAAGCATCCTGGAGTCCTGGTCAGACTGACCCCGGGCGCAGCATTCAGCCTCCTTACTGTAGTGATTGTAATGAGGTCAGCCAGGTGGACCCCATAGAATATAAGCTCCCTTATTGGACCAGATTAACAGCCCCAGTCAGGGAGCCCTGGCTGACAGATATAAACAGGGCAGTGTTACACATTCTCCACTTCACTCCAAATGCCAGCACCTTCCTTCCAGCCCTTCCCCAGCAAGATCCCCAGCATCAAGGCACGCTCTGCACTGTGGCACTCCAGAGGGGCTATCTACCTCAGTGTTTAAGTAGATCAAAGTGGGGATATTGTGTCTTATACCTTCAGCACCACCAGTTCCCACTTCAGTCTTTGTTTGCTACCTGGGTATGAATGACGGCCTGATTTTCAAATTTTTTTTTTCTGACTTCATTGTTTTAAATTGGAGAGAGGTGACGTTCCATTAAAATGAATCACTCTCCTCTTTATTGGGGATATTCGTCAATAATGTCACTGAATACTGTTTGAGAGATAGCATGCTATGTGCAACAAGCCAATTACAGGCCTGCAGAACTGGAAGCAAACCGGGGACCATTGCTGATCATGATCAATGCAGTCATTTATACACGGACACGGGACGTAGCTGGCTCTGCAAATTGGAACTTATAAAGCCCATGATTAACATCAGACATAATACAATGACAGGAGAAAGTAAGGACTGCAGATGCTGGAGATCAGAGCTGAAGATGTGTTGCTGGAAAAGCGCAGCAGGTCAGGCAGCATCCAAGGAGCAGGAGAATCGACTTTTTGGACATGAGCCCTTCTTCACCCTTCCTGAAGAAAGGTTTATGCCCGAAACGTTGATTCTCCTGCTCTTTGACTGCTGCCTGACCTGCTGTGCTTTTCCAGCAGCACATAATACAATGACATAACAGTGCTGCCTCTGTGAGTGACAGAGTTAGAAACTCACACACAACACTAATAACTGGCTGGCTGAAGGTCTGAATTCAATCTGTCATTTTCAATTACCAATCTGTGTCAATTCGGCTGTCAATCTGCACTGAAATAGATGTCCACCTGAATATTATTTCTCTGTCAATTAACCACCAGCTACAATTGACGAGACTGCAGCAAAGCTGAGAACCGTGGCAGCATCCCGGGTTGCTGCATCATTTAGGCAGTCAATAATGAGAGCTTCTATTAAGTGGCTGTGAAGTGTTTGAACAGAAACTCTTTCAGGCCAATTCTATTATGAGCACTAAGGTTGCTACCCCCAAGGCCATAATGCAGCTGCAGGAGGAAGGTGAATAGACAGAAAGGTTATGGTCCACAATCAGTACCAACAACACCGACAGAAACTAGAATTCAGGCAAAAGCCTAAAAACCAGGACCTCCAAGGCATAATTGCAGAGTTACTCCCAGTGTTGCCTGCCAATAAGTATAAAAATAGAAAGGTTGAATGTGTGAACACATGGCTGTACAAAGAAATGATGCAGGAGGGAGGATGCTAGGTTTCTGGAACATTGGGACCAGTTCTGGGGCTGGTGAGACCTGTACAAGTTGGACAGGTTGCACCTTAGCAGATTTATAGAGATCTATAAGATCATGAAGGGTACAGGTAAGTTGAATAGCAAGTGTCTTACCTAGGTTTGGGGAATTTCAAGACTAGAGGGCATATTTTTAAGGTGAGAGGAGAAAGCTTTAAAAAGGACTGGTGGGGCATTTTGTTTTTTTACACAGAAAGTAGTTCA
The DNA here is from genome assembly GCF_047496795.1 of Chiloscyllium punctatum. Lineage (NCBI taxonomy): Eukaryota > Metazoa > Chordata > Chondrichthyes > Orectolobiformes > Hemiscylliidae > Chiloscyllium > Chiloscyllium punctatum. The sequence goes on along the minus strand of NC_092745.1, from coordinate 46,149,070 downwards.
TGTGTGGAATGAACTTCCAAAGGAAGTGGTGGATGAAGGTACGGTTACAACTTTTAAAAGGCATTTAGATAAGTTCATTAATAAGAAGTGTTTAGAGGGATATGGGCCAAGAATAGGCAGGTAGAACTAGTTTAGTTTAGAAATATGATCAGGTATGAAGTGGATGGAACCATAGGGTCTGTTTCTGTGCTGTATGACTGTATGATTCTATTACTGGGACTTTGATGGATTTTCTATTGCTGTCATGAGGATTGAAACTGTCTTGTCAGGAAGATTGGAACATAAGAGGGGATTCTGAAGGAATAAAATTAAAGCTGACTATAAGAATTAGAAAAACTGTAAATGTAAGTGGAAATCAGCAACAAAAAAACACAGAGAATTAACCAGGGTCAAATGACAGAATAGTGTTAAAAAGGCAAACTTAAAATCATTTTATCTGAATGCATGCAGCATCTGAAATAACATAGATGAATTGATGTTGCTGGTGGAAGTAAAAGGGTATGATTTAAGTGCTATTAGAGAGATCTGGCTGAAGGATGACCAAGACCTGAAACTGAATGTTAAAGGATTTTCAACATTTCGGAAGGAACGGGATGTGGGGTGGTACTAATAATGACGGGCAGGGTCACTGCATTAGTGACTCTCTAGTCGGAAGAACAGTGTGTCAAATCCGTTTATCTGGAGCTCAGAAACAGCAAGGGGCTGCAAATATTTGCAAATGCTCTTTCCAAACTAGCAAATCAAAGTGCGAAAGTAGGGCACACTATAAACCAGAGCTTAGAGGTGCACAAAGCAAGACAGAGGCAATTATCATGGTGATTTCAGTCTACATACGGACTGAGTAAAACTAATAAGCTCCAATTGTGCAGAAGAACTTTGGAATTTGCTTGAGATAGTTTTCTGAAGCAATACAATGATGAAACAACTGGAATACGTTATTTTAGATCTAGTATTGTGCAATAAGAAAGGGATAATTAACAGTCTTGTTGAAAAATGACCTTCAAGGAATAATGACCACAGCATGATTGAATTTTCCATTAAGTTTGAACATTATAACTCAAATTAGGGAAGGCACCAATAATTGAGCATCACTACTCTCTGAGTCACACCATTTATATAAATTTTTTCATTCATTCAGTAAAATGATCAATTGTCGCCCTTTTGTATTGCTATCCAGAACTTTTAAAAAAAAAGGTTCCACCAGGTTTCTTTAATGAACTCCAAAAAGATGTTCGTTGAAAAACAAAATTAATTTTCAAAAACAAGTGGCAAAACTAGGTAACATCTGGGCTTTAATCCAGAATTAGAACTTCTAATCTCAAAACACTCACACAATACAAAGACAACAAAGAATCTGCAGAGATGACATTTTAAGAAGGGCAGAAGAAAAGACACCACCATTAGCTAATGGTGTGAAATACAAAAGAAAGAATTTGACATATTCTTACAATTGTTCGAATTTCTGCTGATTTTACATTACTTATATTTTTATTGCTTTATCAATTTTGGTTTGGAGCTATGAATTATGAGCTGAAGATGACCTTTGGATTTTGGAAATATCTTTGGTAAAAGGAAAAGAACAAATTGAATGAGTTTATGTTTGTTTGTGGTGCCAGATCTAGAGTTTAATTATAGTCTGATTAATGAATAAGATAAAGTAATCCAGGGAAGGGCATTGTATTTAAATGGAGAGCAGAACTTGGCTATTAACAAGGTCAGTTCCTGGGAATTGGTTCTGGCAAGTCTGGAAGAGACCACATTTTCAAGCAGATGGTGGATGTTGAATGATAATTGATGCCTTGGAAATAGAAGGTCAGTCTATCAGTGAGGGACCATAATTGGAGTTGTGTTTTGATCTATATTTTTGGGGCAAAGATTTTTGGCTGCTGGTGACACAGCATGAAGGTTTTGAAAGCTCATTGCCTAACCTTCTTTGCCAGGATTTGGAAGCCCAGCAAGTAGAAAACTGAGTAAGAAGTGTTACTACCTGAGTGAACGGAAAAGGTGACCCAGATCAATGTTTCCAGAGCAGCAACTAAGGAGTCCACATTTATGCCTATGAAGCAACGCATCATGAAAAGCATTTAAATAATCTAGCCAGTTCTATTATTTTCTTTTATTTATTCCTTAACTGTGTTTGTTTTTCTGTGTATGTTTTGTGTGAATTGGAGCTGGAAAAAAATCAGTTTTAAAGCATAGACATTACTTAGATTGCTTTATGGTTACATTTTACACAGCTAAAGTTTATTGTAAATTAAATAAATTGTTCAGTCTTTTTGTTTAAAATACAAAACCCGGTATCTGGACAGACTGAAGAGGCTGATAGTCCTATCCCTGCTCCTAATTCAAATGCTTGTATATGAAAACAGAAACCAAGTCCAGAAGGAGTTGTGAGGCAACTATCACCACAAGCCCTTGTGTTTTCCAAAGAAAGATTCTTGAGCAATTAAGAGCAATGAACATTACTTCTTATCTCCATAAAAGGTTTGCTTGGCTATTTTCCAAAGTCACTCAGCTTCCTACAATCAGCAGATGGATCATGGCCCTCATTAAACTGTTGAGCATATTTCCAAGGAAACATTTGGATTCCTTTCCAACTATCCAGAGTGCAAGATATTGTGCTCCAGAACCCGAGCACAATATCTTCCACTTTTTAACATATTTCATAAATATAGATATGTAGTCCCATATAAAAAAGATGTAGTTCAATCTGAAACCAATGTCTTAGACTTAAATGAGTGCAATTATGAAGATATGAAGGGACCATTAGCTGTGCTGGATTGGAAAATACATTAAAATATTTGCAGTAGATAGACAATAGTTTGTATTTAAAGAATTCATGTTTAGTTTTCAAAAGACATTTTAAAAATGTCAAAGACAGTATTATTTCAAAGCAAGAGGTGCATAATGTTGTCAGAAACTTGCAAGCCTATGGAGTAGGAGATATACTCTAAGAATTTTAAACTTAACCAAAGCAAATTACAATGTGGGTATGAGGGGTGAGTTGTCATAGGTTGGTTAGGTTTGAAGATTAAAATGTATGGAGATAAATAAACAGTGGGAAACATTTAAAGAAACAATTCAAAATGTTCATCAAAAATACATTCCATTGAAAAACAAATACACAGCAAGGAATATCCATCTGTGGATTAGAAAAATAAAAGAATACTAAAGGAAAAAGCTTATATTTTTGCAAAGAATAATAGCAAGTCTGAGGATTGTAAATGTTTCAGAAATCAGCAAAGAACCAACAAAAATATTTTAGAAAGGGAAAAAAATTTTGAAAACGAGAACAAATTCACCAGGCAAATACAACGGATTGTAAGGGCTTGAAAAGTACATAAAAAGGAAATGAGTTGCTAAATTAAGCATTATTCCCTGAGAAGCAGAGGTAGGAGAAATTATTACAGGGAATGAAGAAATGGCAGAGATACACTGAACAAATTCTTTGTGACTGTTTTCGTAAGGCAAGATATATGTGTTTGTATAGATATAGACATACCAATAATGAAGTAGCTATGGGGTTAATAAAGAGTAAGTGACTGAAGGTAATTAACCTCAACTGAGGAGAAGTACTGGGGAAATTTAAGGAACTAAAATTCAGATTCGTAGATTCTGGAACTGCAAATTGGAAGTTAGCAAATATGACATCACTATTCACAAAAAGAGGAGGAGAGAAAAAAGGAAACGAAAGGCCAGTTAGCCTAATGCAAATCATTAAGGAAATGCTGGAATCTATTTTTGAGGAAGTCTTAAGAAAGTCATGGTGGGATCAAACAAAATCAGCATGGTTTTATAGAAGAGAAATTGTGCTTGACAAATTCAATGGAGTTGTTTTTGTTGTGAACGTAGGGTAGGTAAAGGGGAACCAGGATTTCCAAAAGTCATTCGAATGGGTGTAACACAAAAGGTTTATCTACAAGATAAGTTTTCATGGAGTTTGGGGCAATAGATATTAGTATATATTTTGGATTGGTTAACAGAGAAAAAAACAAAGAACAGGCATAAATGAAATATTTTCACTTGGCAGTCTTGACTTAGTAGAGTGCTACAGGATCCATGCTCAGACCTCAGCTATTTACAATCTTACGTTAATGACATAACTGTAGGGACTACGGCACAATGTACCTATGTTTGCTGTTGGAAATGTAATCTGTGAGAAGGACACAAACAGTCCATAAAGAGATATAAAAAAGAATGGATAATAATATGCCAGATGGAATATAAAATGTCGGGAATTGCAAAGTGATTCACTTTGGTTGTCAGATTGAAAAAAAACATAACTTTCTTTATATAAAGGCATGAAACTTACAAGTGTCTATGCTCAGGGACACTTGGGTGTACTTTAAAGGAACATGGAAAAGCAATTAGACTAGAGGAATAAAGAATTCTTGCTAAGCGTTGTTGAGATCACAATTGGAATACTGTGCTCAGCTTTGGTCTCCATATTCAAGGAAGGAAACATTTGCATGCGTTGTGAGACAGAGACGGTTCACTTGAATGAACCTGAGATGAAGTTGAGTCTAAATTCTCTGGAGTTTCCAGGTCATCTCACTGAAACATGGAACGTTTTGAAGAATTTGACAGCCTTAATACTGAGGTTGTTTCTGCTGACTGGGGAATCAAGAACAAGGGAGTACACTCTCAGGATAAGGAACTAATCATTGAGGGCAACAATACATCATCACTCAAAGGGTTGTGAATCTTTGGAATTCACTACTCCAGAGATTTCTGGATATTCCATCATTGAATTCATTTAAGGATGAGGAAAACCGATATTTGATCTCTCAGAGAAATGTGGGAATGGGCAGGAATGTGGAGATGAAGCCAAAGGGTTTATTGGCAGAGCAGGATCAGTGGGTTGTATTGTCTGCTCTTATTGTCTGCAATCTCATGTGTTCGTGTGTTCGACTTCATCCATCTAGGAGATTTAATCTAGGACTGATTTCACCCATTACATATCTTAAATCTTCAATGTTATTAAGAAGACAATTCATCACTAATGCATTTTTTGAGGATTCACATTGAAAGATCATTGATAGTGGTTCACTTGATAAGGCTAAGCAGAGATGCCTGAACTATTGCTTTGTTTGGAAGTAGTCACTAAAATGACATTGGTGCATTCTGTTTCAAAGGTACTTCTTAGAAGTCTTATGACTTAAGCTAATGGCTTAAACTTGCTTACTTGAAATCCCATGCCTGTTTTTGGATATTGTTTGAGGTTCAGTTAGGGTACTGTGACATAGCTCAACTTCTGCCTTTCTGGGTCCACTGTAAGACCTGAAATAAACTGATGCAACCATTCTCCTGAAAAACCTCTGAATTCTTGTCTCCTTCTGATTGAACTACATCAAAAGGTACCAGTGCCAACTTCCTGTACTTACCAGGATGCTAACTAAAATCCATATCGAATCTTTCAACTTAATTATTTTTTCCTTGAAGAATGACCAATCAAAATTTCTTCAAAATTGTTCTCTGCCAAGAAAGTTATTTCTTTATTTTTAATGTGTTTGTGTTTGTGCATGCACATATATGTGTGTGTGCGCACACATGTGTGTGTTTGCATGTTGGATTATTTAAAAGGGCAAGTTAACAGGTTTTGAGAAGATTTGAAGCTCAGGTTGAACTTCTGGATGTAGGTTTGCTCGCTGAGCTGGAAGGTTCATTTTCAGACGTTTCGTCACCATACTAGGTAACATCTTCAGTGAGCCTCCGGATGAAATACTGGTGGTGTAGCCCACTTTCTATTTATGTGTTTGGGTTTCCTTGGATTGGTGATGGCATTTCCTGTGGTGATGTCATTTCCTATGGCGATGTCATTTTCTGTTCTTTTTCTCAGGGGGTGGTAAATGGGATCCAAGTCAATGTGTTTGTAATTGAGTTCCGGGAAGAATGCCATGCTTCTGGGAATTCTCATATGAGTCTCTGTTTGGCTTGTCCTAGGATGGATGTGTTGTCCCAGTTGAAGCAGTGTCTTTCCTCATCTGTATGTAAGGATGTTAGTGAGAGTGGGTCATGTCTTTCTGTGGCTTGTTGATATTCAGGTATCCTGGTGGCTAGTTTTTTGCCTGTTTGTCCAATGTGGTGTTTGTTACTGTTCTTACAAGGTAGTTGCAAGAATGCATTCGGATGTAGAAGGACACCACTTTGACTGGGACAACACATCCATCCTAGGACAAGCCAAGTAGAGACATGCACGAGAATTCCTAGAAGCATGGCATTCCTACTGGAACTCTATCAACAAACACATTGACTTGGATCACATTTACTACCCCCTGAGAAAAAGAACAGGAAATGTCACCACCATGGGAAATGACATCACCACAAGAAATGACTAACCCGAGGAAACCCAAACACATAAATAGAAAGCGGGCTACACCACCAGTGCTTCATCCGGAGGCTCACTGAAGATGTTACTCAGTATGGTGATGAAATGTCTGAAAATGAACCTACCAGCTCAGCAAGCAAACCTACATCCAGAAGGGCAAGGGTTTATACTTGTTTATTTCAAACTGCATGCTCATCAGATTTACATCTTTGTCGAATAAGTTCTGGTTTCACATTAAATTAATGATTTTGTTGTTTATTCAAGGAACCTGGTTGACTTTTTTAAAATTTCTAACTGTAATAATAACAAAGCATGTAATCATCCCATTAGTGAGTGGGTAAAACATTGAAATTTGTATTGTAACAAATGGAGTGATGGGACTCAAGAGTGACAGTATGCTCCAGTCATAACACTGTCCTATGCATTGTATTTTCACTGCTGTTTCTTAATAAACTTGTGCATGAATTACACACTGCGGTTATGGTGTATGTTCACTAAAAGGGCACATAAACTGATGCAGCTGCATCTCAGTTGGTAACACTCTGGTCCCTTATTCACAAGGTTAGGGTTTAAATCCCACTCCAGCTCATGACTGACACTGCAGTGCAATACTTAGCGAGTGCTGCACCCTCGGAGTTGCTGATAATAAATAGAGGCCCCATCCTCCTGCTCAGGTGGATGTAAAAGATCCCAGACAATATTTGAGAGATGGGCAGAGCAGTTATTTCTGATGTCAAGAATAACCTGCTCATTCTATCAGTACTGTTTATGGAAGCTTGTTCTAGTGTCTCATAGCTGCTGGCTTTCCTATACTATAACAGATTATGCTTCAAAAGTACTTAATTGACAGTACAGCACTTTGAGACTTTTGATTGTCAAGAAAGGTGCTATATAAATTAAAGTCTCTAAGTTTTTCTTTGAGCTGTCTTAATTCTGCAGGGTTTATGGACAGTTTCACTCACTCCTCCACCTCCTCAATGTTCTTCAGTAGTTATAGCCAGACTTGAGGCAGGAAGATCTACAGCCATGTGCTGTTGCCTATCTCCAGGTTCATCCTTTACTCCTGAGCACTACTTTATGATGCCATGCCTTTTCCAAGCCTAGTGCTGCAGATGATACCTGTCAACTTCATTGACCTTACCACATGGTGAGTTTGTGCCAGTTTGAGAATACCTCCTCTGTGGTGCCTGCACGTTGAGGACCCATTGAAACCTTCTCATCTACCTCTGATAAAAACGTTATGTGGGGGCTCCATTAAGCCTAAAGTGGGTGAGGACAGCTAACCTTCTGGTCTAACCAGAAGAGTCTTATTGGGCAAAAGATATAAAGCTTATTGCCTTGCTACAACTATTGACAAGTTACATAAAACTAACGGGTGGCATGGTGGTTCAGTGGTTAGCACTGCTGCCTCTAGCGCCAGGGACCTGGATTCAATTCCATCCTCTGGCAACTATCCCTGGCAACATTCTCCCTATGTCTGCTTGGGTTTCCTCTGGGTGTTCTGGTTTCCTCCCACAGTCCAAAGATGTGCAAGTTAGATACTTTGGCCATGGGAAATTGCCCCATAGTGTCCAAACTAAGTGGATTAGCCATGCAACAATGTAGGGTTACGGGGATAGTTTGGGTCTGGGTGAGATGCTGTTCAGCAGGTTAGTGTAGACTTAATGGGCTGAATGGCCTGATTCCACACTGATCTCCATTACTGTCTGGAGCACATTCAGCTCTGTCCCCTAACAGCTCCTTCTTTACTCTGATCATGTCCTCTGATATCAACACAATGGACTACTGCACCCAATCATATATTAATTTCATCAGTCTCTTTCAAACCCAGAAAGGACCTCTTGAAACCTTCTCACAAACCCCTAAAAAAAGATTAGCTTGAAACCTTCAGGTAAATCTTCAGGAGGCCAAGAATCCCTGGTTGAGAAACTCTATTCTGATCAGCACCAACATTCTTTGGTAGAATAACAGACATCATCATTCTCCATCACGTGCTGTCTGTTTCTCATACTATCGGTCCTGGTGTATCCCTCTCCCTCACATTCCAAGGATTGCAGGAAGAGTGACTGGCTTTCTGCAGACTGATTGAAGAGAGATGGTGATTTTTATTTCAGGATGAGTCAGTTTGTGCATTAGGGGCAGCGTTAAAGTTGTGGTTAAGTTGTGGTTAACTCCTAACCCTAATGTGTAACAAATAATGTCGAGTGGGGCTAACATTGAGCAGAGAATAACAAAGTTATGGTCATACATTACCACGACATTTAGCAGATCCAGCCAGCTGCTCAGTTAGTTACAGTTGATGAGATATTGGATTTGTTATCCATGCAGTTTATGACAGAATGAATTATATTTGCAATTACCACTTGCCTTTTGAACAGCTAGCTGCATGATCCAGTGTTCCTGCCTTATGTGACCTTTGGAAGTAAAATTGCTTCTAGATGACATTTTTTTTTCGGCTGGTCTTCACCTCAATGAGCTTTCTTTTTCCTTATTCCATTAAAGGGCAAACGTCATGCTTCTGGTTACGTAAATATATTTGCCCTTTCTGCTTTTAAATGTTTCCTTTCCGACTGCTGATAATCAGCTGTTTAGATTATTTATGCTTGCACCAATTGATTTAGTTTGAAATCTCAAGGAAAAACTAGTTCTGATCCCAGAGTTGCACTTGTGACTGGTGAGTCAATGTGTCTGTGAGAGTTTCCTGTGTGTGTGTGTGTGTGTGTGTACTTGGGCAAATGTGTATACTTGTCTGAGTATTAATGTGTGTGTCTCAGTATGCATGACTGTAGATGTATATGTTTCTGAGCATGTGCTTGTGTGTGCATGTGTTCATTTGGTTCTGTTCAATTTGTATGTATACATACTTGTATTTACAAGTATATGAGACCGTGTGTGTCCATCTGTATTTATGTGTCTGTGTTTGTGTGCATGTGTGTGTGCATAAACGTGTGTATCTGTGTGTGTGTGCATCTGTGTGTATGTGTACATCTGTTTATATGTGTCTGTGTGTAAATGTTTGTGTACATTTGCATGTCTGTGTGTGTATGTGTGTCTGTGTATGCATATATGTCTGTATACGTGTGCATGTGTGTGTGTGTATATGTCTGTATGTGTGTGCATGTCTGTGTGTGTCTGTATATGTGTGCGTGCACATGTATGTGTGTGTGTGCATGTATGTATGTGTGCGTGTGTGACTGTGCATGTGTATCTGCATGTGTGCAACTGTGCGTATGTGTGTGTGCATGTGTGTGTTTGCATGAGTGTGTCTGTGTTTTTGTGAGCGCGTGTGTGTGTGCATGCATGTGTGTGTCTCAGTGCATGTGTACGTATCAGTGAACCTCTCAATGCTGCATTATGGATTATTGGTCTCCGGCAGCTCTGTTCACATATCTTGCTTGAATCCATTTTCTTGATGAAGTTTGGCTATTAATAATCTAAGGACAAAGTTGGGAATGCCTCTGCTGTGCCACAACAGCTACATGCTGCGCTTTGAGCAGATCTATCTTGTTGAGCCACGGTCAGGACTTTACACAGACTGATGGGGGTTGTGGGTGTCCCTGTGGAACTGGGGGGTTTCCGAACCTTCAGGGCTGCCTTGGCATCTGAGATCAATCTTCTGTGCAATTTGGGGTGAAAAGCAATAGTGTACTTTTTCCCCTATTTTCGAGCAATCTCTTCACTTATTACCTATGGAGGTATTGTAGACAGGTTGAAAACATTGCCATGTCTGGTGATGATCTGGTAGGTGGCGTTCTCCCCATGTGAGCCATGTGAGCCTCCTGCCACTTCACTAGGCTGCCCTTGCCCACAGAGGCTCAATTCTAAGTTACTGGCAGGTTAATTCGCCCTCCTTGAGCTTGATGACTCTATCTGCACTGGGCCAACCTTCCTGAGGAGATGAACGCTCCCCCCCCCCCCCCCCCCCCCCCCACCACCCCCACTTTCACTCTCAGATACCGAGTGAGGCAATGCCCTCAGTTGGTACTCTGTTGCCATCCTGTAATGCGTGCCAGTGTTCTGATGTAGCCTGGGACACAAGCATACTTCACAAAACTTGCATAGGTACATTAAAAAAATCAAATCTTCAACAATTTCAAGAGGCTCTCAATCATCAGTTTTGAAAATGCGTGTGTTGTCGTCAATTGACTCACCACTGGTATGATGTGATGGCTTCATACATCCATTCTGACACGAACAAGGATTGGCACGGTTCAAGGGGCTGCTCACCACTGCCTCCTTGAGGGCAAATTAGGGCTGGACAATAGACAGTGACAATATACCTTGAGTGTCATCCATCATAAACTCTCAGTCATAATAATCTACCAACACTTCCAACACACTGCACATGAGACACAAACGCATACAGGGAACACTGGCTGTCGAGAGAACTCATTCTCACTTTCAAATTAGCAGCACCTCTCACTATTGATTTGATAAGGTTTGACAACACATGGTCTGTTCTGTAATAGTTACCTTTCTTGACAAAATCACAGTTCACACAATTTGCACCACCAGTATTTTCTTTTTACAGAAAGTGACAGCCTTTCTCGTGTAAGGAAGTGGAAGAGGCATATCACAGAGTGAAAGCCTTGTCTTCTCGATTCATGGTTACATGATAGAATTGGAGCAGATAGAGGGCCTGAGGGATGCTGATATTTTACCATGATAATGAAGAATCCTGTCTGTGCGATCATATAAACTTGTGTATGAATTAAGGTCACAATTTTCACTATAAAGATTCAAATTACATGAGATTTACAGAATAGAAATAGATCTTTCTGGCCGATTGGTGCATTCTAGTATTCATGCTGTACACAAGCTTCCTCGACCATGACTGACGGTGTAGTGGCTCAGTGGTTAGCACTGCTGCCTCATAATGCCAGGGACTTGGGTTCAGTTCTACTCTTGGTTTACTGACTGTGTGGAGTTTGCACGCTCTCCCCATGTCAATGAGTTTGGTCCGGTTTCCAAAGGTGTGCAGGTTAGGTGGATTAGCTGTGGTTAATGCAGGGTTACAGCTGTAGGGTGTCCGGATGGGATGCTCTCTGGAGGGTCAGTGTAGACTCAGTGGGCTGAATGGCCTGCTTCCACACTGTAGGGGAATTATATACCCATTGGGAGAGATATGTGTTATTCCCTGTTGTCTTGCTACTGGCTGATGTCACTCAGCATTACTGCCCAGTCGTACTGTTGGAGTTTTCTTCCTCCACCTCGTTGTGCAAGGTTGGTGTTTCATATATTGGTCTGTGCTGGCCTCTGTTCCTTCATAATGTACCACCATGATCAGTTATATGTTCTGAGCTGGCTGCATATAGAACGTAGAGCATAAAACTGTACCACACGGTACAGGCCCTTTGGCCCTCGATATTGTGCTGACCTTTTATCCTACTCTAAGATCAAACTAACCTACAGACCGTTCATTTTACAGTCATCCGTGTGCCTATCCAAGAGTTGTTTAAATGTCCCCCATGTATCTGACTCTACTACTACTGCTGGCAATGCATTCCGTGCACCCACCACTCTCTGTGTAAAAGACCTACCTCTGACATCTCCCCTAAACCTTCCTCCAATCACATTAAATTTATGTCCCTTTGTGATAGCCATTTCCACCATGGGAAAAAGTCTCTGGCTATCCACTCTATCTGTGCCTCTCATTATCTGGTTCTCCTCTACCAAATCACCTCTCATCCTTCTTCTCTCCAGTGAGAAAAGCCCTAGCTCCCTCAACTTTTCTTCATAAGACATGCCCTCCAGTCCAGGCAGCAAATCTCTTCTGCACCCTCTCTTAAGCTTCCTTCCAATAATGAAGTGACCAGAAGTGAACATAGTATTCCAAGTGTGGCCTAACCAGGGCTTTAGAGAGCTGCAGCATAACCTCGTGGCTCTTAAACTCAATCCCCCTGCTGAGGAAAAGCCAACACCATACACCTTCTGAACAACCCAATCAATTTGGTGGCAACTTTGAGGTAACGACAGACATGGACCCCGCGATCCCTCTATTCCTCCACACTGCAAAGAATCCTGACTTTAACCCTGTATTCTGCACTCAAATTCCACCTTCCAAAATGAATCACTTCACACTTTTCTAGGTTGACCTCCATCTGCCACTTCTCAGCGCAGCTCTGCATCCTGTCAATGTCCCGTTGGAACCTACAACAGCCCTCCACAATATCCACAACTCCACCAACCTTCGTGTCACCAGCAAACTTACAAACCCACCCTTCCACTTCCTCATCCAATTCATTTATAAAAACCACAAAGAGCAGAGGTCCCAGAACAGATTCCTGCACAACACCACTGGTTACCAAGCTTCAGGCTGAATACTTTCCATCTACTACCATCCTCTGTCTTCTATGGGCCAGCTAATTCTGTATCCAGGCAGCCAGATTTCCCGGTATCCCATGCCTCCTTACTTTCTGAAAGAGCCTACCATGGGGAATCTTATCAAATGTCTTGCTAAACTCTATGTAAACCACATCAACTGCTCTACCTTCATGATGTGTTTTGTCAGTATTAAGCATTAAGTCAGGCTTGTGAGGCATGACCTGCCCCTCACAAAACCATGCTGACTATCTCTAATCAGCTATGCTTTTCCAAATAATCATAAATCCTGTCTCTCAGAATCCTCTCCAATAATTTGCCCACCACTGACATAAGACTGACTGGTCTGTAATTCCCAGTGTTGTCCCTATTCTCTTCCTTGAACGAGGGAATAACATTTGCAACTCTACAATCATCTGGTACTACTCCAGTGGACAGTAAGGAAACAAAGGGAGGAACGGTGGTACAGTGGTTAGCACTGCTGCCTCACAGTGCCAGAGACCCGGGTTCAATTCCTGCTTCGGGCATCTGTCTGGGTGGAGTTTGTACATTCTCCCCGTGTCTGTGTGGGTTTCCTCCAGGTGCTCCGGTTTCCTCCCACAGTCCAGAAGCATGCAGGTTAGGTGAATTGGCCATGCTAAATTGCCTGTAGTGTTAGGTGCAGGGGTAAATGTAGGTAAATGGGTCTGGGTGGGTTGCTCTTTGGAGGTTCGGTGTTGACTTGTTGGGCCAAAGGACCTGTTTCCACACTGTAAGCAATCTAATCTAATCTAAAGATTGTTGCCAAAGGCGCAGCAATCTCTTCTCTCACTTCCCGTAGTAACCTTGCATATATCCATCTGGCCCAGGGGACATATCTATCCTCATGTTCTTCAAAATTTCCAGAACATCCTCCTTCTTAACATCAACCTGTTCGAGCATATCAACCTATTTCACGCTGTCCTCATAAACAACAAGATCCTTCTCACCAGCGAATACTGAAGCAAAATATTTATTAAGGACCTCCATTAACTCTTCTGATTCCAGGCACAAATTCCCTCCACCATCCTTGATCATCCCTACCCTCACTCTGGCTATCCTCTTGTTCCTCACGCAAGTTAGAACGCTTTGGGATTTTCCTTATCCTACCGCCAAAGCTTTTCGTGCCTCCTTGTAGCTCTCCAAAATCCATTCTTCAGTTCCTCCCTGGATACCTTGTAACCCTCTTGAGCCCTGTCTAATCCTTGCTTCCTCAACCTTAACTAAGCTTCCTTCTTCCTCTTGACTACATGTTGCACATCCCTTGTCATCCAAAGTTCCTTCATCCTACCATCCCTTCCTTTCCTCAGTGGGACAAACCTATCCAGCATGCGCAGCAAGTGCTCCCTAAACAACCTCCACATTTCTGTCATGCATTTCCCAATTTATGCTCTACAGTTCCTGCCTCCATAGCATTGTAATTCTCTTTTCCCCAATATCGTTCCTGTACTGTCTGCTTCTATCCCTCTCCATGAGTATAGTAAAGATCACTATCACAGAAATGCTCTTCCACCAAGAGTTCTGGCAACTGACCTGGTTCATTGCCAAGCACCAAATCCAATATGGCCTCCCCCCTAGTCAGCCTATCTACATATTGAGTCAGGAGCACTTCCTGACAAAATCTGCTCCATACAAACTCTTTGCACTAAGGAGGTTCCAATCAATATTAGGGAAGTTGAAGTCACCCATGAAAATAAGCGTAGAAACTTTTGCCTGTGTCTGAGTATTTAGGTTTTCCAACCGACATTCTCTGCCCAGTGTGCTGTTGAGGTGCTTCTGTACCTAATCACCCATTATCTTCTGTCTTTGAAAATGAATGCCCTGTCCTTGTACAAGCTTGTTCAGACTTGCATTCTGAGTATAAGTTGTGCTGGGAATGATAATCCCTTCTTCATTGGTTTTGCATGGAAGTGCAGCAACATGATGTGAAAATATTGTTTTGGTGTTGCAGTTTATGATCAGTGATTTGATAGCATGTAGCGTACAATGCACTGGACTGCTTGGGCATGGATAAAGGGTGACAACTGAGTCACTTTTCAAATTTAATACATCTGTGTTGAAGCAGTGTGCCACTGAACTGCAGTCTATTGTCAGAGTCTGACGAAACTAAAAACAGCACTCATCATGTCAGCATCAGTCACAAACTTTCTGCGTTGCTAAATTGTTTAACAAGGGATCGTCAGTGTCTGGGCTCATGTCAGGCTATTTGGGTCCAACAGAGCAGCATGCTGTCAATAATATGTCAAGCTTCCAGGACCCCAAGTAAGATAGCATCTGAGCCCCTCCAGGTCACATGCTACGATACAGTAGGGATTTCAGGAACATGTCTCTTAAAGGCATACCAATATTCTGACAGTGAGACATAACACCACCTTGATAAAGACGTTCCTCCAGAATTCCTGACTGGATTATTTATGGTCCCTTTCTTCAGTTCACTTCATGTGCAACCACTCTTTGTATTCATCCTATCAAATCCTGCCATAACTTATAAAGGGCAGCATGGTGGCTCAGTGGTTAGCACTGCTGCCTCACAGCACCAGGGACCTAGGTTTGATTCTACCCTCAGACAACTCTCTGTGTATAGTTTGCACATTCTCCCTGTGTCTGTGTGGGTTTTTGCTCCAGTTGCTCTGGTTTTCTCCCACAGTCCAAAAATGTGCAGGTTAGGTGGATTGGCCACGCTGAATTGCCCATCGTGGCTAGGGATTTGCAGGCTAGGTGGATTAGCCATGGGAAGTGCAGGATTACAGGGACAGAGATCTGGGTGGGAGGTTGGTGTGGACTCAGTGGGCTGAATGGCCAGTTTCCACACTGTAGGGATTCTATAATAATTCATCCCAGCCATCCCACTATTTTCTGAGAGTTAAAGTGACCAGGTACACGCTTCTGTTCTAACAATTCAATCAGTCCTCCCTTCTTAGTATTGTTGTAACAAGACCGGTTGGATGAAGCTTAAGTCGGAGACTAACATATTGCTTAGTACAACATTGCTGCAACTCAAAACAGCTCATACCTTTATATTTGAATGGTGAGGTAGCCTGAAATTTTGTCACTGATCAGGGGTGATGAGGGTGGAGATGCTGGGTGACAAAGAGTTAACTGTTGCTATTAAGGAGTCCTGAAAGAGAGCGTGATGGGAAACATTGGGTCATGGTGCCAATAGCACCGGGGCATTAGCTAAACTGGAAGAAAAACTGTTTGAAAGCAGAGACTAGAACTATGCCTTGTGGCTCCTTCAGTGAGAAATTCTTCCCAGTGTACCAGCTGACAGCTGTGGTTGTGCCCCACAGGATGCCCTGTTATTTAAATCAGCACTGTGCCAAGTGAGCTGCTTAGAACAATCAGACAGGAAGACAGGAACTGGGTTTTGCAGCATCAAGATGGAATCCCTGGTCCATAACAGCCTTTATTCAAGTTTACTCCCTTGGTGCATCTCAAATTAAATTTGCAAGTTGTTTATCTGCAGCTCCATTCAGAGAATGAGTGGTGCTCTGCAGAATACACACAGAGAGAGAGAGAGAGAGAGACAGACAGAGACAGAGCCCTCAGCAGCAAAACTCAATCAGGCTTCATTTATCCTGCTGCTGTTCCAACTCCATATATTACTGATTTCTGCCTCTTGCCCCTCAACTCCACACCATTGTCTTCTGGCTGCCCATCCAGCGATAGTTAAAGTCAGAAATTCTGCCAATATGGTTTTGACCATTCTCCCCTGCATTAAAACCTGAAGTGCAATCCGTGGGAGGAGTGTGCAAACATAATGACACCTAGATTCCCTCTCCTCCAGCCACAAGATCACAGCCCCCTCTCTGTCTCTTGACCAATTTCCAATATACCGAGCACAGTGCCCTGCAATTGCATCTAGTTTCCTATCTGCGAGTAATCCTAAACTTTACTCATATTCATGTTCCTTCCCTACCTTGCTAGGAATCATCCACAAAACATTTGATCAGATGTAACTAACTGAAGTTCCTGAACTTCCATCGCGTACTGTGAGCTGTGTGTTTGACATCTCCTTCAGCACAAACATCTGATCAGACAGCTTCACATTCCACACTGCCCAATTCCCAACTGCTATTGTCTGGGGAGGTTCCAGACTTAAGGTTGGTGCCTGTGCATTGTATTTTTGTAAATGCCCGCGTTATCGTATTCTGTATTTTGTGCCACTTAGGAGCAGGGGAACTTAACACCGAGCAATTGGAATAGGCCATTTGGCCTTGTAATCTGTTCTGCCACTCGGTAAGGTCATGTCTGATCAGGTAGTTGCCTAACACCACCAATCGCTCGGCTCCCCACCAATTCCCTATTATTCTTGACTCTATTTGCTATCAGAAATCTGTCCAACTCAGTCTTAAGTAATTTCAATGTTTCAACCTCCACAGTTTTCTTGTGAATTCTGTAGATTCAAGTTTTTTCTGAGAGGAAAGCATTTTCTTCATAAAGCGGAACTTCTTATTCTTAACCTGTGCCTCCTAGTTCTGGTGTCCATCACAGGAAGAAGCATTCTTCCAACATCCACCCTCTCGAGTCCTCTACTGAGTCAAAAGGTCCATCCTGGAGACATGATCAAACGATCTGGCCTGGCACATCTTCAGCGAGTTCTATATTGCCCGGGGTGTAAAAGGAAGTGACCAACTTAATGGAAAAATTAAAGTGTTAATTAAATTCATAGAAATTATTGAAAATGCATGATGCAGCATTTGAATAAATGCCAAGAAACCAGTGAGAAATCATTGGAGAAAAGTGTGGGACTTTTAGGGACCTTAGAGGCATCACTGTTGGACAATTTCCAAACACCTGTAGGATAGAATACAGACGAATGAAGTGAACCAGAAGAATTCATTAAGGGACAGCTGTGAAAAGAAGAGCTGACTTATTAAATAGAAAATATTTTTGAGGATTTATAATGAGCAATGGAAACCCATTTAAAAACCCATAGAGACAGGCTATGAGTCTTAATAAGCCATTACAGATGTACACACAAACAGAGAGACTTAGGTCAACCATCTTAGAGGACAAAAGGGTCATGTTTACTCTAACTCCCCTTGAAAACTGGGCCAAAGACACTGTAAAGAAATTATATTAGATTCTGAAAGGTTTTTCTTAATCCTATTTGTTTGAGTATCTAAAAGCAGTTTTATGGTGGATTCAAACATTGTGTATAAATTTAAAATGGAATGACCATTTTATAACTACCTTTGATTAGTTATATATTTATGACTCAGTCAGAGTATGCAACATTGAATGTTGATTTTTCTTGCAATAGTCACTATCTGTGTAAGTGAGGTGACTGCCTTCAAGTATTATATATCCTACATCAATTCAGTATTCATTCCTGGAATGTAATCTAGACCTGCTTCTTATAATAAATATTCATGAGCAATTCTAGAAGATTTGTAGTCTCATACTTATAACCTCCTGAACCTGCACGTAGATGACAATGTCCGAGAATTGTTAAATTAGGATTCCAAGTGCCAATGATATAAACTTATAAATAAGGTTGTTTCTACTGTAATATATCTACATCAGGGTTCCCTAAA
This sequence comes from Chiloscyllium punctatum, assembly GCF_047496795.1. Taxonomy (NCBI): domain Eukaryota; kingdom Metazoa; phylum Chordata; class Chondrichthyes; order Orectolobiformes; family Hemiscylliidae; genus Chiloscyllium; species Chiloscyllium punctatum. Next base: position 46,130,863 of record NC_092745.1, on the reverse strand, counting down.
GTGGGTGTGGAAGCTGAAGTCTCAGAGTCACAAGCTCTTTCTCACACAACCTAATCTAAAGTTGATGAAGTTGACTAAATTCACTTAAAACTCTGGAATCTCTCTTAGTTGAGGGTTTAAGCTGGCAATCAGTTTGAGTGGGGAACTGGATAGGTTTACATTGTTGGGAAGAGGGGTGGAGGTAAAGTGGGGGGTGTGGATGTGGGGGGTGGTCTTGGGGGTGGGGGTTTGGAATGTAAAGACAGTAGAATCATTAACAGGTAGATGAAAAGTCAAACTGGTAGAACAATAAAGTGCCAATGTACTATTTCAAAGAAGAGTAGAGAAGTTTACCATGGTGTGCTGGATAATATTCGTCCTTCAACCAATAGTGCTGATGCTGAGGCCACTGTTGGTGGTGACATTGAAATCCCCCATCCATAGTACATTTGTGCCCTTGCCACCCTCAGTGCTTCCTCCAAGTGTTGTTTAGTATGGATGTGTACTGATTCATCAGCCAAGAGATGACTATATGTGGTAATCAGCAAGTTTCCTTGTCCATGTTTAACCTGAAGCCATGAGACTTCAGGGGTCTGGTGTCAATGTTGAGGAATCCCAGGGTATCTCCCTTCCAACTGTATACCAGTGTTCTGCCACCCCTGCTGAGTCTGTCCTGCCAGTGGATGGTGATGCTGATGCCTGGGACATTATAAGGTATGATCCTGTGCGAATGACTATGTCAAGTGTTAATTTCATAAGACATAGGAGTGGAAGCAAGACCATTTGGCCCATAGAGTCCACTCCACCATTTAATCATGGCTGATGGGTGTTTCAATCCCACTTATCCACACTCCCCCCATAGCCCTTAGTTCCATGCGAGATCAAGAATTTATCAATCTCTGCCTTTAAGACACCCAACATTCCAGCTTCCAAGAAATGTCTCCTCATTTCCGTTCTAAATTGAACCCCTCTAATTTTAAGGCTATGCCCACAAGTCCTAGTCTCCCCACCTAACGGAAACAACTTGCCAACGTCCACCCTTTCTAAGCCATGCATTATTTTGGTGTTGCTTGACTAGACTTTAAAACAGTTCTCCCAATTTCGGCACTGTCCCCCAGATGTTAATGAGGAGGAATTTACAGGTAAAGGAAGGCAGTGAGTCACAAGATGAATATCTTGGCCAATTAATAGTGGACCATGGAGGCAAGTCATGTGACAAAACCACCAGGGATCCATTTAGTCACAATTGGCCACTCTGGTCTAGCACAGCTTCTCTTCATTTCAATCCTACCTCTGAGAAATAAATTCAAGAGACAGTCTTGCTTCTCTTTAGGGCCTCATCAATGTGTTTTGTAACTTTTAGCGATTTACAGAATGGTAATTCTAGATTGCAATACACCTCTACCCCATTTAAATTCCGATCTTCCAATTAAGATGTGACTTCCTGATTTTTCTTACCACTTATCAGATTGAAAATAATTTTGCTAATTATATACCGTCCTGCAAGTTTACTGATAGACAGTCATAGAGTCATAGAGATGTACAGCATATAAACAGCCACTGTAATCCAACATGTCCATGCCGACCAGATAACCTAGATTAATTTAGCCCCATTTGCCACCATTTGATCCATAAACCCTTCCTATTCATATACCCATCCAGATGCTTTTTAAATGTTGTAATTGTACCAGATTCCACAATCTCCTCTCAAACGTTCACACAATGAACTCCTTTCTAAGATGTAGTAACCACTGTTTTGTAGTGAGTCAAAGTTAGAGTAAATTGCTCTGATTTGGACCTACTGTGTTGGGGGTGGGGGGGGAACCAAGGCCTAAAATGGCATCATTTGGTTTAATAATGGGAATCTATAAAAACAGTGAGAGAATGGAGAAAAGAGAATACACGATGTGAGAGAATGAATCTGTGAGCACAGATGAAGTATTCAAAATAGTGGGAATTTGTGCTTTATTTAGTTAGGGCTTTTTGAAATTTCAGCTACTGAGTTACGAATACAGAAAACCAACCCAGTCTGCCCTAGGGAAGTGGGAGTCTCAGTCAGCAGGTTAATGGTTAAACTGCACTGACTAATTGCTTTCTTGCAAACGGATAGCTTCATCCCAATTATTGCTGTAGCAACGCACATCACTGAACGTCTGAGGCAAAAGGTTTAAGAGACAGGATAGATGCATTTCCTGCAGAACATTACATTACGATGAAATCAAATAAAAATTACAAGGATCGTCAGCTCCTTGTTAAAACCTTACAATAGAGAGTTAGATATTTAGGTCAAAGTCATTGGAAGATTTGACTGTTTTAACAAGGGATGTGTGTCAGGGCAATTTAAACTTGAATCCAAGGATCGATTTGTAATTTCACCCGAAAAGCCCAAACGTTCCAGATTTTAAGCCTGTGCTGGTATTTTCAAATTAATGTTCATGTATGATAGGCCACTTTGAAAAATCATTTTGGGTTTTGGCCCCAAAGGGTTTGTTTTTCAGGACAAAGCAGGCTGGGAACAGAGGAAGCTGGACACTTAAAATAGCACTCCCAATCTGGGGATGGAAGGCAGGAGAGGTGAAATAATAATAGGGGATGGCTGCAGGGCAAGAAAATGACAAAATCCAGCCACTTGTGAACTGTTATATTGTAAATGCAGTTGGCCTTGCAAAAGCCCTAACTGGGTCATGAGCGTTCTTATAGAATAGAATCGAGTAGAATGGCAATTTATTGTCACATATACAAACAAACTGGCAGCACAGTGATTAGCGCTGCTGCCTCACAACACCAGGGACCTGGTTTGATCCCACCCTTCAAGAGACTGTCTGTTTGGAGTTTGTAAGTTCTCCCCTTGTCTGCATGTGTTTCATCCGGGTGCTCCGGTTTCCTCCCCCAGTCCAATAATGTGCAAGTTAGGTGGATTGGCCGTGCTAAATTGCCCATTGTGTTAGGGAAGTGTAAGCTAGGTGGGTTAGCCTTGTGAAATGCAAGGTTACAGGGATAGGGAGGGTCTGGGTGGGATGGTCAGTGTGGACTAGTTGATCTATTTCCATAATGTAGTGATTATATGAGTTGGTGCACTAATTCCTTGGATCCATTCCATCCCCAGGCTATTTTTGCCATGGCAGGAGGCAAGTATGGTATTTGTGGGGTTTTTTTTCTCCTTTACTCATTCACAGGATGAGGACATTGCTTGCTAGGCAGCACTTGTCATCCGTCCCTAATTAAGAGTCAGCCACATTGCTGTCGGTCCAGAGTCACATGTAGTCCAGACCAGGTAAGGATGGCAGCTGCCTTCTCTAAAGAACATGAGTGAACCAGATGGGTTTTTCCTGACAATAGCGAATGGATTCATGGTCATCATTAGATTCTTAATTCCAGATTTTTCTTTTCACTGAATTCAAAATCCACCACCTGCCGAATCCAGGTCCCCAGAACATTGTCTGGGTCAACAATCAACAGTTCAGTGATAATAACACTAGGCCATCACATCCCCTTAGTGGATGCTATCATTCTTCTTCCCTTGACTGGGTCTAGGGCCCTGTTTGGTTAATGGTGATAGAGGAATGAGCACTAGTGAGTTTCAGTCATAATAACTGGAGGCTTTTACCTTAACAAGATGTAGTTTAGGGTAGATTAGCAATTAGGCACAAGTTACATTGGCATGTTGAACATGATCAATAATATTATGTTAAAAATCACATGACACCAAGTTAAATTCCAACAGGTTTATTTGGAAGTGCAAGGCTTCGAACCACTGCTCCTTCATCAGGGTTAGCTACCTGACAAAGGAGCAATGCCCTGAAAGCTTGTGCTTCCAAATAAACCTGTTGGACTATAACTTGGTGTTGTGTGATTTTTAACTTTGTCCACCCCAGTCCAACACCGGCTCCTTCGCATCAGTAATGTTAATAAAGAGACCTGCAGCTTTATCCCAAAGGGCTTTTGATGAGATGAATGTGGAAACAATGTTTCCTCCGATGGGAAAATCTAGAGCTAAGTGCCACGGTTTCAAAGTGAGAGGTTGCCCACTTCAAACAAAAATAGGAAGAAATTTGTTCTCTGAGGGTTGTGAGTCTTCGGAAATCCCTTCCTCAAAACATAGTGGAGGTTGTATCTTTACATTTCTTTTCAGGCAGCCCTAGCTAAATTCGTAATTGGACAAAGGGATGAAAGATTAACAAGGATGAATATGAATGTAGAGTTGAGGTTGAAATCAGTTTGGCCCTGACCTTAATGCAAGGCTGTACAAGCTGAACCCCTGCTCGTCACTTCTAAGTCTACGCTCCACAAGACCCTCAGATGTTCTGCATCATTCCCACACAAGCCAGTTCAACATCATCAATTTGGTTGGAGCTTCAGTCTTTATCCCTTTCAGAACCCAGTATCTTACACAATGGACCGTCTCTGCTCCAGTGGTCACTTAAAAGAACAATTAATTGGGGGAGCGACTAACTGGGATTTGAACCCGGAATTCCTATTTACTTTTTCCCCTGGTATATCTTAGCTTCATACGAAAGGCCTGCAAGATTCCTGCTAGGGATGGTCTAAAAGTGGCAGGCCACAAGCCTGCAATCTGACTAGGCCTTGAGGCCTTCCCTGCAGGCCTTTGTGTGCTGCAGCAGCTGCAGTCCCCACCCACGTTGGTGAGTCTAGCTGCTGAAGCCAAACTTTGGTTAAAATTCTAAAGAGCCAGGGAGTGGACACTGCCGCCGTGAGGGAATCTCTCCCTCACACCTCGTCTATCAGAGCAGGCTTGTCCCTTCAAGCTGGCAAGCTGCTGGCTGTCCCTTGAGCTTTGACAACCCGTCCAGCATCTCTAATAGAACAGCAAACCTACCATATGGCTACTAATTGGTCCCTTTGGAGAAATTCACTGTGAGTGGATATTTCCCACACAGTGTGGGCTTGTGACCCTTAGTTGAACCCGATAGTGGGCCACAGGGAAAACCTAACCAGAAGTCCCTGCAAGTTACTGAGTGGCTTTAGCTGCAAGCTCACTGCTCTATCTCCTTATATTTCTTTCAAAAGCACGCAAAACCCTCTTCTCTTTATTTTTGGCGTTTATTTGGCGCAGCCTCCTGCGAACAGGGCAAAACTGACTGTCAGTGCGAACCGGGAAAGTGCCACGAGGTGGCTGCTTGAACCTAGAGCTCAGAGCGGGCGATACACTACCACTGAGAGAGTAATTATTTAAAGAAATCGCAGGCCAGCTACGCGTCTTGTGTGGGCCCATCTTATGATGGGAGGACAGCCAGCATCTCAAAGGAGTTGTTCCTTTGTAATGAAGCTGTTGGAGTGTGTGCAGATGTTCCATTGTCTGTTTTCCTCGGGGCTGTGAACAGTAGTTGTGTTAGCACTTCACCAGCAAAGCTGGAGGCTTTTGATTAATGAGCGCTCGTTGGAATTAATTTGGACAGCGGTAGCCAGAAAAAAAAGGGAATGAGGTTTCTATGGCGGGTCTGTTTAATCATCAGCACTGAATCCATTACAGTGACTAACGCAGTCTGAGCCAGGAAGCAATTTGATCTTTAATTAGCAAAATTCGAAAGCAGGAACGGATCAGGAAATCTCCGGCACTTGCTGCAGCTCTCTTCAGAGATGCTTTTCAGGAATGGAACTTTTCCAAATCTTGATTGAATTACCGATAAGGTACGATGCTTCGAATTAATTATGAAATGCTGTTACATAAAATAAAGGCACACACAGAAAGAAAAAGTCACTTTAATGCCTTATTCCCCAACTTGTGTTGATTCATCGCCACTTAGTTCGAGTACTAATTGCAATCAAATGCTTTACGCCAAATGCATATTAACATTTGCCTCACTTGACTCCTTTCTCAATTGATTTAATTAATTCAGAGAAGGAGAATAATGAATGTAATTAACTGGGAGGTTATGTGATGCAGTGGTAATGTCCGTACCTCTGGATCAGAATGTCTGGACTCATGTCCCACTTACCCTGGAAAGGGCATTGCCATCAAATCCATGCAGTATTGTGGTGGTCAGGTTACTGGGCCTGTTCCAGAGGCCTAATAACTGTCCCCATAACTTGTCTGGACTTGTCCTACCTGCCTATCTTCTTTTCCACCTATCCACTCCACCCTCTCCTCCCTGACCTATCACCTTCATCCCCTCCCCCACTCACCCATTGTACTCTATGCTACTCTCTCCCCACCCCCACCCTCCTCTAGTTTATCTCTCCACGCTTCAGGCTCATTGCCTTTATTCCTGATGAAGGGCTTTTGCCTGAAACGTCGATTTCGAAGCTACTTGGATGTTGCCTGAACTGCTGTGCTCTTCCAGCACCACTAATCCAGAATCTAATTACGATAACTGAAACAGCATTAAATTCTAATATCGCTTTGACAATTTAAGTTCAGGGGAACAAAACTCCAGAAATTGAAATATCCGGTGCCAGTGAAATGCTACCAAGTTATCACAAAAGTTTAACTGGGCCCATTAATGCATTTTAGGGAGGGAAACCTGCCATCTAGGCCCTGCTGGGTCTAGAGAGATAAAAAATAGGGGCAGGAGTAGACTATTTGACCATTGAGTATGATCATGGTTGATCATCCAACTCAGTACTTTGTTCCCATGTTCCCCATACCCTTTGAACCTACAGCACTATAAATTATATCTAACATTCAATGTTTTGGCCTCAAGCGCTTGCTGTGGCACGGAGTTCAACAGAGTCACCACTCTCTGGGCAAAGTCATTTCTCCTCATCTCAGTCCTAAATGGATACCTGTATCCTTAGACTTGGTTAACGGACAGGAAACAAAGAATCAAAAAGTGGCGCTGAAAAATCACAGCAGATCAGGCAGCATCCAAGGAACTGGAGAATCAACATTTCGGGCATAAGCCCTTCATTGGGATTCCTTCTGCTTGAAGCGTTGACTCTCCTGCTCCTTGGATGCTGTCTGACCTGCTGTGCTTTTCCAGTGCCATCCTTTTTGACTCTGATCTCCAGCATCTGCAGTCCTGACTTTCTCCTGGGCAACAAAGAATAGAAGGCAGTGATTGGTGGAGTACGCAGGGTTTGATACTAGGATCCCAGCTATTTGCAACATCTGTTAATGATTTAGATAAAGGAACTAAATGTGTTATCTCAAAATTTGCAGATGTCACAATCTGGGTGGAAGGTGTGAGGAGGATGCAGGGATGTGGCAGTGCAATTTGGACAGGCCGATTGGGGAGGTGGAACACAGACTGGGCAACTGCTTTGCAGAGCACCTACATTCTGTCTGCAAAAATGAGCCTGAGCTTCCTCAAGCCTAACAATTCAATATACCACTGTGTTCCCTGGTTAACATTTGTTTCAGGCTTTTTACCACATTTTCCACCTGGCGATGCTGCAGCCTTCAGGACTCAATATCGAACTCAATAATTTTAGGGTCTTAGCACCTTCCCCCATGCCCTTACCTCAACCCCCATACACCAGACATGGGCCGCTACCTCAAACAGCCCACTGTCATCCACTAATAGTCTCCATGAGCAACTATTGATCCTCCCAGGCTGACCTTCACCCATTCCTTTTCGCTTTGAAAAAACCGAAAGAACTGTGGATGTCGGAAATCAGAAATTTCTGCAAATATATTTTTAAAAAATTCATATGTAGGATATGCGCGTCGTTGGCTCAGCCAGTGTTTATGACCCATCCCATTCAGAGTCAACTACATTGCTGTGGGTCTGGAGTCACATATAGGCCCGATCAGGTAAGGATGGCAGTTTCCTTCCCTAAAGGGCATTAGTGAACCAAATTGGTTTTTCCGACAATGATTTCACGGTAAGCAGCAGAGTCTTAACTCCATATTTTTACTTGAATTCAAATTCCCTCATAGCAGGATTTGAACCCAGGTGCTCCGACCATGCGCTGAGTTTCAAGCTTAATCGCCTTGTGATAATACCATTCAGCCAATGCTTCCCTCCTGACTAAGCAGGTCTGGCAGTGTCTGTGGAGAGAAACGTTTTGGCCCAGTGACCCAGTGTGTAAACTGTTTAGTTCGCACTGGCCTCACACCCCCCAGAGCTGGTTCTAATATCCCAAGTATCTGAAACCTTGCCTCCTCACACCATCTCTTTTGTAATGTGTTCATCCAATGTGTCCTATTTCTACTCTGGCTAGCACATCCTAATCCCCTACATTCTGCTTTTAGGACCTCATCCCTTTTTTACCTATGTTTACCATGACCCATTCAGGATGTCGACTCTGAGACATCTTTGACCCCAGCATGAGAGAGTCAGCATACCATCCTGCAGTCTCATATGTGGCCACTGAAATCATAGAGTCCCTACATTGCGAAAAGAGGCCATTTGGCCCATCTAACCTGCACAAACCCTCAGCAAAGGACCCCACCCAGACCCTGCCCATCCTTTTGTCATAACCCCTCATTTAGCACGACCAATCTTCTTAACCTGAATATCTTTGGATTGTGGGAGGAAACCGGAGCACCCGGCAGAAACCCATGCAGACACGGGGAGAACGTACAAACTACACACAGACAGTCCTCCAAGGGGAGAATCAAACCTGGGCCCCTGGCGCTGTGAGGCAGCAGTGCTAACCATTGAGCCACTGAGCTTATCTATTCCCATTACAATTGAAGCCCCTATGATTATAGCAATTCCACACCTTTTGCTCCTTTTCTGTGCAGCAGAGCCAATCATGGTGCCATGAATTTAGCTGGTGCTGTTATCCCCTGTGAGGCCAGTCCCCTTGGGAGTATCGAAAACAGCATATCTGTTTATCAGGAGAATTCCCGAACTGCCTGCCTAGTCCTCTTCCCCTTTCTGGATTAGTGGTGCTGGAAGAGCACAGCAGTTCAGGCAGCATCCAACGAGCAGTGAAATCAACATTTCAGGCAAAAGCCCTTCATCCTCTTCCCCTGCCTATTGGTCACCCAAGCAAATGAGGGATGGCCAATCAAGACCAACAATGCCCATGTCTGGAGGTTAACAATAGAGTTTGTCACATGCTTATTCCTCAAAGCATCATAATGACCTGCAAAACTCAAATATCCTGAACATTTAATGGGGTGAAAATATTGTGTCTGTGGCAAATCTGAAAACCTCAGCTGGATAATTTCTAACATACTTCACCAGATGGTCATAGAGATTTACAGCACAGAAACCAACCCTTTGGTCCAACTCATCCATGCTGACCAGATACTCTAAATTAATCTAGTCCCACATGCCAGCTCTTGGCCCATACCCCTCTAAACCCTTCCTATTCATATACCCATCCAGATGCCTTTTAAAAGTTGTAATTGTTCCAGCCTCCACCACTTCCTCTGGCAGTTCGTTCCATAAAAGCACCACTCTCTCTGGGAAAATATTGCCCCTTAGGTCCCTTTTAAATCTTTCCCCTCTCACCTTAAACCTATGTCTTCTAGTTTTGGTCTCCCCTACCCTGGGGAAAAGACCTTGACTATTCGCCGTTTCCATGCCCCTCATGACGCCCTAAACATCCATAAGGTCACCCCTCAGCCTCTGACGCTCGAGGGAAAGTAACCCAATCCTACTCAGCCTCTCCCTCTAGCTCAAGCTCTCCAACCCTGGCAACATACTTGTAAACATTGCTAAACTGAAGGCTCTTATTTGAGCAAGAATAAACACTAAAAACTGGAAAATAGCAGTCACTCCTCAGCCTTAGAGACACCTACTGCTCATCTGATGCTTCCCATCTGATGTCACAGTGCACTCGTTGTGACTTGCTGGTTTTGATTGGCTGGTAGCCCATCACTGAGTCTGAATGGCTTTAGTTGACCAGAATACAGATTTTAGCTCAGTTTGTAAATAGTTGAAGCTCCCCTGCCCCAGCATTAACCTGTGAGGCACCCCACGATTTCATTCGCCAATCTGAAAATGATCCATTTTTCCTGATTTTCCTGTTAGCTCTATCCATGTAAAATATCCTCCCCAACACCATGAGCTCTAACCTTGGGTGGTAACCTTTCATGCGACACCTTATTGAATGGCTTTTGGAAATCCAACTACACGACATCTATTGGTTTGCTGGAGAGGTAGAATAACATGTCACTGCCAGTGTGACAGTCACTCTATCATTGTTACTTCAAAGAAAGAGATGGCCTGGCCTCAGGAGAAAATCGTGGAGATTGCGGACAAATCGGAAGGCCATGTTATGCTTGCAGGGAGGTATAAATGATGCTGCAGCTTCTCTCTGCAGCTCAATTTGCTGACTCCAATCATTAACTTCATGAATCAAACCAGCAGCGGTCTATAACTTTAAATCATTGCCATTATTTTGGCCACTCAGACAGATTACAATTCATTTCCAGTTGAAGTGCACATTACCCCAATTAAACTGGTGTCGATCACATCACACGCCTATTTATGGCTTACTCTGACAAGGTTACTGAGGGACGCGTTGGAAGGCTGCACGTTTTCCTTGGGTTCCTGGCTAAAAGTTTCAGCGAATTCAAGAGAAAAGCGACACTTTGCAGTCAAAGAAGGCACTTTTAGAAGCATTATCGCTTGTGTACTGTAGAAAACGTGGCTGGGAATCTGTACACAACAAGATCCCACAAGCACCAATGTGATAACTGACCAGATGATCTGTTTTGGATGTTGGTTTTGGGAGAAACACGTGGGCCAGAACTCCCTTACTATTTTTCAAACAGTGACAGACGGATCTTCTGTAGCCACTTGAGAGGGCAGATGGGGCTTCAGTTTGACACCACGTCCCTTTAGAAGGCATCTCCACCTAACCCAGGTTCCTTGGCACCTCACAAATCTACAGCTGCCATCTATCCCTGGTCTTCCTGCCAGTTACACCCCGGTATTGAGACTAGCTCAGCACACACATCACTGTGTTGTGACTCCTGCAGGAAAAGTACACATTGTAAGCCAACATTAAATCATTTGGATAGGATGGTACTTAATACTCCTCATTATCTTAGAGCAGCCTATACTGCACCTCTGCTGACATTCAGCAAAGGAGTCACCAAGGCTGTTAGTGCTGGTTCACCATGAGAAAGAGCCTCAACCTCCTTCTTCCTCACTCTGAGAGAGCCCCCCATCTCAGAGTGCTCACTGAGGGCAGACCTTGCCAATCTCCTTTCTGTCCAGCTCAACACTCCCAACACTGACTTTGTGGACTGTGTCAGCAGGTCCGATCTCACTTTCCCTCACTGTAACTCCCTTCAGAGCGTCCATCCTCTTGTGATCAAGCAGCTTGTCTTCTGTGGACGTGTGTGGACAATGAAATTGACATCAAGGCGTGGCCTGAAACCTAGCCAAGGGGTGTGAACATCTGTCCCCTTGATGAAACCATGGTGATGGATTCGACCATGACTACAGGCAAAGTACTGTCAGTGTTTGCCTTCTTGGCTAACCAGACTGCTTACTCTGAATTATCAGACTGCTTACCAGCCATCCAATAGTGGATGAGCATAACCATCCCCCAATTAAATTAAATATTGCCACAATCTAGGCTAATGGGTCAGATTTTTGCTATGGAGATAGATAGCTCCATTTGGGAAGTTTACCAATTTGGCATATGTACTTCTGAATAAGGAGCATTGTTAAACCTGACTTTTGATGTGGGGGGCTGAGGGAGGGGGGGAAACAGGGTTGTTTAGGTGGTTTTCTGGAAGTCCATCCTATTTTCTTCGATGTTGTACGTCCCTCCATATTCTCTCCAAGTCAAATCATTCTTGGCCCAGCCCCCCTGCCCCATCACTGATACCTCCATGCTCCTCCTAAACCATGCCTATTTCTACTTCCATTACATAACCCAGGACTGACTCTGCATTAGCTGAAATGCTGAAGAAACCCTCATCCACATCTTTTCTCCCACTGGACTGAACCTGCTGGTCTCCTGAATTCTACCCACCCTAAACTTGAGGTCATCCAAACCTCTGCTGTAAGTTTCCTAACTCTCAACAAATCCCCGACCACTTGCCACAGATTTGCCAGAGGATCTGTTTTGGCTTCCCCTTGAACAATCATTGCATTTTAAAATTCTCATTCTTGTTTACAAACCCCACCCCACTATAGTCTTGGCTCTCCTTTTCCCTTGAAATCTGTAATTCCCTCCCAGGTCCACAGTCTTGCAAGACACCAGCACAGGGTTAATCCTGACTCTGATTATGATCCCTCCACCCATTGTCTTCAAAACCTGGACCACAAGCTATTGACTTCCCTCTCTGCACCAAGCCATCTTTACACCTTGCTTTCCTGCTCTGCAATATCGATCGAGTGTCTGGATCAACCTTATCTCAATTCCCAGCATGGTCTTTTCAACACTGATTTCCCTGCATGAGGCTGCAAGTCAAGCCAATTTGTAACATAACAATCCAATAATCCCTACCCACAGATCGCACTCAGGGGTTGAAAGGCTAGCCCTCCTATAGTGCCTGCCGTTATCAGGTCACAACAGAGGCAGGATAGACTTGTGACCTTTGGTCTGACTTTTCTTTAATTTCAAAACTATACTTTATCATAACAATATAGTTATATATATTCATAGTCACTGAAGTACTTTGGTTCTGTAAAAGAGCATATGAAGGAACAAACAAACATTGGTGTTTAACTCTATCCAAAAATCAAACCAAAGGCATTTCTTACTTGTGCAAGACTATATGATATACCTCAGGCATTGGGAGAGTCCAATAACTGAATGGGCCCCCCCTTTAACTTCAGCAGGAAGACCTCAATGGGTGGTCTTTCCCCACTACACCTTGGCGACAGCTGCCCCAAGCTTTTGTGCATTCCTCAGCACGTAGTCCTAGATCTTGGAATGTGCCAGCCTGCAACACTCAGTCGAGGTCACCTCCTTGCTCTGGAAGACCAACAAGTTTTGGGTGGACCAAAGAGCGTCTTTCACTGAGTCGACGGTCCTCCAAGCACAGTTGATGTTTGTCTCAGTGTGCGTCCCGGGGAACAGACCGTAGAGCACAGTATCTTGATCACGGAGCTGCTCGGGACGAACCTCAACAAACACCATCGCACCTTTCTCCAGACTTCCTCTGCAAAGGTATATTCCAGGAGGATATGTGTGACAGTCTCTACCCCACCAACAGCTCCCCTCCTGCAGCCACTTCGAGGGCAATGTGCAGTGGCGCAGACCGACTGGGTGTACATGAAGGGTCTCCCAGGTAGTGCCTTCTCACCACCAACCAAGTGATGCTTTTGTGCTTGTTGGAACATTCTGGTGATGAGGAATTCTGCCAAATGACTTTGACCGTCTGCCGAGAGAACCACCCAACAGGATTCACCCTTCCCTTTTCCCGCAGGGTCTTGAGGATGCTACATGTTGACCACTTCCTGATGGACTTGCGGTCAAAGTTGTTTCTCTTTGCAAATTTCCCCACAAAGGCCAGGTGAGATGGAACAGTCTAACTACTTGGAGTGTTCCACAGCAGCAAGATCAGTCTGATCCTTTGCAACTCCAAGTGCAGGTAGAACCTCAGTATGTAGTGACATTTAATGTTTGGGTACTGAGGATCCACGCACAGCTTGATACAGCTGCACACGAAGGTGGCTGTCAGGATGTGGACGGTGCTGGGTACATTCATGCCCCACTTTATCCAAGGTTTTGTACATGGTGTCTCCGCAGCCAGCTTAGACCTCCAGATGAATACTGAAATCAGTTAGCATAGTGCTATACAATGCAAACTTCAGTCTGAATCCCTCAGTGATCCCCACCTGCAGCTTCCCTTTAATAGGCTTTCATTGCTCTACCTAGGAGCTGTTGGGAGGCGTCACTCTGGGGGCCAGGAGCTACCTCTGTAAGAAAGCATGGAGAAAGCTGAAAGTCACTGTCGAAGTTACATATCTGCTAAACAGGGAAGAACAAATGGACCATTGGTTACGAGGCTCCTTAATGACTCCCTATTCACAAATCCAGCCTCATCTCCAACAAGGACACTGCTACTCTCAGTCTTTAATCCAGTTTCTGGCAGCTTAGCCTTAACCCTGCCCACACATTCTAGACAGTGCTTGGAAACTCATTGAAATTACTTTGGGAATGTTACAAACATGCAAAATTGGCCGACTAATCATGAGTAACCAGTCAGCACTATAACCAAGCCAGAGTATGATCACAAACCTTTTCCTACCCTAGACTCTGATTCCATTTTATCCAGTGCCAGTCTCCCTTGTTATTTCATGCTCATTGATTTTCCTAATAAAGGTAGAGAGGATAGTGAAGAAAGCGTTTGGTATGCTTGCCTTTATTGGTCAGTGCAGTGAGTATAGGAGTTGTGAGGTCATGTTGCTGTTGTATAGGACATTGGTTAGGCCACTTCTGGAATACTGCATTCAATTCTGGCCCCCCCGATATAGGAAGGATGTTGCGAAACTTGAAAGGATTGAGAAAAGATTTACAAGGATGTTGCCAGGTTTGGAGGGTTTGAACTACAGGAGAGGCTGACTAGGCTGGGTTATTTACCCTGGAGCATTGGAAACTCGGGGGGGGGATGACTTTATAGAAGTTTATAAAATCATGATAGGTTTAAGGTGAGAGGGGAAAGATTTAAAAGGGAAGTAGCGTGTATGGAATGAGCTGCCAGAGGAAGTGGTGGAGGCTTGGATAGGGCGAATAGCCAAGGTCTTTTCCCCTGGGTAGGGGAGTCCAAAACTCAGGTTGTAAGCTTGCTCATGAGCTGGAAGATTTGTTCTCAGATGTTTCGTCACCAGGCTAGGCAACATCATCAGTGAGCCTCCATTGTAGCGCTGATGTTCTGTTTCGCTTTCTACTTATGTGTCTTGATCTGTTGTAGTGGGTGATATCACTTCTGGTTTTTTTCTGAGAGGTTGGTAAATGGGGTCCAAATCGATGTGTTTCTTGATGGAATTCTGGTTTGAACGCCAGGCATCTAGGAATTCCTGTGCATGTCTTTGTTTCGCCTGTCCTAGGATGGATGTATTGTCCAAATCGAACTGGTGTCCCTCATCATCTGTGTATAAGGATACTTGTGATAGTTGGTCATGTCTTTTGATAGCTAGTTGGTGCTCATGTATCCCGGTGGCTAGTTTTCTGCCAATCTGTCCAATGTAATGTTTATTGCAGTCCTTGCAAAACTAGAGGGCATAGGTTTAAGGTGAGAGGGGAAAGATTTAAAAGGGACCTAGCGTGTATGGAATGAGCTGCCAGAGGAAGTGGTGGAGGCTGGTACAATTACAGCATTTAAAAGCCATCTGGATGAGTATATGAATAGGAGGGTTTAGGGGGATATGGGCCAAGTGCTAGCAAATGCGACTAGGTTAATTAAAGATATCTGGTCGGCACTGAAGGGTCTGTTTCCATGCTGGTACATCTCTGTGACTCTATAACCTTTTAACAATGTTGTTACACACCTCTCTGGAGGAGGTGGGACTTGAACCTGGACCTCCCAGTCCAGAGATAGGAACACCACCACTGTACCATGAGACACTCAACTATCAACCATACCTTATAGGGCTTTAACTCTCAAAGCAGAAACACAGATATCTCATTGTATATCTGTGTACTGAAAGTGACCCAAGCCAAAACTCTACCTTCCTGGGTTTTACGGGACAGGGTGTAATGGTCATCACCATTATAGAACTAAACTAAACTATATTAAAGAAAAGTAGATGGTAGTCACTGACATTAAAATCAGGGCTTTTTTATTTTGCAATGCTTTTGGGGTTTTATAACTGGCAGAAAAAAATAGATGAACAACTGGGACAAATAGATAAACGGACTTAAAAATAAGGAATCTCCCATTTAAGATGAAGTTAAGAAAAATTATTTTTTTCCAACTGAGAGTCATTTGGAATTCTGTCTCTGAAAAGCTGATGGAAACAGAGTCCCTGTAGTGTTAAGCTCAAACATGATAACTTCAAACCAGATTGTTAAGAGTTAATCATTCAGGTTAATGAGCAATTGTAGGAAAACACATGAAAAACAGACTTGGTATAAAAACAGCCTGTTTGGGTGGAAGGTAACCATAATGACCTTGGCTAGACTTCTGAACAGACTGTTGTGCAATGACACACAGATGCCTAGACCTGTTTTTGTACAAAGGAATGATTGGGAAAAGTACTTAGCAATGGCAAAACAGCACATAATATCAGATTCAGAATAGTATTAATACTGGGGACACTTCCCAGCTCAGGGGACCTGTCACCATCAGACTGGGGTTCACTGGACCAGTATCGTGAAAACCAAGTTAGAATTGCAAATGCCAGCATCACACAGGAGTACCCAAACAACAGGAGGGATTGAGACTCACTTGTTGAACATGTCTAAAGCAGTTAAAGCTAATAGGCTCACTCATTAGTTTGTAGACATCTAAATTAGATTAAGCTAATAAATTTACTTTGTGTCAAAGTTCATGTATCTTCATTTACTCATTTTGATCAGACCCTAAAAAAACCTGTTAGGCACTTTTGGCCTTGAGTATTTTTGAGGCAGGTGTGGATAGATTGTTGCCAAGAGTGCAGTGCTGGAAAAACACAGCCGGTCAGGCAGCATCCGAGGAGCAGGAGAATCGACGTTTCGGGCAGGAGCCCTTCATCAGGAATGAGGCTTGGTAGATTCTTGTTAAACGTTGGCTGAAAGGTTATTGCCAAAGGCTGGATTTGGATTAGAGATCATAATCAGACGAGAGAGCTTGAATGGCCAATTCTTGCTGCTAATTTGCGTGGAATGACGTAACTGTTTTGTAATTATTAACATTTTAGATTTGGGTTCCATGAACTTTCTTGCAGGTCACAGGTTTGATTGTTGCTTCCGTTCAGGAGCAAGACTGGTAGGGGGTTTATCTGGATTTCAGCGTCACCTTCCGAAATCCTTACATTTTGAATTTGAAGCAGAATCTAAATACACCTCGAAGTGTGGAGCTGGGTTTATAACATCTGTCCCATTGCAAGCTGACTGCTCAAGGCTTTAGTCTGTCCCAAAAGACTGTTAAGGAACATAAATGTAATCACAGTGTGGCCGTAACTACAATGATTCTTTATTTTCTGATTTACCTCATGAGCTAACTTTCTTCATTTTTATTGAGGATTTGATGGTGTTCCCAAAATCAAAGTCAGTAAAATTTCCCATGTTTACATTTCCTGAACTCCTCAGTATTCTGACAATTCCTGGATTTCCTTGGATAGTTGCAAATTCTGAAATTCAGTTCATTTTGTTATTGTGCCTCCACTAACATTCTACTATTTATCAAACATTTCTATTTTGTCATCTTTCCCTCAGTGCCACTAATTATCACTTCCACTCCCAGTAACTGTGTTATTCCTGCAGTTTTGAGCTGGATGTTTTCACATTCTTGAGATTCCCAGTGTGGTTTCAATTCCTGGTATTCTGAATCTTTGCTATGTGGGAATGTCAGGGTTTAGGGATCAAAAAGCTCGTAGTCTGCTGGCTCCAAAATACTTACAAAAGGTGAGTTGAGCTGTCGAGACCCTGCAGAATTAAGTTTTAGCTATAACACTGACACTTCCCATTGCATGTTTCTTCAGTGTCAGATGTTTGGCCACACAGATGTTTGGTGCAGCAAGGTATGTTTTTTTTGTCTATTATTGGAATGTGAGCATCACTGGTAAGACAGACATTTTTCATCCATCCACTGAGCAAATGATGATGTTGCCTTCTTGAAATACTGCAGTCCATGTTTGACTTTAATTTGATTTGTTATTGTCACGTGTACCTTAGTACAGTGAAAAGTTTTGTTTTGCATGCAGTACAATAGATCATACCATACAAGGACAAAAAGATCACAGGGTGACTGAACAGAGCAAGGAATACAAAGTTACGGTTGCAAAGAAGCGGTGCAAATGGCAAGATTGACATTAGATTGGAAATTTCAGAAGTCTGACACAGCAGGGAAAAAGTTGTTCTTGAACCTGTTTGTATGTGTGTTTAAGCCATCGTTTCTTCTGCCTGATGCAGGAGGTTGGAAGAGATTTCGACTGGGGTGGAAGGGGTCTTTGATGATGCTGGCTGCCTTTCTGAAGCAGCAAGAAGTGCAGATGGGGTCAGTAGATGGAAAGTTGGCTTCAGTGATGGTCTGGGCTACGTCGACAATTTTCTATAGTTTCTTACGGTCCTGGGCAGAGCAGTTGCTGTACCAAGCTGTTATGTTTCGAGATGTGATGTTTCAAGATGGAATGCTTTCTATGATGCATCTAAAAGTTGATGAGGATCCTTATGGACATGCCAAATTTCCTTAGCCTCCTGAGGAAGTAGAGGCATTTTTGTGCTTTGTTGACTGTCACATCAATGTGGGTGGACCAGGACAGATTGTTGGTGATCATCATTCTGAAGTACTTGACACTCTCAACAATCTCTCTCTCAGCACCACTGATGTAGATAGGGGCGTGTCCTCCTCCTTGCTTCCTGAAGTCGAAGATCAGCTCTTTATTTTTGCTGACATCGAGGGAGAGATTGTTATCTTTGTATCAAGAACAATGAACAAAGAACATTACAGCAGAGGAACAGGCCCTTCGGCCCTCCAAGCCTGCGCCGATCCAGATCCTCTATCTAAACCTGTTGCCTGTTTCCTTTGGATCTGTATCCCTCTGCTCCCTGCCCATTCATGTATGTCTAGATACATCTCAAATGATGTTCCATGCCCACCTCTACCAGCTCCGCTGGCAACCTGTTCCAGGTACTCACCAACCTCTGCGTAAAGAACTTTCCATGCATTACTCCCTTTAAAATTTTCCCTTCCTACTTTGAACTCATGATACCTAGTAATTGAGTCCTCTACTCTGGGGAAAAAAGCTTCTTGCTATCTACCCTGTCTGTACCTCTCATGATTTTATAGACTTCAATCAGGTCCCCCTCAACCTCTATCTTCCTAGTGAAAATAATCCTAATCTACTCAACATCTCCTTATAGCTAGCAGCCTTCATACCAGGCAACATCCTGGTGAAACTCTCGAAGCCATCCTTTTAGTAATGTGGTGACCAGAACTGTAGTTGAGAGTGTGTTGCTGGGAAGGCACAGTGGGTCAGGCAGCGTCTGACAAGCAGGAGAATCGATGTTTTGGTCACAAGCCCTTCAAGAGGAATGAGGCCTGTGTGCCAGGGCTGAGAGATAAATGGGGGGAGGGGTTAGGGTTGAGGGGAAGGTAACTGTGAAAGGGATGGGTGGATAAAGGTGAGGGAGAAGGTGATAGGTCAGAGGGGTAGCCTCACCTTCATCCACCTATCGCTTTCACAGCTACCTTCCCCCCCAGCCCCACTCCCCTCCCATTTATCTCTCAGTCCCGACCCACAAGCCTCATTCCTGGTGAAGGGTTTATGCCTGAAATGTCAATCCTCCTGCTGCTTGGATGCTGCCTGACCCAATGTGCTTCCTCAGCATCTGCAATCCTCACTTTCCCTGACCAGAACTGTACACAGTATTCCAAATGTGGCCGAACCAAAGGCCTATACAACTGATTGTGGTCTGTGGGTCAGGAAGCTGAAGATCCAGTTGCAGAGGGTGGAGCAGAGGCCTGGGTTTTGGAGTTTGGAGATTAGTTTAGTTGGAGTTATGGTGTTGAAGGTGCAATGTATGTACAAACAATGTATTTATTTTCCTAGACATTTTGACACCACCAAGTGACTGGCTGGGCCATTTCAGATGTGAGTTAAGAGTAAACCACTTTATGTGGATTTGGACTCACATATAGACCATATCAGGTGAGGATGGAAGATTTCCTTCCCTCAGGCAAATTAATTTTTGCAACACGCAGGCAACTTCAGGATCATTGTAAATGAGACAGCTTTGTATTCCAGATTTATAAAAGGTAAACTCCCCCCAACATCATGATGGGATTTGAACCTAGGCCTCCACAGTTTTTGTTTCACAGTTCAATCCATTTCCACAATGCTTCCAACCACCTAACACAATCACCGCACGCTAGTCATTTAAATCCTGGCACTAACAATGGACACACATAAAGTGCAAATGATCTCACT
Organism: Chiloscyllium punctatum; assembly: GCF_047496795.1. Lineage (NCBI taxonomy): Eukaryota > Metazoa > Chordata > Chondrichthyes > Orectolobiformes > Hemiscylliidae > Chiloscyllium > Chiloscyllium punctatum. The sequence goes on along the minus strand of NC_092745.1, from coordinate 46,110,986 downwards.
AGCGTTAAGCTGCCTACATTGTGAAACCATTACACAAGGTACATCATAAAAATATTGGCCCCTTGGCCATAAAAATCTTTTAAACATTCTTTCCCTTTGCTAAATAATGAGTCACCACTGTGCAGCTCTAAAACTAAAATCAAAGGAAATTATAAAGACTTTGCTTCCGCGCCTTTCAAAACCTCAGGATTTCCCAAAACACATTCCAGCCACTGTGTGTGTGTGTTTTGTTTTGATGTAATGTAGGAAATGGAGGAGCCAATCTGCCCAGTGTGAGCTCCCATAAACAGCAATGTGGCCATGACCAGTGAGGCATCTGTTGGGAATCTTGCAGGCTTTCATAAATGGTAAGAATTCAGTGAAACAGAAGCAAGGAAGTTAATATTGGAAATTGGAAATATTCACAGAATCTCAGCAGTGGTCAAGATGCAAATAGTCTGAGGGATATGCTTGATAGATAAATATTGACCAAGACTCTAAGGCACCTCCCCCCCCAACCACACACACACACACCTCCCCCACCACTCTTCCACAAAATAGTATCGAGGTGTCCTGTCTGTCTAAGATACATAAGGTGTGTCAGTGAATTTCAAACCGCCCCTTTACTCAATTCAGTGACAGACTAAGATGTATATTATTACAGAATACAAAGCCCTACCTTAAATATGATTCTATTTCTGAAACTCACAGGATGGTTTACAAGTCAAAAACTTTAAGGGATAAGGAGCTGAGGTGGGTAAGTATAAGTAGGATGAAGATCCGCCATGATCTAATTGAATAACAGAACAGGTTCAAAGACAAAATGGCCTATTCTTGTTTTATTTTGTGTGCCAGTTCCACTGAAAATTATTGCAAATGGCCAATCGTTATTTCAGCTTGTTTCTCGGCAGGTTTGGTAGAGATGCTGATGTGAAGTGCCTGTGGTGACAGGGTGACACATACAGCAAGGTGGATGATGCTATCAACTTCAAAAATTTTGAAGTAGAAAATTCGACAAGGGGCTTTCTCAAATCCAAGAAGGAATTTCTCTCCGCACTGCAGAGAAACCGCAAGAATGTACCTGTTATAAATTCTGGAGAAGGGTGAATCAATTGTCAAGCAGGGTTCTGCAGAAGATGGGTAATAAAGGTTTACATCCCTCCTACTTCTGTTATCAGCATCAATGCTAACTTCTATGTAATTTTAATTACCATATATAGGTAAATAAATAGACAAATGGTTGTCATGTTAAACTGTAATGTCTCTAGCTCAAGTTGATACAATTTTGTAGTGTGCTACACATGTCCCTTCTTATACTGTACAACTTCAGTGGTACCACACAAATAAATGCTTTTCCTTTTATACTTCTTAACTGTCTAGCTCTCTTACATTCAAAAATGCTTGATGGTTTACATAGCATTAGCAGTTTATCCTTGGTGGAAATTGTCCTCCATTCTCCCCCATCCATTCTCCAGTATACTTCACTTATGTTATTTATCCAGATATAAAGACAGCATTCCATGAGCATTTTCATTATTTGCTGTATATTTATTGATCATTATACACGGATGCTCAAGACTTTGGTCATTGAGCCATAGAGCAGGGAGACAAGCCCTTTGACCCAAACTGGTCCATTCTGACCAAAATGTCCGTCCACGCTAACCCCATTTCCCTGCACTTGGCCCATATCCTTCTAAATCGTTCCTATCCGTGTTTTGTCCAAATGCCTTTTAAATGTTGTTAATGTAATCACCTCAATCACTTCCACGGGCAGCTCATTCCATATGCGTACCACCCTCTTTGTAAAAACGTTGCCCTCAGGTTCCCTTTTATTCTTTCCCCTCCAACCTTAAACTGAGGCCCTCTAATCCTCGATTCCCCAACCGTGGGAAAAAGACTGAGTACATTCACCCTATCCATGCCTTTCAGGATCTTATATGCTTCTATAAGATCTGCCTCAGTCTCCTATGCTCTTCAGAAAAATGTCCTAGCTTGTGCAACCTCTCCTTATAACCCAGACTCTCAAGCTCTGGCAACATGCTTGTAAATTTCTTCTGTACTCCTTCCAGTTTAAAAACATCCTTTCTATAGTAAGGTGACCAAAACTGAACACAATACAGAGGAACCTTGATTATCCGAACGAGATGGGCAGGCACTATTTCGTTTAGAAAATTGATTATTCGGATAAACAAGGGAAGCCATGCTGATCTAATGCTGTGCTCTACTGGAGAATTTGTTTTAATCTATAATTTTAATGTATTGAGCGCAAGAGGATACAGACTTCACGTGGTGAGCAAAATAAAGCAACGTTAACACGAGAAAACTTTTTAAAAATGCAGCAGTAGTGATGAGTGGTGAAGACAGCATTAAACGAGGTCCCAAACAGCTTCTCCAATTACAAGAGCATTTGTCAGTTTCTGGAACTCAGTCTCGTGATAGAAAGACAGAGTAGCGTCTTGCACATGCATTTACATTCTCAGCCATTTTGTTTTCATGAATGGCCCGATAAAGTGATGGGAATGCTCTGTACTGTAAAACACTTACTTTTGCAAAGGGATGTGTAACAGCTCTTAACTAAAACGATATCCAGTCATTGATGCTTGATGTGCTTGTGTTTCTTTGTTTTGCCAGCTTTTTCACATCTTCATCAGTACAGGTAAAGTGAACACACTTACCTCTTTGATGTAACATTTTTGCAGCACCTTGAAATCTTCTTTGGATAATCCGAAATTCAGGTAATCGATTTTCAGATGTTCGAGGTTCCTCTGTACTCCAAATGCTGCCTCACAACGTTCTGTACAACTGCAACATAACTTCATCAATGCCCTGACTGATGAAGGTCAGTGTATCAAAAGCCTTCTTTACTGCCCTGTCTACCCATGACTCCACTTTCAGAGAACCGTGTACCTGGACTCCAAGGTCCCTCTGTTCCACTACACACCTTAAGGACCTACCATACACCATGAAACTCCTGTCTTGATTTGACTTCCCAAAATGCAAGACCTCACATTTATCTATACTAAACTCCATTTGCCACTTCTTGGCCCATTTCCCCAGCTGATCAAGGTACTGCTGCAATTTCTGAGAACCTTCCTCACTGTCCACAATGCTTCCTATATTAGTGTCATCTGCAAACTTACTAATCATGCCATGTATATTCTCATCCAAATCATTGATATAGATAAGAAACAGCAATGGGCCCAACACTGATCCTGAGGCACTCCACTAGTCACAGGCCTCCAGTCCAATAAGCATCCTTCCACTATGACCTGCTGTTTCTTTCCATTGTCCTCCATTAATTTTAGTTTTCCCCCTTTTAAAATCACCATTTGGTTAGTCCAAAGTGGACGCCCTCACAGTTGCCGACATTGATAACCATTTACCACAATTTTATCAATTCCTTGATCGATCAATATCTCTGTAATTGGAAAGTGGGGGCTCCTTTAAAACTGTGTTCTCTTAGCACTCCATATTTAGTATATCCTGTGTAGCATGAGACCTTACTTAACAGTGTTACAATAGGAACTAGCCTTCTACAAACATAAACAACAGACACCACACTATCGTATTATCAGTACAGTGTTTTGGAAAACAGGAAGATTTTGTTCCTCAAGAGAATGAAAGCTAACCTTCAAATGGTGGGCAAGAGGACAACAGTCGTGCTGGCATCATGAGGAGGTGCCCATGATTATTGGCCAAGAGGGTTTAGAGAGATGATTGAAACAGCAGAGTTTGCCAACCTCAAAATAAGGTCCATCAGTAGGTGTAGGTGGGCAGAGATATATGTCCAGTAGCACTCCTGTCCTGAAAGCAGCAGACAATGACCAGCTCCAACAAGCAAAAGTCGAAGCATCTTGACTTGGATTTCCCCCTGATCTTCAAGGACATTACCATCCTTGCATTTCCCATCATTAGCATCTAATCATTGACCAGAAGTTGAACTCGGTCAGGCACCTAAACATTGTGGCTACAAGAGCAGATCAAAGATTAGCAATCCTGCAGTGAGTAACTTGCTTTCTACCTTCACAAAGCCTGTTCACTATCTATAATGCATTAATCAGAAGCGTGATGGAATATTCTTCACTTACCTGGATGAATAAGCCCTAAACTCCATCCAGGGCAAAATTTGATTGGCATCCCATCCACTATATTAAGCATTAATTAACTCTACTACAAACATATAGAGGCAGCAAGACTCACTGTAGCAAATCACCAAGGTTCCTTCAATAGTGCATTCCAAACTTTTCTACTTGTGACCTCCACCAGCAAAGACTGGCACTGCAGATACATGGGAACATCCTCACTTACAAGTTCCACTCAAGCTCGACATCATCTTAGGTTTGAAGTATGTTGCTCTCATTCCCTGTTGCAATGTGTCAAAATAATGGGACTCGCTGCCTAATAGCACTGTGGATGCACTTATACCACATGTACTGCCGTATGAGGTTCTGGTGCACAGTTACCTAATATAGGCAGGCAACCATTTCAAGAATATTCAGATAGTTTATTAAGAATCAGCAGTTCAGATATAGTATATTAGTTAATTATACAAAAAAATGTATACAACCAGCGACAATTGAGGATGGTTCACTGATACCAGAGAATATATAGTCAGTGAACACAGATTGTGTTGACCCCATTAAAGTTGTGAAGGCAGCCAAAGCATTAGGAAACCTTTCCTGGACATTCCCTCAATCTCTTCCAGTCCATCTTCCAACAGAAGAAGGCAGCTATCCAGCAAGGATGACGTGATCCTTCTGACTCCGAGAACGTGTTGGTATACTTTATTTTTGGGGCTGGAAGTCTTGAATCTTTTTCATCAGTGAGTAACTCAGAGCTTCAGAATATCATTTGTCCCCTTGTCAATCTTCATTGTAAGGTCAGCTTCATTGTTCCTGAGATCAAAGCATTCCGTTTTCTTCACCAACTTGTGGCACCAAGCATCTATGGTCTGCTAAACTTCAGCACTATTATCTTTAAATTGCCTCGTGTCTTTGTTTAGCAAATTGTTTATGTTTGGGGAAGATAAGTAGCTGCTGTAACAACAGCCACATGAGATCTCATGCAACTCAGCAAATACTAGAAAAATCAGTAAGATCCCGATTTCCAACAAGCGATTCTTGTAGGTGCTGTTCTTCCAGCTTTGAATAAAAGTGATGTTAGGAAATTAATGTAATTTGTTGTTGGAGGTCAAATGGCAAATTGGGGGGAGTATTGTTGTGTCACCGTAGGAGCTGTTCTCTCATTAGAGAGAAGGAACTGTTGGTAATTTAACCTGAGGGCCAGCAGACCTCAGGTGAGGGAAGAGGTTGAGAAGGAGAGTCCTTTGTAGTAACCTCAAACCGGTGATGGGAATTGAACCCACACTGCTCTGTAAAACCAATAATCCAGCCAACTGAGCTAAACCGATCACCATTGGTGGATGTGGTAGGAATGCTGAAGGTGTCTTCAGAGAATACAGTACCAGTAAAGGAAATGGGTGCTCATGACAGGAACCTCCACAAGTAAAGTTGGATCAGGAACTGCAGCTTGGAAGAAACCTGTAATATTTTTACAATGGAAATAAATTTGGGTGCCAAGAGCTATGAGGGCTTATTGAGTCACTCTGTTTTTGTCCAAGATGGAGCCAAAAAGAACTTGAGCCCTTCTTCAGAAATTCATTGAATCAAAACAAATTGATACAGGGTGTTGAGGGGACGTGTGTGTCTTTCCCATTGCTTTAGGGATTTAAATTGTGCTCTGTCCAATGGGGGGGTTGGGCACATTCCTAAATTTCCAAGTAAAAATGTACACTTCATATTGGGAAATGGAGCAGTGGGTAGTGTATATGGGAAAGAGAGCCCCAGCTGTGAAGCTCTTTCCCTGAACATAAATGTTTTGTCTATTCGTAATCAAATTGAGCAAAGAGCTGTTTCGAGCAGCAGTACGGATGAATCAACATTAAGAGAGGACAATACAGAGCCATATAAAAGGCCTGTAGAGTTGCTGAAAAAGGTGTTTCAAAGGAAATGACTGAGGCTACAAAGCGACCTAGTTAAAGTCACCTGACTCCAAACCAGGTCTGCTTACCAGTTTTTAAACACAAGATACAAGAGGAATCCAAGTTCGCAAAAGACAGCTTGAAACCCAAAGAGATTTGGAAGGACACGACTTGTGAATTGCATGGGAGACTAAAAGAGAGTGGGTGGCATAGTGTCTCAGTGGTTAGCACTGCTGCCTTACAGTACTAGGGACCTGGGTTCAATCCCAGCCTTATGTGGAGCTTGCACATTCTTCCTGTGTCTGTGTGGGTTTCTTCCCACTGTTCAGAGATGTGCAGCTTAGGTGGGATTAGCCAACGCTGTGTAGGTTTGGTGGATCCCCATGAGAAATGCAGGGTTATAGGGTAGGGGCATGGGTCCGGGTGAGATGCTTTTATTTTAAGGGTCGGTATGGGCTTGAATAGTGTTTGTACTGTAATGATTCAATGATTCTAAAGGAGATGGAAAGGGAAGTTAGAACACAGGACAAAGAGCATAGTCTTGCAATGAATGTGATTTGCTCATTCAACTGTGCTTTCCTTGATAGTGCTTTCAACAACACGTGGCGAAATTAGTTAAAATGTTATGTCGATTCAGTCTGTGTTGAATATCAATGCAAGGTTAAGGAATACTTCCTGCTTTAGAATCGCTGTCTGTGAAATATAAACAACTTGCAAACTGCGTCAGAAACAAATTATTGCAAACACTGACACCACCAGTAGCATTAAGGCATCCTCTTGTGATTGGCCTAAGAAGGCTACAGTGTTCTAATAAGCAAATCTGATCGCAGTATGGGAAGTTAGAAACGTATTTCCACAGGCCGGATTCCGATATGGTAAGATGGCAGTTACTGAAATAGCAGAAGAACAAAATAAGATATCCTTCCAAACAAAGTTTGAAATCTTTCACACTTGATTTTTCTTTTCTTGTTTTATTCATTCACCGCCATGTAACAATGCTAACAAAAAAAGGAGGTATTGCCCATCCCTAATTGCTCTAGAGAAGGTGGTGGCAAGCTGCTTACAAGAATCATTTGTTGTAAATTGGGGTCTTACTGAATTTTCCTGTGAGATCCTTTATGCATGCCCGGACTCTCAGCCGCACCGCACGCTGCCCTCGAAGCAGCTGCAGGGGGGTGGGGGGTGGGGGCGAGACTGTCACACACCTCCTTCTGGAATGTGCCTATGCAGAAGAAGTCTGGAGAGGAATGCAGTGGTGTTTGTCGAGGTTCGTCCCGAGCAGCGCCATGATGCGCGACTCCGTGCTCTACGGTCTATTCCCCGGGACGCACACCGAGACGAACATCAACTGTGCCTGGAGGATCATCAACTTGGTGAAGGACGCTCTATGGGCGGTCCAAAACCTGTCGATCTTCCAGCTGAAGGAGTTGACCCCGACTGAGTGTTGCAGACTGGCACATTCCAAGGTCCAGGACTATGTGTTGAGGGAAGCACTGAAGTATGGGGCAGCTGCCGCCAAAGCACGGTAGGGAAAGACCACTGTGTAACATCTGCCTTCCTAAGAAGAACAGGGGGCCCACCCAGTGATTTGGTCTCCACTGACGCCTCAGCAGAAGAGCTGGATAGTAAATGTACAGACTTGTATATAAGAAAAATAAATTTTGATGTCTGTATGTAAAGAAATGTAATGTGTGCACAAGAATGGGATGACCAATTGTTTAGAGATCCAAATAATTTAATGAATAAAGTTTATTTTTGAAAAAAAAAGTCTTACTGAATTTTCCTAGTATTTCCTGTATCTCATGAGATCTCACATGGCTGTTGTAACAGCAATTACTTACCTTCTATACTTCCAAATAACCTCCTACTGGTAATTCATGTGCTACCCACAACACCTCCTTCCTATAACCCACTGATAATACAACTTGATGAACTTCGGCCCATTTTACATCCACCTGAATGTGTGATGGTCTCCATTTCCTCATCAAGACTTCCTTTTTAAGATAGTAACTTTCTGGGATATACCCAGATTCCTCTTCGGCGTACGCTTACTTAGTCAACTGCTTTAGTTTTTCTTTTTCTGTTCTAGTTCAGCTAATTCCTCTGAACTAAAATTATCCACTTTATTAAGAGATGTGGACCAAAGACCAAATGAATGTGGAGTTAGGCCACAGATTAGTCATGATCTCCCTGAATGACGGAACAGAATTAAGGGGCTGAATGACCTACATGTGTTCCTGTGTTCCTATGAGCCTTGGTGCTCTGACCTTTCCTTGACCTTTCATTGCAATCTTCAGCTATTTTCATGGGACCTGCTTCCTGGTTATCTACATCCGTGCTCACCATTGTATTGATTTTTTTTAGCCATATTTATCACATGTTAATTCTGGGCATTAGAAATAAGTTGTGACATATTGTAGATTGTTCTGTTATTCTAACCTTGCATAGTAAAGTTTATTGTTATTTGTTAAAAGTCATGGAATCTTGTGCTGTTTATTCGTTGAGTAAGTTCTCTGGATCTCCCACTTACTCTATTTTTTAAAAAATTAACAGGCCACTGCTCCTGAGTCAGATTGTAAGATAAATGTAATGGTCTAGTCCAGGATCATAGCATAATTCGGGGACTCTTGCAGGATTTGTAATCCGCAGACAAGTACGAGTATTGGAACTTGCTGAGGTAAAGGCTGATGGATTATCTCAGTGAATTTACAGAACCAATAAGCCTGTGTCAGTGTCCTGAAGAAGGACTCATGCCTGAAACGTCGATTCTCCTGTTCCTTGGATGCTGCCTGACCTGCTGCGCTTTTCCAGCAACACATTTTCAGCTGTGTCAGTGTCTATATCTTTTCAGGAGAGGGAAGAATTATCCCAATGGTTTGCAAAACTTAACCAAAAGACCGAGATGGAATTAAAAACAACAGCTCAGAAAGCAGATACTTGGGGCATTAGTATTTTAGGGCCAATGGATGAAAACTAACAGATACTGCCTCAGGCAAAAGGCTTTCAATTTAAAAACAAAATTAGTACAGTGAAAGGGGAGTCGAAAGTAGGATGCAGGAAAAGCACAGCAGGTCAGGCAGCATCCAAGGAGCATGAAAATTGGTGTTTCAGGCAAGAGCCCTTCATCAGGAATGAAATGGCCTGTTCTCCCAGCTCAGATTTACTCTGGTTTGATTTGGTTTTAGGCAGGAGAAAGTGAGGACTGCAGATGCTGGAGGTCAGAGCTGAAAATGTGTTGCTGTAAAAGCGCAGCAGGTCAGGCAGCATGGGCTGAAGAAGGGCTTATTCCCTAAACGTCGATTCTCCTGTTCCTTGGATGCTGCCTGACCTGCTGCGCTTTTCCAGCAACACATTTTCAGCTTTGGTTTTTGGCAGCCTGGCTGTTCACTGAAAGCAATCAGGCAGTTTTGAGGCTGCTGGTCCAAGAAACAGCTACATGGAAGAGGGTGTCCAATGCTGCCACCTCTCTCTCTCTGAAATCTCTCCTTTAAGACTCCTGTGTTTGATTTTACCTTTTGAGCCAAGGGGAGTTTATGGTGATTGTTGCAAGTTTTTGGAACAACACCATTAAGTTGTATAACCTGTTGGGTTTTCGGTTAGGTTCAGTTATTCTGTACTCTGTTCTCTTTTGTTTGTATTTCATTTGGTCATCTTGTAAATAAATTCTGTTTTGTTTAAAACTACATGGTTTGACCAGCTGCATCCCTCCTGGAATATCTGTGTTACACCTTCTCAAAACAATTAGCCAAGGTCTGGGCTACTTTCTTGTAACGTTTTGAGGGGGTCTGGCCTGGTCCATAACACTGGTAAAGCAACCAATGTTTATTCTAGTTTCTCAGAACAATCTTCCAATTATGAGACAATTAAAATTGTGGTACTTAACACTTATGAGCATTTTTTTGAAGCTTACTAATTTTAACTTTAGTTTGGCCATATTTGGAATATTGCGTGCAGTTCTGGTCACCAAAGACGTGGCTGTTTTGGGAATGATGCAGAGAAAGTTTACCAGAATGTTGTATGGTCTGGAGGGTTTTAGTTATGAGGACAGGTTGGATAAATTTGGATTGTTTTCACTGCAAAGGCAGAAACTGAGAGGTGATCTGATAGAGGTCTACAAAATTCTGAAAGGCATAGATAGGTTGGATAGTCAGAAGCTTTTTCCCAGGGTGGAAATATCAATTACAAGAGGGCACAGGTTCAAGGTGACAGGGGGAACATTTTGGGGAGAAGTGTAGAGAAACACTTTCACACAGAAGATGACAGGTGCCTCAAACGCACTGCCAGTGGAGGTAGTGGAAACAGGCATGTTAGCAACGTTTAAGGCATATCTTGAAATACAGGTGAATAGGAAGTGAAGAGAGGAATAGAAACTGTGTGTGGGTGATAAGTAGTGGGTCTAAGTAAGGATTAGAATCGACACAGGCTTGGTGGGCCGAAGAACCTGTTCCTGTGCTGTATTGTATCGCAATTAAGTTTTAGCAAGGGCAAAGAGGAAATCCAATATTTAAGTTCACTACAAAGAAGAAACATGATGAGATTAATGGTTTTTCTGTTTGAAGTTCACAGAAGGTTTTGAATATGTGAGGGAAATCGTTATTATGGAAGACTTTTGGAACAGTATCCTGAGAACAATTAAGTCAGAAGTCCACGAGCATCAAGTATCTAAAGTCAAAAGCTGAGCAGTTCTGGACTGCATAAGGATGTGATTGAATTTTGCCGTATATGTCACATGTGTCAGGTAATTGGAAAGTCTCAAGCATTGATAAAACCAGTACCCTTAATACCTAGTACCACGTTTGAGGAACCTTGTACAGGGGTCTTAATTGATTGCATGGCCTAATTCCATATCCCTTTGGTCTTGGTCCTCAACACCTTTGCTTAAGAAAAATGTATCTATCTCTAATTTAAAATTAATGCATTAATGCAGGAAAACGAAGTAGAAAGAGATCAATATTGGAAGCAAAAGTTAAGAGAGACATGAAAGTGGAAACCTAATTGTCTGGCGACAGTTTAGCAATAGGGAAGATGACTGAGTGAGGAGGAGATTGCAAGAAAAAGAATATTGGGAGATAAGGGAGAATGATAATGGAGTTAACAACCTATTGATAAAAGTTAATGAGATATATTTACAGGCAATTAAACCCATCAGTCACCTCTTTTATTGAATCATGATGGAGAATAAGAATGAAATAGTGCAATAATGTGTTGGAAAGGCGGCCAAATTAAGCAGAAGACGAGAGAAAGGCACAGTTAGGGAAGAGGAGGCTTGCATGCATTCATGTGCTCTGTTTCTGCTGAAACCCCAATAGCCAGAGAGATACATTCCCACCTGCTTCTCTGTGCTGATGTTAGGGTGGGGAGTTAACAAACTTAAACTCAGGCTTGCTGTTTTTTATAGACAAGAAGCAAACTTAGGACATTTCTTTAAGTGCTTTTGTGACATATTTTAGGATTTGATTCCTGCATTCAGGGCACTTTGACATGTTATTGCTGCTGAAGGAATGGACTTAAGAATCTAACTGATTTACTTCATGTTCGAGCTCCTGTGCTTTCATTGTGCTTGGATATTTTCATCGACTTTGAGTACAAGAGTTGGCAGGTCATGGTACAGTTGTATAGAATTTGGTTTGTCCACATTTGGAATACTGCCTAAGTCCTGGTCGCCACATTACCGAAAGGATGTGGATGATTTGGAGAGGGTGCAGAGGAGGTTCACCAGGATGTTGCCTGGTATGGAGGGTGCGAGCTACGAAGAGAGGTTGAGTAGATTAGGATTATTTTCATCAGAAAGACGGAGGTTGGGGGTGGGGGAGCGTGGGTGGCCTGATTGAGGTCTACAGAGACGGTGGATAGCAAGAAGCTTTTTCCCAGAGTGGGGGACTCAATTACGAGAAGTCACAAGCTCAAGATAACAGGGGCAAGGTTTACGGGAGATACATGTGGAAAGTTCTTTATGCAGAGGGTGGTGGGTACCTGGAAAGTGTCACCAGTGGAGGTGGTAGGGTTGGGCGCAATATTGTCATTTAAAATGTATCTAGACAGATACATGAATGGGCAGGGAGCAGAGGGATACAGATCCTTAGAAAAGAGGCTACAGGTTTAGATCGAGGATCTGGATCGGCGCAGGCTTGGAAGTTCCTGTGCTGTAATTTTCTTTGTTTGTTGTACCTGGAGGCGGCTGTTCCATGAATGAGAGGGTCAGATAGAATACAAATAGAGGCCTGTCAGCCCACCTTACTGTGCTGACTCAGTCTCTGTCACCATCAGTGTGATCAACTCTAATGTGAGATTCTGAGACACATAGAACAAAGAACATTACAGCGTATACAGGCCCTTCAGTTCTTGATGTTGCGATGACCTGTGAGAACCAATCTGAAGCCCATCTATCCTACACTATTCTAGTTTCATCCATATGTTTATCCAATGACCATCAAAATGCCCTTAAAGTTGGCGAGTCGACTACTGTTGCAGGCAATGCATTCCACGCCCCTACTACTCTCTGAGTAAAGAAACTACCTCTGACATCTGTCCTATGTCTATCACCCCTCAATTTAAAGCTATGTCCCTTCATGCTAGCCATCACCATCTGAGGAAAAAGGATCTCACTGTCCACCCTATCTAATCCTCTGATTATTTTCTTTGTCTCAATTAAGTTACCTTTCAACCTTCTTCTCTCCAATGAAAACAGTCTCAAGTCCCTCAGCCTTTCCTCATAAGACATTCCCTCCATACCAGACAACATCCTAGTAAATCTCCTCTGAGCCCTTTCCAAAGCTTCCACATCCTTCCTATATTGCGGTGACCAGAACTGTACACAATACTCCGTGTGTGGCCGCACCAGAGTTTTGTACAGTTGCAACATGACCTCGTGGCTTTGAAACTCAATCCCTCTACCAAAAAAGCTACACACCGTATGCCTGCTTAACAATCTTATCAACCTGGGTGGCAACTTTCAGGGATCTATGTACACGGACACCGAGATCTCTCTGCTCATCTACACTGCCAAGAATCTTACCATTAGCCCAGTGCTCTTTATTCCTATTACTCCTTCCAAAGTGAATCACCTCACACTTTTCTGCATTTGCCACCTCTCAGCCCAGCTCTGCAGCTTATCTATGTCCCTCTGTAACCTGCAACATCCTTCAGCACTATGCACAACTCCACCAACCTTGGTGTCATCCACAAATTTACTAACTCATCCTTCTACATCCTCATCCAGGTCATTTATAAAAATGACAAACAGCAGTGGACCCAAAACAGATCCTTGCTGTACACCACTAGTAACTGAACTCCAGGATGAACATTTCCCATCAACCACCACCCTCTGTCTTCTTTCAGCTCGCCAACTTCTGATCCAAACTGTTAGATCACCTTTAATCCCATGCCTCCGTATTTTGTTCAATAGCCTACCTTATCAAACGCCTTATTGAAATCCATATACACCACATTGATCGCTTTACCCTTATCCACCTTTACCCTTATCACCATCTCAAAGAACTCAGTAAGGTTTGTGAGGCACAACCTACCCTTCACAAAACTGTGTTGACTATCCCAATCAACTTATTCCTTTCTAGATGGTTATAAATCCTATCTCTTATAACCCTTTCCAACACTTTACTCACAACTGAAATAAGTCTCACTGGTCTATAACTACCAAGATTGTCTCTACTCCACTCCTTGAACAAGGGGACAATATTTGCTCTCCTTCCGTCTTCTGGCACTATTCCTGTCGACAATGACGACACAAAAATAAAGGCTCTGCAATCTCCTCACTGGCTTTGCAGAGAATCCGGCCCAGGGTACTTACCTATTTTCAAACTTTCCAGAATTGCTAACACCTCCTCCTTGTGAACCTCAATCCTGCCTAGTCTAGTAGCTGGCATCTCAGTATTCTCCTCAATAACATTGTCTTTTTTCAGTGCGAATACCCACAGAAAATATTGATTTAGCGCTTCTCCTATCTCCTTGGACTCCACGCACAACTTCCCACTACTACGCTTGATTGGCCCTAATCTTTTTCTTGTTATTCTTTTATTCCTGATATACCTATAGAAAGCTTTAGAGGTTTCCTTGATCCTATCCGCCAACAACGTCTCACATTCCTTCCTGGCTCTTCTTAGTTCTTTCTTTAGGTCTTTCCTGGCTAGCTTGTAACTCTCAAACGCCCTAACTGAGTCTTCACATTTCATCCTACCATAAGCGTTCTTCTTCCTCTTGACAACAGATTCAACTTCTTTAGTAAACTCCCTTCACTTGACCATTTCCTCCCTGCCTGACAGATACATACTTATCAAGGACACACGGTAGCTGTTGCTTGAATAAGCTCCACATTTCAATTGTGCTCATCCCCTGCAGTTCCCTTCCCCATCCTGTACATCCTAAATCTTGCCTAATTGCATCATAATTGCCTTTCCTCCAGCTATAACTCTAGCCCTGCAGTATATACCCATCCCTTTCCATCGCCCAACTAAACATAACCAAATTGTGGTCACTATCACCAAAGTGCTCACCTACCTCCAAATCTAACACCTGGCCAGGTTCATTACCCAGCACAAAATCCAATGTGGCCTCACCCTTTGTTGACCTGTCTATATACTGTGTCAGGAAACCTTCCTGCACACATTGGACAAAAACTGACCTATCTAAGTTACTCACACTATAGTATTTCCAGTCAATATTTGGAATGTTAAAGGCCCCCATAACAACTACCCTGCTACTCTCGCTCCTATCCAGAATCATCTTTGCTATCCTTTCCTCTACATCTCTGGAACTATTCGGATGCCTATAGAAAACTCCCAACAGAGTGACCTTCTCTTTCCTGTTTCTAACCTCAGCCCATAAATCCTCAGTAGACAAGATCTCAAACATCTTCTCTGCCATGTTATTACTGTCCTTGACTAACAATGCCACACCTCCCCCTCTTTTACCATCTTCTCTGTTCTTACTGAAACATCTAAATCCCAGAACCTGCAACAATTATTCCTGTCCCTGCTCTATCCATGTCTCCAAAATGGCCACAATATTGAAGTCCCAGATACCAACCCATGCTGCAAGTTCACCCACCTTATTCTGGATGGTCCTGGTGTTGAAGTAGACACACTTCAAACCACCTTCCTGCTTGCCGGTGAACTCTTGTGACCTTGAAACCATATTTCTGACCTCATATTTTGGTTAGAGGAGGAGAATGGGTAGGAGACACTACCTAAGTATTGTTTCGTGTAACACAACCGTCCAAATATATTACCCCACTTATTCAGCAGTCCTGTGTCTGCTCCTGCTCAGTGTGCGCTCTGCGTATTCACAAGGTAAATTTTTTAAAGCAATGATTTACCTTCCCGGCAGCTCTCTCTCTCTCTCTCTCTCTCTCTCTCCTTCCTGCTCCTGAAAAACAGAGACCTGACTCTTGAGATAAGTCCCTTTTAAATGGGAAACTTACCTCCTGGCAGCCCCCGCTCCCTCTCTCCCTCTCTCCATGCTGCTCCTGAAAAATGGTGGACGTGAGACAGTGATTCACAAACACTGGGATCATGGCACTGAGTATTTCCAGCAACTGAGAGCTCCACAGATTAACATCACACCTGAAAGCCAGCACCTCAGACCATGCTGCATGCTTTGAATACTGCACTGAATTGTCAGCTAAGAGAATACGCTCATGTTGTTTGGAAAGGAGCCTGAACTCCACCTATTGCCTCAGATTTGAAAATATGTGCACACTGAACAAAGAAATTGATGAAAGCAATACACATAAGGATGAAATTGACTGCCTGATAGTCCTTTCTGTCTGGTGATCAATGAACAGCTGATAAGATTCTTCTTTAGCTCCATAATCCTTTGTTTCCACTCCACTCAGCTTGTAATCTTCTTATTCCTCTCTTCAGACAATGAAACATGTTGAGGAGAGTCAATCTTGAATATCAGACACATAATCTATTTGAAGGAAAAGGCTCAGTGGACTAAATATGTTTTGTGTGTTGTCGACAGCATGAGTTATGTTTAATTTGGAATCCTGGCAGGAAAATCTCCCTTAGACAAGATATTATTCCCTAAGCAACACTTATCTCCCATCGGTTCTGTAAATCATTGTCAACATTGCGTGCTATATTTTTGTCCCCGATTACATCGAGCTTGCAAAATACATTGCACAGGATCAAATTCAAATGTGACCCTCTTGGCTGATGGATATCAGACTCCACTCACGTGTCTTTCTTCCATATCCCTAGGTATTGTCACCAAACAATAATCTGTCAGGCATAGATTTCAAGATGTGCAGCATCCACGGGCTTCTGAGAGAGAATATTACCAGATTTACCTTTTGTGTGAAAACGTGCTTCCTAATTTCACTTCTGAACCACCAGTCACGGATTCACTAGCCTTTACTGATTTATATACCTTAGCTCCTGCAAAGCTTCTCATTTAAAGCATATTCACAATCTATCTTTCATGAATCCAAAGAGGAAACTTCACATGTCTATCTCCATAATCTTCTTCCATTGAGATAATGGCTCTTCACCATTTCTGATTCTAACTCATTCTCGTGCAGTATCCCATAATTGTGCAACTTTGATCATCTTTCCTCCTACCTGCAGGTTTTTGAATGCCATGCCCAAGGTTAGGTAATTAGTTAAATTCTGCACCCAACTTGTTGCCTAGCAAGATGGCGATTAAAGTGATCATGTCATTGGACTAAGTACCTGAGGGCCTGGGGGTCTGGACAGCATAGTGACTCAGTGGTTAGCACTGCTGCCTCATAATGCCAGGACTTGGTTGGATTCCACCCTTGGACAACCGCATGGAGTTTGCACATTCTCCCCATGTCTGTGTGGCTTTCCTCTGGCTGCTCCGGTTTCCTCCCCCAGGCCAAAGGTGTACAGGTTAGGTGGATGGGCCATGTTGAATTGCCCCATAGTGTCTAGGGATGTGTAGGTTAGGCAGATTAGCCATAGGATATGCAGGGTTACAGGGAATGGGTGGGTCTCGGTAGGATGCTCTTCAGGGGGTCTGTGTGGACTCGATGGGCCAAGTGGACTACTTCCACACTGTAGGGATTCTATACATATGGAATCAAATCCCACCATAGCAGCTAGCAAGATTTAAAATTCAATTAATCTGTGGAACATCAAGCCAGTCTCAATGCTGGTGACGATGCAAATATACAAGGGGAGGTAAAAGTTCTTGACTAAGAAGGAAGCCAAAGGTTTTTGGAAGAATGCAGGAACGTGGAGTTGAGGCCACAATTAGGTTAGCATGATCCTACTGATTTATAGGAAAGGGCCAATGACTTATTCCTGCTGCAGGTTTTAAGTTTGTACGTTTTCTTTCCAGTTATATGCAAAATAGAAATGGCCTACTCTGTGCACCCTTGGCAAATCTCAATGGAATAATTCAGCTCTAGGGCACAGTCTGTTCCATCCTGTCATAGAGTAATTCAGCATGGCAACAGACCCTTCATTCACTCACTGTTCTACCTCTCCCTCAACCTGAAGAAGCAATTAATTTTATTCACATAACCTCAGGGTGTCCAAAAGCACATTGCAGACCATTTAGTTGTTTTGAAGTGTAATCACTATCATAGGAAATGTGTCAGCAGTTTTCACAGAGGAAGATCCCGAAAAAGGGTAATGAAATAAATGACAAGATTGTTTTAACGATGTTCAAATATTGGCCACCACTCCATGGAGAACATCCCTGCCCTTCTTCATAGCGCTAGGGTGTTTAACATCCACCTGAGAGGCTGAGTGGGCAATGGTTTTACATCACTTCGGAAAGACAGCACCTCAGTTAACTAACATCAGGTTTGGGGGTTCAAAAGCCTGGAGATTGTAGGAAAGTAGCCAGTTACACAGTTTATGGTATACTGGGCTACAACTGGTTAAAATCTGGATGCCTGTATAAAGATTGCATGTTCACACAGTGGGCCCAGAATCTCCTGACTGAGAGCAAGAGTGCTCCTCACTGAGCTACACTCATCAGCACACTCCTCGGCTCAAGTTAGACAACTTTGACAAGGAAGACGTTGTGCAATATAAACCGATCCTTTCAAATGTCATGCAGCCTGTTGAAGTTTGGCAGTGTTTGTCATTTGCATATTCAGAACTTCAGCAGACTGTTGTGTAGCAGGTTGAGGGGTGATCTTATAGAGGTTTATAAAATCATAAGCAGTATAGATAAGGTGAATGGCAGGTGTCTTTTCCTTCACGTGGGGGAGTTGAAAACTAGCGGGCATACTTTTAATGTGAGAGAAAAAAGTTTTAAAAAGGACATGAGGGGACAACCTTTTTACACAGAGAGTGGTTCATTTGTGGAATGAACTGCCAAAGGAAGTGGTGGATGCAGGTACAGTTACAATATTTAAAAGACATTTGGAGGAGTACCTGACTGGGGAAGGTTTGGAGGGATATGGGCCAAGTGCAGGCAAGTGGGATTAGCTTGTGAACATGGTGGACATGGACTGGTTGGACCGAAGGATCCGTTTCTGTGCTGTATGACTCTATGACTATGACTAGGTTTCCCAGACTGCTATTCCAGTGCAGTACTGACAAGAGTGCTGCAACGTTGAAGGTGCTGTCTTTTGGATGTGATTAGATTAGATTACTTACAGTGTGGAAACAGGCCCTTCGGCCCAACAAGTCCACACCGCCCCGCCGAAGCGTACCCACC
Source organism: Chiloscyllium punctatum (assembly GCF_047496795.1). Taxonomy (NCBI): domain Eukaryota; kingdom Metazoa; phylum Chordata; class Chondrichthyes; order Orectolobiformes; family Hemiscylliidae; genus Chiloscyllium; species Chiloscyllium punctatum. Next base: position 46,092,370 of record NC_092745.1, on the reverse strand, counting down.
CATACCCCTACATCTACATCTACACTTTACCTAACACTACAGGCAATTTAGCATGGCCAATTCACCTAACCTGCACATCTTTGGACTGTGGGAGGAAACCGGAGCACCCGGAGGAAACCCACGCAGACACAGGGAGAATGTGCAAACTCCACACAGTCAGTCGCCTGAGGCGGGAATTGAACCCGGGTCTCCGGCGCTGTGAGGCAGCAGTGCTAACCACTGTGCCACCATGCCGCCCATAAGACCACCGTGTGATCTTAAACTGAGCCCCACCCCCCCTCAGTTGGCTGGGAAATATTCCATTGCACAAATCAAAGCAGTGCAGAGGAAATCTGCGGGAACTAACATCACAGAAACAGTTAATAGTTTCACGACATAAAAATAATGCTGGGCAGTAAAAATCTTCAAGGCATGCTTGCCGATGTGAAAAATGTTTTTCTTTCACTTGATTCCCTCTCCTGTGAGTAAAAGAGTACCACATCCAGACAGTTATACCTGACTGCCAATGATCAATTCATTTCTAACTCTCTGCAACAGTTGCAATCATCTTACAGCTTTATCCCCCTGGAATCGGACTGTAAATTCTGAATGCAATGTGGCCCAAATATTGCGAGTTTCTTTGCCACTCCACTGGGAGATAAATGCTTAGTTTTGACGATCTTGTGATGACCCTGGACTCTGTTTAGTCTCTTGCCTGAAGGATTGCTTAGTCCTAGATTTTTACAAGTCCCTTTTTATGCAGTGCTTCAGATGGAGTGCTGAAACACAGCTGATCTCTCCCTGACCCATATAATCACAGCAGCAGCAATGGACCACTTCCATTATCCACGTTCATAATTCTCCTTAAAGTCGCAAAATGTTTCTTTCTTTGGGGCTGAATCACATTTTGTATTGCAACTTGCGGAGTATTGCTTAATCTCCTTCTCGGTATAAACAGCCTTCCCAGAAGGTAATCCTCATTGCCTGGCAAACACTGTGTGTGTTCCTTTCAGGCAGATGTTTCGACGGCCCTGTCACTGCACTGAGCAGGTTTCAGAACCACGAGATAATAGAAAGAAATTCCGTATAGTGCCCTTTGCTCTATTTTGTGGAGGACCCATGAGTAAAAGCGCAGGCATCATCCCCTCACTTTATCAACAGGAATCAAAGATTATCGGTGTGGGAATAATCAGGAATATAGATTTGAAGCCACAATCAGAACAGCCGTCATCTTATTGAATGACAGAGTAGGCTACACAAGCCGGATGACTTCCTCCTGCATTTCATTGTTCTCTTCATACATATGTACAGTCTCAAGGCCATATACATCTTTGGTGCATTGACCAGCACTGAGCCCCTCAGATTATAATGCATCCCTTTTCTGGCTCCATCCTTCCCTTTAAATCCGAGCCTGATTAGGTCCCAGTCAACCACAGATTTTCTAAAAAAAAGCCAAAAGGACTGCGGCTGCTGTAAATCAGAAACAAAATCAGTAATTGCTTGTGTAGCTCAGCAGGTCTGGCAGCGTCTGTGGAGAGAAATCAGAATTCATGCATGGATTTGTTATAAGGATTGATGGTAGCTGTAGGGATTTTTTTCTGCCCCTCAACTATCGGTGAAAAGAGTGAAGATTGTTCCATGTCGTTAGTAAGCTTGTGCTGTAAACTCAGTGAATTTACTCTAACTACTCTCCAGCAAAATTCCCAATGGACATCCCAATGCTGTGTGTCACATCACAACCAGACAGAACATTTGGAAGTGAGACAAGTCATGTCGAGAATAACTAAGATTAATTTATTTTTGCGTGTGTTTTGACATTCTATTGTTTATGGAGAAACTGCGTGTGTGAGCTGCGCTGTCAGGCAGTTATAGTTTTCATCCCTCCTCTGTGGATACACTGTATTCATTCACTTTGCTTCACATGACAACTATAAAGACATTTTAAAGTGTCAGAGGCTGAGGAGTGACCTTATAGAGGCTTATGAGGGGCATGGATGGGATAAATAGACAAGGTCTTTTCCCTGAGGTGGGGGAGTCCAAAATTAGAGGGCATAGGTTTAGGGTGAGAGGGGAATGATTTAAAAAGGACCTCAGGAGCAACGTTTTCACACAAGAGAGTGGTGCGTGTATGGAAGAGCTGGCAGAGGAAGTGGTGGAGGCTGGTACAATTACAACTTTTAAAAAGCATCTGGATGGGTATATGCATAGGAAGGGGTATGGGCCAGGTGCTGGCAAATGGGACAATGTTAGGTTAGGATATCTGGTCGGCGTGGACGAGTTGGGCCGAAGGGTGTGTTTCTGTGCTGTACATCTCTATGACTCAATGACTAGCGCAGGCTGATGTCATAGGACTGAGCATAGTGATCAGCTTATGGTGGTGATGTAGAGTCACAGGATCTTGCACCCTGGGCACAACATGGAATCCTGGTTCAGGAGTTTGCAAAAGAAAGAAAATAACTTGTCTTTCAATGTTTCAAGGCATTCTATACTGTCAAATGCCTTTTTCTTTGGAGGCTGGTCGCTGTTCTGAAGTAGGAAACCATGAGAACCAGTTTGCACAAGGGAAATTCTTACAAACCAAAACTGGGCAATGACTAAATCATTTAGAATCAGGTGAGGGATAAATATTGGCTGGAAGAATGCCCCTTCTCTTTGAAAATCCTTGGGAATCGCATAACTAGGATCTTACACTAAATAGGGTGGGTTCAGTGCACGGAAAATCACAGAAAAAGTTAAAGAGATGGGGTGGGGTCGAAAGAAGTTATTAAATTTGCCAGAACAGGTCATAGGACAGTCAGTATGGAAAGGGTCAGGAATTTAACTTCGGGGACAGCAGATGAGGGGACATCTCTGAGAAAGGGGCCAATCAAAGCAAGACTGAGGATGTTGTACTTAATGCACACAGTAGATGAGACAAGGTAGATGGGTGTGTACCACAGGCTGAAATTGGCAGGGATGATGTTGTAGGTATTATGGCTGCAAGGGGATTAGAGCTGGGAGCAAAATATCCAAGGGTACACGTCCTATTGAAAGGGCAGATGGTGGACAGAAGAGGCAGAGTCACCTTGTCAGTAAGGAATGACATTAAATCAATAGCAAGATGTGATATCAAGTCGGAAGGCATAGACTCTGCATGGGTAGTGTTGAGGAACTGCAAAGGGCAAAAGACCCTGATGGGAGTTGGGTACAGGGCCCCCAGCAGTAGTCAGGATGTGGCACACAAAATGAATCAGGAGGTAGAAAAACCCTGCACTATTACAATAATCATGGGGGGCTTCAATATGCAGGGTTGAGAAAATCAGGTTAGCAGCAGAAAAGGAATTTATGGAATGTCTGTAAGATGATTTTGTTTTTGAGCAGCTTATGGTAGAGCCGACTAGGGAACATGATGTGTAATGAGGCAGACTTGATTAGGGAGTTGAAGGTGAAGGAACGCCTAGGAAGCAGTGATCATAATATGATAGATTTTGTCCTGCAGTTTCAGAGGTTTAATAATGCCATTACTACTGAGTAAAGGTAACAACAAAGACATGAGGGAGGAGTTAGCCAGAGTTGATTGGAAGAGGAGCCTAGCAGGGAAGATGGTGGGGCAGCAATGGCAGGAGTTTCTGGGACTAATTCAGGAGGTACAGCAGAAACTCATCCTGAGGTGGAAGATACATACTAAGGGGAAGACGCGCCAACCACGCCTGATGGGGAAGTCAAAGACAGCATAAAAGCAGAAGAAAAAGCATAAAATGTGGTAAAGATTAGCGGGGAGACCAAGGATTGAGAAGCTTTTAAAAGCTAACAGAGGAAAACTGAGAAAGCTATAAGCAGTTGGGGGTGTGGAGTGGGGTGGGGTGGCGGTGGATGAACTATGAGATTAAGCTAGCTAGTAACGTAAAAGAAGATTGCAATCGTTTTTTTAGATACATAAAAGGGGGATACACGTGGCAAGTACTTTACACAGAGGGTGGTAGATATCTGGAACACGTTGCCAGCAGAGGCAATAGAGACAGGCACGGTAGATTCAGTTAAGATGTGTCTGAACAGATGCATGAGTAGGTGGGGAGCAGGGGGATACAGATCCTTAGGAATTGGGTGACAGGTTTAGACAGTAGATTTGGATCGGCTCAGGCTTAGAGGGTCAAAGGGCCTGATCCTGGGCTGTAAATTTTCTTTGTTTCTTTGTTTATAAAAGGTAAGAGAGAGGGAAGAGTGGACATTGGACTGCCGGGTAATAAGTCAAGAGAAGTTGTAATGAGGAACAAAGAAATGGTGGCAAAGTCGAATTGGAACTTTGCATCAGTTTTCACAGCGGAAGACACCAGTAAAATACCAAAATTTAACGAGAGGCGGGGGCAGAGGTGAGTGCCCTGGCCAACACTAAGGAGAAGGTGCTAGGGAAGCTGAAAGGTCTTATCACAGATAAATCATGTGGACCATGTGGCCGACACCCCAAGGGCTCTGAAGGAGATAGCTGGGGGGATTGTGGAGCATTGGTGGTTATCTTTCAGGCATCACTGGAGTCTGGAGGGTATGAGAGGGCTAGAAATGGTAAAAAACTAGCAGGGGCGCTATACTTCAGGAAGCTGGACTTGAGCTACGCCCACCTGCAATTGTGACTAGATGAGAATTCCCAGATGTATGCCACATTCTGCAAAACCATGAGGTTTTGTAACAATGTACAAGACTGCCATTTGGGCTATCATCAGACGCTAAGAGTAGAATGACCTTCACCTCTTCAAGTAGCCCTGACAAAAGTTTGTGGTCTGTTACTATTGCAAATTTTCATCCCTCAAGGTATTGGTGGAACTTTCTCTCCCCAAAGATGACCACCAAATCTTCCTTCTCTTATCTGGGCATATTTGCATTCAGCACCAGCCGAAGCCTGCACTATTGTCCGTTCCTCTCCTTTGGGCCATCAGTGAGCCAACACTATCCTGATACCATTCAAGGAGGCTTCACGTTGTCAGCACCACCTCTCACTTCAGATCGTACTGGGCCAACACCTTAGATGACAACAGCTGCTTTTTCACTTTCCTGAAGGTGACCTCTTGGCTACATGACTAAGTCCAAGGCTGACTCTTTATCAATAGCAGTATAAGGGTGCCAAGACAGAGGGCAAGTTATGTATGAAATTCCTGTAATTATTCACCAACCTTAGGAAAGACCTAAGCTCCAGTACAGATGTGGGAGCTGGGGGTCCTTTGATCATCCTCACTTTATCTTCCAATGGGTGTAACCGGGTCTTGTCGACTCTGTCGCCCAATTAGATTACTTGAGGTGACTGCAACACACATTTTTTCCCTTCTAAGGTGTATGCCCACCTGAGCAAAACATTTAAGCGCTATGTCCAAGTTCTCCAAGTGCTCTTTATTTGTCTTCCTGGTTGTTAGCACATCATCCAGACAAATGGCAACCTGGAGTAGACCTTCATTGTAGACCATCATCCACTGGAAAAGGGTGCTGGCTGTTGATACCCCAAATGGCAGTCTTGTATATTGGTACAAACCCTTATCGGTATTAATTGTGGACTTGGTTACATGTCAACCATTCTCAATATTCTTGGTCATTGTGGATGCTCATTCAAAGTGGTTGGAGTTCATTTGGCAAACTCAAGGATGAGAATTGAAAAGCTGCGAGCATCATTTGTGATTCATGGCCTCCCGGATGTATTGGTCACGGACAATGAGATGTCATTTACGTCTCATTGATTTCGAGAATTTCCCGAAAGTCGAATGACATTCAGCATGTTCAGACAGCTCCAAAGTGTCCATCATCCGATGGTCTGATGGAAGGTGCAGTCCAAACATTAAAAGCAGGCTTAAAGAAACAGCCTACAGCTTCACTCAATCCCAAACTGTTCCAGTTCCTGTTTGATGATAGGACCACCCCACGGGCAACTGCAGGGATAGCTCCGGCAGAGTGGCAGCGAGAAGGTAAATTGCAAAGGCCCTTTCCCCAGGGTAGGGGATTCCAAAACGAGAGGGCATAGGCTTAAGGTGAGGGGGAAAGATTTAAAAGGGGCCTCAGAGGTTTTTTTTCATGCGGAGGGTGGAAAGTATATGGAATGAGCTGCCAGAGGAAGTGGTGGAGGCTGGTACAATAACACATCAAAGGCATCTGGATGGGTATATGAATAGGAAGGGTTTAGAGGGATATGGGCCAAGTGCTGGCAAATGGGACTAGATTAATTTGGGATATCTGGTCAGCATGGATGATATGGACTGAAGGGTCTGTTTCCATGCTGTACAGCTCTGTGACTCTATGACCAAGTGTTAATGTGCCTTAAGTGCACTTGAGGGTATTTCTGACTCTGAGTGCACTTTCCAGAGGGGTGAGAATTTGAACATTCAGCCCTGAAGATGACTGAAAGCTTACTGTGCATTGTGCAGTTTCCTTGACAGAACAGCAGCAGCTTCTCCCATCAGTGTTTTGTTCTCCGCTGTATACAATACTCACTGAAGAGAATCGCCAGGGGGAAAATAGGAAGAGCCAGTATTTGCAGTGGACGGTATTTACATTTGAAATCACCATGAACTGCACGGACGATTGGAAACATTAAGCCAGCAAAGGTGAGGAGGTCAGTGGTTTCACTGGCAGGTGAGAAATTCACTGTATGTGGAGTACATTCCGGAATAATCATTGTGCTTTCAGCATAAGAGGCTGCAACTTCTCATTTCTTCAGCTTAAAAATAAATTCATGATGTTTCCTGTACTGTAATTATTATTATCTTTGGTGTACTCCAGTCTTTGTATTGATTTATGTGTAGATTATCCTCTTCCCCAACTGGGAAAACTAACACAAAATAATTGTTCAACAATTTGGTCACTTTCTTACTTTCACTCACAGTATTACCTAATTCACCTCAACTACGTGTTCGCATACATTACAATTGCAAACTAATTTGCATCATAGAGTCATAGAGAGGTGCAGCGCAGCATAGACCCTTCAGTCCAACTCATCCAGACCGACCAGCTAATCTAAATTAATCTAGTCCCATTTCCAGCATTTGTCCCACATTCCTGTAAACCTATCCTATTCATATACCCGTCCAGATGCCTTTTAACTACTGTAATTGTACCAACCTCCATCACTTCGTCTGGCAGCTCATTCCATGCAAGCACCTCTGTGTGAAAACATTGCCCCTTAGGTCCCTTTTAAATCTTTCCCCTTTCATCTTAAACCTATGTTCTCAAGTTTTGGACTCCCCTACCATGGGGGAAAGGACCTTGGCTATTCATCTAATCCCTGCCCCTCATGATTTTAAAAACTTCTATAAGGTCCCCCTCAGTCTCTGATGATCCAGGGAAAATAGCCCCAGACTATTCAGCCTCTCTTTATAGCACAAACCTTCCAATCCTGGCAATATGCTTGTAAATCTTTTCTGAACCCTTTCAAGTTTCACAACATCTTTTCTATCGCAGGGGAGACCAGAATTGAACACAATATTCCAAAAGTGGCATAACCAATGTCTTGTACATGACATCCCAATTCCTGTATTCAATGCACTGACTAAGTGTACCAAACACCTTCTTCACTATACTGTCTACCTGCTACTCGGTTTTCAAGGACCTATGAATCTCCACCCCAAGGTCTCTTTGTTCAGCAATGCTCCCCAGGACCTTACCATTAAGTGTATTGACCACAAGTCAAGATGGTGGCAGAGTGGAGATCTTCTGCTCGCCAGTTCCTTTTCCTATATCTTTCTTATTTTGCCTCTTTGTAGCTTTTTTTAATCTCCCCTCCACCACCACCACCACCCCCCCCCCCCCCCCCAACCTTTGATTATCCTGCCTAACATGGAGAGTGGAGTCGAGGAAGATGTGTGGTGGCCAGAGCCCAGAACACTGAGAGCAGAGTGTGCGGGCCGGGTCCCGTGGTAGCAGAATAGGCACCAGCCACATCTGGAGTGGTGGCCAAACGAGTCCTGGGCAGAGACCGGCACATGGAGGTGGTAGTGTGGCCTCATGTTCAGGAGCCAACAAGCATGGACTCATATTGGAAAGGGACTGGAACTTAAGTACTTTATGGTCACTTTCTAGTACCATTCTGGACTTTGTAAACTCTGTTCCCATGCTAGCCTTTTTTAAAATCTGTAACAACACTTAAAATATCTGCACCAAATTACTCTGTACCTAAGATGGCACCAAGAGGTGACATTACAAACTTTTCACTGCACTCACTTGTGACAATAAAGGCTACTCTATTTTATAAGTCCTGCCCTGATTTACCGTATAAAAATGCAGCACCAGGCTTGCTATCGTTTCTTCTAGTTAACACATTTTGATGATGGTTTAAAAATCTTATTTTGCTGTTCTCTATATCACTCCCTGTTCAGAAGATCATAAGACATAGGAGCAGGAGTAGGCCATTTGGCCCATTGAGTCTGCTCTACCTTTCAATGGGATCATGGTTTGTCTGATAATCTTCAACACCACTTTCCTGCCTTTTCCCTGTCACTCGTGATTCTCTTGCTGATTAAAAATCTGTCTATCTCAGCCTTGAATATACTTAATGAGTCATCCTCAAAAGCCCTTTGTGATAAAGAATTCCACAGATTCATTACCCTGCGAGGGAAGAAATTCCTCCTTATTTCTGTCTTATTCTGAGGTCATGCCCTTTCATCCCATGCTCTCCTACAAGTGGAAACAACCTTTCCACATCTATCCTGTCCTCCTCCAAGAATCTTGTGTGTTTCAATACAGTCGCATCTCATTCTTCTATATTCCAATAGCTACAATCCTAATCTACTCAACCTTTCCTCATAAAACAATCCCTTCATACCTAGTATCAATTTATTGTACCTTCTCTGGACTGTCTCCAATGCCAGTAATCCTTAGATAAAGGACCCTAAAATTGTTTACAGTATTCCAGCTGAACCAGTACCTTGTATAATATTAGCAAAATCTCCCTACTTTCATATTCCATTTCCTTTGAAATAAAGGCCATCAACCCATTTGCCTTCCCTGCACCTGCTAAACTTGGATGCTGGCTTTTTATGATTCGTGGATGAGGACTCCAAAATGTTTTGGTTCTGTCGCTTTCCGCAGTCTTTCTGCATTTAACTAATATTCAACTCCTCTATTTTTCCTGCCAAAATGCCAATCCTCACATTTCCGCACATTGTATTCCATTTGCCAGGTTAATGCTGATTCACTTAGCTTGTCCATGTCCCTCTGCAGTTGCTTTGTGTCATCTGCAAATCTGGCTGCAGTACATTCACTTGCCTTATCTATGTCCCCTGAATCTACACTATTAGGTGAATGATCCCACACTGTTAAATTATTGACTTAGTCCAGCTCATTATTCATGCAAAATAGTGTATATGTGTAAATCTTAAATACAAAGGCAGTTAAAGTTTGACACAGGAGCTCAGTATCAGTTCAGTTCTACTTATTATAAATTGTCATTGCACTCATTGTCTGAATCTCAAATAAAGTCAGCAACTACAAATTACATTTATATACTGACTATAATGTAATACATCTGGAGATGTTTCACAGGAATGAAACCAAATTAAATTTCACAGTAAGCAACTTCCAAATGAGAAAGGCTTGTCCAAGGAAGTAGGTTTTAACTCAGAGTCTTAAAGGTTGGGCATGAGATGTGAAGAGGTTTAGGATGGGAATTTCACATTATGGCCACCAATGATGAGGCAATGAAGTCAGGAGATGGCAAGAGGGTGGAACTGAAGAGCACAGAAATCTGGAAAGGTTGTAGAGCTAGAAAAGGTGACAGAGATAGTGAGGGTCCAAGCCCTGGAAGGAGTTTTCAAAAAGGATGAGAATTTTGAAATCAAAGCATTCTCAGATGGAGAGCCGATGAAGACCAAGGATGATGGGCAAATGGGATTTGAAGTAAGTTCCCATATGGGCAGCAGTGTTTTGGATAAGCATTCTGTTTGCTGCTAAGATAAAAATTTGAATAACACACTTATTGGTTATATTAAAGAACCCAATTCGTTTGAGTCAATAATTACACACCTGTAGTTGCAACTGTGGGTCCTTGATCGAACATAACTTTACCTTTTCAAATTAGCATTGGGCAGTAGCTCCTTCTGGGATGCCTGCATTGCAATGAAACTCATAGTTTGTCTTCCTTCTTCAAACACTTGTTCAGTTAATTATAACTAACTGGGCTTCTGTTCCTTAAAATCTAACATATGTAAAAGTGAATCATGAATGTACCTGCCTGCCTTACTTTGGCTAGACTTCTTAACCTGTAAGTGTTTCCTTTGACATGAGTCCGTTTCACAAGCTGCTCTTTTTTTTAGCCTTCTGGACTTCTCCAGGTTTGTGTGACACACTCTCCTTCTCTCCTCCCTCGTTGTCTCTTTCTCTAAAGCATTCTTTCAGGCTAAAGCCATCTCTTACACCTTGGATTCTCAAAATAAATCCTTCCACTTTCCACACCACTTTGATCTATTGGAATCATACTCCTCATTGCAAAGATTCTCTTAAACAGGGTCATGGCAAGCACTTGGAATTCAAATTTAATTCCTTCAAAAACTTTTCCATTTTCTCAGTTTTTTTGAATAGAAGTACTATAAGGCCACTCTAAGTTACATCTCTCTTCTTTCTAGTGAACAACAACTTAACCCTCCATTCAACCTTGACAAGCTCAGCTCACTTTAGTCATTAATTGGAACTAAATGCTAACTAAAAAGGATTTCCATTCTTCGTGCCCTGTTTTGAAATAGCCATTTCTTCTGGCACTAACAATTCCAATCCGCAAACAAGAACCATTTGATTACAATCTTAGGCTGTTTCTCCAACACTGTTGAGATAAGGTGTTTTCTGAAATCAGAAGTCTGAGTTGAGATGAAGGGAAGGCGTGGGTGTGAGTAGTTACTGAAGGAAGTTTTCTTGGCGATGTTTGACCATGGTACTCATAGGGTCTCGAGTCTATTTTAAGGCCTCCTCTGGCCATTCCTTTGTGTCTGTATGTTTTGGTTGGATAGAATATATCCAAAGATGGTGAAGGGGAAGTCTCAGGTACCGGCTGATAGATGTGGTTCTGTGAGCTTGACCACTCTGAGTTGCTTCACGAGTAGTAATGCTGTTGCAAGTCCCCACATGGGAAGAAATTGACAGGATTTCATGGACTGGGTGCACCTTTGTGATATCCAAAAGCAGGGGGAAATAAACACAGTAAATATCACTAGTGTACTGGGAAATGGATGCAGCTAAAGGCTGAAAACTATCCTAGTCTTAATAAGGTGCAGCCGAAAGTCTTAAAGGAAGTAACTGAAGAGATAATGGATGTATTGGTAGTAAGCTTCTGGAAAAGTCCCAAAGGACTGGAAAACTGCCAATGTGTTGTTCAAAATGGATGGAGCCAAAAAGAAAAACAGGTAACTATAGACCAATTAGCTTAATGTTTGTCCATGGGAAAATGTTAAGTCTGTGAAAAAGATGTAAAAGGGAAATCAATAGTTGTAATAAATTTGGATTTCCATTTGATAAGGTACCACACAAGAAGCTATTTAATAACATAAGAGCCCATGGGATAGTACATGAGGAAGCAAGGATCATACAGAGCTCTATAGACCGTTACAAGGTAGCCAGAAAGGAACTGAAGAATGGACATCGGAAAACTAGAAAGGGGCATGAAAAAGCCTTGTTGGGTAGCATTAAGGAAAATCCCAAGGCATTCTACTCTTAGGTGAGGAACAAGAGGATGGCCAGAGTGAGTGGGGCCGATCAGGGATAATGGAGGGAACTTGTGCATGGAGTCAGAGGAGTTAGCGGAGGTCCACAGGGCTCTGTTCTGGGACCTCTGCTCTTTGTGATTTTTATAAATGACTTGGTTGAGGAAGTGGAAGGGTGGGTTAGTAAATTTGCTGATGACACGAAGGTTGGTGGAGTTGTGGATGGTGTGGAAGGCTGTTGTAGTTTGCAACGGGACATTGACAGGATGAGAAGTGGCAGATGGAGTTCAACCTGGAAAAGTGTAAAGTGATTCATTTTGATGGGTGGAATTTGAATGCAGAATACAGGGTTAAAGGCAGGATTCTTGGCAGTGTGGAAGGACAGTGGGATTGTGGGGTCCACATCCATAGATCCCACAAAGTTGCCACCCAAGTAGATAGAGTTGTTAAGAAGGCGTATGGCGTATTGGCTTTCATGAGCAGAGGGATTGAGTTTAAGTGCTGCGAGGTTATGCTGCAGCTCTCTAAAGCCCTGGTTAGACCACACTTGGAATATTGTATTCAATTCTGGTCGCCTCATTATAGGAAGGATGTGGAAGCTTTAGAGAGAGTGCAGAGGAGATTTATCAGGATGCTGCCTGGACTGGAGGGCATGTCTTATGAAGAAAGTTTGAAGAAGTTAGAGTTTTTCTCATTGGAGCGAAGAAGGATGAGAGGTGATTTGATAGAGGTGTACAAGATGATGAGATGCAAAGATAGAGTGGATAGCCAGTGACTTTTTGTCATGGCAGAAGTGGCTATCATGAGACTATCACAACTTTTAGGTGATTGGAGGAAGTTTTAGGGGAGATGTCAGAGGTAGGTTCTTTACACAGAGAGTGGTGGGTGCGTGGAATGCATTGCCAGTGGTGGTAGTAAAGTCAGATACGTTTAAGAGACACTTGCATAGGCACATGAATGACAGTAAAATGTAGAGTTTGAAGATTAGTTTGATCTTAGAGTAGGATAAAAGGTCAGCACAACATTGAGGGCCAAAGGCCTGTACTGTGCTGTATGTTCATTCATTCCTGATGAAGGGTTTTTGCCCAAAACGTCGACTTTCTTGCTGCTTGGATGCTACCTGACCTGCTGTACTTTTCCAGCAACACACTCTTGACTCTAATCTCTAGCATCTGCAGGACTCACTGTCACCTGTTCTGTGTTCTATGTTCTGTAAGCACAGGATAGAGGATTGGTTAACTAATGGAATTCAGACAGTTGGGATAAAGGAGGCATTTTTAGGCCAGCAATCTGTAACTAGTGAGTGCCAGAGAGATCAGTGCTGGAGCCACAATTACTTACAATATACATTGATTATGTCAATCACCGAAGTGAATTTACTTTAGCCAAATTTATAGATGACACAAAAATAGGGGGAAGGCAAGTCATGAGGGTAGCTCAAAGAATCTACAGAGGGATATAGGTAGGTTAAGTGAATGGGTAAAAATTTGACTGATGGAATAGAGTATGGGAAAACGTCAAATTATGCACCTTTGCAGAAAGAGCAGAAAAGTTGAACATTATTTAAATGGGGGAATGCTGCAGTGCAGAGGGATTTAAGGGTTCTTATCTATGAATCACAAAAATCTACCATCCAAGTACAGCAGGTAACAGGGAAGGTAAATGAAAGGTTCACCTTTATTTCAAAGAGAATGAAAATAGGGAGCTCCTGTTAAAACCATACAATACATTAGTTAGCCGACAGATGGAATACTGTGAACTGTTTTGGGCCTGTTATCCAAGGAAAGCTATAGTGACATTGAAGGTGGAGAAGGGTCATTAGGTTGATCCTGACCATGGAGGGATTTTCTTATGGTAAGAATTTGAGTGAATTGGGCTTGTACTCATTGTGTTTAGAAGAATGATGGAAGACCTAATCGAAAGATATCAATTTTTTGGGGGCTTGGCAGGGTAAATATGGAGAGATTGGTTCCCTCTGTGGGAGAATCTAGCACCAGAATGTGTAATCTCAGAATGAACTGTCCATCTGAGACAGAGATGAAGAGGAGATTATCAGATCAGCCAATTCTCATTGAAGGTGGGAAAAATGTGATAGTCAAATGGCCTACATCTCCTACTTCTTAGGTTTTATGATCTTAAATCCTTTACCTACGTTGGTGACAGGGTGGTCTGTCCAGATCTACGCTTACTATACCTCATTGTAGCAGTTTTATATAGCTGAGTGACTTGGTAGGCCATGAAGATGCTGAGAGTCAGCAACATTGCTGTGCATCTGCAATCACATAGAGGCCAGGCTGGGTAAAGATGGCAGCGTTGCGTCTGCAAAGAACATCAAGAAGTCCATTGGGTTTGGAACACAGTGGAACCACTCCACAGATAATACTAATGGTATGAACTTTTAAACAGAATACTGTTTGACTGAGCTCAAACAAGCAAGTTGCTGTGACAGAATTGGAATTCACAGCTACTAGATTATTCAGCGATATATCTATTTTACCATCAGACTCATATTGTGGCAGTGTATCAGACCTCTCTGCTTGCAAAAATTACAGGCACTAAAAGCTCATTAAATGAATGATTCAGCTGCATGGCTGGTGGTGTTTGCTGATTTTATCTGGTGAACCAATAAATTCCACACTGGATCAGTTGGTGGATTCAAAACCACCTGGTCTGTTGAGTACATTAAAACATCAGGATGTAAATTTACAAAAGAGGCATCATGGGTCCTCAATGGTTCATTTATATCCATTACGTTTTGGAAGCCGATTGAAGCATATTACACCAAAGACAACTTTATTGCTCATCAAAGTGCAATGGAGACGCTATTATCTGTTAGCAGGGAATGATCAATATCTCTGATATATTCCGCTAAATAGCTACTGTTTACTAAAACGAAGTTACGTGAGCTGGGTTTTAGGTACAACAAAGGATTCCTACTGTAAGCCTAAATTGATTTGTGTATTTGTCCAATATGGTATTTGATAATGTAATTATTCATCCCTTTCACAGAATCTGAGGGATTAATGCAATGGAAAGTTCCTGGTGTTATTTCTCAGATTTTGTCCAGCAACAAAGGTCATGTTCTCCTGAACAATCAAGGACACAGTGTGTATCTGGCAGGATTTCCTCAAGCACAGAAAATAGATAATTCAGGAGATCATGACAGAACTTTCCCGACTGTGAGCAAGAGGGAAATACCTTGATAGTTTCTGCAGCATAATTTCAAGACAGTTACTATTTTTTCTGCCATACCGGAGTTCCACATTTCTCCCAAATCCTGAAATATGTTGAGCATAATTTGGCAGCCAAAGATAACAAGATCAAGTGCAAATCGGCCACACCAGCTCAGCATTCTTCAAGTTATGGCAGTGTGTGTTTGGCAGTAAAGGTCTCCCTAAATTAAAGAGAGCTGTCCCAACCATACTCCTGTACTGAACTGAGACCCAAACATTATATCAGCAACACATGGGGGGGGTACAGGAGAAATTCTAACAAAAATGCCAACACCCATTCCTCTGATTCGATGGGCAGATCATCGTGCAAACACATTTGTTATACTTGAAGTCAACTCTGCAAGTATTCAGACAACACTGCGGCAAAATCAGTTGAAATGGACACTCTGTCCAAAATGGCTGAAAAGCATTTCCTACTCCCGGTCCTTTTTTCCTTAATTCGCAAATGGCCAGTACTCCAGGGAGGACAAGGAAATCACTTCAAAGAGGCTCTGTAGCACTCCTCGAAGCACGGCAACTAATGACTGAGAGGACCTCGAGACTAATCCTTCAGAATGGTGGTAACTTGTCCATCGAGCTACATTGTGCTTTGAGTCAGCAAGTCTTAATGGTGAGAATGAGTAGTCATAGAGAAGGAAAGAAATTCTCTACTTTGGATCCCACAACCTCATAAGACATCATGTCCCATCTGCCCAAAGATCTGTCGTTCAAGAATCAGCCTATTCAACCACCATGAAGCCCATAAAACTGAGTAGACATCATCCTCAATGATTCTATCCTTTTCATTGTCAGAATATGACTCAATATTTGCAATGCTGGATCAATCTTGGCATCTTCTACAAAATAGCAGGTTTTTATGTTTGAATAAACCTGAAATTGGGGTGGTATGGTGGCTCAGTGGTTAGCACTGTTGCCTCACAGTGCCAGGGACCCAGGTTTGATTCCAGCTTCAGACAACTGTCTGTGTGGAGTTTGCACATTCTCTCCATGTCTGCATGTGTTTCCTCCAGGTGCTCCAGTTTCCTCCCACAGTCTAAAGATGTGCAGGTTAGGTGGATTTGTCATGCTAAATTGCCTCATGGTGTCCAGGAGTGTGTAGGTTAAGTGGATTAATCATGGGAAATGCAGGTATAGGGGTGGAGGAATGAGTCTGGGTGGGATGTTCCTCAGAGAGTGGTATGGAGTTGTTGGGCTGAATGGCCTGTTTCCACACTGTAGGGATTCTTTCTAAAGAAATTGATGGGAATTCACCGCAGGAGACACAAAAGAGAAAGGCAGTTTGTTGTTTCAGTGGAAGAGGTTTGTTATATTTATGAGTATTATGGATGTAGGTTTGCTCACTGAGCTGGAAGGTTTGTTTTCAGACGTTTCATCACCATACGCGGTAACATCATCAGTGAGCCTTCGAGCCCTTCAATCGCAGGCTCACTGAAGATGTTACCTAGTATGGTGATGAAACATCTGAAAACGAGCCTTCTAGCTCAGCGAGCAAACCTACATCCAGAACTCAACCTGAGCTACAAATCTTCTCAAAACTTGCTTACGAGTATTATTTCAGGTTAGTACCATTTACAACATTTCTCTTGTTTAATATGTTATTAATGAAAATGCTGAGAAGGAAGTGCTTGGAATACTGGATTTGCACCCTTTCACCATGATGGACAGTAGAAAATCAGGCAGGGGTCCTGGTTTTGATTAGGATCCAATGGCAGAAGAGCATGAACATGGCCACCAGGCAAAAATTTGAGTTTATTTTACAAAATTTGAACATTTGTTTCTTGTCCATCTCAAACAGTAACAAGATCAATGTCAAGATAATGAGGCTTAGTGTTGTTTGGGAGATAAACATTGGCCAGGAAAAGATACCATATGCGTTGTCTCTATTTGTTGCCACAAGCTTATGCAATTTACTCCCAACAGGGGAATTTGTAAAGAATTAATATTTTAGACGGGATCTTCTCTTTTAAAGATCTGAATGAGATGTTGCAATATCAAAATTTACAATACGACCTACACTTTCAGCCAATTACTGTTTTTAAAAGCTCTCCTATATTGCGAACCAGCCTTGTATCCATGTGACACCCTAAGCACCAGTACCCAGAGCAGATGGAAGAGACAGGCTGCATTCCCATAGAGACTGGTGGCCTGCTTGATCTCAGTCAGGCCAGCTAGTGCTGGATTACATGTTACTTGTCACCAGCAGATCAACACAAATTCTCTTTGTACCATTTCACTTCAACCACATTCCACTTCATTTATCTCAGAACTAGATTCATAGTTAGGGGCACTTTGTCATAGAGTCATAGAGATGTACAGCATGGAAACAGACCCTTCGGTCCTGCAGAAAAAATATACAAGCCTATGGCTAACTATGCAGGACAGGCTGGAGTATCAGTGACTGTAATGCCTATTCCTCCTCTCAGTTAGTGACCAAAAAGAATAAGGTGGTTGTTTGGATTACCAGGCAATTCTTTGCCCACTCCAACATCAGTCAATCAGGAAGTTGTTTTTAAAATCATTTGTGGGACATGGGAGTCGCTGGCTGGCCATCATTTATTGCCCGTCCCTAGTTGCCCTTGAGTAGGTGATGGTAAGACCTTCTTGAACTGCTGCACTCCACTTGCTGTGGATTAACCCACAATGCCATAAGGGAGGTAATTCCAGGATTTTGACCCAGTGACAGCGAAGGAACAGTGATACATTTCCAAGTCAGGATGGTGAGTGCCTTGGAGGGGAACTTCCAAGTGGCGGCGCTCCCATGTATCTGCTGCCCTTGTCCTTCTAGATGTGGTGCATCTTATAGGCTGTGTACACAGCTGCTACTAAGCATCTGTGGTGGAGGGAGTGGATGTTTGTGAATGTGATAGAATAGCACAGGCATCATCACCACATATCCAAGCAACAGACCTGAATCTTCCACTCATATCCCAATCCCAGAACAAAGCTTCTGGGAACAATTAATTAATTATTAATACCCCATTTCCATCAATCGGTCCGGCTGCAGTCAGCTAAAGCACCCACTTCCAGTTTGCAATGCCAAGTGTTAACTGCATCCTTTGTAAGCTAGAACCTGCAGAAACCTACACTACCTATATCCCAGCTCTCTCCAAATCTGTTCACACTTCACCCACTGTCTTCTTTGAACCTATATTGGCCCCTGCTTCAGAAATGCTCAGTTTTAAATTTCTTATCTTTGTTTTCAATGTCCTCTGTGGTCTAACTTCCCTCGTCCCTCCCACCCCTATCATCTCATCTAACTCGAAAGGTCTCCAAGATATCAACGTTCTTTCGATTTGACTCTCTTGTACAACCCCAATGTATAGCACCTACAACTGATAGTGATGATGGTTTCAACTATCTGTCCCAAATCCTTGGAATTCCATCCCTATGCCCCCCTGCATCTCTCTTCTCTCCCTTTATCTAATATGTACCTTTTCCATCACTTCACCTGATCTCATTTCTCCTTATGCGGCCTGTTGTCAAATTGAGCTTAATTTTGGGAAGTACTTTGAATTGCTTTATTACCCTAAAGATATGATATATGTGCATGCTGTTATTTTAGTTGACACTGAAGACTAGTAATAACCTGGATGTCTGTGCACACAGTGCAAAGGACAAGGTTTCATTGAGGAGGGAGGAGCATATACATTTGGGATGTGTGGTGAAGGAAGCAGATTCGGTTAGTTCCTAGAGGCCCGTGCAAGTCTTCCTTCAACAACAAACTAAGGGTAAGGTTGTGAGTGCTCCATAGCTCTCATCACGACCTTCTCAAGGCCAATTCAGGATCAACATTAAATGGTGGTTTAGCCAGCAATGTCCAAATCGAGTCAGCAATTCTAAAAGCAACAATAAGACAGGATAGGACAGCTCTTTTTTTGTCCTGCTCTGAATTCCTCCACCACATTTCACTTCACCCGATTCTAATATAGCATTCAATATTCTAACTGAGGCTCCTGGTTGTGACCGTACTGTTCGAGTTTACTCAAACTTGATAATAAATGCACGTGTTTGTCTCGTGGGTTGAATAACGCACAGCTAGAGTGCAGTCTTATGGCCGACTGCCTGACCCTCTTCCGCGAGTGTGTCAGAGCCCGGGCGTCCTTGGAGAAGGAGCACGCGGTATCCACGAACATCCTTGAGATTTTCAGGGAAAGGTGGGCACCATAGGGATTGGAGTGTATTATTTCCCCCTCCAACTCTATTTTGACTTAATCCCTGTGCCTCCCCCCCTTCACTGTTTGATCACACAGCATTGCCCTTTGATGTGAAGGGCACTACTTGTCACTGGCCACTTGGGTGTTTTCTTTCTTCCTGGTGGTGGGAATTGAATAAAGATTCATACACCTTGTGTCTTTCACTGTGTCTCACACCTGCACACACATAACATGGATGCTGGGGAAAATATAAGCATTACCACAGTTAGGTGGTAGTGTGGGGGGTTTTTGAGAAAGAAAAAAAACAGGAGATTTAGAAAAATAAACAGTCAAGAGTGCAACAATCCCTGAAAGAAAAATCTGAACCAATGTTGTATCAAGCGCTCCCTCCTGTATATTACATAATGGTCAACTGAACACACATTCAAATGAATACATGCTTTCGTAACAATGTAACACGGCAAACAGAGGCAAGATGTTGATCATTAGTCTGCATCATTTGGTTATGTATAATGGTCACAGCTTGCACGTTAGAATTTGGCTCAGAGAAACAGGAGTTACACTGATTATTCATTACATCTGTAATCCTATGAATCAGACCAGGGGTGGGGACTTAATTCCCACCTTGGCCGATTTCACAGGAGAAACCAAAGTTCCTTTTTTTTTCGCTTTGGTAATATGATAGTGGAATCAAGGGTTATGGGGATAAGGCAGGAACAGGATACTGATTGTGGATGATCAGCCATGATCATAACGAAGGGTGATGCTGGCTCGAAGGGCGCCGAATGGCCTACTCCTGCGCCTATTGTCCAATGACAGAAGCTGGGCCATGTTCAAGCCAGACTGACACTTGAGTTGACACCACTTGGTGTGAGGACTGAAGTTTGCTGGAACACACAGAGCTGAACTATCAGGGGTGATGGTACTGTAGAAATGAATGGGATGTCGGGTGCTGACATAACAAGCATAATAAGCCCTGGGACCATTTGAGCTGAAAACATTGTCCAGTTAGTCCACTCTCTTGCCCGTTCTCCATGGCTCCTGTTGGGTATGTTGCCCTGTTTCTCTGTCCTGTTCGACTTCCAGAGCCTCTCAAAAGAGAGGGGGAGGCGGTGAGATAGAAAGGAAACAAGAGGAAGGGAGGGGCTGGAAGACAGTTGGGAAGTTGATGGACTTGAGAAGCCATCATGAGCTCAGGGAGACGGGCTAAGCATCTCTCCTTCAGCAGGGGGCGCGGAGCGAATGCTCATCAAAGATAAAGAAACCGCTGGCAAGTCGGCGCCTGGTCTTCAGAATCAAGGACTTGGGACAGCTCCCCGTTGCAAGGTCAAAATTCTCCAGTGTAAGAGCTTTTCTTAAACAAAAACAGCATATATCTTCAGTGACGCTGATTGAGGGAGAGGCAGGGCGCTTTGACTTGGTTTAATCAGGTCCCTCTCCAAGACGGATAGACCACAAACTAGGCTAACAGAGAGAGAGAGGGTAGCTCGGCTCCTCTCCGGTCTCCGGCTGATACCCCTGGAGTCTCAGAGACAGTCTGCTCTCTTCACAGACCCCACATTACCGCCTGAAGTTTGACAGTTCGGTTTCAGGCCCGGGTCGGCACTGGCTGGTCGCTTTCAGGAATCCTTCGCCCCCAAGCACCACCAGCAGTGTTTCAGGACTGGTCACTTTCGGGATTAATTCCGACTGGTCAGTTTCAGCGGTTTTAGCGGGCCGGTCAGTATCAGGAGTAAGTCGGGGCCGGTCAGTATCAGGAGTATTTCGGACCGCTCAGTTTCAAGATTATTCATGACCGCTCAGTTTCAGGGGTAAGTCGGACTGGTCAGTTTCAGAATTAATTCGGGGCTGGTCAGTTTCAGAATTAATTCGGGGCTGGTCAGTTTCAGAATTAATTAGCATTGGTCAGTTTCAGTGGCAATTCGGGGCTGGTCAGTTTCGGGAGTAAGTCGGGGCTGGTCAGTTTCAGAATTAATTAGCATTGGTCAGTTTCAGAATTAATTCGGGGCTGGTCAGTTTCAGGGGGGGGGGGGTAATTCGCCATTGATCTGATCATCATGACTAGCCGTTGAGGGACTTGGCTGGTCAGACAGACGGCCTGGTTTCAGCCTTGAAAATCCCACCCGAGCTCCCCATCCCCTCCCCGGGGGATCTTGCCTCAGCCCTGCGCCCGCCCCTCCTCACGCTGCAGGATATAATTCTCCCGGTTTCTCTCGCCCGCACGCCCCAGCTTCGGCTCCGCAATGGGTCGGTGCACCTGAACAGTCCGGCTCTCCCGGCTCCGGACTCAGGGGCTGAGAGAGGAAGGCGAAACCAAAAAAAAAAAAATCCCAGAACAAACGAGAAAGGGCTGTTGAAGATTGACTGGGGGGAGCAATGCTAGGATAGCCTGTAGCTAAAGACTGACCAGGACCGGACTAGAGAAACCCTAATGTTAAACTCTCCAGCCAGCGGCGCTGGAACTGAGAACCACTGCAAAACCCGCGGCTGTCGGGAGGGAAGTTAAAAAGCAGTTCCAAAGGCAAGACACAAAGGTGAGAGATGGTTGGGTTGTGAGGGTTGTGGGGGCCGTGCAGAGAAAAAAAAGTCAACTTTTATTGGTTTCCAAGTTCCCGCAGCCCAGACTGATCCACAGGGGCGAATGCATTTCTTTGGTGAAATTGCTCGCTCAGCCGTTCAGGGCTGGGATCCGGGAGCTCTCCTGCAAAGCACGGGCTCAGTCTCCCGGTTGGAGCCGGGTCCTCTGTAAACGGCTGCTGCTACTACCGCTTGTGTCTTTCTGTCTTACCTGCCTGTCTGTCTGTCTATCTTTCTCTGTCTGCTGCTTGTTTCTCTCTCTCTCCATCTCTCTCTCACACACACACACACACCCACACACTCTCTCTCTCTCTCTATTCCTATGTCTCGCTCTCTGTCTTCTTGTCTCCTTCTGTCTCTCTGTCCATCTGCCTCTTTCCGTCTGTCCATCTTTCTGTCTCTCCGTCCATCTATCTATTTCTCTGTCCACCTGTCTGTCTCTCTGTCCATCTGTCTGCCTCTCTGTCTCTGTCTGTCTGTCCCTCAGTCCATCTCTGTCTGTCTGCCTGTCCATCTGTCTGTCTCTCTGTCTCTGTATGTCGGTCTCTGTCTGTCCATCTGTCTCTGTGTCTATCTCTCTGTCCATCTCTCTCTGTATGTATGTATGTATGTCTGTCTGTGTCTGTCTCTCTCTGTCTTCAGTCCCTATGTCCATCTCTCTCTCTCTCTCTCTCTGTCTCTCTCTCTCTCTCTCTGTCTGTCCACCTCTCTCTGTCTCTCTGTATTCTGTCTGTCTCTGTACACTTGGCTCACGTCTTTTAGAGCTGACCGGTTTTGGATCAGAGACAGCACCTGAGACACTCAGGCTCATGTGAAGTGTTTGTCAGTTACACTTCCGGCTCTGAATTATACCCTTAATACAGAACTCAATCTTGTTCTGGACAGACAGACAGATAGACAGACAGACAGACAGATAGATAGATAGACAGATAGATAGATAGACAGATAGATAGATAGATAGATATAGATAGATATAGATAGATAGACAGATAGATAGACAGATAGACAGACAGATAGATAGATAGATAGATAGATAGATAGATAGATAGATAGATAGATAGATAGATAGATAGATAGATAGACAAAGACAAAGACAAAAGTTAAGAGGTGTAGGCCATGGTTTTGGGCAAGACAGGAAAGTGTGGTTAGGACCATAATCAGATCAACAATGTCCAATCCAAGATGAAGCATGTCCAAAGGGCCGAATGGCCACTACTCCTACAGCCTCCAAAATACACAGGAAGTGTGGAGGAAAGGCAGCAATGACATCCCCAAAATAAGTGACAAAAAGTCAGTGTGCGTGTGCGTGTGCGTGGGGGGGGGGGGCAAACCTAGCAGAGAATCAAGCTGAACATCAAATCACAGGCTGGCCCTCTCATGTTCTCACTACCAATCACTAGTCAACATTGGAAGGAAGCCATCTGTGATTGGAGGAGTGGCTAAACAGTTGGGAAGCAACTAGAAGTGGTGATGGAAATTGAACATGGGATGAGTTATTGGGCCAAGTCCAAGGAGGGATTTGGCTGGGAAGTGCTGGCCAGCAGAAGAGGAGGAGGGTCCCATGGGGATGCAGGAAGAACGCTGTTGCAAGTGTACTGGGAGGTGGGGAGAAGAAGGCTACAAGATTTGGGAAGGAAGAAGGCACGTTCAAGTGGCATTTTTGCGAGATGGCTACAGGAGGAGAATTTTGTTGAGCAAGAGACTGCAAAGAAGAGAGAACAGTTTCAAACCTGTCAAAAGTAAATGCTCAGCTAACCGAGAGCCAGAAAATCTTGAAATCACTATGGTTGCATATCCTTTGAAAATGCATGTGGAATGTCTAGTTTAAGGCTGCATACCAAGGAAATGTAGTGTTTGCTATTGTAATGATCACATCAATTGTTACATTTAAATCTGAAGTTGAAATTAGGTTGTAGTAAAAAATGGTGGTACCTCCCTGATTAAAATCACTCACCTTTGTGCAAATATGATGAAAATGTGTTAGCTGTGATATCACCAGTCTGTTTTTGAAATAATGGCTTTTTTGCGTGTGGAGTTGTGTGTGCAAAAGAACACTCTTGCTGTTAACTTTTGCCTGTTGTCATGCGTCATTTTAAATACTAATGTGATGTCAAAAAATGCAATGTTTCCATGGTGTGTTGTAGCTTTAAGTTCTCTGGATGGTTGATAATTATTGAAGTTATTGGTGAATTCTTCTACTTCTGCTTCTGACTTCAAATATTTCATATATGAACACAGATGCAGAAGCTATGCATCTGCTACTAAGTGTTTGTATCACCTAATGTATTCGTGAGAATGAAAAAAAAAGCCCTGAAAAACCAAAAAGACACCTTCAAGGAGAGCCCTTGGAACAAAGATAATAAGTTTGTTTCTTGCTGTCGTAGCTTCCTGGGATAGTTCCTGGAGGGGAAAGAGCTCTTCGTAACATTATAAAATGGTTCCCAAATCAAGATGCCAGGTCTCCCTTGATACCCATCAAAGCCAGCAAGTTGGTGAATTAGCTGGAAAATCCATAATTGGCTTTTAAAGCCCAATTTGTTGGCACAGAATCGTCCCTTCATTTGTTTCTCCATCCCTCTGGCACTACAATGATTGTTGAAACTTTGCCTGCACTTGGCGCTAACTGAGTTTCTCAGTGAAAGGAAGAATGAACGTTAGAACAAAAGACCGTAAGAAATAGTAGCAGGAGGAGGCCATCTGGACCTTCCAGCCTGCTCTGCCATTTAACAAGATCATGGTTAATCTTTTCATGGACTCAGCTCCACATACCCACCTGCTCAGCATTACCCTTAATTCCTTTACTGTTCACCAATGGAAGAACTTTCTAGTGTGAAAACACCCCAACCTCACCTAATACGAGAAACTAAATAAATTTACCCTTGTCAGCACTTGGAAGGGAGATCACCAGGGATAATCGACTTCCTGAAGATTGGATCCAGGTTCAAATTCTATGCCAGGACTTGTTGACTACTGAAGGAGTGATCATGATGTGGTTCAAAGGGCTGATAATTAGCTCAAGAATCCTCCTATCACCTTTCCAGCCATCCCCGAAGGGAAAGTAAAAGGTACACTAAAAGTAACAGTTCCCCTGAAAATAAGTGCTTGTGTAAAATAAATATCTTTGGATGGTTGTGAGGGTGGCAAAAGTTACAGAGATAGGAAGGGTAATGGAAATTGGAGGGGGTTTAAAAAGTGCAGAGGAGTTATAGAGTCTGGAATGGTTTATAAAGGTGGAGATGGAGGAGATTACAGACTTCGGGAGTGTCATCAGAGATGGAGGATGTTACAGAGATAGGAAAGCTGTTGAGTCTGGAAGAAGTTTAAGAAATCTTGAGAATTAGAGGGTCTGCAAGAGTTTGTAGAGATGGGGAGGGATAGTTTTCAGGGCTGGAGGAGGCTACAGATATTGGGGAGAATTGTAGAGACTTGTGCAAGTTACAAAGATAAGGGAGGGTTGTAGAGGCTGGAGGAGATTACAGAGATACGGAGTGTTGTAGGGCTGGAGGAGCTCTTAGAGATGAGGAATGTTGTAGGGGCTGAGGAGATTACAGAGAAAGGGAGTATTGTAGGGCTGGAGGAGCTCACAGAGATAGGGAATGTTGTAGGGGCTGAGTAGATTACAGAGATAGGGAGTATTGTAGGGCTGGAGGAGCTCACAGAGACAGGGAGTATTGTTGGGGCTGGAGGAGCTTACAGAGATAGGGAGGGCTATAGGGGCTAGGGATGTTTACAGAGATTGGGAGGAATCCAGGGCCAGGAGTTTACACAGATAGGTGTAGGATGGGTGAGATCTTAGAGAGGGTTACAAAAAGATGAGTGTTTTAAATTGGATTCATTACCTAAGCATAACCCAATGCAGACCAGTCAGCACAGGCTGATATGTCAAGGGCACTTAGTGCCAGTTAGGACATACAAAATTGAACAATATCTATTTTGTGGAGAGTTAAATGTGGAATATCGATATGATAATAGTCTCAGTTAGTCATAGCAAAAGTATAGGTGAGGGTTTCAGCAGTGGATGAGCTGAAGTGGGGGGCAGAATTGTTACGCCATCTCACAATGGTGGATGTAGCCAGTCTCACTGAGGGTATAGGTTTGTGACCAGAAGCTCAACTCAGCATCATAATGTGACACCAAGGTTAAAACTAGCCTCATACAACCGCTGGGGAGAGTGATACAGTCAGTGGTTGAGGAGTGAGTCTGTCACTAAGGAATTGGACAATGACTTCACATTTCTCAATATCTAATTAGATGTACAATGATATCCGTTCACCCAGTGTTGGATGTCAGAGAAGCAAAATGATAGTGGAAAAACTAGGAGTTGGAGGATGGCCCAAGACTTCAATTGACCAGTGTTCCAGGATTGGAGGGTCCAGGAAGAGCGATAACTGATAGTGAGGCATGGTTAATGGAAGATGAGAAGTGAGAATCAAACATAGGGCAGAGGTTAATGGATATCCAGCTACTGAAGGGCTGGAGAGTTGGTGAGGTCAGATCATCAAATGGATGAAGAATATTATTCATGCCTTTACATTTTAAACAGATTCATACAGATAGTCAATAGCATAACTAATATTTTGCTTTGTTCATTGTTGAGAAAGCATCTTAAACACCCTAAGCACCCAATCAAAGTTCTGCACATTAAGCTCACATCTGACTCATGTATTGATTTTAATGAGGACTCATGCAGATGGCTTCATGCCTGTGACTCCTGAAGACAGCACCTTCCCACTCTGTCCCATCATAAAGCTGCCTCTTTTTAAATCACTTCCTTCATGGTCTCTTTCATGCAGAGTGCAGCACTGCCTGACATTTTAGGTCACCAAGACATTTGAGTTGATTGGCAAAGGAGATGAGTTAGGGTTGGGGCTAGAGATGGTCCATGCCTTTTCACACCATGTTGACACCACCAATTGTTGCTTTCTCTGAGCCATAGCTGTGTTGTAAATGACCTTTGATGCAGGATCTCATAGCAGTATATTGTTTTATATATTGCAGCAAGCCTTCTACCGTCACCAACTATGAATAAAATGCCATGTTTAATTTAAAAAATCACAAGTTCCCCTCTTAATTGTTTGTGCTCAATATTTCTCCAATTTTTTTAATACGTATTTCAATATCCTTGTTGCTAAAATACATCCTCTTCTGATACTGGCATCATTGAGGGGAAAAGGCAAGTACTTCCAGGATATTATTTTAAACAATCCCATCTTTATCACTGTTGGAAGGAAATAAAAGCACAAATATATTGATATTCTTGCATTGCCCACCTTGAACTAGAAAAAAAATCTGCTTTCTATTGCCTCACACGTGTATGTTTTGTCAGCTCCATGACCTCCAGCATGCTTCATCCAATCATAAATTATTGTTTGAATTTCCTTAATGTAATGGATCCCATTTCTTATATTTTATATATTCTATTCCCAAATGTTTTAATTTGGCTGGTGTAAAATAGATTGTTCACCAAATTAAGCATATGATGTGTAATTCAATGTATTCCTTTCTCCCAATACAAGATACCTCATGTTCCATCAATCATCCTGTGTAGTGTAGTCAAAAAATTCCTTTCCCCATGGTGAAGACACTAATAATGAGCTCTACAGCACATTACAGCTGTGTAGCCAGGCACCCCTGTTTTAATCCAGATCAGCCATAGGTATCTGCGTTGATTCCAGATTCTCCCATTTCCTTTCATTGCAATTCTCAAATAATTTTCCATTAAATCCATCAAGATCACTTTCAATGCTTCCATCACGCCAACAGTGACAAATTACAATGGCATTCTCATTATCACAGGCATCAGTCCAAAATAAAATTAGTCTGCTTGCAGTCTTTCGGTTATGATCCAGCAATCCAAATCTTTGCATCCTTCACCAAAACACTTCACTATCTGATTTCCAGATTTTGTTTTGTGGTTAGCTGATGTAGATTGTAACATTCAGTTATTTAATGTATAATTTAACCCCTTTTTGAATCTGGTTTGGTGAAAAGCCTCCTCCTGTAATCGCTTTGGAAATAGCTCTTCACAGTCTATAAAATCAACTTGTTTATTCCTCTAAACCACTCTTTTCATTGCCTGCGCACTGCTTTTATTGGGTTTCCACATTCTCATTATATCAATTCACCTAATGGGCATCCCAAATTGCTTTCAGTATATGCAAATACTATTTCCCTTAGAGTCTCATGATTAAATTTTACAATCATCCACTTACAGAGATAAGAAAGCAAAGCAGAGTAGCAAATTTCTGATTATAGCCAAGTCTTTCTGTTGGTTCTTTTCCTTGTCGTGAACATTTTATTGATTTATTCTCGTCGAATTTTGTTTTGTTCCACGTGGAACCTTGTCCTTTTCTTTCCCTTTTAATCTGAGCCTACAGTTCAAACAATTACCACAATTGACAAATGATAATGATTCTTAATGCTGTCACCAGAATATGAAAAAGGTAATGTTTTGGGCACAGCATGGTCCCAGATAAATATTGGTCCTCCTTTCACAGCCGATTGTCAGCAGTAACTGTTCCTATCCTCTTGTACTTCCTGCCTGATTGGCTACAACTGTAGAATTAGGTCAAATCACAGAAGCTTCAATGTTCCTTTATTGTCAAACAGTTATTTCATTTCATTTCATTTCATTTGTGATGGATTTAGGACAAATATTAGGGATAGTTTCTTCACTCAGAGAGTAGGAGGGGCATAGAATGGCCTGCTTGCAACAGTAGTAGCCTCATTAACATTAAGGGCATTTAAATGGGCATTGGGCATACTTATGGATAGTAATGGAATGGTGTAGGATAGATGGGCATCAGATTATTTTCACAGGTCAGTGCAACATCGAGAGCTGAAGGGCCTGTACTGCGATGTAACGTTCTACGTTCTATTTCCAGTATCAACCAAGAACAGTCTTTCATCAAAATCACCAGACCACCAATTCTGCAGCCACATCCACAGAAAGGAATTTAAACAAAGATAACTCTGCACAAATTAGACCTCTAAGAGAAACGATCTATTCTGTGCCCTGGAAAGGGTTCAGTGGACCTTCTTTGGCATGTCCATCATCAGTGTAGCACAGGGATGTTATGGAGAGAGCCTTTCATTGATTTCCCATCATTCAAAAGCTGAAAAGCATGAGTTCAGCTCTTTAAATACAATGCCTCTATTTGCCAACAACAACTGGATACTTTAAGATGTCACTCTCACTGAATGTTTCCAAATCATTCTGTCTGCTCTTTCCATTAATTTTAGAGCCAGCGAGTGGAGTTTAGGTAAAAACAGTTCATGACCAAATCATTATTCTTGATCTCTCCACTTCGAAAGAATTGCCTCCACAAGAGCCTTCATAGAAGTCAGTCTTCTGTTGCTTCACACTGACACTTAAACACATTAACACATCTATGTATTCAGCATTACAATGTGGCAAGTAGAAGTGAGCACTTAATGGAACACATTTGTTGACAATGCAATATGCACATAAGTGCATTATATACAAATATATAACCATATGAGTCAAAAGCAGGAGTAGGCCATTCAGCCTTCAAGCCTGGACCAGCATTCAATAAGATCATGGCTCACCTAATTGTAAATTCAAGTTACATCCCCTGCCTACCCCTGACAACCCTGTCCCCAAGAATCTATTTATATCTGCCTTCAAAGTATTCAAAGACCTTTTACCCACTGCCTTCTGAGGAAGATGATCCTAAAGCCTCATGACCTTCTCCTCATTCTTGTCTCAAATAGACAACCCTGTATTTTTAAACAGTTACACAAAGTTCTACATTCTCTTACAAATGGGAGCATCCTGTCCACAATCACACTGTCAAGGCACTTCAAGATTTTATATGCTTCAATCGAGCTCAGACCTTTTGAGTATAGGAGCTGGGATATTATGTTGAGTTTGTATAAGATGTTGGTGAAACCTCCTCTGGAGTACTGGTTGCAGTTCTGGTCGTACTGATGTGGGAAGGATATTATTAAGCTGGAGAGGGTTCAGAACAGGTTTACCAGGATGTTGCCAGGCACAGAGGGGTTGAGCTATGGGTAGGCTAGGACCTCTTTCACTGGAGTGTAGGAGGTTGAGAGGTGACCTTACAGAAGTTTATAAAATCATGAGGGGCATCGGTAAGGCGAATGGGCAGGTGTCTTTTCCCTAGATTGGGGGATTTCAAGACTGGGGGCAGTTGTTTTAAAGTGAGAGGAGAAGGATTTTAAAAAGACACAAGGAGCAATTTCTTTACACAGAGTGGTTCATGTGTAGAAAGAACTTGCAAAGGAAGTGGTGAATGCTGGTACAGTTACAACATTTAAAAGACATTTGGATAAGTACATGATTAGGAAAAGTTTGAAAGGATATGGGCCAAGTGCAAGCAAGTGGAACCAGTTTGGTTTGGGGATTATGCTCCGCATGGATTAGTTGCACTGAAGGGTCTGTTGCTGCGCTGGATGACCCTATGACTATATGACACCTCTGCATCTAAATTCGAGTGGATATGGACCTAGTCAAGAGTGTGGTGCTGGAAAAGCACAGCAGGTCAGGCATCATCCGAGGAGCAGGAAAATTGACATTTCGGGCAAAAGCCCTTCATCAGGAATCTTCTATAATCTCAACTCTAATCTCCAGCATCTGAAGTCCTCACTTTTGCCCTGGATATGAACATAATCTTTCCAACCTTTCCGAATAAAACAATCTTTCCATGGTTGATATTAGCCCATTAAACCTTCTCCAACCTGCTTGCAACACGTTTCCATCCTTCTTGAACAAGGTGACCAATATTGTACACAATACTGCAGATGCGGTCTCACCAATGCCATACAAGAAGCATATTCTCCCAGCCTTTGTATTCAATTCCCTCACAATAAAATATAAACATTCTACTAATTTTCCTAATTATTTGCTGTACCCATATACCGACCTTTTACAATTCATGCAAGAGGACACTCAGATCGCTCTGCACCTCAGGCCTCTGTATCTCTCACCATCCTTTCTTTAATGTTCTTGCCAAAATGGACAATTTCACATTTTCCCACAATATACTCCATTGCCCTGTGTTGCCATCTTCACAGCTTACCTTACGAACAAACTTTGTGTCACCAGCAAATTTAATATCATTGATCCCTTTGTTAAGTAACTTTGATCCCTTCAATTAAATCATTCATGTACTTTTTAAAATGTTGAGGCCTCAGCATTGATCCCTGTGATGAAGATGTTTCATCCTGCCAACTAGATGATGACCCACTTAAGCCTACTTTCTACTCACTGTTAACCCAGCCAATCCTCTAACTGTGCCAATACTTAACCCACTACACAATGACATTGGTCTTCCACAGTCACATTTGGTGTGGCATCTTGTCAAATGCCTTATGGAAATGGAAATACAACACATAATCCTGTTCCCCTTTATCCACTGCACGTGTTGCTTTCTCAAAGAACTGCAATAAACTGGTGAAACACGATTTCCCTTTCCCTTTCACAAAAATATGTTGGCTCTGTATGATTGCCTTGATTTTTTTCTCGGTCCTCTGCTATAATGTCCTCATTGATAACTATTAACATTTTTCAAATGATAGATGTGAATCTAACTGGCCTGTAGGTTCCTGTTTATTGTCTCCCTGTTTGAAGAACATACGCTATTTCCTTAATAAATGGAACTTAACCCAAGTCTACAGAATTTTCAAAACTGACGCCCATGCATTAAATATCTTACTAGCTACTTCTTTGAAGACCCTAGGATGAAGTCCATTAGAGGATTTGTCAACTTACAGCTCCAACAATTTTCTCAACAAACTTCCCTGGTGATTGTAATTTTCTCAAGTTCCTCCCTCCTTCTCTGATTTAAAGCTATTTCTGGAGTGTTGCTTTAATTCTCCACAGTGAAGTCTGATGCAAAATACCAATGCTATTAATATGTAATTTCTTGATTTCCCATTATCAAATCTCCAGATTCAGTTTGGTAATTTTTTGAAATATCTGCAGAAATGTTTACTGCCTGTTTTTATCTTTCTATCTAGCTTTCTCTCGGACTCCAATTTTTCCTTCCTTATTTGGTCATTCTTTTTTTTAATATTCCGCCTAATCTTCCAACCAGTAACCTGTGTTTAATTCTATCTGTGCACAATACCAAGTCTAGTGTAGGCATCTCACTGGCTAGCTCTGGATGGCATGATGTGTTAGTGGCTAGCACCGCTGCCTCACAGTGCTATGGATCTGTATTTGATTCCACCCTGGAGTGACTGGCTGGGTAGAGTTTACACATTCTCCCTGTGTCTGTTTGAATTTCCTCTAGGTGCTCTGATTTCCTGTCACAATCCAGAGATGTGACGTTAGGTGGATTAGCCATAG
The DNA here is from genome assembly GCF_047496795.1 of Chiloscyllium punctatum. Lineage (NCBI taxonomy): Eukaryota > Metazoa > Chordata > Chondrichthyes > Orectolobiformes > Hemiscylliidae > Chiloscyllium > Chiloscyllium punctatum. Next base: position 46,060,455 of record NC_092745.1, on the reverse strand, counting down.
GGTATGAAGAGTTACTGGGTGCAGGGAGCTGGGATGCTCTTTGGAGGGATTCTATGATTCTGAATATATTGTAAGAAACTATACTGAAACATTTTATGAAAGGAGGCTATCTTTTCCCATCTGAATCTTTCAGTCTGTAAGCAAATTAAAATCTCCTATGATGATCATTCTGCATTTCTGATAAGCTCCCATTATTTCTCCATTTATGTACCCCACCCCCTCCCACCATGTGGTCACTGTTGGGGGGGGGGGTGGGGGGGGGGGCTGTACACCACTTCCTTCTTGCTTTTATCATTTCACATCCTGACCCAAACTATTTCCACTTCCTATTTTCCTGAACTTAGATCATCTGTCTCTATTGTACAAATACAATAATTAGCTAACAACGCCACCTCTTCACTTTCATTTACTCCTGTGCTTCCTGTCTCATTCAATTGTCATGTTCCCAATCTATGTCACCCTGTACCTATATTTCTATAATAACTATCAGATCATACATGTTTTATTTATATGTGTGCTCTCAGTTAATCTGTTTTGTTTCAAGGGCTGCATGCATTCAGAAATGGAGCCTCTACTTCGTCCTTTTTGCAGACTCTAGCCTTATCTGTTGACATACTCTTAGGTTTGTGATCTCTCTCCCTTCTTGCCATGGTCTGGTTACCATTTCCCATGTTAACATGTTTCTCAATCACATTGTCTCTACCCTTTGATTTACCATCTTCCCAAATTTGTTTTCTTGACCCAACTATTTGGTTTAAAATCCTCTTTATTTCCCTAGATTCACAGTGGGCTAGAGCACTGGTCTCAGCACAGAATGGCATAGATCATCCTAACAGAATGAATCCCACTTTCCCCTGTACTGATGCTGTGGCCCTATAGATAAGAACCTACTCCTCCCATACCAGTGTCGGAGCCACAAATTCATTCCCCTAATTCTCTTGCAAGGTTCCTTGTTGCATTGCCAACATTGTGCAGGTGCTGGCAATGATATAGGGAACTTTATTTTTCTGAATAAAGGCAATGTGAAGAGCAGAGATGGGAAAGGGTTTCAACAGCATGTGCAGGAGACCTCTCTGCAACAGTACTTTTCCAACCCAATAAGAAAGGAGAAGCTGCAAGATTTGAACGTACTGATATTCTTACAGATTGTGCAAGAACAGTCGCTGATAGATAGAGAGTGAAGGAAAAATAGTCACAATTGAATGGAAGATGAGAGTGAGTAGGGGATGGGAGGGAGAGGAACATAGACAAATATAGAGTGACAGCCACTGAGGGTTGGAGAGGAAGAATTACTGAGGGTTGGAGAGGGAGGGTCACTGAGGGTTGGAATGGGAGGGTCACTAAGGGTTGTAGGGTGAGTGTCACAGAGGGATAAAGGTTGAAGGTCACACAGGGAGGAATGATGAGGATCATAGAGAATGAGAGTTATGGAGGAATAGGAGATGAGAGTGTCTGACAATAGACAATAGGTGCAGGAGTAGGCCATTCTGCCCTTCGAGCCTGCACGACCATTCAATATGATCATGGCTGATCATCCTTAATCAGGATCCTGTTCCTGCCTTATCTCCATAACCCTTGATTCCACTATCCTTGAGAGCTCTATCCGACTCTTTCTTAAATGAATCCAGAGACTGGGCCTCCACTGCCCTCTGGGGCAGAGCATTCCACACAGTCACCACACTCTGGGTGAAGAAGTTTCTCCTCATCTCTGTCTGGTTTGGTTGGAGGCAGAATGTTACCGCCGTTGAGCTAAGTACCAATCAAAGCTGTAATGCTTTCAAACGTCTACAACTGTGCGGGTGCTGAGCTTGTTGATACGGAAGTGAGCTGTGGGGAGTAGGAGCTAATGTTAATTTGACAGAAACGGAGAGAGGAAGCAGGATGAATTGGAATGTGACAGGCTCAGTGCCCAGTGCATGTGTTGGTCAGGAAGATCAGCAAGATGAACTGCAATGTTAGGGTTTCTGTTTGTAAAGAGGCACAATGGCCTTTCAGAGAGTACCATGAGAGGCACAGAGGGATGTTGTGGCCTTACATAAGAGAGCTCGAGGCCTGTTACATTAGTAGAAGAGTCAGAAACCAGAGAATAAGTGATGGATGTAATGAGGACGGGATAATCACAGCCTCGACCCGAACTCCTGGCTGCTCCTCTCCACCATTCATTATCCTTTAAATATCGGAACCATATATGCATTTACCTTCAGTCATTCTGGGTTAGTGCAAAGGTGCTTCTTACATTTAAATTCACAGAAACTTCACGGTCTAATCTCTAAACCAATTAGCCAGTGAGACGAACAGACATCTTTAAACTGTTGAGGAAGATTCAATTAAACATTAAAGAGATAATGAGCTAGATCATTCTGTATTGTCCCAAGTCATTGGGTGCCTGCCTGAGAAGAGTTTGTCTGCTTGTGCTTCTCTGATACTATTTAACTAGGAGCATCTTAATCGTTCTTTCCTGTCCAGCCTCACTCAAATATGTCAGTGTGCCTATCCATCTGTCTATCTCCAATTATCTCTCTATACTTGCCAGCATGTATTTTCTCCTGCTGCCTTGTTGGCTGCTTATGGAGGACAACAAACATCTGCTTTGAATTCCAAAGGAAATCTCACACAGGTCGTTCTTAAAGGCTGGTTATTCTTCTGGGTTGTTTTTCACTAAGGGGAGTGAATATTAGAGATTTAAGTTCCACATACACAACTACACAACATTTTCTCGTCCCTGGGGGGGGAGTGAGACATAACTCGTGAACTTTAGTATTTGTTAAGTACATGCAGAAATAAATCATAACAGCTTAACATAGCACTGGGCTGTATTTTTTTTTATTTTATACACAGCAACTTCGGCAACTAAAGTAAGTTGTAATGACCCACTTAGAGATTCAGTGTCACATCACTGTCACTGTTTCATAAGAAGCAAAAACTGAATGAAATCAATAACTACATCATGGGAGAGAGAGAGAGAGAGAGTTAAATCACAGTCAATGGGATTGACATAAAGTCATAATGTCACAGAAGGAGGTCATTCAATCTACCAAGTGCACACTGGCTTCGTGCAGAGTAATCTATTCAGCTCCATTCACCGTTCATAACATGATTTTCCAATTCCTCTCAAAATTGTTGGTTTCTCCACTTCCCTGTCCTCCGAGACAGTGGGTTCGAAATCATTACTACAGACTGAGTTTATTCTCACATCCCCCCCTCCCCAACTCACATCTCTTGCCCAATACCTTAAATTTATTTCCCCATATCCTTGTTAGACAGCTAATGGGCACAGTTTTTCTTTGTTCACCTAATTAATCTATGATCCTCTCGTGATCCTCAATTAATACTGCCCTCAAAGTGCTTTTCCCCAAGGAGAACAACCCTAGCTTCACAAAGCTCACTTTATAACTAAACTTCCTCATCCCTGGAATAATTCTGGTCAAACTTGTCTGGACCCTCTCAAGGACCCTCACACTCTTCTGAAATGGTGGTGAGTGAAACTGGACACAATACTCCAGATGTGGCTTAACCAGAACTTTCTAAAAATTTGACAGAACGTTGCTGCCTTTGTACCCATTTCTGTGAGTTATGAAATCCAGGTATCCGTGTGCTTTTTTAACAATGCAACATATGTCCTGTCACCTTTCAAGATCTATGCACATGGACCTCCAAGTTCCCCAGTCCCTGCACAATCTTTAGAATTGTACTGTTAAATGTATATTGCCTATCCCCCTTCCCTTCTAACAAATGTATCACTTCACAATTCTCTTTAGTAATTTTGCACTTCTCCTTATTCAAGTTCATTAGCCACTTGTCCCATTATTGCAGTTGATGTCCACTTGCAGTTGAGTAAGTAAATTTTCATTGTTCACTACTCAATGAAGTCAGGAATGTGATGGATTACTCCTCACTTGCCTGGATGAATACAGCTGCAACAGCACTCAAAAGCTTAGCACCATTCAGGAAGCAGAGACTCAGTTGATTGACATCGTATTGACAAAAGTCTACTCTCCTTCACCGACGCTCAGTAGTAGCAGTGTGTACCATCTACAAGATGCACTGCTGAAATTTGCCAAGCCTCCCTAGACTGTACTTTCCAAACCCATGACCACTTCATTCAGAAGGACAGCAGACATATAGGAACACCACTGAATGCACGTTCCCCTCCAAACAACTCACCATCTTAACTTGGATTTCACTGTCCTTTAGACAAAATCCTGGAATTCCCTCCCTCACACCATTGTGGGTCAACCTCCAGCACATGGACTGCAGCAGCTCAAGAAAGCACCATCTTCACAAGGGCAACTAGCAGCTGGCAATAAATACTGTCCCAGCCACTGGTGTCCACATCCGTGACTGAGTTATAGAAATATGGTATCATTTGCAAACTTTGAAATTTTATGCTATATTCAAGTCATTTATATGTAACATGGCACAATGGAACTACTGCTAAGCCTTGGTAACTCAGATGATGTTCGGGTCATGACCAGTTGAACATTATGGGATGCCTTTGGTTGATTCACCATCATCAATACTTCAGGCTAAGCATCAGGCTAAGTTACTGATATCATGTGGGGAGAGATGCGCACAGTCTTCAGTAGAAGATAAGCTCAGTATGTATAGTATGATTGCATATTACTTATTACTCATTATATTACTTCTCATTGACTTGACATTCTCTTGCAAGACATCAGGTTCAATTCAACAGTAAAATGACTACACCCATCCAAGACCGTAGCACTGCTCCCTTAGAGAGAGACACAGACCTGGTTTAAGCTGAGAGTCACCATGCCTCAGGCAAGTGGAGACGTTGAGAAGGACAGTCTTCATGGTAACCTTAGTCAGTGCAAGAATTGAACCCACATTATTCACATCACAAACCAGCCATTCAGCTAACTGAACTAACTGAGCCTTGACACCATAAGATCATCAGAAAAAGGAACAGGATAGGCTGTTCAGCCCCTCAAGTCTGCTTCACCATTCAGTAGGGTCATGGCAGATCCACTCACCTGCCCCTGACCTATAGCCCTTGATTCCCCTACACTTCAAGTTCAGCATTAAAATAGACAGAAGGACTTGGCTCCCTCAGCTCTCTGTCACAAAGAGTTCCAAATATCACAACCTTCTGAGAGAAGAAATTCCTCCTCATTTCATTCTTATACTGGCACTCCTTAATTCTGAGACTATGCTCTCTGGTCCTAGACTCTTCCACGAAGGGAAACATTGCTCAGCATTGCTCCTCGGATGCTGTCTGAGCTGCTGTGCTTTTCTAGCACCACTCTAATCTAGAATCTCAGCATTTACCTGTCAAGCCCATTGAGAATCCTATATGTTTCAATGAAATCTCCTCTCTTTTTTTCTAAACTCCAGTGAATAGAGTCCCAGCCTGTTTAGCGTTTGCTCAAGAGACAATCCTTCCAGACCAGGGATCATCCCAGTGAACCTTCTCTGAACTGCTTCCTTCACCGCCACTCCCTCACCACCCGATGCCTGGAGGAAGAATGTCTCATCATCTGCCTTGGGACCCTTCAACCCCAGGGCATTAATGTGGACTTCACCAGTTTCCTCATTTCCCCTCCGCCCACCTTACCTCAGTTCCAAACTTCCAGCTCAGCACCATCCTCATGACCTGTCCCATCTATCCATCTTCCTTCCCACCTATCTGCTCCACCCTCACTTCCGACCTATCACCTTCACCCCTGCCTCCATCCACCTATCGCACTCTCAGCTACCCTCTCCCCAGTCCCACCACCACCCCAACCCCCCCCCCCATTTATCTCTCCACCCCCGAGGCTCCCAGCTTCATTCCTGATGAAAAGGTCTTGCCCGAAACATTGATTTTCCTATCCTCAGATGCTCCCTGACCTGCTGTGCTTTTCCAGCACCACTCTAATCTTGACTCCAATGAAATTATATCTGTCCTTAAATAAGGGAAACAAAACTGTTCACAGTACTCCATATATGGTCTCACCAGTACTTTGTATGTTGCAGGAAGATTTCCCTGCTCTTATTCTTCAACCCCTCTGAATTAAAGGCCAACATTCCTTACCCTTCCTGATGAGCTGCTGCTCCTGTGTGCTAGCTTTCTGTGTTTCATGCAGAAGTCCCACTAAGTCCCTTTGTGTTGCAGCTTTCTGCAGTCCTTTTCCATTTAAATAGTATTCTTTTCTTTTGTTCTCCTCCAAAATGAAGAATTTCACATTTTCCAATATTGTATTCCATACTCCTGAGTGCTACAGTGGTACAATAGTTAGGGGCAGCATAGTGGTTTGTACTGCTGCCTCACAATCTCAGAGACCTGGGGTCAATTCCAGCCTTGACTGACTGTGTGGAGTTTGCACATTTGCCCCTTGTCTATGTGTGTTTCTTCCCACAATCCAAAGTTAGGCAAATTGGCTATGCTTTTTTTTAAAAAAAAGTTACCAAATGATTTGCAGGATAAGTAGGTTAAAAACTCCAGGCAGGGTTAATGGGTGAGAAGTTGGGTCTGAGTGAAATGCTCTTTGGAGACCAGATTTGATAGGCCAAATGGTCTCATTCTGCACTGTAAGGCTTCTATGATACCACATGTCAAGTCTTATTAAACTTATCAATATCTCTCTGTAAACTTTCAAAACCTGCCGTTCTACCTATTTTTGTGTTGTCTGCAAATTTGGCTACAAAGCATTCATTTTCTTCCTCCAAGTCATCAGTATACAGCATATTGTAAATAGTTGTAGTCCCAGCACTGATCCCTGTGGAACCCCACTATTCACAGGTCGCCAGCCCGATAAGGAACCTATTATCGCCATTTCCTGCCCATAATCCAATTCTCTATCCATTACCAATAAGCTACCTCCAACAGCTTGGCTTTTATCTAATGACTTACCTTTTATGAGGTACCTTGTCAAATGCCTTCTGGAAGTCCACATGCAACATACCTACTGGCTACCCTCCCATCTATCAAATCTGGTTGAGACTTCTTTAAAAAGTTCTAGTTATTTAATCAGACACCATCTCCCTTTCAAGAAGCCGTGCTGGCTCTGTATGATTAGATTATGATTTTCCAAATGTTTTGCTATTTCTTCCTTAATAATTGATTCCAATACTTTCTCTACAATATATATTCGGCTAATTGGCCTCTAGTTACCTACTCTTTGCCTCCCTCCCATTTTGAATTAGTGTGCCACATTAGTAGATTTCCAATCCTCTGGCACATCCCCAGAATCTAAGGATATTTGGAAAATTACAACAAATGTTTTCATTCTCTCTATAGCTACCTCTTTATAGGATCCTAGGATACAATCCATCACGGCCAGGGGACTTATCTGTCTTTAGCCCATTTACATTTCTAATGCTCTGTCTCTAGTGATTGTGATGGTACTTAATTTTTCCCTTGAATTCTTTAGTATTAATGGAATGTTCACAGTATGTTCCACTGTAAAGATTAATGCAAACTATCTGTTTAATTCCCCTGCTTTTTCCTTGTCTCCCAAAACCGTCTCCCAGACTTACTTTTTAAGGGGCCTGTGTCGATTTTTATCTCTCTCTCTCTCTCCATTTTTAAACATTTAAATAAGGTCTTATGGTCAGTTTTTCTATATTTCTCACTAGTCGATCCACGTAGTTTAGTTTTTCTGTCATTATTATATTTTTAATCCTCTTTTTCTGGATTCTGAATTTATCCCAACCTTCAGTCTTCACTGGATTTTGCCTCCTTATGTTTTTTTCTTTAGTACTTTCTTTATCTTCCTTCGGTTAGCCCTGGTTGGTTTATCCCTCTCTTAGAATCTTTCCTCCGTACTGAGATGTATTTTTGCTGAGAATAATCTCCTTAAATGACCATCACTGCTTTCTTACATTCCTGCTAATCTATCTGCCCTGTTCACTTTAGATAACGTGATCGGCATTTAATTACAACCCCCTTTATTTCAGTTAAATACAATTGTTTGTAAACCAAGTTTCTCACACTCAAAATGAATATTAAATTCTATCATGTTATGATCACTACTTTCTAGGGGATAAACTTACTCTGGGTTAATTTATTAAACACGCCTCATTATCTATTACCAGATCCAATACAGCCTGCTCCCTGGTTGGGTCAACATTGTCAAGTGTGTGGTGCTGGAAAAGTACAGTAGGTCAGGCTGATGTCGAATGTCGATTTTCCTGCTCCTCGGATGCTGCCTGACCTGCTGTGCTTTTCCAGCACCACACTCTCGACTCTAATCTCCAGCATCAGCAGTCCTCACTTTTGCCTCCTTGACATATTTGCTCGAGGAAATTATCCCTAATGCCCTCCATGAATTTGCTGTCATAGTTGCCTTTTCCAATTTGATTCACCCAATCTACATGAAGATTGAAATTACCCATAATTATTGCTCTACTCTTTTTACTTGCTCCTATTATTTGTTGAAGTACAGCCTACAGGGTGACCAACTTTTTGGAGGTCTATTTACTACTCCTACCTTTCCTTTGCTTTGGTTTTTTTTGTCTGCCTCCAAATGGACTCAAAATCACCTGAGCTTCGATCATTTCTCATAACTGTTCTGATTTCATCTCACCTTTTATATCTCTCCTCTCTTTCTGAAAGGTCAAGCATCCCTGAATGCTAAGTTCACCATTTTAATCTCCTTGTAACCATGTTTCTATAATGGCTGTGAGATCATATCCATTTAACTTGATTTGTGCCACCAGTTCATCTACTTTATTCCAAATGCTTCATTAATAAGTTACAAAGCCTTTAAAGTTTATTCTATTTTCAAATTTCCCCACACTTTTATGGCACCTTGATACAATATATAACAATCACACATCTGTCCATGCCTTTTATTTTCAGGTAACAATCAAACCCATCACTAACCGATGATTCTACTTCTCCTCGACCTTTGATTTTTCAATTTTATGCGCAACTGAATCCACCCATCCTCATTTAGTTTAAAGACCTATCTACAGCCCTAGTGATTTGATTTACCAGCACTCGGGTCCCAGCATGATTCACATAGAGTCTGTCGCAGCAGTACAGCTCCCTTTCTCCCCAGTTCTGATCCCAATGCGCATGCATTCGAATCTGTTAATTCCACACCTATTTTTCAGCAGTATGTTTACCTGTTTAAGCTTGCTCACCCAATTGGCTTGTGGCTCAGGTAGTAGTCTGAGATCAATACCTTTTTGGTTCTGCTTTTCAATTTAGCTCTTAACTGCTCATATTCCTTCAGCCAGAACCTCATTCCTCTTCCTTATTGTTGGTACTTACATGGACCACAACAACTGGATCTTTCCCTTCCCATTCCAAATTCCTCCTCAGCCCACATGAGATATCCTGAACCCAGGCAACACGCAGACAAAACAGCCTTCAGGAATTTTGATTCTGGCCACAGAGAACAGTGTCTATTCCCCTGACTATATCTTGTGGCATTTATCACCTTGACCCGTAGGTGGTACCAGGTAAGTGTTGGTTGAGGTAGTTTGCTTCTGTCTCCATGCTCTCTCAAGCTGTATAAGATGTCACTGACCCACTCTCGCATGTTTTTTATGAAGTTGCTGCACCTCTCTCACACCATTTCAGAAGCTCAAGTTCCTCCTCTCTCTCTCTCTCTCTCTCTTTCTCTCGGTTAGTGTCTTAGGTACTGGTTACTGCATTTGTCTATCCCTCAGTTAGCCTTCATGCAAGCCATCATTTCCTATAGCCCTTGTAAGTTAGTCCATTGCATTATCTGGAGGACCATTAATCTCCTCATCCTTCTCTCATAGAGGAGCTCTTCCCTGCTAGTTCAAGTGGTTGCCCCATAGCATCATCTGGAGAACCATTAACCTTATGAATGTCCATCCCGGAAGACAGCTACTGTGTGAAACAAATATTTCTCTCTTGTAGAATTTCTGGATCAGGCAGTCATTTTCTAATGAGAAAAGTGATCTCTTTCTTGCAGCATCCTCCAGGCATTTCTTCTTATTGAGTATGTCCAGGATCTGTGGACGTTGGACTATATCCCATGGAGTCTGTTACAATCCATCACCCTTGAGATGTCCATCAGGCTGAACATCCTCAGTTATGTGATTGTTTAACCAGTAAAGCAGATTTTTTTTTGACAATCTCTCATGTTACTGAAAGTTTGCTACTGATCCAGCACTAACTCTGTCACTGGCATTGACTGTTGTATTGTCTGAAGATGATCAGCCGAAGATTCCAGAATAGGTTCAAGTGAATCACACTGCTCATTCTTGTTCTCAGTGTTCACTGCTTCTCACAGGTTCTGCTGAGTTTCAAGATGGAAGCACGATTTTCCTGACCAAACATCCTTCTATGCAAGATAAGTTATGAGATCTTTAATCTGTTTGGAGATCTCTGGGCGCCACAACACTGACTGAGCTCCAGTGTCTATGTCTCCCTAATGTATTCTTTTCAACATGTCTTCCCAACAGTGAGTACTAATCTTTTGTTGTGTTAGCAAATCATCTGAGATTTTGAAATGTTTTTGGCGCTCCAAATATGTGCTGTTGGCCAACTCCCTGGAATTTTTGTTTGGCTGTCCTTTCACATTACTGACGAATGGTAGCACAGTATTGGTTAAATTTTGATTATTGTCAAATTTGTTTGTGTCTCTATTGGTTTGCTGGCCACATTATTCTTGGCCATATAAAATGTTTTTTTTTCTATGGTAATCATAGGTATTTTTGCCAGGTTCTTCCTTCATTTTGTGTTCTGTCATGAGTCTAGCAAGCTCAAAGAAATCTTCTAGTGGTTGCTGCTTGGACTATTGGCCAACAACAGTTTGTTTCTTGATTAATATTTCAATAACTGCTCCCTTCTGAATGCATGGTTTGACAGGTGTGTGTTTCCAGACCAGTGTTGTTCGATACCTGTTTGCTTTGTGAATGAGTGGTTTGATAAGTGTTTGTTTCAGACCAGTATCCACTTGGAAGTAGTCAAACTCCTTCTACATTCCTAAGAGTTGTCATGAGCATGTCAGGAGCTCCAAATTAAAGATTGCTTTTGATAGTTATTCCACCTACGCCAAGTTGTTTCATCTCTCTAGGTGATGTTTCTGCTTCCTCAGCCATGGTGACTGCTCTGGTAGGATTGTGACCTCAGCACTTGCGTTAAGCCTGATCTTAGCAGGATGTCCATTGTCATACACAGGTTCTGTGAAATCTGGATTGTTGGATTCATAACTTTCCCTTCTGAATGCCTTGAGATCTTTTTTTTTCTAATGGACAGTCTTCTACCATATTGAGCTCTTTGAGTGCGTTACCTTCTCCTTTTCTGCAGCTCTACAAGTGTCCTATTTCTGCACTTGCTATCTGATTTTGAGACAATTCTGTAACTTAAACATTGGCATCTCCGTGAATCTAATCTTGTGTTGTGCTTGGTCCTTCTCTGACTTTGAATATGTTGGGTAGTATTATACCTTTTCCAATTTCTTCTCTACATACTGAGCTTATTATTGGAAAGGAATTTTAAATTTGAATCATCGCAATATTGATTATAACTTGCTGCTCCTGAAGCTTGTATTCTTGAATTGGTGAAGATGATTTGAAGTTCTATTACAGTACAGTGGGTAAGTGGTTAACACTGCTGCCTCACAGCACCAGAGACCTAGGTTCAGTTCCACCCTCGGGCAACTGGCTGCATGGAGTTTGCACATTCTCCCCCATGTCTATGCAAGTTTCCTCCTACAGTCCAAAGATGTGCAGGTTAGGTGGATCAGCCATGCTAAATTGCCCTTATTTTGAAGGCTAGATGGACTAGCCATGGGAAATGCAGGATAGGGTTAGGGGCTGGGTAGGATGCTTTAATAGTTGGTGTAGACTTGATGGGCTGAATGACCTGTTTCCACATTGTTGGGATTCAATTACTGCAGAGCTTGCTAGATGTTGTGTAGCATTCCCTGTATTTGCCATTTTTTAACCATAAGACTATATTACATTTTTCAATAAAGTTTGAAACCACATTACTGGCTGTTCTGTAGTGACCTACTGCTTTCAAGCTTCATTTGTAAATTCTTTCTTTTCCTGTTCACTTGGTGTTCCTACCTATTTCAGTATTTCCCAATTTGAATGTTCAAAATGGCTGCTACCTATTCTCTCTCAGGTTTTCTTGACGTCTGCATTCTAGATGAATTTTTCCATTCTTACTGGTCAAAATGGACATTTTCCCATCTTTCACAGTCTAAAAAAAACAAGCACTTTGTTCTGTACAAATTTTAAACTAAAGTTAAGAGATGCAGCTTTTAAAAAGATTGTGAATTAATTAGTTTTCTGGCCTTTTTAACTCTTTAATCTTTCTCAGTTTTTCTCCTTCTGTTCAACTCTTCCAAAAGATTTCTTTGAATTTGTTCATTTTCAGCTTAAGTAAATTGTAAGCCGCCCCTGATTCTGTAGGCCTGCTCTGTTTTCTGGCCCTTTTGCTGTGCTTTATGGAGAACAATGTCAATGGTGACAATGGTCATTTTAAGAGTTAAGATGCTTCTTTTTCACTCCCTTGCCTTACCTTTCTGGTCCTTGCACCGTTTTTCATAAGGTTATTCCCTTTTGCCTTAGGAATCTATAACTTTACCTCCTGAGCATCCAGTTGCTTCTTGGAGAGTTTCCTTTGTTAATGTTTCTGTATTTTCTCAGTCTGTCTGGATTTTCTCTCTTTTCTTGGCTTGCTCCAGGGCTTTTTACAAGCCTCTGAATGAAATTGTACCTTTCCAGTGCTTACCATGGTATAGTATTTACAGAGGAAGCATCGATAAAACTTAGAACAATACAGCATTGGAACAGGCCTTTCAGCCCACTATTTCTGTGCCCCCCATGAATGCTCTGCTGGACTACTCCCATCTGCCTGTGCATGGTTCATATTCGTCTACTCCCTGCCTACTCATATATTTGACTAAATGCCTCCTAAACTTTGCGATTGTATCTTCAACCACCTCCCCTGATTCCAGACACCAATCGCCCTCTGTCAATAGAACTTTCCTTATACATCTAATTAAAACTGCACCTTCTCCCTCCCACGCTTCACATAAAATCTTTGTCCCCAAATAATTCACATTGAGACCCTTGGAAGGATGCTCTCATTATCACCCTCTCCATGCCCCTGATAATTTTGTATACTTCTATCAGATTGCCCCTCAGCCTCTGAAACAATTCAAGTTTGTTGAACCTTTCCTCACAGTTAATACACTTCAATGCAAGTGCCATCTTGGATAAGCCTATTTCGCACCCTCTCTAAAGCCTCCATGTCCTTAATGCAGTGCAGTGACCAGGACTGTGTACAGTATTCCAAATGTGGCCTGGCCAATGTCTTACACAGTTGCAACTTGACTTGCCAACTTTTATACTCAATGCAATGATGAAGGCAAGCATACTGTATGCTTTCTTTACCACCTTATCCAATTGTGTTGCCACTTTCAGGGAGTAGTGAAATTCAACCCAAGAATCCTCTGCATAACAATGCTCCTAAGAGTTTGGTCATTTACTGTATGCTTTCCACTTGCATTTGCCCCCAAAGTGCATCAGCTCACACTTGTCCAGATTAAACTCCATCTACCCATTTCTCTGCCCAAGTTTCCAGCTGATTTCTAATCTGCTGCTTCCTTCTATATCCTTTCTTGCTATCTACAACTCTACCAATTCCCATGTCATCTGCAAACTTACTAACCAGACTATGTACATTTTCATCTAAATCATTTATAATTTCGTCATTTAAGAAACATTTAGGCAGGTACATGAATGGGATAGATATGGAGGGATATGAAGCAAATGCAGGCAAATGGAACTAGTTTAGTTGTAAAAGCTGGGCAGCATGGCAACGCTGGGCCAAATGGCTTCTTTCTGTGCTGTAGACCTTTACGACTCTCTGATTCCATGTGTATTACAAACAACACAGGTCGCAGATTGACCCTTGTGAAACACTATTGGTCACAGATCTCTGGTTAGAAAAACACCCCTTCACAATGATCCCTTGTTTCCTGTAGCCAAGCCAATTTTGTGCCCAACTTGCCAACTCACCATGAATTCCATGTGACTTGATCTTCTAGACCAGCCTATCATGAAGGACCTTGTAAAAGGTTTTGCTATGGTCCAGGTAGTCAACATCCACTCCATTACCCTCATCAATCATCTTTGTCACTTCCTCAAAAAGCTCAAGGGCTTTATGCATGCGAGGTCTTGTCTCGCAAACATGACCTTGCATGCATAAAGCCTTGCCAATTATGCCTAATAAGTCCATTCTTTTCCAAATGCAAGTGAATCCTGTCCATAAGAACCTTCTCCATTAATTTCCCTACCATTGATCTAAATCTCACTAGTCCAACTTTTCCTGGAATATCCAAGATGCCCTTCTTGAACAAAGGAACAACATTAGCTATTCTTCAGTTTTCTGGGACTTTGCCTGTGGCTAAAGAGGACACAAAGGTTTCCATTAAGACCTTAAATAATCTGCCATGTCTCCTTCAGTTATCTAGGACTTACTGTTTTCAAAATACTGAACACCATCTCCTTCTTAATATCAACCAGACAATCAGCAAACCTCTTTCTGAACTTGCTATAATCCATGCCTTCATCCTGCCTAACTGAAAGGCCTTCCCATCTCCTATCTCACCACCACCACCATGAGACCACTCCACTCTGGCTGTGATTCAGACAGCTATTGGGATAATCAAGAGGAAACCATTGGAATTACCTCAGCAGGAATTTATTCATTCAGTAAATTAGATCTCAGAAACAGAAACGTATTACAATCACCAGCTCCAACGGCAATGACAAACCTTCAGTAAAAAAGGAGAACGTCAATTTCAAAATAAGAATCCATCGAAAAGATTTGTGAGGTTAAATGGAATGCCTGAATACATTTAGGTTGATGGGGATTTATATGCTGAATTTATGGAATGTTTTGGGAACTGTAATACCTAGCTTCATGCAATGAATGTATTGCAAAAAAGAATTCCACAATTCAGTGATGCAGTGTGACTGGTTTCCATTTTTCAACAAAGAGGTGACTAAACTGTAGGTTGTACATTTTGATGATGTGTTCAGATGGAGTCAAATTACAAATGATTCCCTTCAGATTCTCAAGGCTGTAATTTGAGGGATTTTGATGTTGTGACGTTTCTGGAGCTTGTATATTGCCTGCTTTAGATTGATGTAAATGCATTGAACACATTCATATCAAGTCAGCTATCCACTTCTAATGGAGGTATTGGAATCACTAACCCATTTAGAGAAAATAATGAACTCATTCCACTAAAGTGGCATTGATACAGACTCATTAGAAGCTCTCGTGATAACATCACATATGATTTCTAGTTCTCTGATGCATTACTGAGACTTGGCTAGCTTTATATTGGCAGCGCTTGAATTTAGAATGTAGAAGTGATTTCACTGTAAGCATCTTGCAGCAACATGCTGGAAGCCTCTTTATCAGTTAGAGAGTGAAAAATATCAGTTACCTTCCTTATTGTGACCATAAAGAAAAATAAATCACACTGGTTTCTTCTGGTTTCTGAACTAGCTGCCGTGCTGATCTTTTTGTTTCATTTCAGTACTGGCACGTGGAAAGCTTATATGGTTTTTGTGTTATAACTAACAGTCGGAGCTGTTCTTCAGGAGATTATCTGGAATGGCTGGACATTCGCATATTGCTGTTCTTGCCGTACAAGAACTTAGCATCTGAGCTCTGACCCTCCCCTTCTCCAGAAAATGTTCATGTGATGAGGATGCAGGATTGTCCTGAAGCGTCCAGGAATCACTGATCTGTCTTCCAAATGCAGCTGCAAGTATCCCAAGAAGGAAAAAATTAGGGGAAAAAAGTCAGTGATGACATTTTTTTTCATCTTCTTTAAATGATACAACTTATTAAAATATTGAGGACAGGATAGAAGGCTGGACAAACAGTGGCAGGAAGCCATGGGCTGATCAGAAATGTATCCAACCTATAGTTTTTATGGTTATATAAAGAGAAAAAAGATCAGTGAAGAATTCTGCAATCAGGAACAGAGGAATTTGTAACAGGGAGCAAAGAAATGGCTGACAAACTAAACTAATACTTGGCTTCTGCCTTCACACAAGAGGACATAAATATTATATCGGAAATGATGGGGAACACAGGGTTTAGTAAGAGGGAGGAACTCAAGCAAACCTGTGCTAGTAGAGAAGTGGTGTTGGAGAAGCTGATAAATGGTGTTGGGATTGAAGGCTGATAAATCCCCATGGCCTAATAATATACATCCCAGTGTACTTGAGGAAGTGGCCTTGGAAATAGTGGATACAATGGTGGTCATCTTCCAAGATTCTTTAGCCTCTACTACAGTCCCTACAGATTAGAGGGTAGCTAATGGAGTTTCGCTATACAAAAGAGGAAGTAGAGAAAAAAACAAGGAATTGTAGACCAGAGAGTTTGATGTCAGTAGCGGGGAAAAATGCTAGAGTCAAGGATTTTACAGGCAAAAGTGGGTACTGCAAATGCTGGAGCTTAGAGTCAAGATTAGAGTGAATCTGGAAAAGCACAGCAGGTCAGGCAACATCCAAGGAGCAGGAAAATCGATGTTTCGGGCAAAAGCCCTTCATCAGGAATGACACGCTCCTCGAATGCTGCCTGACCTGCTGTGCTCAAGGATTTTATAGCAAAGCGCTAAGAAAGCCGGAGGAGAATCAGACACAGTCTGCATGGATTGACAAAAGGGAAATCATGCTTGACACATTTACTGGACTTATTTTATGCTGTAACTCGTAGAGTTCATGGGGGGGGGGGGGTGTGGGGGGGGAGAGCAGCAAGTAGATATTGTTTATTTGTACTTTCAGAAGGCTTTTGACTAGGTCCCACATAAGTGATTACTCTGTAAAAGTTTGTGGGATTGGGGCTGGTATAATGAGATGGATACAGGATTGGTTAGCAGAAAACAAAGGGTAGGAATAAATGAATCTTTTTCTGAATGGCAGGTAATGACTAGTGGAGTACCGCATTAGGATCAGCATTAGGAGCCCAGCAATTCACAATATATGTTAATAAGTTAGATGAGGGAAGTACATGTTATATCTCAAAATTTGTCAGGTGACACAAAGTTGGGCGAACTGAGAGGAGGATACAGAGATGTCGCAGTGTGATTTGGACTGTCTGAGTGAGTGGGCAAATGCAGGGCAGGTGCTGTATAATGAGATAAATATGAGGTTACTCGTTTTGCTAACTAAAGGAAGGCAGATGATTATTTGAATGACTGTAAATTGAGAGAGGGAATGTTCAGCAAGACTGGTATCCTCATGCACCAGCCACTGAAAGTAAGCATGCAGGTACAATAGGCAGTAAAGAAGGCAAACAGTATCTTGGCCTTCATAGCGAGAGGAGTAGAGTACAGGAACAAAGCTGTCTTCCTACAAGTTACAAGGCATTGATCAGGCCATGTCTGGAATATTGTGTGCAACGCCAGTCTCCTTGTCTGAGGAAGAACATTCTTACTATAGAGGTAGTGTAGCGAAGGTTTACCAAATTGATTCCTGAGATAGCTGGACTAATGCTACATAGAATCATAACAGTGTGGAAACAGACCCTTCAGCCCAACAAGTCCACACTGACCCTCCAAAGAGTAACTCACCCAGACCCATTCCGCTACCCTATATTTATCCCTGACTAATGCACCTCACCTCCACATCCCTGACCACTATGGGCAATTTTGCTCGGCCAATTCACCTAACCTGCATATCTTTGGATTGTGGGACGAAACCCACATAGACATGGGGAGAACGTGCAAACTCTACACAGATAGTGGCACGAGGTTAGAATTGATCGTGGGTCTCTGGTGCTGTGAGGCAGCAGTGCTAACCACTGAGTCACCGTGCTGCCCCGAAAGGAGAGATTGTGGAGGGATTGAGTTGGTTAGGGTTCTATTTACTGGAATTTACAAACATGAGGCAGGATCTAACAGGACTAGACAGGTTACATGCAAGAAGGATGTTCCCAATGGTGGGTGAGTCCAGAACGAGAGGATAAGATTAGATTACCTACAGCATGGAAACAAGCCCTTTGGCCCAACAAGTCCACACTGACCCTCCGAAGACAAACCCACTCCCCTATATTTACCCCTGACTAATCCACCTAACACTACAGGCAATTTAGCATGGCCAATTCACCTGACCTGCACATCTTTGGACTGTGGGAGGAAACCAGAGCACCCGGAGGAAACCCAAGCAGACACGGGGAGAACGTGCAAACTCCACACAGACAGTGGCACGAGGTTAGAATCAATCGTGGGTCTCTGGTGCTGTGAGGCAGCAGTGCTAACCACTGAGCCACCGTGCTGCCCCCGTAAAGCTGTAAACCTTTTCAGACTGAAGTGAGTAGAAATTCCTTCACCCAGAGAGAGGTGAAACTGTGGAATACCCTAACACGGAAAGTGGTAGAGACCAAAATAATTGTGTTTTTAAGAACATAGATATAGCTCTTGTGAATAAATGGATCAAGAGATATAGAATTAGGGTATTAAGGGCGATGATCAGCCATGATGACGTTGAATGGCAGAGCAGGCTCAAGGGGTCAAATGGACGACTCCTGCACCTATTATCTATCATTTTATGTTTTTATGTTTCAACCAGAGTTAGTGACACTGCCAATAAGAGATCAAGTAAAAAATGGTAACAATCTATTATCTTGCCGAATTACTTGCAGCACACTTGTATTAATCTTAGATGATTCGTGCACCAATCAGCCAGATTATTTTCATTCCAAAGTTCTGTAATCTCTCAACATTGAGATAAAATGCTTCTCCTCTATTTTTTCTGACTCAGTTTTTCTGGATAAAAGATTGGTTAACTAACAGAAAGCAAGATGGGGATAAATGGGTATTTTACTGGTTGGTGATCAGTGGCCAGTGGCGTGCCTCAGGGATCAGTGTTGGGACTGCAATTGTTTACAATTTACAGAGATGATTTAGAGTTGGGGACCATGGGTGTAGTGTGTCAATGTTCACAGATGACATGAAAATAAGTGGTAGAGCAAATTGTGCAGAGGACACAGAGGGATATAGGTAGGTTAAAGGAGTGGGCAAGGGTTTAGCAGATGGAGTAAAATGTTGGTAAATGTGAGGTCATCCATTTCAGTAGGAATAACGGCAAAATGGACTATTATTTAAATGGGGAAAAATACAGCATGCTGCTATACTGAGGGTCCTTGTGCACGAAGCATAAAAAGTTGGTTTGCAGGTGCAAAAGGTAACTAAGAAAGTAAATGGAATATTGCCCTTTATTGTTAAATGGTTGGAGTCTAAAAACAGGGAGGATATGCTGCAGCTGTATAGAGTGCTGGTGAGGCCATACCTGGAATACTATCTATAGTTTTGGTCTCCTTACTTGAGAAAGGATGTACTAGTCCTGGGCAAAGCACATAGGAGGTTCACTAGGTTGATTCCAGAATTGAGAGGTTTGGTTTATGAGGAGGGATTGAGTAGACTGGGATTATAGTTGAGAGTGTGGTGCTGGAAAGGTCAGACTGCGCCCGTTCCTGATGAAGGGCTTATGCCCGAAACGTCGATCTCCTGCTCCTCGGATGCTGCCCGACCTGCTGTTTTTCAAGTACCACACTCTCGACTCTGATCTCCAGCATCTGCAGTCATCACTTTCTCCTAGACTGGGATTATATTAATTGAAACTTAGATGAATGAGGGAGGCGGGGGTGGGCGGGGGATCTTACAGAAACATATAAAATTATGAAGGCCAAACCCAGCAGCTTTGGTATCTCATTGTATCGTTTTGAGTTGTATGTTTTTTTTGGTTTCATGTAATTTTAAAAATCTTTGTTTCAATAAGAGTATCTTTTTAAAAAAATTATGAAGGTGATTGATAAGATAGAAGCAGAGAGATTGTTTCCACTGACAGGTGAAGCTCGAACTAAGGAGCAGTGCATCAAAATAAGAGGGAGCAGATTTTGATTTAGCTGATGAGTTGAGAAGGAACTTCTTCTCTCAAAGGGTTGTGAATCTATGGAATTCCCTGCCCATTGAAACAGGTGGGGCTCCCTTGTTGAATGTTTTTTAAGGCAAGGATAGATTTGTGAACAGTAAAGGAATTAAGGGTTACAGTGAGAGAGTGGGTAAGTGGAGTTTAGTAATATCAAAGATAATGTCTCTATCTCACTAGTGACTTCCTTTAAGACCCGAGGCGAATGTTCATCAGAGCCCAATGCTTCTTGATCTGATTTGTTTCTAATTTTTGCCTGTATACATGTGCCAATATGTCAGCTTTCATAAGAAGACCTTACAATCTGACATTGGTAATGATTCAATATTCAGGCTTTCCTGACTTTAATGTAGCAGGCAGCTAATGCAATTAACCACAACCAGGAAAGATCAGGAAAATCAAATCTGTAGTCTTTCATTTTGAATCTCAATGATGAAGACCAAATTCTGTTTTAACTTGAACTATTTTGACAGCAATGGAATGCAAATGTAGAAGATTGGCATCTTGTTACATTCCCATCCTTCAATCAAGTTGTTGTGTCCTGCCCAGACCCTGGGTGATGTGCCCCAATTTGTCACAGTGACAGGTGTGATACCCCAAGTGGTTACACTCCTACGTGATGGTGAATGATCTGGCTCCCCTTCTTTATTCACCCACCCCCTCAGTTCTTCACAACAAGGTAAGTTTCAAAATGCATTCCCTTTCCTTCATAGAATCCTCATTGTGGAAACAGGCCATTTGGCCCATCAAGTCCACACCAATCTTCTCAAGAGGATGCCACTCAGACCCACCTCCTATCCATGTCACCTTGCATTTCCCATGTTTCCCTGGACACCATGGCATGGCCAAGCCATCCCACCTGCACATCTTTGGACTGTGGGAGACACAATGGGCATACTCCACACAAACAGTCACCTGAGGCTGGAATTGAACCCAAGTCTCTGACCCTTTTGAGGCAGCAGTGCTAACCACTGAGCCACCGTTGCCACCCTTTTGGGCATGTTTCTCCCAGACCCGAATGGGGTTATGTTTCATTGGAGCTAATTTAACCAGGTATTCTTGAGTTAATGAAGAATTAATTTATTAATGAATGAATGGAAGAAGAGTTGGTAAGGCAACACATGTATATGCAAATTAGAAATAAAAGGTGTGTCCAGAAAGACGAAAGTTTAAAAAAAAATACAAATCAGTCTTTATGTTTGTGAAGAGTGGAAAATTGTAAATGGTAATCAGGACAGTCAATGTTACTGGTTGCATTGACATTGGTAGTTAATAGTCAATTTCAAGAGTTTTAGTTTTGCAGATTGGTTGAGTTTTTGATATATTGATACTTTCCGAGCAGGACTGTATTCCTGTATTCAGAATGAGAGAAACAGTCTTTATTATCTTATTTCTTTCTATCCAGCTTGCTAGCTAGCTGGCCTCTAGCACACAAAGTTTAAGAGTCTCATTACCTGAAACACAGGGGACAGTTTTTGTCTGTGACATTCAGAGGACACTAATGTTTGAACCGAGGCTGGTATGCAGAGGTACCTTAGCCACTCAGTCCCATGAGCACACTTCAGTAATGCTGAAACTAGCTTTTAAATCACTCTCCTTGTGTACTCTTCAAAGAAAGTTGAGCCCCTCATTAACTTTGGTGTCACAAGATATCTCCCAGTTTTTCCTACTCTGAAGGGCTGTTGTTTGAAGTTCCTTTCTTTAGGTGTGACATTCCATGTTCTCTCTTTCTCTCTCTCTCTCTCTCTGGACAGCCATTTGAATTGAATTGAATTTATTGTCACGTGTACTGAGGCACAGTCAAAAGCTTTGTCTTGCGAGCAATACAGGCAGATCACAGAGTTAAGTAGCAAAGATAAGACTTTAATAGGTAAATACTGGCAAAAACAAAAACACAGGTACAGGCGAATGTTAAGAGTTTGAGAGTCCATTCAGTATTCTAACAGCAGTAGGGTAGAAACTGTTTTGAAACCGGCTGATGGGTGTGTTCAAGCTTCTGTATCTTCTCCCCGATGGTAGAAGTTGTAGATAAACATTGCTTATGGGGTGGTGAGCGTTTTGTGTTGGTTCTCCTTCCTGGGACAGTCTCTCAGGTCCCTCCATTTTCCAGCAGGCCCAAGCCTGGGGCTCACTTAGGCTGCCTGCAGCTGGCCTGACCTTCTTCTGGGGTGGTCAGATGGGTCGTGGGCACCACAAGGTCTGCTGGTTTTGTCCTGTAAGCTGGCTTTGAGGATCGGAGGAGCTTCTTAAGTAACATCCATGGACATTTTCAGTTGCCTAGGCCCTATTTTAAAAAGACATTTTGAAATTATATGTTAAAAATGGCCAAAATACTTTGCGGTTCTGACACATGCTCATCAGATGGATGCCATTTCTAAATGTTTAGATGGTTCAATTAAACATGAACAACTCCATGGTATTCTTTCATGAACAGAAGTCACTTCCCAATATCCAAGCCCACAAAAGCAATCACCACAAACAGATGATCTGTTCAAGGCATATTCATGGGATCCTTACTGTGTCGAAAGTGGATGTTGAACTTGCCTGCAAACCGAGAGCCCTTATACTTTACATATACTTTTCAATGTGGAAAAATATCCCAAGAAGGGAAAATGACTGCTGGGATAAAGGGAGCGATATAAGATATAAAACTGAATTTTGTGATCAAAAAGTCAGGTTTAAAGAGGGAGAGGGAATTGAAGTCAAAGGGGATCCCAACGTAAGGCACAGATGGCTAAAACTGCCACTAACAATGTGCAGAGCAAGAAGAATATTCACAAATCAATGTTGGTGGAATAGAGTTTTTAGAGCATTTGCAAATTGGGAGAGCAAAGTTATCAAAGAATGTATCCATGTTGATAAGAAATCTCGATCTGAGGTATTGTGGGACTGGAAAGCAATGATGATCAGGAAGAAGGAGTGCATCAAGTGAGTGGGTCTTACTGCAGAGTACCATGTGACAACTGAGTTTCCATTGAATTTTTCAGTGAGAGGGGAATGAGTGGCCAATCATGACATCCAAGTTCACAGTGATAAAGACACAGAGGAGAGTTAAAGCAGCAAGGGGATTGCGGCAGGACTATATGTCCTGATGTCCTGATAATATTATTATCCTGATTTGTGCCTTGTAGAAGGTGGGCAAGCATTGGGGAGTGAGGAAGTGAACAAATACATAGCCCCTGACCTTCTCATATACCCTCAGTATTTATACAGCTGGTTCAGTTTCTGATCAGTGGTGTGATATTATGACACAAGGTACACGTGGTGGGGAAAGCACAGCTCAGCTGTGGTACTATCTCCAGGTTAGCAATCCAGAATCCCAGGTGAATATTCCGGGGACAATGTCTGAATCTCACCATGACAGATGATAAGATTTGAATTGAATAAAAATCTGAAAGATAAAAACTAGCCTCATGGTGACCCTGTAACCATTATCATAAAACCCCACTGAGTTTACTAATGTCCTTTAGGGAAGGAAATCTGCCATCCTCACATAGTATATCCTACAAGTCACACCATTGTAGCTGTCCCTTAACTGCTGTCTAAGCACTTAAGAATTGGCAATCACACTCACATGTACAAATAAAAATAACACACTGAAAGCAGTTGTTTACAAAATGAGGCAGTGGCCAAGGGAGTTGGTTGAGGGAAAAAAAATCATGTCTGAGACTAGCATCAATTATTTTAATTTTCACAAAATCTAAGGTGAGAAATTTTGAGTTATCCAGGACAGGATGTCATACAGGCACCCAACAACACAGTCATAGAGTCATACAACACGGAAACAGACCCTTCAGTCCATACTGACCATTATCCCAAACTGAACTAGTCCCACCTGCCTGTGTTTGGCCCATATCCCTCCAGACATTAATTATTCATGTACTTACTTACATGTCTTTTAAACATTGTAACTGTGCCCACATCCACCACTACTTCAGCAAGTTCATTCCACACACAGACCTCCCTCTGTACACAAAAAAATCACCCCCATGTCTTTTTTTTTAATCTTTCTCCTGTCACCTTCTTGTCTTGAAATGCCCCACCCGAGGGAAAAGACACCGACCATTCACCTTGTCAATACTCGTCATAATTTTACAGACCTCCAAAAGGTCAGCTATAAATTTCCTACACTCCGGTGAAAATGTCTCACTCTATTCAATCTAAAAGTGAACCGTGCAGCGGTGATGAGACATTGGTGGAGGAGGTCACTTGTCAAAGGCTGCGAAAAGGTTCTGCAGTGTTTGGAGAATTGTTCACCAAGATAGCAATCACAGATAACCTTCATGACATTAAATAAGACTCTCTCAGTGATGCAGTACAAGTGGAGATCGGACTGGAGAGATTCCAACACAGAGCTGCTGAAGAGCACTTTTTGTAAAAGACTGAATATAGGTCAGTCGTTTACATACAAAGGATTAAGGGGAAAGGGTGTTGACAACAGTTTTGAGATGCGGAAAATGCGGAGAGGTGAAACCATTTACAATACCCCCGAGAATTAGGCCCAGGAGGAAATTAGATAGTCAACAGTTTAGCAGGAACAGGATGAAGCGAGCAGAAGATGGGTCAAAGGGACAGCATGAATTCAACAAAGTTGTAGAAACTCATCTGGTTCACTAAAACCATTTTGGGAAGGCCTAAACGTGACTGCGGACTCTAACAATATAGTAGACTCTTAACTGCGCTCTGAAATAACAAGGTCAAGAGCAATTAGGGATGGTAAATAAATGCTGGTCTTGACAGTGAGACTCACATGCCATGAAAGAATAAAGAATAAAAAAGAAATACATATCAGGGACAAACTGGAGAACACACAAGGCTGCTGGGAAATTTGGAGGATATTTTGAGATAAGCAGGTGTAACAGTGAAATGAAGTCAAGATGGGGGAATGATGATGAGTTTGGAATTTTTAATGGAGGCAGAAAGCTGAGTCCAATTCCCATTCTGGGAATTCTGGAATTGCCTCGAACACAGGAGCAATAAATCAGCCTCAGGGTAAATGTGAACGTGAAGCCTTCATGCTGGTCTGGGGTCCACACTTGTGCAAAAGGCAGTGAAGGCTTTGTGCGGTCTGTGTTCTACCGATGGGCCAGCTCACCACACAGCATAACCTACTGCACACCATCCTCTTTCATTGTAGGAAACTACAGGGCTGTTTGTGTGGGCAAGGAAAAACACGGCCTGGTCTAATTAGAAGAGCCTAATGTAATTAAAAATATTTTGTTTATTTCAAACTATCAACTGATTAGATTGATTTGAGACATTTTACTGAGATTCTGAGGAGGAGCCTTTGAGACCCTAAGCTCTTCTGCCCATGTGACCACGGGACATTATCATAATGGGTGGTGCTTATGGCACTTCTCAGTATTAACCCTTTCAGGCCCGTGCATTCAAATATAAAACCTCAGCTTTGCTGCAACATAATTTAGAGCTGGGCTTAATTTTATCTCTTACATCTGTGACTGCTGCTCAGATAGAGCCAGAGAGCTCATTGATTTGCATCTAGATCCATTAACTGAACTCATAAACGTATGCTGAGCAGAAGACTTTCCACAACAGTCATTTTGTTTTAATTGTTTTTTTCATTGGATGTGAACAACACTAGCTCGGTTAGAGTTTGTTGCTAATTCTTAATTGCTGTTAGAAAGGTGATGATGAACCACATTCTCGAACTGCTGCAATCAATTGGTTGTAGGTGCGAACACAAAACTATTAAGGAGATTTTGATCCAGTGACACTGAGAAACGATGATATATTTCGAAGTCACGATGGGAGGTGGCTTGGAAGGGAACTTGAAGGTGGCGGTGTTCCCATGTATGTTGTCCTTCTAGATTACAAGTGTCACAGATTTGAAAGATGCTGTTGAAGGAGCCTTGGTGAGTTTTGCTGTGCATCTCACAGATGGTATGCACTGCTGTTAATGAGCATCAGAGGTAGAGGGAGGGAATGTTTAAGATGGTAGATTTGGTGCCAATCAAGCGGGTTGGATGGTGGCAAGCTCCTTGAATGTTGTTGGCTCTGCACTCATCCAGACAAACAGGGAATATTCCATCAGACACCTGCTTTGTGCTTTCTAAATGGGTGGACAGGCTTTGGGAATCCTGAGGTGAGTCACTTACTGTCCATTTCCAAGTCTCTGACCTAGTCTTGTTACTGTCATATTTATATGAATACATAGATGATTATAATTATTTATATAAATTTAAAAAGGTGAAACAAGTAGAGTTTCTGATCTATGATAACTTCCAGGATGTTAACACTGGGGGAATTCTGCCATGGTGTTGAATGTCCATTAAATGTGGCTAAATTTCTCTCGTTGGTGCTGGCAATTTCCTGGCACCTTTCTAGATAACTGGAGACCAATCTGATAGAAAACACATTCTTCGGTCACCAAGCTTTAGTTCTTCTCAAAGGAACATGGATTTTGTTTTTAATTCTCTCATGGCACGTGGCCATCATTGACTTGGCTAGCTTTAATTGCATGTCTCTACTTGCCCTTCGGAATGTGGTGATGAGCTGTCTTCTTGAGTATGTAGGCCCACAATGCCATTACAGAGGGAATTCCAGAATTTTGACCCAGCAACAGTGAAGGGATGGTGATATATTTCCAAATCAAGAGTGAAGTGGCTTGGAAGGGAACTTGCAGGTGGTGGCGTTCCCAGTTACCTGTTGCCTTTGCCCTTCTAGATGGAAATGGTTGTGGATTTGGAAGGTGCTGTTTGAGGATTGAGCATGAATTTCAGCAATGTATCTTGTAGATCATGCACACTGCTGCTACCGAGCTTCAGTGGTGAAGGGAGTGGGTGTTTTGGGCTTGGTGCCAATCAAGTGGGCTGCTTTCTCTTGACTGGTGTCAAGTTTTTCAGCGTTGTTGAGAGCTGCACCCCATCCAGGCAAGTAGGGAGTATTCCATTGCACTCCTGACTTGCGCCTTGTAGATGGTGGACAGGTTTTGGGAAGCTAGGATGTGAGTTACTCACTTCAGTATTCCTAGCCTCTGATACACTCTTGCAGCCACTGTAGTTATACAGCAGGTCCAGTTGAGTTTCTGGTCAATGATAACCCCCAGGATGTTGATAATGGGGGATTCAGTGATGGTGACACCACTGAATGTCAAGGGGTTGTGGTGAGATGGACTCTAACTAGAGATGGTAATTGCCTAGCATTAGTGAGGCGTGAATGTTACTTGCCACTAGCACCGACTGGCATTATAAATTAGAGAAGTGTGGAACCTGATATGTCCCCAAAGGGTGAGAATCTACAAATAATTCAGAATCATGTATTTTTCTAAGAAAAGAAAGGATTGTGCAGTCATTTGAATGAAGCAAAGTGAACAGAAAAGCAAAACATGGAAGATTTTGCTTGATTGTTTGAACATGCTAATTTTGAAGTCAGAGTAGCTTGTGACAGCTCAAAATTAGGGACATCCTGAATTTACCATTGACTAACGTATTTGGGCATTCCTCTGAGACTTCTGCTCTATGGAAGTGTCTGCATTATCATTGGTGTGGGTTGAAATTGAATGTAATTTTGTTGAAATTCTGGTAGAAAGCTTGATCAGAACCTTTACTTGTTTTGCCATATTTATTTATTTCTATAAATCATTGTAATCATCTACATATTTATATAAATATGACAAGTACAAGACTAGGTCAGAGACTTGGAATTAGACAGTAAGTGATTCACCTCAGGATTCCCCAAAGCCTGTCCACCCATTTACAAAGCACGAGGCAGGCGTCTGATGGAATTGAATGTAATTTTGTTGAAATTCTGGTAGACAGTGACAAATATAAATAAATATCACAAAGAATGAAGTGTAAAGGAAATAAAACACAGAAAGAGGGAAAGAGGGCAGAAAAAGGGAATAGTGAGAGGAGAAAGAGTTCATGTTCAAATAGATGTCTTGGATTTTTAACCTGACCAAGGGAAATAGGAAGTATATGGGGTGAATGATCATGAAAATGGCTGCATCTCTCTCTGAATGATAAAGGTTGGTAGGAGAAATCTAGTAGCAACTCATCCTTGTACAGCATCTTTTACATAGTTAAAAATATCTCAAAGTTCTTCTGCCAAGCATAATCAAACAAAATCAAAATAGAAATCACTGTTAGAGTAGAAAGAGTGTCTTAAAGAGAGGCAAATAAAATAATAACTGTGGTATAAGAAGCTGTACATGACAATTTTGCTTTAGGGCATGGATTGAAATAGATTTGATATTTATTTTGTCATGTTGTGCTAAAGAGGCCAGAGCTTTGGGAAACATAATGTAAAAATCATATGAAGCAGAAGGCAATGCAGAGTTTTCATTTATTGGAATATTAGGAGCACTGGGGATTTTTTCAAACATTTATTTGTACATGAGACTGGGTCTTATTTGTTAATCTGATTGATGGATTCAGCAAGAAGTGGCTTGTTGCTAGACAGTGTGACAAACAGAATGGTGCAAAATATCCTAATTCCCTCTTTTCTTTTGCAGGAGACTGAGATCGATCTCCAACCTCTGGCAGGACAGGAGTGTAAGGAAATAATCTGAGTGATTGTCACGAAGGTAGGAAAACCACAGCACTAGCTGTGGAGAGAATGAATGCAGGGATTCCAAAGATTTATGTCTGGGCAAATCTGAAGCCAATGGAGTTTTGATCAGAGTGATGCTGGACCAGCACAGCAGGTCAGGCAGCATCCGAGGAGCAGGAAAATCGTCATTTCGGGCAAAGGACCTTCATCAATTTTCCTGCTCCTTGGATGCTGCCAGACCTGCTGTGCTTTTCCAGCACCACACTAATCTAAAATCTGGTTTCCAGCATCTGCAGTCCTCACTTTTGCTTCCTGAAGCCAATGGAGACAGGGCTCCTTCATGGGCACTGCCCTTGCGTGTTAACATTGACATAAAGATGGATCAACCAAGCATTACTATTTGTACAAAGGCATTGTAAAACAGGAAATAGATGTGACAAATATTGTGATTTGCATTATTTTACAGAATGGTAGTCTCACGGTGGTGGGCAGCAATATCAGTTCCATAACTATTAGCATTTTCAACTAGTATGATTGATCAGTGGTGATGGGATTTTCCAAAATGACAGGCAAAATTCTCCAAGACCACACAGCATAAGCAATAGCTGTTGATCTATAACACATCAATTACAAGAACACTTTGCATGGGACTTTTGTGATTGATGTAATTTTGTTCATGTCGAAAGAACCATAGCGTTCCTGAGTGGAGAGAAAGAGCAATATCAGCTGATTCAAATGTAAATATGTTTTGCTAGAATGGGCAAAGTGGAAAGCAGTTGGCAAAGCGGGCATGACATTTACCACGATTGCCTTGGTTGGAAACTTGTTGCATGTGTCATCGCTACTGGTGTGTGGCACACAGTCAGTGTTGTTTGAGATAGTTTGCTGTCAGCGGATTCCTCCTTTACCTACAGCCTGCCTAATGATCGATGATGTGGAGGTGTTGCACTGGGGTGGGCAAAGTTAAAAATCACACAGCACCAGGTTATAGTCTAACAGGTTTATTTGGAAGTGCAAGCTTTCGGAGCGCTGCTCCTTCGTCGGGTAGCTAGTGGGGCAGGATCATAGGACGCAGAATTTATAGTCAGTGATAATGATCAGTGATACAGAGGAACCACTTTTGAGTCTAAATAGAAGAGGAACTTGACTAAGTTAACAAGATGGAGAAAGTGAGGACTGCAGATGTTGGAGATCAGAGTCAAAGAGCATGGTGCTGGAAAAGCACAGCTGATCAGATAGCATCTGAAGAGCAGGAGAGTCAACCTTTTGAGTCTAAGCGCTTCATCAGGAATAATAAAATGGTCTATTGCATGATATCAATGAGTTTAGTTTCACTACTGGCCCGGCATAAATACTAAGGATTCTCAGGGGCTGCACAGAATTGATCCGCTTTTTACAAAGGCTAAAGTAGAATACACTGTCTCCATGCAAATACATAGTCAAATTGGGTGGAGCTAATGCAACGTCAACATTAACTCTTTCAGAGCTATTACCAAATACAACTTGAGATAGAAGCTTGGCAAAGCAGGGGCATGCTGGACAGAGACTACAGTCCAGTGAAGGCTATGTAGCAGACATTTGGTGGTCCAGTATGGGCCACCTGGTCATCTTGGGGCAGGCACAATTACTAAAGTTTGTCTTAAAGCATGGTTGAATGCTCGGAAACTGAACACTCTCACATGCAGGTGTGTAGGAGTGCTGGTGAGTTGCTACTTTGCATTTTATAGATGATATTCACTGCTGCTACTGTGTGTCCAAAGTGGAGGAACAGAATATGGAATATAGTTCTTGTAGCCACTCCATTTATAAAGTTAGTCCAGTTCAGTTTCTGATCAATGGAAACATCATGAACATTGACCATGAGAATTCAGTGACAGCGTGTGATGGAATATTCTCTACTTACCTGGATGGCATCAACCTTCCCATGTATTTTTGGAGCTGCACTCAACCAGGTAAGTAGAGAATATTCCATCACACCCCTGACTTGTGCATTGTAGATGATCAACAGGCTTTGGACAAGAGATAAGAGCTGAGTTACTTGCAGGAAAATTGCCAGCCTCACATACCCACAGTATATTCAATGGTACACGCTGTCACTGAATTCTCATGGTCAATGTTTATGATGTTTCCATTGATCAGAAACTGAACCGGACTAGCTGATGGAGTGGCTACAGGAACAAGTCAAGGGGCTGGGAATTCTGAGATGTGTAACTCCCCTCCTGACTCCCTAAAGCCCGGCTATTAGCTACAAGGCACTTGTCAGGAGTGTGATGGAGTACTCCACACCTGCCTGCCGAGTGCAGCTCCAACAAGACTCAAGAAGCCCAACACTATCCAGAACAAAGCAGCCCGCTTAACTGCCAGCATATTTCCAACATTTAATTCCTTCATCACTGATACACACTGACAACAATGTGTACAATATAACAAGATGCATTGCAGTGATTCTCCAGGGCTCCCCAACAGCACCTTCCAAACCCACGACCCCTATCCATACAGGAGGACAAGGGCAACAAGCACGTGGGAATACTGCACCCTGAAAATTTTCTCCAGGCCACATACCATCCTGACTTAAAAATAAATTGCCGTAACTTTATTGTCACTGGGTTAAAATCATGGGCCTCCCTTCCCAATGATTTAGTGGGTGTACCTGCATGATGGACATCAGTGGTTCAAGAAGGCAGGTCATTAGTACCTTCTCCAGGCCAAGTAGGGATAAGCAATAAATGAGGCCCACATCCACTGAAAGAATACGAAATGCTGACAGAGTGGCATAAACACATTCAAGGGGAATCTGGTCAAGCAGATGTGAGGGAGGAATAGAAGGATATAAGATTAAATATTGAAAAGTGGGAGAAGGTTCTCACACAGAAACAGCATTTAAGCAAATTTGTATTTCGTCTTCTTTTTCAAATATCCCAGTAAAGGGGAGATTTTGTACTTGAAGGATACAAACTTAATTTTACAAACTGAAACAGGTAAAGAAGCAGCTGTTCGACCATCTGGGAAGGTCTCTTACAAAATTCTTTCTTCATCCTTGCAGCACGATGTTGCCCTGATCCCATAATTCTATTCCTTGCCAGAAGCTCAGACTCCCTGCAAGCAACGTTACCTGCTATTTTCACAAAGTTGCTCTTTCATGCAAGGAAAATCTCTAATAATATTTTGGCAAATAAGTATGTGAGTGTCTCATGCACAGAGATCTTAAAAGGGACAGGATGTAAACAGAATTGATTTCTTAAGAATGAATTTGAATTGAACTCAGGTCATAGAAATTCTGCACAGATGAAGGAACTGTAACAATGGTCGCTTAAAAAAGACAGAGCTGGAAATGCTGCTGGTTTTCATGTTCTGGCCAGAATTCCCGCCACTCCATCCAGTGACAGCAGAAACTGAAAAGCTACTCATGGCGTCACTGAGGTGGAAACTGAGTGGTCGTGGTAGACCAGGAGCATGGACTCTCCAGGTTATCGGTGAGGCAGCAGCTGCAGTTCCTGGTTGCGGTAGACCCAGAGCGCTGCCTCCTGGTTATCAGCAAGGTAACGGCAGCAGTGGAGCTGGGGATACTTGCGTTCATTGGTCTCGGCTGTAAGGTGGGCCCCAGTGGTGAAAAGGTGGCACCTGGAGAGTGGCGACTCCTAGATTGGTGGTTCAGTGAGGTGGTAAAGGAGGGATGACAGCGCGGCTGTCCCTGGTGAGCTTGGCTCAGGAGCCAGATGGAGGCTGCAGACCAAAGATAAACTCTGTTTTGGTTATATATTTTTATTCTTGAGCTATTCAAAATGGTGCTAGTTCGTGGCGACACTTAAAGCTTTTCACTGCACTTTACTGTATCATTCACTGTAAAATACAGGTGGGAGAAAGTGCGGACCGCAGATGTTGGAGATCAGAGTCGAGAGAGTCGTGCTGGAAGAGCACAGAGGTCAGGCTTTTCCAGCACCACACACTTGGACAGTAAAATACAAGTGACTATAAACTGTTCAATTCAATTCAGTGAACTGAGCAAACAGGTTCTCAGCAAGATTGTTCGGGGATAGAGTCAAACCAGAACAGACGTTATTATGAGGGTATTATTTGGTTATTATGAGGGTATTATATGGGTATTATGAGGGTATTATATGGGTATTATGAGGGTATTATATGGGTATTATATGGGTATTATATGGGTATTATATGGGTATTATGTGGGTATTATGTGGGTATTATGTGGGTATTATGTGGGTATTATGTGGGTATTATGTGGGTATTATGTGGTTATTGTAAGGGTATTATGTGGTTATTGTAAGGGTATTATATGGGTATTATATGGGTATTATATGGGTATTATATGGGTATTATATGGGTATTATATGGGTATTATGAGGGTATTATTTGGGTATTATGAGGGTATTATGTGGCTGCAGAGACGGTTGGTCAGCCTGTGAAGGCTGGAGCGGGGTTCTCCCTTTCACATGGAGTAGGATCCTGGTAGCAGCATGGTGTGGGCTGGTGTAGCCTGGAGCGGGACATTCTGTCTGGGACATGGTGTGGGCTGGTGTAGCCCAGAGTGGGACATTCTGTCTGGGACACGGTGTGGGCTGGTGTAGCCTGGAGCGGGACATTCTGTCTGGGACATGGTGTGGGCTGGTGTAGCCTGGAGTGGGACATTCTGTCTGGGACACGGTGTGGGCTGGTGTAGCCTGGAGTGGGACATTCTGTCTGGGACATGGTGTGGGCTGGTGTAGCCCGGAGTGGGACATTCTGTCTGGGACACGGTGTGGGCTGGTGTAGCCCGGAGTGGGACATTCTGTCTGGGACACGGTGTGGGCTGGTGTAGCCCGGAGTGGGACATTCTGTCTGGGACACGGTGTGGGCTGGTGTAGCCCGGAGTGGGACATTCTGTCTGGGACACGGTGTGGGCTGGTGTAGCCCGGAGTGGGACATTCTGTCTGGGACATGGTGTGAACTGGTGTAGCCTGGAGTAGGACACTCTCTCAGGGACATGGTGTGAACTGGTGTAGCCTGGAACAGGTCACTGTCCCTGGGACGTGGTGTGGGTTGGTGTAGCCCGGAGCCGGGCACTCTCTCTGGGGCATGGTGTGGGCTGGTGTAGCCTGGAGCGGGACACTGTCTCTGGGATATGGTAAGGGCTGGTGTAGCCTGGAGCGGGACACACTCTCTGGGGCATGGTGTGGGTCAGTGTAGCCTGGAGCGGGACACGCTCTCTGGGACATGGTGTGGGTCGGTGTAGCCTGGACCGGGACACTGTCTCTGGGACATGGTGTGGGTCGGTGTAGCCTAGACCGGGACACTGATTCTAGAACATGGTGTGGCTGGTGTTGCCTTGAGCAGGACACTGTCTCTGGGACATGGTGTGGGCTGGTGTAGCCTGGAACAAGACACTCTCTCTGGGACATGGTGTGGGACGGTGTAGCCTGGAACAGGTCACTGTCCCTGGGACGTGGTGAGGGCTGGTGTAGCCTGGAGCCGGGCACTCTCTCTGGGGCA
Source organism: Chiloscyllium punctatum (assembly GCF_047496795.1). Taxonomy (NCBI): domain Eukaryota; kingdom Metazoa; phylum Chordata; class Chondrichthyes; order Orectolobiformes; family Hemiscylliidae; genus Chiloscyllium; species Chiloscyllium punctatum. Next base: position 46,026,564 of record NC_092745.1, on the reverse strand, counting down.
TGGTGTGGGCTGGTGTAACATGGAACCGGTCACTGTCTCTGGGACATGGTAAGGGCTGGTGTAGCCTGGAGCCGGGCACACTGTCGGGGAAATGGTGTGAGCTGGTGTTGCCTGCAGCAGGACACTGTCTCTGGGACATGGTGTGGGTCAGTGTAGGCTGGAGCGGGACACTGTCTCTGGGACATGGTGGGGGCTGGTGTAGCCTGGAGCAGGACCCTCTCTCTGGGACATGGTGGGGGCTGGTGTAGCCTGGAGCAGGACACACTCTCTGGGAAATGGTGTGGGCTGGTGTAGCCTGGAGCAGGTCACTCTCTCTGGGAAATGGTGTGAGCTGGTGTTGCCTGGAGCAGGTCACTCTCTCTGGGTCATGGTTTGGGCTGGTGTAGCCTGGAGCTGGACACTCTCAGGGACGTGGTATGGGCTGGTGTAGCCCGGAGCAGGACACACTCTCTGGGACATGGTGTAGGCTGGTGTAGCCCAGAGTAGGACACTCACTTGGGGACATGGTGTGGGCTGGTGTAGTCTGGAGTAGGACACTCACTTGGGGACATGGTGTGGGCTGGTGTAGTCTGGAGTAGGACACTCACTTGGGGACATGGTGTGGGCTGGTGTAGTCTGGGGTAGGACCCTGTTTCTGGGACATGGTGTGGGTCGGTGTAGGCTGGAGCGGGACACTGTCTCTGGGAGTGGGGGCTGGTATAGCCTGGAAAGGGACACTGACTCTGGAACATGGTGTGGGCTGGTGTAGCCTGGAATGGGACACTGTCTCTTGGACATGGTAAGGGTGGGTATAGCCTAGAGTGGGACAGTCTCTCTGGGGCATGGTGTGGATTGGTTTAGCCTGGAGCTGGGCACAGTCTCTGGGACATGGTGTGGAATGGTGTAGCCTGGAGCGGGACAGTCTCTCTGGGGCATGGTGTGGAATGGTGTAGCCTGGAGCGGGACAGTCTCTCTGGGGCATGGTGTGGATTGGTTTAGCCTGGAGCGGGACAGTCTCTCTGGGACATGGTGTGGATTGGTTTAGCCTGGAGCTGGGCACAGTCTCTGGGACATGGTGTGGGCTGGTGGAGCCTGGAGCTGCACACTCTCTCTGAGGCATGGTGTGGAATGGTGTAGCCTGGAGCAGGACACTCGGGGACGTGGTATGGGCTGGTGTAACCTGGAACAGGTCACTCTCTCTGGGACATGGTGTGGTTTGGTGTAGCATGGAGCAGGACACTCTCTCGGGGACATGATGTGGGCTGGTGTAGCCTGGAACAGGTCACTGTCTCTAGGACATGGTGTGGGCTGGTGTAGCCTGGAACAGGTCACTGTCTCTAGGACACGGTGTGGGCTGGTGTAGCCTGGAGTACGACACTGTCTCTGGGACATGGTGTGGGCTGGTGTAGCCTGGAGTACGACACTGTCTCTGGGACATGGTGTGGGCTGGTGTAGCCTGGAACAGGTCACTGTCTCTGGGACATGGTGTGTGATGGTGTAGCCTGGCGCAGGAAACTCTCTCTGGGACATGGTGTGGGCTGGTGTAGCCCAGAGTGGGACATTCTGTCTGGGACATAGTGTAGGCTGTTGTAACCCAGAGTGGGAAATTCTCTCTGGGACATGGTGTGGGCTGGTGTAGCCCAGAGTGGGACATTCTGTCTGGGACATAGTGTAGGCTGTTGTAACCCAGAGTGGGAAATTCTCTCTGGGACATGGTGTGGGCTGGTGTAGCCCAGAGTGGGACACTCTGTCTGGGACATAGTGTAGGCTGTTGTAACCCAGAGTGGGAAATTCTCTCTGGGACATGGTGTGGGCTGGTGTAGCCCAGAGTGGGACACTCTGTCTGGGACATAGTGTAGGCTGTTGTAACCCAGAGTGGGAAATTCTCTCTGGGACATGGTGTGGGCTGGTGTAGCATGGAGTAGGAAACTCTCTCTGGGACATGGTGTGGGCTGGTGTAGCCCAGAGCAGGAAACTCTCTCTGGGACATGGTGTGGGCTGGTGTAGCCCAGAGCAGGACACTGTCTCTGGGACATGGTGTGGGCTGGTGTAGCATGGAGTAGGAAACTCTCTCTGGGACATGGTGTGGGCTGGTGTAGCCCAGAGCAGGAAACTCTCTCTGGGACATGGTGTGGACTGGTGTAGCCTCGAGCAGGACACTGTCTCTGGGACATGGTGTGGGCTGGTGTAGCCTGGAGCAGGTCTCTATCGGCAGAATGTTGTAGCAGCAGAGAATTTAAGTTGGACTGTCTTTAAGTATTTTAAATTCTAACTTAATGTGAATGGTGCTTTTGTGTAAGCAAGTTACACACTTTTTAACATATTTTTCATTGAATATATGTGACAATAAATTACATTCAATTTAAAAAAGATCAACTCAGTTCAATTGGAATTGCATCTCTTCAAACAATGCAATCCAGATTCTGACACTGTTTCCTTCTGTGCAGTCCTGACAGTATAACCCAGGTCCTGTGTTATCTTCCCTTCCCTGTGTTATCATAAAACTCAGCTGCCCTATCACTTGCTGTCTGCACACAGGCCTTCCCTTATCATCATTGAACCTCTCACCAGCCCCCATCATCTCCATAGCAAACTCCCCCCCCCTATCCTGCATCAGCTCTCACTCACCAAGTGCTTCTCTACCTCAGCCTGGCCCCAAAATCTGCACAGCCATGAAAGTATTTCGAAAGTATAGTTCGCCTTGTAACACGGGAAGCAGCAATTTGCAAACAGCGCTATCAAAGGCAATATCATGGTAATGGCCAGAAAATCAACGTTTCCGATTGTGCTGGAGAATCAATATCAGCATGGTCACCATGGAGAACCTGACTGGTCTCCCTCAAAGTACTGCCAAGTGATAGCAATCTTTGCGGTTGAGCAAGGCTTTGGTTTAATGGATTATTATCTGGACAGCATTTCTGGCAGTGCAGCACTCACTCAGCAGAGTTTCAATACGGCTTTTGTGTTCAATGCGTAAGAAAATATCCACAGACATATCATCAATATCAACAGCTTGGTTGAATAAATGATTTATAAGAAAATTCACGAGGGCTAACTTAACTGAATGGACATGTGGGCAGTGTGGAATGTTCAGTTGTTTATTGTAAAATTGTGAACAGAATGAGCCTGGTCCTAGACATTTACTCATTAGTTAACTGTTCCTGTGATATTTAGAACCATTTCCTTTGAGAGTCTTTGTCCTTAATGTTCCCAGCTATTATAAAGAATCCGTTTCATAGAAACTGTGCTTCTGATGGTGGCAGTGATGTCTGAGGTGGGTTTCCATTCACCTTTGGGGCCTGGCTTTGAATACAGTCTGGAGACTAATTCGACCACAGACCCTGCTATTTGACAGCTTAAATCTTCCACATGAAATGCGTTTCAGTGATGGAAATACAGTTCACTTGGATCCTTAAAACACAACTTCCCCTGGTTTGGCACTAGATTCACCTTTTCGCACAGAAAGGTCACGAGAATAAGACCATAAGAAAAATGACCAAGAGTAGGCTGTCAGCCCACCAAGCCTGCTCCACCATTCAATAGGATCATGGCTGATGTGACGTTTCTCATATCTACCTCCCTGTCCTTTCCCCATAGCCCTTGATTCCCCGATGGATCAAGAATCTGTCTCAGCCTTACATATACGTAAGGACTCTGCCCCCACAGCTCTCTGTGGTAAGGTGTTCCAAAGACACACAACCCTCTGAGAGAAGAAATTCCTCCTCATCTCAGTCTGAACTTGGTGCCCCTTTATTCTGAGACTAAGCCCTCTGGTCCTAGACTCTCCAATGAGAAGAAACATCCTCTCAGCACTAACCCGATTAAAAGCCTTAATACTTCTTTATGTTTCAATGAGATCTCCTCTCGTTCTTTTAAACTCCAATGAGTAGCATCCTAAATGATTTAGAACCCCGACAGTATGGATGCAGGCCATTCGGCCCGTCAATGCCACACTAACCCTCCAAAGAGCATCTCACCTAGTTGCAGATCCCTGTCTGATCCAGTAACCCTGCATTTCCCCTGGCCAATCCACCTAACCTGCACATCTTTGGACTGCAGGAGGAAACCAGAGCACCTGGGTGAATCTCACACAGACATGGGGAGAACGTGCAAACTCCACACAGACAGTCCCCCAAGGGTAGAATCAAATCTGGGTCCCTGGCACTGTGAGGCAGCAGTGCTAACCACTGAGTTACCATGCTGTCCCATTTAGCATTTACTCATAATAAAATCCCTCCATACCAGAGATCATCCTAGTGAACCTTTTTTGAACTATCGGCAATGAAATAATATCTTGTCTGAAATGCAGGGGATGTTATCCTGATCCAGGCAAGACTGTAGCCTGAAGCTCAGATATATCACAGAGGATGGATCACAAGCCTAGCTACACAGAACAGATGAATGGGTCTTGCAGGCTAATGTGACTTGACTGTTTTCTTCCAATTATTACTAGCCTGGAGGGCATCTTCCTCCTCACACTGGTATGAGTCTAGCAACATACAGAGGGATGATCTAAGCCTGCATCACAGTCAGGTGAAGTAAAGAACAATAATCTTGTCACGTATTCTGTTACTGAGTAAGCTGACACTAGCAGGGTGACAAATCAGCTATTATAGAGTGCGGTCAGCAGAAATATTAGGAATGACTTCTGACATGCTCAAATACAAGCTTGTGGTACAAGATACTTCTAGGAGAAAGTGAGGACTGCAGATGCTGGAGATCAGAGCTGAAAATGTGTTGCTGGAAAAGCGCAGCAGGTCAGGCAGCATCCAAGGAGCAGGAGAAGGGCTTATGCCCGAAACGTTGATTCTCCTGCTCCTTGGATGCTGCCTGACCTGCTGCACTTTTCCAGCAACACATTTTCAGTACAAGATAATTCGTCAAGACATTCCATTGACTCAGACATAGGGGGGTGGTTCACGTGTGGATTGAACATCCCGAGGAAGTTCATGGTGGATGTGGGCACAGTTACATCTTTTAAAAGATATCTTGGTAAGTACATGAATAGGAAAGATTTGAAAGGATATGGGCCAGGAGCAGGCAGGTGGGACTAGTGTAGTTTGGGATTATGTTCGGCACGGACTGTTTGGACCAAAGCATTTGTTTCCGTGCTGTGTGATTCTATGAGCAGGTGGTAAGCTGTAGCACATTTCAGTAATTCACCCAAAAATAAAATGCCCCTCATCTTCTACACAAAGTTAGCAGAGTCCAAGCATCTCCCATGAGATACAACCAACTTTTTCTTTTGCCCTAGATTGCTTCTCCCCAATAATGTGAATGAATGGAAGAGTGGCTATGAATCTGAGATACCAATTGTTTGCGACTCCAGGAATAGAGCTCCTGACCATTGCCAACCATGTCACTGTCAGGAAAAGAATATGGATGTGACTCCAAGCTATTTCTGAGTTGGGATGTGGTGTGGTGGGGGAGCGGTTTGATAGATGCTGGTGTATCAGCCAGCTTAGGGCAACTCAATGGTTAGATCCGGCTAACTGGCGGGTGGAAAGCTTGTGTTTTTACTTTGTGCCAATCAGTTTGCCTAACGCTGCTACAGGTTCTAGGGTCTACGCTGGCACCCAAACCGAGACGCATTATTTTCCTCGTGAATAGTTGCTGGCGGTATGGAAGTTGCGAATTACTGATAAAAGGCACATTGTTGAATCTTTTCAATTTGAATACATCAGGACTTTTGGCAAATATTCAAGAGGAAATCCGACATTTATACTGCACAAGGGGAGAGGATTAATTGGTTGGAAAGTGGACTCGGATTGGTACAGAGCATTGCCAGGGAGAATGTACTCATTAATAGTGATTGACAGTTTAATACAAGGCTTTGTTAAATTCTAAACCAGGCAAGTTGACCCTGATTGGTCAGGACAATGCCCTGAGAAAATAACCAGCGAATGGCTGTCATCTATTTTGTTGATTTGAGAGATGGCACAGTGTGTGTACGTGTTCTTTCTGTCTGTCATCTTTATTAATAAATGCAGCTTTCAGTACATAAACGTGTGTTCCACTGCAAGCCTGACAGACAATCTACAATTGGCTGTCAACATAATGCCTCACACACTTGGGATTATCCAGCAAATGCTGTCCAGTTGCAGAGTTGCACCTAATGTCTGACACAGTGTTGCAAGGTTTGTATGTGTTGGTTCGGTATGATTAGTAGCTTGTTTGTTGTGAACAGCCAAAGAACTTGGAGATTTTTGGTCTACAAACCTGGCACTGAACTGAAACTCATCTACCACATTATTCATTTGTGCAATGGGCAGAACACCTTTGTGGCTTGACAGCAGAATTCTATTCCTGGTGACGACCACTTGTGTAACAGCTTCATCATCACATTGTGAAACAGGGAGCTTCATCTGGTGCTGAAGTCTTTAAGATAACTTACATGAGGGCTGACTGGGAGCTATTCAGGACCAATAGTAACTGCCTTTGGGTCTGAAATAACTCCATAGAGGTCGGTATAACATCAACTTGCCGCCCTGTATTCATATATGAAAAGTCCTTGACAATGATCCAGATCCCTCAGAACCAGCTCTCAGAGTGAGCAGAACCTCTGACCCTCCTGTTTATATCTGTCAGCCAAGGCTCCCTGATTGGGGCTGTTAATCTGGTCCAATCAGGGAACTCCGATTCTATGATGTCCATGTGGCTGACCTTGTTACAATCACCACAGAGTACTTCATATGTTAGCGTGATCTGCAGTGAGAAATTATTTGATCAGGATGGCTATTATTCTACAGAATTAATGTTCCCACTTTTTGTTTAACCTTCTGTGCTGACCTCTGAGTTCAATGAGCACTAGCAGCAGCTAGAACTGAACCCAGCCACACAGCTTAGAAGGAGCACTACACAGGATGACTTTGATGTGGCCTATTTCAGCATTCAGTTCACCTGATGAATGATTTATGAGTCTTCCAATAACACCAATCTCATAGCATGAGTTCTAAATCTGAGATAGATCATTTTGGTGTTAAGTAAAAACATTAAGGGATTTGGGCCAAAGGAATGTAAGTGGACTTAGGCCAAAGAGCAGGCATGATCTCATTGAATGGCAGAACAGGCTTGAGGGGCTGAATGGCCTACTCCTGTTCCCACGTTCCTATATGTGGGAGTGGAAGGATCCCAATAATTATACTGAGCAGCATAGGTAGACTGTCATAGAAACCCAAACAAAAACAGAAATTGTTGGAAAAGCTCAGCAGGTCTGGCAGCATCTGTGAAGAGAAATCCGAGTTTACATTTCAGGTCCAGTGACCCTTCCTCAGATTTCTCTCCCCAGACACTGCCAGACCAGCTGAGCCTTTCCAACAATTTCTCTTCTTATTTCTGATTTCCAACATCTGCAGTTCTTTCAGATTTTATGTGATAGAAACCCCTTTTTCTCATCCAGGACATCGAGGGAATGGAGTTTATTTGACCGCTCCATTTCAAATGTGAATTTGAGTGCAAGCTGGAGACTGTTAAGACACGTAGGAAATTCTCACATGTGGTCACAGGTTCAACTTCGGCAAATTGAGAATATGCAAGGAATAGAAGGTTAGATGTAATTCCATGTAAGCCACATTTCTCATGGAATCAAAGAATGAAACTTGCAAGTGCAGGGTCAGTGGGGATTCCCTGGCAATTTCATTGTTTTAGACATACATGATGTTGTTAAAGTTGAACTCAACTGTTTGAGTTCCTGAGTCCAGAAGATCAATGAATACTGATTCATATAATGGTAGCAGGTCGAGGTGGGGCAATGCTGCAGTGCAGAGGTGATGAATCAGCTTGAGGTGATGAATCAGCTCACCATATCAAATAAGCACATAGACACTATATTGTCATGCTGACAAATGATTTAAGATTGTCAGTCAGGCAACTGTCAGGTCAATGCCCTGTCTAATCAATGTCAACCTGCCTGTTTTAAAATTTAACAAACCCTGGCTGTTAACTGTCAATCAACATTACTGGATGCATTCTCCAACACAATGCATTTACCAATCAGAATCCACTTGCAACCAATCAGTATAAATGTTTGCTTTAATCACATGAAATCTTGCAAAATGATTTCAAGATGAACACCTTCGACAATGTGTGTCTTGTTCAGCAATTTTTCTTATTTCAAATAAAAAGAGAAAATAATGGTATGCCTCATTTACTAAAGGTTCACTCTCTCTATTTCCCCATTTGGATTCAATTTTGTTGTTTTCATCCAGAGTCTCTGCTTTGACAGCAAATGTATTTGAGTTGGCACTATGTACAGGGATTCAGAAGCAGAGTGTCATTTTATAGAATCCCCACAATGTGGAAATAGGCTATTTGGCCCATCCAGTCCACATTTTTCCTCCAAAGAGCATCCCACCCAGACTCACCCCCTACCCTATGCCTGTAACTCTGCATTTCCCATGACAAATCTACCTGGCCTGCACATCCCTGGATATTATGGGAAATTTAGAATGGCTAATCCACAATTTAGTTGAGCATTGACAGAGTAAGGTGCTGTCCAAGTCATAGGCGATGTAAAGCTTCATTAAGTCATTGAGTAATACAACACTGAAGGAGGCCATTTGACCCATTCCTCCAGTGTCAGCTCTTTGACAGTGAAAAAGGTTATCAATGGTAATAAAGAGATCTTGAATTAATTGGGTCAATGGGCTAAACAGTGGCAGATGGAGTTTAATTTGGATATATACAAGGTATTGAATTTTGATAAATCATCAAGATCAGGACTTATACAATTAAAAGTAGGGCCTTGGGTAGTGTTGTAGAACAGAGACCGAGGGATTCAGGTACATAATTCTTTGAAGTTTGTGTCACATATAGACAGGATGGTTAAGCAGGCTTGCCTTCATTGCTCAGACCTTTGAGTATGGAAAACGGGCTGCATTTCTGTACATAACGAGAATTGCTGTTCTATCACAAATACATGGGCCAAGTGCAGGGAAATGTGATTAGCCTGGATGAACATTTTGGACCAATTTGGGCCAAAGGGCCTTTCTCCATGCTATAGGACTCTGACTCTGAATAGAATCTGTGACGACAGCAATGAACTATCAATAATGACCGCTAAATGTTAAAGCTCTAACACCCTTGTAAAAACCCCGACACATAAATATAGACAGACACAGGAAAACAAAACATTGGTGTTATGAGTGAAGAGAAAGAAAATAATTTGGAAGTAGTTCAATGGCACTAGTCCTCAGATTTCAATGGAGGGTTTCTTTTGGTCTCAAACATCCTTTATTTCCTTCACCTTTCCACAGGAATCACAGGGCAACTGGTTCACAAACTATAAATTCTATGACATATTAGTTAAAACCAATAGAAATCAGTGGGAGAGAAAGCAACTGTCTTCAAATACTGTCAAATCGTTTCCGAGAGAGAAAGAGAGATACCATCTCTGCTTCTAGAGATCCACAGCCTTCTTAGAGTAACATTCACACCTACAAGCTGTTCAACTGCCAAGGAAGCAAGTAAAGAGCTGTCTTCAGGTTGATGACCTTTGACATCCACAACCCGTCACAACTCCACAAACCAATCAGCAACCCGTTACCGGCCGAATCCCACTTTGGATAGACCCTGTGGTGCTCTGTCATCTATAATACACTTTCCCCAAATCCTTTCAAAGCAGCTGTGTTCAATGACTTACAATGATTTTCAGTGACTTTGTTTTTTAAAAGAGTAGCATATCCTTCCATTGGTTTTAAAACAGTTCATTTCCAATTTCAAGCCACAATCAAAAATAAAGTAAAAATATAATCTATACACCTTTAATATGGTACCTTGTCATATACCTTCCGGAAATGCATGTACAGTATATTAACATGCTCCCTTTTGTTGACAGTGCTCATTACTTCTTCAAAGAATAACCATAAATTGGTTAAACATGATTCCCCTCTAGTGTGAAGCTATGCCAACTCTTCACGAATTGCTTGAATGTTTCTAAGAGTGCAGTTATAACATCTTTCATGATCAATTCTGATACCTTCCTCATAACAGACAACAAGCTAACTGGCTGAAAATGTTATGTTCGCTTCCTCACTCCCTTCTCGAGATGATTTGTTAATTTCCAGACTGATTGAATCTTTTCTGAAACTAGTGAAGTTTGGAAAGTTAACACCAACACATCTACAGCATCATTAAGACCCTAGGATGAATCCATAAATCCATCAGTTTGTTTAGTATTACTTTCCTCATGCTTGTAGATTCAGTAAATCCTTTATTCCTTCATTTATTTGTTTTTTTGTATCTGCAATAGTGAAGACTTTAACACATTTTTGTTCATTTCATCTGTCACTTCCTTATTATCTATTACTTAATGTCCCATTCTCACTCTACAGAGGACCAACACATACTTTACTTACTCCTTTTTTAAAATACCTTTAGAAACTCTTGCTATCCACCATTACATTTCTAGCAAGCTTTCTCTCATACCACAACTTCTGTTTCCTGTCTACTTTTACTCATTCTCTGCCATTCTTCATAGTCTAAGTCATCATTTGACCTGCTACTCATCTTTGTGCAATCAATTGCATTTTCTTTGAGTTTGGTGTTTTCCTTGATTTCTTTGGTTAACCAGAGATTCTGGGTCATCCCCTTAGAATTCTTCTTTATAGTCGGAAAATACTTTTTCTGATGATTCTGCAAAGAGCCTCTAATTTTAATGAGATCACTGATTAACAATCATAAATCAGGAACAGGACAATCACAACCGTTTTCATTTTTTTTCTCTCAATCCCACCTGATGTGAGCTACCGGGAGATGAAGATTAGGCACTGGTCTCCTTGTTAAAGTGGAGAGAGTTAGAGCAATGTAATGTGAATCCAGCCAGTGTATCATCCAATCTCCTCCCACCATCCAACGTTAGTTAAATTGTCCTGCTGCAGTGTGTAAACATTGATCATTAACCCCAGTAGAAAATGTGCTAACTGGGTGGTTAAAAAGCTAAAGTCACAGCTGACCGTGTAGTCTCGGTATATAGTTACAGCCTTCTCTGCTATCCTCTCTGTGGTAGGCCTCCAAGAGCCATTTGTCTGATAGGTTCTGAGTACGCAGCAGATGAGAGCAGACAGCCAGTGATAAATGGTGCAGGCAATCCAACAGAGAAACATCTTTTCCGTGAATTGAGCTGTAAATTACCACTGACAGCTTGACTGTCTGGGTTTGTGATTAAAAAGCAGTGTGACAGGGGACAGATGAAGAGCTGAACATTGCCCATTGAACTGTACACAGGCACAGCAACACCTCACACAGAGTCAGTACTGTTACAGAGACAGCACACACAAATATGCACAGAGGCACAGAAGTACTGCGCATGCACATGCACGTGTGCGGTACAGTGGCTCAGTGGTTAGCACTGCTGCCTCACAGCACCAGGGACTCTGGTTCGATTCCAGTCTCAGGTGATTGTGTGGAGTTTGTGCGTTCTCCCCGTGTCTGTGTGGGTTTCCTTCCAGTGCTCCGGTTCCCTCCCACAATTCAAAGATGTGTGGGTTAGGTGAATTGGCCATGTTAAATTGCCCATAGTGTTCAGGGATGTGTAAGTTAGGTGCCTTAGTCAGGGGTAAATGTAGAGTAATACAGTCGGAGAATTGTTCTGGGAGGGTCTATTTGGGCCAAATGGCCTGTTTCCACACTGTAGGGATTCTATGTACACAGATCCTGAAAGCTCACAAGGAAACATCTCATACACAAATTCAGAGACACAGATACACTACACACATATGCAGACACATGGATAAAAAGTCCTGCTCAGCAGTATTATAATATCAGTGGCAGACAGTTGGCTTGCAACAGGTTGCTGCTGTTGGGCCATTTTGTTTTGCCACTGAATTTGGAGGATCACAAGTAGCATTTTCAAATACTTTGAGGTGCATCCTATGGGCCACCTTAGAAACTGAACAATATTGAGTTTGGAGTCACTGCTGCCCAGTAAATAGTGATTGTAGTCTTAAATTTGAAGAGTACACACACACACACACACACACACACACACACACACACACACACACACACACACACACACACACGGGTGTGGAGTGCTCCGAGAGCCAAAGGGGACGGGTTGCCTTTGAGTGGCCAGAAGGTGGAAGGGGCGAGTCATTTGCTGGTTTACCAGGGGTGTCTATGGAATTATACACTGGTTTATTGTTCACTTGGTCTGACTGTTTTGTATGTGTTCCTGTCTACTGTTCCTTTTTGGCAAGATAAGATGGGATTTGGGTTCACCCACATTTCGCTGAGAGCTCATTGTATGGTCAGGCTTGGGGTTTGGCCTTGCTACCCCTTTCCCCTGTAATATGCTGTTTCTTGCAAACTGTTGCTTATCGTTCACCGTTGGTTGGTTGTATTTCGTACGGTTTGATAAAATAGAGTGAACAGCACCTTTGGCATTCCTGTTCATGTTTGAGAGCTAGCTCTGAGGGAGCTAGATCAGTGTCAAGCAATCTCCACATGGTAATAAAGACTAACTTGGTGATGGGATACGGGTCTCTGTGGAGTTATTTCAATGGTGGCAAAAGTAAAGCACTCTCCTGAAGAAATTGGCTCACAATAGTCGTCTTTGAGTTGGGGGTAAGCAATTCCGGCATCATGCTTCTTTTGGGAAGCTCGTTCAATCCTGCCACCAAAGACTGGGCCTGGTATGTGGCCTGGTATGACATTGGGGCAGATGAAAAGCAATGAGTAATTCTCCTGCCAGCCCGTGGACCGCAGCTTTTTCGGTTATTAGGAGCCTACTTTCCCTGAAGCAGCAGATACTAAAACCTATCAAGAGCTGACAGATTTAATTAAGGAATATTATGACCCCCAGGCCTTCTCTAATTCTGAGAGACACTATCAGATATACTCGTCAATTCAAGAACCAGGGGAATCTGCATTGGGATTTTTGACTCGGTTAAGATGTCTGGCAGAGGCAGGTGACTTTGGTTTAATTTTTAATGAGATGTTGAGATACTGTTTGGTATGCGAGATTAATGATGTAACCGTGCAAAAGCACCCACTAGCTGAAGCCCAACTGGACTTCAAACAGGCACTGCAACTGGCTTTATTGTTGGAAAATACATCAAGTAGAGCCGACAAGTTGCAGGGTATTTTGATGAAAGTGGACACCCTCACTGGACGAACTGAGCTTGGGAAAAACCCACTTGAGTGAAGGCAATTGCATGTCCTGAACAAAGGGACTCTAGATCAGCCCACAGGGAAACCCCAAAACAAAGTCAAGCCTCTGCCAAATAGTTAACATTTTCTTCATGATCCAGGTCAGCAAGCCATTGAGGTTACAGCCAGTATGTGGACTCAAGACAGCAGTAGATTCCCACTAAGCCTGAATAGAGTAAGAGAATTCATAGGCTGGTACCCTGGGGAAAGCACATCTACATCTGGTTTGGAACAATTAAACAGCTTAGCAACATTCAAATCAGAACCAACCAAAATAAACATCTGGTTAAATAGTCACCCAGTTCTTATGGAGGTTGATACCAGTGCAGCCATTTCAGTGATAGCAGCAATACTCTTTAACAAAATTCCCTCCAGGCTCCAAACCTTACGTTTGCCCAAGACTTCAGATAGACTGAGAACCTATACCAGATTAAGGGTACAACTTCAGTTCCGATCTTGTATGGGAAGCAGCTGGTTCAGTTACCATTGATCGTAGTAAAAGGCTCAATCCAAGCTTGATGGAGTGAAATAGGTTGAGAAAGATTCACCCAGATTGGCTCAACATTTTTCAATTAGAAAATGGCTGCCTGAGTGAAGTCCTAATTAAATATCCAGATGTTTCCCAGGAAGGTGTAGAGACTATCAAAGAATCCAAGGCCACCTTGCATGTTGACCAGGAAGCAATTCCACGTTTCTACAAGGTCCGCCCAGTGCCTTTTGCCGTACGGGCAAGAGAGGAAGCAGAAATTAGGAGGCTGGGAAACGAAGGAATCATCAAACCGGTCCAGTTTGCGGAATGGGCAGCACCGGTCATACCAATGGTAAAACCCAATGAGTCAGTTCGCCTTTGTGGGGATTTCAAACAAATGGTAAATTGCTTTCCACAGCTGGATAAACAGCTAATCCCTCAGATAGAGAATTTATATGCAGAGCTGGCAGGGTGGGCTGTCTTTGACAAAGGCAGACATGTGCCATATGTACCTGCACCTGTGGTTAGATGATGATTCCCAGAAATATGCTACAATGAATGCCCATATGGAATTGTGTCAATGTATGAGACTGCCTTTTGAGGGATCATCAGCCTGAATAATGTTTCGACAGATGGTGGAGAACATTTTACGAAATCTACCCCAGGTCGCTATTTATCTGGACGAGGTGCTTATAACACGGAGAATAGCACAGAGCACTGAGATAACTTGGACATTGTCTTTAGATGTTTCTCACAGGTGGATATATACCTTAGAAGGGAAAAATGGGTGTTCCAGGCACCCCGAAGTGACCTCCTGAGGCTACAAAACCAACAGGATTGGGTTACACCCATTGGAAGATAAAGTGAGGGCGATTAAAGGAGCCCCAGCTCTCAAGTCTGTACAGAGCTTAGGCCTTTCCTTGGGTTGGTGAACTATTAAGGAAAATTCATACATAGTCTGGCCTCCATCTTGGCATCTTTGTGTCAACTCTTACAAAAAAGGATCAGCCTTGGAAATGTTTGTGTAACCAAGCCACAACTTTCAGGGAAGTGAAGAACCAGTTATCATCCTCTCAGTTGCTGGCACACTATGATCCCAAGTGAGATCAGGTATTGACATGCGATGCCTTCCTGCACAGCATCGGGGTAGTATTAGCTCAGAGGAGGAACTTTGGCTAATGCCGTGGGTAAATACACCCAGATAGTGAAGGAAGGTTTGGCGGTCGGATTTGGAGTCAGGAAGTTCTATTAATACCTTTACAGACTTAAATTTGTAATAATAACAGGCTATAAACCCCTACAAGGTCTGCTTAAAGAGGACAAGGCAATGCTGCCCCAAACCTCCAGGCTAAATTCAGCAGTGGGCTCTTGTACTAACTAAATATAATTACAAGTTGGAACCGCCATCCTTGAGGCCAAGTAGCAAATAGGGATCCTTTAAGCCACCTCCCACTGGCAGATGCACCACCGGTGGTAGAGGTAGACAACCCTTTATCCGAAATCCCGAAATCCAAAACATTCCGAAATCCAAAGGTTTTTTTTGTGAAGTTTTTTTTCTCATTAACAAGGTCATTTGGTGTGCAAACAGTTAACCCAACTCCACACCCACCCACTCGATGCGTGTCACTCAGATACAACATGGGGGGGGGGGGGTGTGGCCCAGCACTGATAGGCCTCAATTCTGTTTCAGGGCCTGTTTTACTCACAGTACGTCTGCGCTTCAGTAAGGTTTTTTAAAACTTCGCCATAGTACTGTCACTTATTCTGAAATTCGAAAAATGCTGAATTCCGAAAACCAGCTGGTCCTGAGCATTTCGGATAAAGGGTTGTGCGTCTGTACCACCACTGGAATGGTCTGTAATTGATTTTTATTTTTATCGACATACTTCCAGCCAGCTGACAATATCAGACTTTGGACGCAGAAACTGAAACAGCCGGTGGTACTGGGAGGAGACCCAAGGGCCATCACAACCAGAGCTGAAACCTTTCTGAACCCGGAGAGACCAGATCACAGTAGAGGACAGCATATCATTATGGGGAGCAAGACTGATTGTCCCGAGCAAAGGCCACCACCAGATACTGGCTGAAGTCCACCACGGGTTTCCAAAATGAAGATGCTGATGAGAAATTATGTCTGGTGGCTGGGATTGGATGCAGACGTAGTTGTGTTGGTGGGATAGTGCTCAGAGGGCCAAAACAGGCAAAAAGGTTTTGCCAGCAGCTCCCTACTTTCATGGGAATGGTCAGGTAAACCCAGGATGCGATTACATGTTGACTTTGCAGGTCCTTTCACAGGCTGAGTGTTTTTAGTCATTGTGGACACTCACTCCAAATGACTGGATGTGCATAGAGTTCATTCGTCAAACACAGGAGCGATGATAGAAAAACTGTGCACAGCTTTTGGAATAGACAGACTCTCCGAAATGTTGGTCACAGATAACAGGCCGTTGTTTACCAGCAGAGAATTTGGGTATTTCCTAAAGTCAAATGATATTGGTCATTTCAGGCCAGCTACATTCCATCCATTGTCCAATGGTCTAGCAGAAAGAGAAATCCAAACTTTGAAGGCAGGCTTAAAGAAACAGCCGAAACATTCACTTGATACCAAACTGTCCCAGTTTCTATTCAATTATAGGAGCATTCCTCATGCAACTACTGTTGCTAATGGGGAGAATACTCTACCCCGGGTTAAATCCAATCTTCCCAGATCTGGGGGTAGGGCAAACAGCATCAGGAACACCAGTGCCGGTCAAATTAGACAAACAGGCGAGAATTCAGGTAAACAATCAAGAGATCGGAGACAGACAGCAGGCAAGGTACAGTCAGGAAGGAGCAGAGGAGCAGACAGACAGACAAGAGGCAAACAAGAAACAAAGGTAAGAGACAGGCAGCAAACAACAGACAGAGAGACAACGTAAGGCTCAAACAGAGGGGGAGAGCCAGAGAGAAACACAGAGGGAGAGTCAGGGACAGGCAGAGAGGGAGGGTCAGGGATAGGCAGAGAGGGAGAGTCAGGGATAGACAGAGAGGGAGGTCAGGAATGACAGGCAGAGAGGGAGGGTCAGGGACAGGCAGAGAGGGAGAGTCAGGGATAGACAGAGAGGGAGGGTCAGGAATGACAGGCAGAGAGGGAGGGTCAGGGATAGGCAGAGAGGGAGAGTCAGGGATAGACAGAGAGGGAGGGTCAGGAATGACAGGCAGAGAGGGAGGGTCAGGGACAGGCAGAGAGGGAGAGTCAGGGACAGGTAGAGAGGGAGGATCAGGGACAGGCAGAGATAGAGAGTCAGGGACAGGCAGAGAGGGGGGATCAGGGACAGGCAGAGATAGAGAGTCAGGGACAGGCAGAGAGGGGGGATCAGGGATAGGCAGAAAGGGACAGAGAGGGACAGGCAGAGAGGGAGGATCGGCGACAGGCAGAAGGGAGGATCAGGGACAGGCAGAGAGGAAGGATCAGGGACAGGCAGAGAGGGAGAGTCAGAGACAGGCAGAACGGGGGAGTCAGGGACAGGCAGAAAGGGAGAGTTGGCAACAGGCAGAGAGGGAAAGTCAGGGATAGGTAGAGAGGGAGGATCAGGGACAGGCAGAGAGGGAGAGTCAGGGACAGGTAGAGAGGGAGGATCAGGGACAGGCAGAGATAGAGAGTCAGGGACAGGCAGAGAGGGGGGATCAGGGACAGGCAGAGATAGAGAGTCAGGGACAGGCAGAGAGGGGGGATCAGGGATAGGCAGAAAGGGACAGAGAGGGACAGGCAGAGAGGGAGGATCGGCGACAGGCAGAAGGGAGGATCAGGGACAGGCAGAGAGGAAGGATCAGGGACAGGCAGAGAGGGAGAGTCAGAGACAGGCAGAACGGGGGAGTCAGGGACAGGCAGAAAGGGAGAGTTGGCAACAGGCAGAGAGGGAAAGTCAGGGATAGGTAGAGAGGGAGGATCAGGGACAGGCAGAGAGGGAGAGTCAGGGACGGGCAGAGAGGGAGAGTCAGGGACGGGCAGAGAGGGAGAGCCAGGGAGAGGCAGAGAGGGAAGATCATGAACAGGCTGAGAGGGAGAGTCAGGGACAGGTAGTGAGGGAGGCTCAGGGACAGGCAGAGAGGGACAGTCATGGACAGGCTGAGAGGGAGGATCAGGGATAGGCAGAAAGGGACAGTCAGGGTTAGGCAGACAGGGAGGATCAGGGACAGGCAGAGAGGGAGAGGCACGGACAGGCAGAGAGGGAAGATCATGAACAGGCTGAGAGGGAGAGTCAGGGACAGGCATAGAGGGAGAGGCAGAGAGGGAGTCTCAGGGACAGGCCAAGCAGGACAGCCAGGGATAGGCAGAGAGGGAGAGTCATGGACAGTTGGAGAAAGAGAGTCAGGGACATGCAGAGATGGAGAGTCAGGGACATGCAGAGAGGGAGGATCAGGGACAGGCAGAGAGGGACGATCAGGGATACGCAGAGAGGGACGATCAGGGACAGGCAGAGAGGGTGAGTCGGGGACAGGCAGAGAGGGTGGATCAGGGACAGGCAGAGAGGGATGATCAGGGATAGGCAGAGAGGGACGATCAGGGATAGGCAGAGAGGGATGATCAGGGATAGGCAGAGAGGGACGATCAGGGACAGGCAGAGAGGGAGAGTCAGGGACAGGCAGAGATGGAGGATCACGGATAGACAGAGAGGGAGGATCAGGGACAGGCAGAGAGGGAGAGTCAGGGACAGGCAGAGAGGGAGAGTCAGGGACAGGCAGAGAGGGAGAGTCAAGGACAGGCAGCGAGGGGGGATCAGGGACAGGCAGAGAGGGAGAGTCAGGGACAGGCAGCGAGGGAGGATGAGGGACAGGCAGAGAGGGAGAGTCAGGGACAGGCAGAGAGGAGGGATCAGGGACAGGCAGAGAGGGAGAGTCAGGGACAGGCAGAGATGGAGGATCAGGGATAGGCAGAGAGGGAAGATCAGGGACAGGTAGAGAGGGAGGATAAGGGACAGACAGAGAGGGAGAGCCAGGGACAGGCAGTGAGGGAGGATCAGGGATAGTCAGAGAGGGAGGATTAGAGACAGATAGGGAGGGAGGGTCAGGGACAGAGAGAGGGACAGTCAGGGACGGGCTGAGAGGGAGAATCATGGACAGGCTGAGAGGGAGAGTCAGGGACAGGCAGAAAGGGAGAGTCAGGGACAGGCAGAAAGGGAGAGTCAGGGATAGGCAGAGAGGGAGAATCAGGGACAGGCAGAGAGGGAAGATCGGGGACAAGCAGAGAGGGGGGATCAGGTATAGGCAGAAAGGGACAGACAGGGACAGGCAGAGTGTGAGAGTCATGGACAGTCAGAGAGGGCGAGTCAGGGACATGCAGCGATGGTGAGTCAGGGACAGGCCGAGAGGGAGGATCGGGGACAGGCAGAGAGGGAGAGTCAGGGACAGGTAGAGAGGGAGGATCAAGGACAGGCAGAGAGCGAGAGTCTGGGACAGGCAGAGAGGTAGGATCAGGAACAGGCAGACAGGGAGAGGCAGAGAGGGAGTCTCAGGGACAGGCCGAGCAGGACAGTCAGGGATAGGCAGAGACGGACATTCAGGAATAGGCAGAGAGGGAGAGTCAGGGACAGGCAGAAAGGGAGAGTCAGGGACAGGCAGAAAGGGAGAGTCAGGGACAGGCAGAGAGGGAGGATCGGGGACAGGCAGAGAGGGAGGATCGGGGACAGGCAGAGAGGGAGGATCAAGGACAGGCAGAGAGCGAGAGTCTGGGACAGGCAGAGAGGTAGGATCAGGAACAGGCAGACAGGGAGAGGCAGAGAGGGAGTCTCAGGGACAGGCAGAGAGGGAGGATCGGGGACAGGCAGAAAGGGAGAGTCAGGGACAGGCAGAAAGGGAGAGTCAGGGACAGGCAGAGAGGGAGGATCGGGGACAGGCAGAGAGGGAGGATCGGTGAAAGGCAGAGAGGGAGGATCGGTGAAAGGCAGAGAGGGAAAGTTAGGGAAGGGCAGAGAGGGAGAGTCAGGGACGGGCAGAGAGGGAGAGTCAGGGACGGGCAGAGAGGGAAGGTCAGGGACAGGCAGAAAGGGAGAGTCAGGGACAGGCAGAGAGGGAGGGTCAGGGACAGGCAGAGAGAGAGGGTCAGGGACAGGCAGAGAGAGAGAGTCAGGGACAGGCAGAGAGGGAGGGTCAGGGACAGGTAGAGAGGGAGGGTCAGGGACAGGTAGAGAGGGAGAGTTAGGGACAGGCAGAGATAGAGGATCGGGGACAGGCAGAGAGGGAGGATCGGGGACAGGCAGAAAGGGAGAGTCAGGGACAGGCAGAGAGGGAGGATCGGGGACAGGCAGAGAGGGAGGATCGGGGACAGGCAGAGAGGGAGGATCGGGGACAGGCAGAGAGGGAGAGTCAGGGACAGGCAGAGAGGGAGGATCAGGGACAGGCAGAGAAGGAGGATCAGGGACAGGCAGAGAAGGAGGATCAGGGACAGGCAGAGAGGGAGGGTCAGGGACAGGCAGAGAGAGAGGGTCAGGGACAGGTAGAGAGGGAGAGTCAGGGACGGGCAGAGAGGGAGGATCAGGGACGGGCAGAGAGGGAGGATCAGGGACAGGCAGAGAGGGAGGGTCAGGGACGGGCAGAGAGGGAGAGTCAGCGACAGGTTGAGAAGGAAAATCAGGAACAGGTTGAAAGTGAGAGTCAGGGACAGGTAGAGAGGGAGGGTCAGGGACAGGCAGAGAGAGAGGGTCAGGGACAGGCCGAGAGAGAGAGTCAGGGACAGGCAGAGAGGGAGGGTCAGGGACAGGCAGAAAGGGAGAGTCAGGGACAGGTAGAGACAGAGGGTCAGGGACAGGTAGAGAGGGAGAGTTAGGGACAGGCAGAGATAGAGGTTCAGGGACAGGCAGAAAGGGAAGATCAGGGACAGGCACAGAGGAAGGATCGGGGACAGGCAGAAAGGGAGAGTCAGGGACAGGCAGAAAGGGAGGATCGGGGACAGGCAGAGAGTGAGGATCGGGGACAGGCAGAGAGGGAGGATCGGGGACAGGCAGAGAGGGAGGATCAGGGACAGGCAGAGAGGGAGGATCAGGAAAAGGCAGCGAGGGAGGATCAGGGACAGGCAGAGAGGGAGGATCAGGGACAGGCAGAGAGGGAGGATCAGGGACGGGCAGAGATGGAGGATCAGGGACAGGCAGAGAGGGAGGATCAGGGACGGGCAGAGAGGGAGGATCAGGGATGGGCAGAGAGGGAGGATCAGGGACAGGTAGAGAGGGAGGGTCAGGGACAGGCAGAGAGAGAGGGTCAGGGACAGGCAGAGAGAGAGGGTCAGGGACAGGCAGAGAGAGAGAGTCAGGGACAGGCAGAGAGGGAGGTTCAGGGACAGGCAGAAAGGGAGAGTCAGGGACAGGTAGAGAGGGAGAGTTAGGGACAGGCAGAGATAGAGGATTGGGGAGAGGCAGAAAGGGAAGATCAGGGACAGGCAGGGAGGGAGCATCGGGGACAGGCAGAAAGGGAGAGTCAGGGACAGGCAGAAAGGGAGGATCGGGGACAGGCAGAGAGGGAGGATCGGGGACAGGCAGAGAGGGAGGATCGGGGACAGGCAGAGAGGGAGAGTCAGGGTCAGACAGAGAGGGAGGATCAGGGACAGGCAGAGAGGGAGGATCAGGGACGGGCAGAGAGGGAGGATCAGGGACGGGCAGAGAGGGAGGATCAGGGACAGGTAGAGAGGGAGGGTCAGGGTCAGGCAGAGAAAGAGGGTCAGGGACAGGCAGAGAGAGAGAGTCAGGGATAGGTAGAGAGGGAGAGTTAGGGACAGGCAGAGATAGAGGATCGGGGACAGGCAGAAAGGGAAGATCGGGGACAGGCAGAAAGGGAAGATCAGGGACAGGCAGAGAGGGAGGATCGGGGACAGGCAGAAAGGGAGAGTCAGGGACAGGCAGAAAGGGAGGATCGGGGACAGGCAGAGAGGGAGGATCGGGGACAGGCAGAGAGGGAGAGTCAGGGACAGGCAGAGAGCGAGGATCAGGGACAGGCAGAGAGGGAGGATCAGGGACGGGTAGAGAGGGAGGATCAGGGACAGGTAGAGAGGGAGGGTCAGGGACAGGCAGAGAGAGAGGGTCAGGGACAGGTAGAGAGGGAGAGTTAGGGACAGGTAGAGATAGAGGATCGGGGACAGGCAGAAAGGGAAGATCAGGGACAGGCAGAGAGGGAGGATCGGGGACAGGCAGAAAGGGAGAGTCAGGGACAGGCAGAAAGGGAGGATCGGGGACAGGCAGAGAGGGAGGATCGGGGACAGGCAGAGAGGGTGGATCGGGGACAGGCAGAGAGGGAGAGTCAGGGACAGGCAGAGAGGGAGGATCGGGGACAGGCAGAGAGGGAGGATCGGGGACGGGCAGAGAGGGAGAGTCAGGGACAGGCAGAGAGGGAGGATCAGGGACGGGCAGAGAGGGAGGATCAGGGACGGGCAGAGAGGGAGGATCAGAGACGGGCAGAGAGGGAGGATCAGGGAAAGGCAGAGAGGGAGAGTCAGGGACGGGCAGAGAGGGAGGATCAGGGACAGGCAGAGAGGGAGAGTCAGGGACGGGCAGAGAGGGAGGTTCAGGGACGGGCAGAGAGGGAGGATCAGGGACGGGCAGAGAGGGAGGATCAGGGACGGGCAGAGAGGGAGGATCAGGGACGGGCAGACAGGGAAGATCAGGGAAAGGCAGAGAGGGAGAGTCAGGGACGGGCAGAGAGGGAGGATCAGGGACGGGCAGAGAGGGAGAGTCAGGGACGGGCAGAGAGGGAGGTTCAGGGACGGGCAGAGAGGGAGGATCAGGGACGGGCAGAGAGGGAGGATCAGGGACGGGCAGAGAGGGAGGATCAGGGACGGGCAGAGAGGGAGGATCAGGGACAGGCAGAAAGGGAGCATCAGGGAAAGGCAGCGAGGGAGGATCAGGGACGGGCAGAGTGGGAGGATCAGGGACGGGCAGAGAGGGAGAGTCAGGGACGGGCAGAGAGGGAGAGTCAGGGACGGGCAGAGAGGGAGGATCAGGGACAGGTAGAGAAAGAGGGTCAGGGACAGGCAGAGAAAGAGGGTCAGGGACAGGCAGAGAGAGAGAGTCAGGGACAGGTAGAGAGGGAGAGTTAGGGACAGGCAGAGATAGAGGATCGGGGACAGGCAGAAAGGGAAGATCGGGGACAGGCAGAAAGGGAAGATCAGGGACAGGCAGAGAGGGAGGATCGGGGACAGGCAGAAAGGGAGAGTCAGGGACAGGCAGAAAGGGAGGATCGGGGACAGGCAGAGAGGGAGAATCGGGGACAGGCAGAGAGGGAGGATCGGGGACAGGCAGAGAGGGAGAGTCAGGGACAGGCAGAGAGCGAGGATCAGGGACAGGCAGAGAGGGAGGATCAGGGACGGGCAGAGAGGGTGGATCAGGGACAGGTAGAGAGGGAGGGTCAGGGACAGGCAGAGAGAGAGGGTCAGGGACAGGTAGAGAGGGAGAGTTAGGGACAGGTAGAGATA
This sequence comes from Chiloscyllium punctatum, assembly GCF_047496795.1. Taxonomy (NCBI): domain Eukaryota; kingdom Metazoa; phylum Chordata; class Chondrichthyes; order Orectolobiformes; family Hemiscylliidae; genus Chiloscyllium; species Chiloscyllium punctatum. The sequence continues at coordinate 46,003,531 of NC_092745.1, read as the reverse complement.
GAGGATCGGGGACAGGCAGAAAGGGAAGATCAGGGACAGGCAGAGAGGGAGGATCGGGGACAGGCAGAAAGGGAGAGTCAGGGACAGGCAGAAAGGGAGGATCGGGGACAGGCAGAGAGGGAGAGTCAGGGACAGGCAGAGAGGGAGGATCGGGGACAGGCAGAGAGGGAGAGTCAGGGACAGGCAGAGAGGGAGGATCGGGGACAGGCAGAGAGGGAGGATCGGGGACGGGCAGATAGGGAGAGTCAGGGACAGGCAGAGAGGGAGGATCAGGGACGGGCAGAGAGGGAGGATCAGGGACGGGCAGAGAGGGAGGATCAGAGACGGGCAGAGAGGGAGGATCAGGGAAAGGCAGAGAGGGAGAGTCAGGGACGGGCAGAGAGGGAGGATCAGGGACAGGCAGAGAGGGAGAGTCAGGGACGGGCAGAGAGGGAGGTTCAGGGACGGGCAGAGAGGGAGGATCAGGGACGGGCAGAGAGGGAGGATCAGGGACGGGCAGAGAGGGAGGATCAGGGAAAGGCAGAGAGGGAGGATCAGGGACAGGCAGAGAGGGAGGATCAGGGACGGGCAGAGAGGGAGAGTCAGGGACGGGCAGAGAGGGAGAGTCAGGGACGGGCAGAGAGGGAGGATCAGGGACGGGCAGAGAGGGAGGATCAGGGACGGGCAGAGAGGGAGGATCAGGGACAGGCAGAAAGGGAGCATCAGGGAAAGGCAACGAGGGAGGATCAGTGACGGGCAGAGTGGGAGGATCAGGGACGGGCAGAGAGGGAGAGTCAGGGACGGGCAGAGAGGGAGAGTCAGGGACGGGCAGAGAGGGAGAGTCAGGGACGGGCAGAGAGGGAGGATCAGGGACGGGCAGAGAGGGAGGGTCGGGGACAGGCAGAGAGGGAGGATTGGGGACAGGCAGACAGGGAGGATCGGGGACAGGCAGAGAGGGAGGATCGGGGACAGGCAGAGAGGGAGAGTCAGGGACAGGCAGAAAGGGAGAATCAGGGAAAGGCAGCGAGGGAGGATCAGGGACGGGCAGAGAGGGAGGATCAGGGACGGGTAGAGAGGGAGGGTCGGGGACAGGCAGAGAGGGAGGATTGGGGACAGGCAGACAGGGAGGATCGGGGACAGGCAGAGAGGGAGGATCGGGGACAGGCATAGAGGGAGAGTCCGGGACAGGCAGAGAGGGAGGATCAGGGACAGGCAGAGAGGGAGGATCAGGGACGGGCAGAGAGGGAGGATCAGGGACAGGTAGAGAGGGAGGGTCAGGGACAGGCAGAGAGAGAGGGTCAGGGACAGGTAGAGAGGGAGAGTTAGGGACAGGTAGAGATAGAGGATCGGGGACAGGCAGAAAGGGAAGATCAGGGACAGGCAGAGAGGGAGGATCGGGGACAGGCAGAAAGGGAGAGTCAGGGACAGGCAGAAAGGGAGGATCGGGGACAGGCAGAGAGGGAGGATCGGGGACAGGCAGAGAGGGAGAGTCAGGGACAGTCAGAGAGGGAGGGTCGGGGACGGGCAGAGAGGGAGAGTCAGGGACAGGCAGAGAGAGAGGGTCAGGGACAGGTTGAGAAGGAAAATCAGGAACAGGTTGAAAGTGAGAGTCAGGGACAGGTAGAGAGGGAGGGTCAGGGACAGGCAGAGAGAGAGGGTCAGGGACAGGCAGAGAGAGAGGGTCAGGGACAGGCAGAGAGAGAGGGTCAGGGACAGGCAGAGAGAGAGAGAGTCAGGGACAGGCAGTGAGGGAGGGTCAGGGACAGGCAGAAAGGGAGAGTCAGGGACAGGTAGAGAGGGAGGGTCAGGGACAGGCAGAGGGAGAGGGTCAGGGACAGGCAGAGAGAGAGAGAGTCAGGGACAGGCAGAGAGGGAGGGTCAGGGACAGGTAGAGATTGAGAGTCAGGGACAGGCAGAGATAGAGGATCGGGGACAAGCAGAAAGGGAAGATCAGGGACAGGCAGAGAGGGAGGATTGGGGACAGGCAGAAAGGGAGAGTCAGGGACAGGCAGAAAGGGAGAGTCAGGGACAGGTAGCGATGGAGAGTCAGGGACAGGCAGAAAGGGAGGATCAGGGACAGCAGAAAGGGAGCATCAGGGAAAGGCAGCGGGGGAGGATCAGGGACAGGCAGAGAGGGAGGATCAGGGACGGGCAGAAAGGGAGAGTCAGGGACAGGTAGAGAGGGAAGGTCAGGGACAGGTAGAGAGTGAGAGTTAGGGACAGGCAGAGATAGAGGATCGGGGACAGGCAGAAAGGGAGGATCGGGGACAGGCAGAGAGGGAGGATCGGGGACAGGCAGAGAGGGAGGATCGGGGACAGGCAGAGAGGGAGAGTCAGGGACAGGCAGAGAGGGAGGATCAGGGACAGGCAGAGAGGGAGGATCAGGGACAGGCAGAAAGGGAGAGTCAGGGACAGGTAGAGAGGGAGGGTCAGGGACAGGTAGAGAGGGAGAGTTAGGGACAGGCAGAGATAGAGGATCGGGGACAGGCAGAAAGGGAGGATCGGGGACAGGCAGAGAGGGAGGATCGGGGACAGGCAGAGAGGGAGAGTCAGGGACAGGCAGAGAGGGAGGATCAGGGACAGGCAGAGAGGGAGGGTCAGGGACAGGCAGAAAGGGAGAGTCAGGGACAGGTAGAGAGGGAGGGTCAGGGACAGGTAGAGAGGGAGAGTTAGGGACAGGCAGAGATAGAGGATCGGGGACAGGCAGAGAGGGAGGATCGGGGACAGGCAGAGAGGGAGAGTCAGGGACAGGCAGAGAGGGAGGATCAGGGACAGGCAGAGAGGGAGGATCAGGGACAGGCAGAGAGGGAGGATCAGGGACGGGCAGAGAGGGAGGATCAGGGACGGGCAGAGAGGGAGGATCAGGGACGGGCAGAGAGGGAGGGTCGGGGACGGGCAGAGAGGGAGGGTCGGGGACAGGCAGAGAGGGAGGATCGTGGACAGGCAGAGAGGGAGAGTCAGGGACAGGCAGAAAGGGAGGATCAGGGACGGGCAGAGAGGGAGGATCAGGGACAGGTAGAGAGGGAGGGTCAGGGACAGGCAGAGAGAGCGGGTCAGGGACAGGCAGAGAGAGAGGGTCAGGGACAGGCAGAGAGAGAGAGTCAGGGACAGGCAGAGAGGGAGGATCGGGGACAGGCAGAGAGGGAGGATCGGGGACAGGCAGAAAGGGAGGATCGGGGACAGGCAGAAAGGGAGGATCGGGGACAGGCAGAGAGGGAGGATCGGGGACAGGCAGAGAGGGAGGATCAGGGACAGGCAGAGAGGGAGGATCAGGGACAGGCAGAGAGGGAGGATCAGGGACGGGCAGAGAGGGAGGATCAGGGACAGTTAGAGAGGGAGGGTCAGGGACAGGCAGAGAGAGAGGGTCAGGGACAGGCAGAGCGAGAGAGTCAGGGACAGGCAGAGAGGGAGAGTCAGGGACAGGTAGAGATGGAGTGTCAGGGACAGGTAGAGAGGGAGAGTTAGGGACAGGCAGAGATAGAGGATCGGTGACAGGCAGAAAGGGAAGATCAGGGACAGGCAGAGAGGGAGGATCGGGGACAGGCAGAAAGGGAGAGTCAGGGACAGGCAGAAAGGGAGGATCGGGGACAGGTAGAGAGGGAGAGTCAGGGACAGGCAGAGAGGGAGGATCGGGGACAGGCAGAGAGGGAGGATCGGGGACAGGCAGAGAGGGAGGATCGGGGACGGGCAGAGAGGGAGAGTCAGGAACAGGCAGAGAGGGAGAGTCAGGAACAGGCAGAGAGGGAGGATCAGGGACGGGCAGAGAGGGAGGATCAGGGACGGGCAGAGAGGGAGGGTCGGGGACGGGCAGAGAGGGAGGGTCGGGGACAGGCAGAGAGGGAGGATCGTGGACAGGCAGAGAGGGAGAGTCAGGGACAGGCAGAAAGGGAGGATCAGGGACAGGCAGAGAGGGAGAATCAGGGAAAGGCAGCGAGGGAGGATCAGGGACAGACAGGGAGAGTCAGGGACAGGCAGGGAACATTGGAGCAAAGATGAAAGAGAAAATGTCAGGGACAGTTAGAGAGAGAAAGAGAGGGCCTGGGACAGGCAGACAGGTTGACTGAGAAGTAAAGAGGGTCACAGATTTTCACACTGTCACAACACTAAACCTCAGGACAGTGACAGTCACGTCAATGGCATAAGTATCCCAAAGTGGCAGCAGCAGCAGGAACAGGAGATTTCCTTTGGGTGACGAGTATTTCAGGTAATCGTGTTGGACAGGGACAGTGAGGTGAGTTTGCAAACCTCCTGGTGTTGATCAGTTAGCTCATGGCTGGGTGAGTTGTAGTGTAAATGTTACCTCCATGGCAAATAGTACAGAAACTGATCGTTCCCAGCTAATCAGGGGAGAAGTACAGAACATCAAACCCAATCTGTGCAACCAGCACTGAATCATACCAAGCAGCTAATACTCAGAGAGAAGTAACAGATGAAAACAGTTAATAACAACTAAAACACAGCAATGGTTTCTCAAAGAGAAATCATATCTCCATTAATAATAGCCTGTATTGATATAGTAACTTTAGGGAGGTGTGGGTCTTAGAGTAGAGGAGAGGTGACAGAGGGGATTCCCAGTGTTTAGCAATTGACGAGCTGAAGGATGGTGGAATGATGATAAACAAGCAGCAGAATTGGAGGAACGGTGGATCTGGATGCTTTTTGGTGGGTGTGGAATTGAGATGGACTAAAGAAATAGGGAGGAAGGTGAAGCGATGGGCTGCTTTGTAGACACGACTGAGGAACCCAGAAACAAAAGCATTGCTCAGGCCCGAAAGCACAGGCGCTGATGGCTGGACAGGAGTCAGTATGAGTTGGCATCCAGAAATTTTACGGACAGAAGGAATGGTAGGTTCGGAAGCCCAGATCAGAGCCTGAACTCTCGAAAGGAAGGAAGTGCAAGACAGCAGCTGAAATGAAGAACCACTTAGTTTTTTTCCGATTGGTGCATTGGTGAAGGTTACAGACTAGTGAGGACCTGTGGAGTCAGTTAAATCCAGCCTCAGAGTGAGTGACACGGTGTTGGGTTTGGAGTGTGGAGCTGGTGGAATGCCTTTTCTGTGCTGAAAACTGCAGCTGATTCATAACGTTTGTAAAGGTGTGCTGTACAACAGTGATATTACATACGGTGGTCCAGAATGGTTTCTTCTCATGTAGCACACGAGGTACTCATTACAGCTACCCTGAACGGACAAAGTACAGTCACATTTTAAACAGTGTGTACAGTCCAAGAGGGTTCATCCAGTTTTCAGTTTCACAGCATATGGTGGTATCCATGCTCCTCTACCCTTACATCAGATCATCCTGACCTCCGCCCACACTACCAGCAGGACCCACTGCTGTGATGGCACTGTGGGGGTATCCACGGGGCTCTGGGGGGTAGAGTGGGGGTCATTGGGCTCTGGGGGAGGGGAGTAGGGGCCATTGGGTTCTGGGGGAGAGAGTGGGGGCCATTGGGCTCTGGAGGCGTAGGGTTGGGGGCCATTGGGCTCTGGGGGGGGGGGGGGGGGGTAGAGTGGGGGCCATCCATAGGAGGGAGCTTCTTTCTAGGTCAGTGTAAGAAATAGAACACAGGCCCCTTGCTCTCACTCCCCTCCCAGCACATAACCGAGCTGAAATAGTGAGAGATTCCGGACAAAATCAGACAAGCAATTGATCAGGTCTGAGATAAGACAGGTTGAAATACTGGGGGAGAGAAACCATGAAACAATGTGATGATTTAATGGTGTTCCCTACGTGCTGGTGAGATTAATGACAGAATAGTCCACACCTACCTCAATAGCATTTGAGGACACTGAGGCTCAATTTGTTAATTAAGTTCATGCTTGTCGTAACACAGAGGTCAGATATCTGCCATTAATCTTGTGATTTTGATAGAAAGAAGGATAACTGAGATGGTTTGGCATCTTGGATTAATTTTGATATGAAGCAGGAACATCTTAGTCAATTATTTATGACAATGTTGTAAGATTAATTTCCCGTTGATAATTGTGTTTATAAATCAATTGCACACATTCCAAAGTGACAGGCATTTAAAGCATGGGTTGGAGACAGTGTTGTACACCAACCATTCCTGTGAAAGCACCTTTTTCTTATTTCTCAGTGAATTCGAGAACTTGCATTTAAATAGCACTGTTCATAATCTGACGAGGTTTCACGGGACCTCTCCAGCAAGCACAGTCCTTGTGAAACATGGTCACAGTTGTATTATAGAAAAATGTAACACAATCCCCCTTTCCCATTTTTCTGTCTCTTACTGTTAGGGAATGACACCAGGTTATAGTCCAACAGGCTTACTGGAGATAACAAGTTTTTGGAGTGCTGTCCTTATGTCAGGTGAAGTGAAGAGGGAACCCAGGCACAAACTTTATAATCAGACTGATCAAAAAATCACACACAGGGTGTGAGTGGATTGTCGACAGCCTGAATAATAGGTCTCTGTGGGTGATCAAGAGTGTCAGATGGTGTGAGTAAAGTATCAACAGCTGAAAACAAGTGAAGAGATGACCTCTAATCTGATTAATTGAAGCAGTGAGATAATTACAAAAAATTAAAAGTGAGGTGGTGTTGGAGACAAACCAAATGACAGGAATAACATGATAGGTATCAGAATCACATGCTAAGGGTCAAACCAAAGTAACAAGTAATTTCCAAAACTGTACAAATTAATTTAGGGAGAGATCATAGCAAGTTACCCCCTCAGCATTGCACTCCCTCAACACTGCAGTCCCTCAGCGCCGACTTCCTCAACACTGCAGTCCCTTAGCACCAACTTCCTCAACACTGCAGTCCCTCAGCGCCGACTTCCTTAACACTGCAGTCCCTTAGCACCAACTTCCTCAACACTGCACTCCCCCAGCACTAAACCTCCTCAGCACTGCACTCATTCAGCACCACACTACCCTCAGCACTGCACCCCCTCAGCACCGCCTTTCCTCACCACTGCACTCCCTCAGCACCGCACTCCCTCAGCACCAAACCTCCTCAGCACTGCACTCCCTCAGCATCATGCCATCTCAGCACTGTACTCGCTCAGCACCATAGACCCCCAGCACTTCCCTCCCTCAGTCCCACACCTCCTCAGCATCATGATCCCTCAGAACCGCACTCCCTCAGCATCCACACTCCCTCAGCAACCACACTCCCTCAGCACGGCATTCCCTCAGTATGACTCCCTCAGCACTGCATCCCCCCAGCACTGCGCCCCCCAGCACTGCACTCCCCCAGCACTGCACCCCCTCAGCACCACAGTCCCCCAGCACTGCACTCCCCCAGCACTGCACCCCCTCAGCACTGCACTCCCCCAGCACTGCACCCCTCAGCACCGGGACTTCTTCACCACTGCACTCCCTCAGCACCAAACCTCCTCAGCACCGCACTCATTCAGCACTGCATTCCCTCAGCACCGCACTCCCTCAGCACCGAGCCTCCTTAGCACTGCACTCATTCAGCACCACACTACCCTCAGCACTGCACTCCCCCAGCACTGCACCCCCTTAGCACTGAACTCCCTCTGCACTGCACCCCCTCAGCACCACAGTCCCTCAACACTGCACTCCACCAGCACTTCACCCCCTCAGCACTTCACCCCCTCAGCACTGCACCCCCTCAGCACTGCACCCCCCCAGCACTGCACCCCCCCAGCACTGCACCCCCCCAGCACTGCACCCCCCAACACTGCACCCCCCCAGCACTGCACCCCCTCAGCACTGCACCCCCTCAGCACTGCACCCCCTCAGCACTGAACTCCCTCTGCACTGCATCCCTTCAGCATTGCACTCCTTCAGCACTGCACTCCCCCAGCACTGCACACCCTCAGCACTGCACACCCTCAGCACTGCACACCCACAGCACTGCACTCCCCCAGCACTGCACCCCCCAGCACTGCGCCCCCTCAGCACTGCACCCCCTCAACACTGCACCTCCTCAACACTGCACTCCCTCTGCACTGCACCCCTTCAGCATTGCACTCCCTCAACACTGCACCCCCTCGGCACTGCAGAGGATGATGGTTGTGGTTGCTGGAGGCCAATCATCTCAGTCTCTGGACGTTACTGTGGGGGTTCTTCATCGATCTCCAGCTGCTTCAGCAATGACCTTCCCTCCATCAAAAGGTCAGGCATGAGGATGTTTGCTGATGACGACACAGTGCTCAGTACTAAGTGTAATTCCTCAGACACAGAAACAGTCCATGCTCAAATGCAGCAAGACTTAGAGGATTTGGCAATTGACATTTGTGTCACATAAATACCAGGCAATGACCAACCTCAGCAGGAGAGACTCAAACCATCACCCCTTGATATTCAAAACATTAATCACTGAATCTTCTGTTTCAAATGCTGGGGGTTGCTATTGACCAGAATCTGAACTGGAGCACCTAAATAAAGCCTGTCCACTATCTACAGGGCACAGTCAGGAGTGCTTTGAGATTCTCTTCACTTGCCTGGATGAATGCAGCTCCAACAATGCTCAGGAAACGCAACACCACCCAGGGCAAAGTTTGACTCGCACCCCACCCAGCAACCTAAGCATTATCTCCCTTTACCCCATGAACACATCTACAGTGTGAACCATCGACAAGATGCACTCCAACAGCACAGTCAAGTTTCTTCAAAAGCATCCTTCATAACAGTGACCCCCTAACACCCAAAAAAGCTAAGCACAGCAGGTTGGGAATGGTACCAACTGCAAGTTGCCCTCCAAGTCACATACCATTCCTTACCTGGAAAGATATTCACTGTTCCTTCATAAACACTTGCTCAAACTCCTGGAATTCTGTATCAGCTTCTGTATCGTGTGGTATTGTTACGTCCCAGCTGGTCATAATACTGGACAAATCAGATTGCAAGGTGAAAGCTGGCTCGAGAGACTATATAAAGTTTATTTTTGCAATTTGGTTACCTAATGGTCAGTCTTTGAACATTTTCACACTAAATCGCCTGTATAATTTCAACAAAAGAGAATAGATAAACACCCCAAAAAAACTGAGTTATATAGGACAATTTGGAAAGAGCCTATCATAAACAACAAAAAGAAAAATTGTTTCTCACTTTTTTCTCACTTAATAAGAATCTTTGCAGACACTCAGGCCTGGTCAAATATCACTCCTATCTTTGCACTGTAACTGATAAGGTTGCATGTGTTTCCTTTTGGTTACTTTATACATATTTTTCAGTGTGATTCTCTCTATCCATCCCCAAGGCACACAGAGATGGGCTGATTTTCCTCACTGAGATCTAAGGGCTTTTTCACAGTTACTTCATCCAATTTGATGGTGAGAAACAACACAACTACCAATCCGGATAGAACATTCTGTATCAGACCTGCTTCCAGCCTCTGACCTTCCCAAAAGGGGAAGCTCAATATTCTAAGCTTTCCAGCAATTATCCCACCAAAAGGTTTGTCTAGTCATTTAGCTTAAGTCACATGATTTATTGGAAATGCTGTTTTCACTTAATGCAAAAGTTGAGTCTCTGTTTCTTAAAAAAAACCTGCTTTACAGAACTGAAAACCAAAAACGTACTCACTCCATAACCTCACTGTCTTTGCCAGGACATTAACGCATATTGACAGGTCAAGCAATAGCTGACTGGTAACTCAGATGTGGTTCTTAAATGAAGTCTGTTGGACCAGGTGAGTAATAGACAGAACTTTATAATGTGGTATGTGTGCCTCCTTCTCTCACATCAAGTTACACTATGATTCTTCGCTCCCCGGTCTCCCCCTTGTGCACACAGCTGTAGAAATCACCGTCAGCACTTTGAAAATGCTGACCTAGCTGTTTTGTTTAGCTGCTCCTGCAATGCCCCCTCCCAAAACTGATCATTTCTCCACCCCCATCTAACAGGGTGGAACCGTTACCAATCATCTCCCCCTCCCACCCCAAGAACACCCTTCTTTACAATAGCAATGTTCTAGAGGCATCTTGACAGATACACAAATAGGCAGAGGATAGAGGGATGTGGACTGTGTGGAGGCAATTAGTTTTTAGTTTAGAAAGACTTCATGTATGTTGCCATTGTCTTGGTGGGCCAAAGGGTCTGTTCTTGAGCTGTACTGCACTTTGTTCTTTCAGTTTTGTTAAATGAGTGAGCCAGGCAGAAGTGGAAGTAAAACACAAGCTTACTGCCAGAAAAATAAAACTAGAGCTTAATAAAAGCTGAGGACCATTGTGTTGTCAGTTGGCTCATATCTCGATCTTTCCTATTACGTATTTGATTTAATTATATGCTGACGCACACAGCGCAGGATTGTATTTTGAAGATAACCTGCAAAATGAAAATTGAGAAGCAGGTCATTCAGTTCAGTGTGTGTGCGTGCGCGCCAACTCTCTGCCTGAGCAATTCACAAGTCAAGCCATTGTCCTGCTCCCTGTCTCCCCATAGAACGTAGAACAGTACAGCACAGGAATGGACCCTACAATGTTGTGCCAAACATGACACCAAATTAAACTCTTGCACATTTATGTGCTTATCTATAAGTCCCTTAAACACCCCTATTGTATCTGCGTCCAGCACTATCCCTGACAGCGTATTCCAGACTCCTATCACTCCCTGTGTAAAAACACTTGCCCCTCATATCTCCTTTGAACTTTCCCCTTAAATGCATGACCCCTTATAGTAGACGGTTCAACTCTAGAAAAAAGATTCTGACATCTGCATCTCATAATTGTAAGGACTTGGAGAAAGTCTCCCCTCAGCCTCCACTGCTCCAGACAAAACAACCTTGGACTGTCCAGCCTCTCTTTGTTGCTCATGCCCTCTCATCCAGGCAGGGTAAACCTCTTCTGCATCGCTCCAAAGCCTCCACATCCTTCCTGTAATGTGGTGACCAGAATTGAATGCAGTACTCTATGTGTGGCCTAACCAAAGACTTACAAAGCCATAACATGCCATCTTTGTAACCCTCTATCTCCCTCCGTCACATGTCTATCCAACCTTGATTAAAAAGCTGCAAAGATCTCAGCCTTTAGTCAAATTCTGCACCAGAAGTGCTCCATGTTTCAAAGTCTCTTCCATCGAAATGGTTTTAACTGGAGGATCATTTATATCTCCCCAAATCAAAACGGAGGTTGTGGTTTCAAGCCTCCAGATGTCCCACATCCCCTAACTGTTGATAAGTTACTGTTGAAGTGCACTTATTGTCCTCCTCTAAAGGGAATATAACAGCCAATTTTCAAGGATGCCACAAGCACTACTGAGGAGCGAATGTAACTGATGTTAACTGAATTTTGCCAAGACATGACAATACAGCTCTACCATTGAATTTTTTTAAAGCAATCCGAACAACAAATTATGCTTGAAAGCAAAATAATGTCCCTCCCCCTAATTTACTCCTTGAAAACATTCATTATTTCAAAAACTCTAATTTCTAAAACAAATGATACTATTGACCTTTCAGTAGCTTTTCCTACTTGCATAAACATTTGCAGGGAATCAACATACTTAAAATCAGAGTGGCATGAAGCTGTACAATATACAGGGGTGACCCCCGTATCCATGGGTCCGGTTTCCGCTGTTTCAGTTACCCGTGGGTTACCGCAGCCTGAACATATAACAGGGAACATTCCAGAACCAGAGACCAGGGGGCTGCTGGGAAGGTATGATTCCCATTTAAATGAATGGGTTCACACTGACCTGTGGTTTCAAGCTTCCACTGGAGGTCTTGGAGCATATCCCCGGCGGAATAAGGGAGACTACTGTACTGTCATTTTATAAATTTAAACTTTAAAACAAGTAGATGGATTAGGAGTTAATTTCTGCAAATGAAGCTTTTTAAAGGGTCTTAAGATTTTAAAGTTTTTTTGGTTTTTTTAAGATTCATAAAAAGGCAATTTTTTTTAACAGGGAGAGTGGTTAGTGTGTGGAATGAACTTCCTGAGAAAGTGTTGGATGTAGGTACAGTTACAATGTTTAAAGCACATTCAGATAGGTATGTGAGTAGGAAAGGTTTGGAGGGGTAGGAGCCAGGAGCAGGCAGGTGGGACTAGTTTAGTTTGGAAAGATGGTTGTCATGGACTGGTTGGACCGAAGGGTGTGTTCCCATGCTGTATGACTCTACAAATCTCCGATTCCATGTCACAAAGTCTTTTGAATTATTGACCTTAATACACCACTTCAAAATAAAGCATGTGATTCATTTAAGTGCTTAGCAGGATTCTAGTGGTGTTAATAGATTAAACATTTATACTGCTGAGTTTGCAACAGAGAAAATAGACAAGAGGCCATGAGTTCAGTTTTGAATTTTGTTAAGAAGAATCAAGAGTTCTCTCCAGGAGAATAGTTTCTTCCTCGCAGAAGGGCTTCAGTCTGAGAAATCTCCAATCTGAGAGGTTCTGGAGCAAGTTCCAATCTGTCAGAAGTGACAAAATGGTTTAGAACTGGAATGGTATGAGAAATCTGACTGAAGAATGGAAACCAAAAAGTCTGGTTTAAATAATAAATGAAAGAATTGAGTTCAGAGTGATATTTCTGTGGAATTGATTACCTGTAATGGTTATTGTCGAAGATTGAAATTTTGTTTTGCAGTTTATGTTGAGATCTTTCTGAACAGTCAGAAATGTGGGGCTTGTTTTGTTTAGTCTAATAAAAGTGTGTGATTTCATTAAACAACATTGACAATCTTGTCTGAATATATTCAGTGATTAACCTTTACAGTAACCAAGTGCACAAAATTCAATTGATGAACCAGGAAGCCAGGTTTTTCTCTTGGAGCTGACTTGTCCTGTGTTATCCTCATATGCTACCCACCCATTTAATCCCCTTCCACACCCCATGTAGTCTCTCCCCATCACAAACCCACTCACCCATTTAACCTCCTTCCCCACCCCATGTACACTCTCCCCTATCACACTGTCTACCCACCCATCTAACCCCCTTCCCCACCCCATGTACACGCTCCCCTATCACAAGCTGTACCCCACCTATTTTATCCCCTTCCCCACTCCATGTACACTCTCCCCTATCACACACTGTACTGACCATTTAATCCCCTTCCCCACCCCAGGTACATTCTCCCCATCACACACCCACCCACCCATTTAACCCCCTTCCCCACCCCATGTACACTCTCCCCTTTCACACACCCACCCACCCATTTAACCCCCTTCCCCACCCCATGTACACTCTCCCCTTTCACACACCCACCCACCCATTTAACCTCTTTCCCACCTTATGTACACTCTCCCCTATCACACACCTACCCATTTAACCCCCTTCCCCACCTGTACACTCTCCCCCAACACACTCTCTACCCACCCATTTAATCCCCTTCCCCACCACATGCACACTCTCCCCTATCTCACACTCTGCCCACCCATTTAACCCCCTTCCCCATCACATGTACACTCTCCCCTATCTCACACTCTACCCACCCATTTAATCCCTTTCCCTATCCCATGTACACTCTTCCCTATCTCACACTCTACCCAACCATTTAATCTCCTTCCACACCTCATGCACTCTTTCTGCTATCATTGATTGTATCAAGTGGAACACCAGAATTTTAATAATTCCTCCAACCTCCACTGTTGATCCTACCAGCCACCAAATACAGAATCTCAAGTTCAGGACTTCCAAGATTGCACCCCCACAGTATATCTGTTCTATCTGTCCCATGAATTCTAAATGAATTCCCAACCTGACCTTGATGCAGATCCTGTTTGCAGGAGCTAATTGTGGATATCTTTCACTTGAAGCATAGAGACGGAGCTGGATTTATGAAATAGAACATTACAATAACTCTAGACAGTGACGGGAAACAAATTGCCATGACAACAGTATGTCATTTCAAATTGCTGTTGTAGTTTAATGAGAATGAAAATATTAACGATGATGATGAAGATGGCGATGAATCTCTAGCATGGATAGTCGCATTCTGTCAGAGGAGAGAGGAAAGGGACAATTCTACAATGTCGCAAGGATCAGTAATCGCTGCATTAATATATAAATAAAAAAGTTTGTTGGAACCCAAATGGCAGACCACAGTGACGTTTAGATAAAACATAAACAAAGGTGCAGTACACCCAGAGTAGGCACTGGAGAAAGTGAGGACTGAAGATGCTGGAGATCAGAGTCCAAATGTGTGATGCTGGAAAAGTACAGTCAGTTAGGCAGCATCCAAGGAGCAGGAGAGTCGACATTTTGGGCATAAGCTCTTCATCAGGAATATAGGCATGGTCTAGTCTAGGAGAGCAATCTTTATAGTGCAGAATACAGGCCAGACCACACTGTGAGGATTGAACAAGATAGGATTGCACTCTTGGCGTCCATGCAATCCACACGGAAGCTCAAACCAGCTGCTTTGACCAACATCCACAGAAACAGTCTAACTGACTGTGTAACCCATTACAGCTTCCGGAATACTGCCGCACGCAAATTGATTGCTGAATTCTCTTCACTACACGTTTTATAGTTGTGAGAACGTAGGCTCGTTAACATTATGTTTGTGCAGGATTTCCATTGCACTGGCAACCCCATTCAGTTCAAATCCCGAATAACACAACACAACCAAAGAAATTCTTTAAGCTATGCAAAGAAACTAAATGAGATAAAACTTCCCCAAGTTCAATACCTCAATCTAGGTTGAGTGTACAAATGTTAGCCTAGTCTGGCACAATATTTTTAAAAATCCGTCACCTGGTAACTTATGGTATATTCTACAGTTTGATGATTTTATGAACCCTCTTTGATATAATTAAATGATTCATCTAAGTTGATTATAAATTCTTACGACGACAGTTTGTCTCCATCATAGAGTCACAGAGTTGCATAGTACAGAAACAGACCCTTCAGTCCAACCAGTCCCTGCCAACCATAACTAAACTAGTCCCACCTGCCTCCACTTGGTCCATATGCCTCCAAACATTTTATGTAGGTATCTAAGTGTCTTTAAAAAGTTGTAACTGTACCTGCATCAACCACTTCCTCAGGAAGTTCATTCCACTCATGAACCACCCTCTGTGTAAAGGATTTGCCACTTACATCTTTTTGAAATTTCTCTCCTCTCACCTTAAAAATGTACCCCTTAGTTAGGAGCTGTGGCTGGAAATGATCTCTAGGAACTATAAATTCTCACTCAATGTCTACGGGAAGTCAGTGAACAGCTAAAAGCACAATGAACGGTAAAAGCTCTTCCTTCATCCCTGACTGCAAAGTCCAGTCCAGTCCTCCCCTGTGGTGCATTCTGTGAGCCATTTTGGAGCATTTCATTGCACCAATGCAAGTTGTAGTTGTGGTTGGCGTAGAAACAGCACCAGCAGAGGCCTGAATGACACTCTTCTCATTCTTGTATTATCAGCCATCAGCTAGTATCACAATCCCTGTGGGAATCTGTAAACCAAATTTACTGAGCGACCAACAAATGAAGAAACTACCAGATAAGACTTCACTCTTCACTTTAGCAGCAAATCAGAATCAGCATAAATTAAAACTAATCTCATCTGTTCTAATAATCTAATAAACTAATAACCAGTGTCAGTGCAATCCCCAAATTATCCAGGACTACCAGATACAGTGGAGATTAGCTCCTGAGTAGGAAACAGTCCCAATTGTAGCCGCACAGTTCCTACAAGCAGATCCCCAGTCCTTTCCTTCTTGGACTTAACCCATTCTCTGCAGGCTGCAGCTTTCATGTAAATTGTGTTTCTTCCTGTGCTATCTTCCCCTGTGTTGTACACATTTTTCCAGAACCTTTCCAACAGACAAGTCTTATCCATTATGATAGCAGAAAGCTACCAAAATCGCTTTTATATCCGAGGCCAAATCTGGGCATTCAATCTTTTGGAAATAAAAGAAACAGCAGCTGCAGTCCTATTCATGTTGCACAGGAATCCAGCTCTCCTAGTCAGCTTGTTGACCACATCTCCTCTCTCCAACGCTGTCACTTTTTTGTGTCCCAGGATCTCTGCATATTAACATCCTTCCCTTTAGTACTGCTTTCATGTCAAGGGATGGATCAGGAGTTTTTCACTATCCAACAGTTAGAATTTACTCCTTTTGTGCTTGGTGCAAACTCTTAAAAGCCATTGCAAACATTTTTAAAAATAATTACAGATTTCCCCAAATAGGGTCTTTTCCCCAGGGGAGAAGAGTCCAAAACTAGAGCGCGTAGGTTTAAAGGGGAAAGATTTAAACGGGCAACTTTTTCACACAGAGGGTGGTGCATGTATGGAATGAGTTACCAGGCAAACTGGTGGAGATTGGTAAAATTACACATTTAAAAGGCATCCAGATGGGTATATGAATAAAAAGGGTTTCAAGGGATATGGGGCAAATGGGACAAAATTAATTTAGGGTATCTTCTTGACATGGACAAGTTGGACCAAATGGTCTGTTTCTGTGCTGTAGTTCTCTATGACTCTACGTTCAAAGTAATTACACATTGTTTATATCATTACAGTTTCTCTGTCAAAGACAATCACGGTCATGGATCTTTGCTTGTTTATCGGCCTGATATTTGTAAATACTGATCCAGTCACCTATCGCATCATACCCGATCACTATAGGATATACATGCTGGCTCAGTTGATTTCCACACTGTCATTATGTCAAAATCCATTGGTAGTGGTGGTGGTCTGGGGGGGAGCTGGTGGTAACCTATGAGCATCCTGGAAAAGTGAACATTGGCTGACAGCGTGCTCTGAATACTCTGTGGTGGAACAGCCTACTGTTTAAACTCACAAGTGAAGAAAATTCACATGGAGTCTCTGCACTCTGTTCCAAGTTCACAAGAGTTCTTTAGTTATAAGGCTCAAGAGATTTTGCATTTCCTATACTCTAATAGCTAAGTTTACCAGGTCGAAAATGCAAAATGAAAATGCCAGAAACTCTCATCAGGTCTGGCAACACCTATAGGAGAAAACTCCACTGACTACTTGTAGCATTTTCTGAAATATTGCAGATTTCCAGCACCTGCAATATATTGCTTTCATATGCAGATGATACTGATATAGTTCTGTCCTGGGCATCTATTGGGAAGTGGATTGAGTGAAGACAAGATTTGAAATTAGAAAGTATGACAGTTTGTAACACAAAACTGTATTTTTGAATCAATATGAACAGAAAAACAAAGCTTGCACCTGTCAGTGCTTTGACCAACAGGTTTGCTTAAATTTAGCATATGGGGAGTCGTGGGTTCAAATTTCACCCTAACAGTGAGAGTTCATTGAGCTCCCTCGAAAGAGCTCCCATTACAATCTTTTTACACCTTGAAGATTGAGGAGAGTAATCATAACTTGGAGCTCAGCTGCTCTCCCTTGTCTCTGCCCAGAAGGTGTACTAGTTCCAACTGGATGGCAGCTGCTCACAAACTACCTTCCTCAGACATGCGGCAGCTAAAAACGAGACTGGCTTCGCAGGAGAGACCTGCTCCCGTCTCTCTGCAGCCAAATAACTGCATGAAATCCACAAACAAACACTCTGCCAGTGCATATTGGCATTTCTGTGGCAGAATATATTTGGATTTATTTATTCAACAGCAGTTTTCAAGGACAGCTATGCTAGGCAATAAACATTCCTAAGGTTTACGCAGCGTATGCCAATCACAAACAGGAACTAGTCCATCATACTCCAGTAAAGCTCTGCCTATTTTTCTTTATCTGAATCTGCCATTGTATACCTCTATTCCTATCTCCCTCCTGTGCTTGTTGTTTCTTAAATGTATCTAAACCTTTCACTCCAGCCACTTCGCATTTCACATCCTTATCACTCTTTGGCTGAGGCCGTTTGCTCTGAATTCCCTGCTGTATTTTGTAGTGACCACCTTATATTGATGATGTCCAGCTTTTCCCCACAAGTGAAAACATCCTCTCTGTGCTCACTCACAGAGAGTCAGGAATGCACATCCTACACAAACTGCTCAGTCTTACCTTACAAACAGAGTATTGGTTGGACCAATTAGTCTGAAAACATACTGTTCCCCGTGATTGCAAGCTCAGCTCTTGCTGAAAATCAATCAATGGTTACTTCAAACAGATATCCATCTCCTTCACGATTTATTTTACTCAGTGTTCGGATCGAAAGGCAATGCAAATGTCCTTACTGTAGTCATGTGACCTCTACCATGAGGCGCACACATTGCAGGCGACTATCTGAGTGACACTTCAGTAAAAACTTGATTCTGACCAGACTACTGGCTTTGGGTGAAAACAGAACACTTCCTGCACAGCAGCGAACAACACACCTTTCCCACACACCCTGGGCCATCTGCCAGTCAAAGTCAGCAATGTCATATGCTAGTTGGAAGTTCCTGCCATGGTTATGGCGTTCAATTTGCAAGCAGGACAGATTGCCGAGAGTGATTAATCAAGAATCACAGCAGGTAGAAGTTCTCTACTGCCAAACACTAGTTTATGCAATTGGTGAAATGTTGCAGGAACAGCTTCTTCCCGGATGTTATTAGCCTCAAAAAGTGCTGATCTAGCTAACGATAATCTCGCCTAGGACGCACCCTGTGCAATGTAACCTGTATACCTCTGTCTAAGCCTTTTTGATCTGGACATCCTTGCTTAATATGATCCGCGTGGACTGCTCGTAACCAAAGCTTTTCACTGTACTTCGGTGCACATGGCAATCAATCAATAAAACCTCTTATTTAATTCTCTTAAAATTTTACATGTTTTACTCAAATATTTCTCAACCTTCTAATTTCTAGGAAATACAACTTAGTTTGTGTGCTGTAGGCAACTTTAACCCTTAGAGGTAGCATTCTGGTAAATCGACACCGATATCCTCCACAAGATTTTTATTAAGGAGTCACACCCAGAACAGCTCTCAGTGCTTCACATATTGTCTAACCAGGTTTAAGTTTACCTCCAGCATGATTCTTAACCGTAAGTATTCTAATTGATTATATTGAGGTTTTACAAACCATGCTGAGGCCTCTTCTGGAATACCGTGTACAGTTCTAGTTGCCTTGTTAGTTGCCAGTTAGTTAAACTGCAGAGGTTTCAGAAGAGATTTACCAAGATGTTGCCAGGAATGGAGGGTTTGAGTTATAAAGACAGCCTGGATAGGCTTGAATTTATTTCACTGGTGCATAGAAGGTTGAGAGGTGACCTTACAGAGGTTTATAATTATGAGGGGTATAGGTAAGGTGAATGGCAGTGGGCTTTTCACTACAGTGAGGGATTCCAAGATCAGGGGGCATATTTTTAAGGTGTGAAGAGTAAGATTTTAATATGACATGAGGAATTTTTTTTAACACAGAGAGTGGTTTGCATGGAGAATGAACTTCCAAAGGAAATGGTGGATGCTGGTACAATTACAATGTTTAAAAGACACTTGGATAAGTACATGAATAAGAAATGTTTGGAGGGATATGGGTCAAATGCAAACTGGTGGAATTAGTTTAGTTTGAGATTATGGTCAGCATGAACTAGTTGGCCCAAAGGATGCATCCATCCTCCTAAGTAAATAATCAAACAAATTTGCAAAGCATGAATTCCCTTTCATTGAACAGCGTTAATGATATCTGATTTTCCTAGTACATTATTAAACCTTCTTTAATATCTGAACCCAGCATTTCCCTGATGACTGGCTAATTGACCTGTTGTTCTCGAAAGCTAGTGCTATATTTCCTAACATTCATAGAATTCCTACAGTTCAGGAAGAGGCTATTCAGTCCATCACATCTGCACCAATCCTCTGGAGAGCATCCACACTATGTACACTGCACACAGACAATTACACAAGGCAGGAATTGAACCCAGGCCCCGGTGCTTCGAGGCTGCAATGCTAACCACTGAGTCACCATGCCACACATTCAATCCATAAGACTGTTCTAGGGTTTAAGAGGTTATGAGAAATCAGACTCCTGGGTATATGTCCTGGACATTTCTAAACTCTCAGGACCTCATTTTCCTCATTTTCTTTCTCTGCTGGCATTAATTACTTACGGTTCATCACTCTTATTCACCCTGGGTTACCTTCTATTTCTGGTATAGAGTTTCTGCCACTTCTACTGTGAAGACAGAAGAAAATATTTGTTCACTATCTCTGTCATTTCTTCATTCCCAATGGTAAGTTCTGCTTTCTCTGCTTCTAAGAGACCAATCTGTAGCTACTCTCTTTGTTTTCATAATTTGTAAACCTCTAACAATCTGTTTTTATAATCCTGGTTAGTTCACTCTCTTGATCTATTTCTAACCTCTTCATCAACTCTTTTGGTCATCCCTTGTTTGTTTCTCAAACACTCCCATGTCATCATGCTTCTGGGACTATTCATCCACTCTTCCTTTAATCTAATATTCAACTTCCTAGGGAGACATCTTTCTTGCTTTTTTTTTGTTCTATATATTTCTGTGAATTTTTTGAGTAATTTCTATACATGTTTGACTTACCACCAAACCTTTAAGGCTATTTATTCAATCCACCTTAGCTACCTAGCCTCATTCTTGAACCCAGAGTTGCATTACTTGCCTGCAGGAATCCCAGACTCTGACTTGTTTGTGTAGCAACAGTCTTTATATAGAATCATAGAATCACTACAGTGTGGAACTGGGACATTCAGCCCATCCACACCAACCCTCCAAACAGCATCCCACCCAGACCCACCCCCTACTCTATAACCCTGCATTCCCCATGGCCAACCCACTTAGCCTGCACATCCCTGGACAATATGGGCAATTTGGCATGGCCAATCCATCAAACCTGCACATTGTTGGACAGTGGGAAGAAACCGGAGCACCCAGAGGAAACTGACATAGATACACGGAAAACGTACAAACACCACACAGGACAGTTGCCCAGTGAGATAGCAGTGCTAACCACTGAGTGACCACATATGGTTTCTCTAGTAAAGTTCCTGGTCAATGTTAATCCTCAGGATCATTAATGTGGGATTATTCACCAGTGGTAATGTAGTTGAAGACCACAGGGAGATATTTATATTCTCTCTTGTTAGAGACGTCATAATGAGACAGTATGAATTTAACTAAAGACGTGTTAGTCAAACTTGTCCAGATTTGCTATATTTCGGCTCTGAATGCTTCATTATTCAGAGTTATGAATGAAGCTGAACACAATCTTCATTTGTAAGTCTATCTATGATGGAGGGAGCTTAGTTGTATCTGTTTGTAAATTTCTGGCATTCTCACAGCATACATTAACACCTAGGTTCGTATTATGAACCAAGCTGGAGACATTACGGTAGGTTCACTCACCTGTGTTCTTCATGTAGGTTGTAAATAACTGGGGGTCCCAGGTCTCATCTTTGCTGTCACCCAATAGTATTTTCAAACCTTCCAAACTGAAGATTACCAGTTTCTTCCTATTCTCTGTTTTCTGTCATTTTATTGATATTTTATCTGTACTGGACATGACCCTGTGAAACTTTATCCTATGCAAAATCATTTTGTATAATTTTTGTTTCAATTCCTTTATACATCTTGGTGGTTATAGCCAAAAACAACTCTAATACATTAGTCAATTTTCCCTTTATAATCATGTTGACTCGCCCTAATTATAGGATGATTTGAAGACGCTGGTGTTGGACTGGGGTGCACAAAGTTAAAAATCACACAACACCAGGTTATAGTCCAACAGGTTTATTTGGAAGCAGTAGCTTTCGGAGTGCTGCCCCAGGTGGCCATCTGACCTTTGACATTCCCCCCCCCTCAAACAAAACATTGAGAATGATTGTTGTCCTCACCTTCACTGTAGGCTTTACCTTGGCATGTCTAAGGCATGAGATGACCCTATGACCCAAGCAGAGTTCAGCAAGACAGCAGCTTATGGGTCAGACTGGCATTTACTGCAGGGGATTGAGCTAGATGTCCGGCACAGTGAAGCCTAGGTGTGAAAGGGTGGTGTGTGTGCATGTGTCTGAAGCGTGTGTGGAGAAAGCAGCATTTGCCCATGAAGAGCACGACAATGTGCGAAAAGCAATAGGATGGCACAGATCATGAAGCAAGGGTAGATTTCCCTCAATCACAGGTAGGTATCACCACAATCAGTCCAGGGGCTGCTACCGGTTCACGGGCCTAACTACTGAAGGCTGGCCAGGAACAGGTACAGGCGGCAGGTACTTGAGAAAGTGGTTCAGCCTGACTTGCAGTTACTTCTGTGGTTGGACTTCCTTATGGCTGATTAGATTAGATTACATTACATTACAGTGTGGAAACAGGCCCTTCGGCCCAACAAGTCCACACCGACCCACCGAAACGCAACCCACCCATACCCCTACATTTACCCCTTACCTAACACTTCGGGCAATTTAGCATGGCCAACTCACCTAACCTGCACATCTTTGGACTGTGGGAGGAAACCGGAGCACCCGGAGGAAACCCACGCTGACACGGGGAGAACGTGCAAACTCCACACAGTCAGTCGCCTGAGGCGGGAAATGAACCCGGGTCTCTGGCGCTGTGAGGCAGCAGTGCTAACCACTGTGCCACCGTGCCGCCCACTAATGGCTGCTGGTCCATTCAAGGCCTTCTATGGCGAGGCAGGGTGGGGGCCAGAAAAGGCAATTATGTCGAGGCTTCTGTGCATTTTTCACCCCAAAATGATATTTGAATTTGAAGTTATCAATAGCATTCCATATTTTCTTTGGCTACAGCACCCCTGAGGGGTTGTCAGTTTTGGTCTAACTTGATCACGTTTATCTCCAAGTTGCTTTGAAATAGTAGCTCCCATCATCTCATTGCAGCCTGCTCCCATGAAGAAGACCTGAGTGAGGATACATTGTGGTCTAATTGACGTTTTGTGATCTCTGGGTCAAAACAGCATTCACTCAAAACCCCATCCTCCCCAATAGGGATGGCAGGCCAGAGTCTGTGAGCCATGACACTGCGGCTGCCATATCCTTGCACCCAAGACAGAGAGTGCCAGGGGAGGTCTGGTGTACCCAGGTTTAGGAGAGAGTGCAGGGGAGTCCAGTACCTTCGGGCAGCTCCTTCATGCCAAGGCGTTTTTGAGAATTTCTTAAGCCAACTTAGAACAGTGTGACTGTTGTGCCATGAGAAGGAACATTATCAGGCAAGAAAATAGTCCAGCTGGTGGGGATTTCTTCAAGAACTTGCAATATTAGCGGCACGGAGCTGTCCTCTCTGGTCACACAACAGTGCAGGATCACAAGGAGAGGATGCAGGTTGTAGACTCGGCCTTCTGTATGGACAGAACCAAATGATTCATGAGGAGGGGGTATCAGGGCAAAGTGGCACTTGAATAGCACTGTGTGCTTTCACTTACTATTCACACATACCTTGCTCACAGAGAGGGTCAAAACCCTGGAACTCCCTCCCTCATGGCATCGAGGGTGTACTTATGTCAAATGGACACACTGCAGTTCAAGAAGGCACCTTCTCAAGGCCAACTGGGGAAGGGGAATGCATGCTGGTGCAGCCAGCAATGTCCATCTGCTGTGAGTGAATTGAAACAAAAGAAAGCATAGTTTGCATTGAGCCTGCCAACCTCCCTCTGCTCCTACAGCTTTGAAGGAACTGCCATTGATGGCTCCTATGAGAATAGCAACAACACAAATAGCAGCCTTGCGAGGGAGAAGGAGCAGAACAGGAGCAACCATGTAGCAGGGAAGCTCTCTGCAGATGAATGACAGCTAGTGTCAAGGATACCCTAGAATGTCTAAACCCTTGGCTCATACCTCTGCAAGGCACTGGACAAGCACCTTGGGTGCTTGCAAGGTTTGTGAAGGTTTGTAGCTCAGGTTGAGGTTTAGGGTGTGGGTTTGCTCGCTGAGCTGTAGGTTTGATATCCAGATGTTTCATTACCTGGCTAGGTAACATCATCAGTGGCGACCTCCAAGTGAAGTGAAGCTGTTGTCTCCTGCTTTCTATTTATATCTTTCTCCTGGAGTTTTGGTGATGTCATTTCCTGTTCATTTTCTGAGGGGTTGATAGATGGCATCTAGATCTATGCATTTGTTTATGGCGTTGTGGTTGGAGTGCCGGCCTCGAGGAATTCTCTGGCATGTCTTTGCTTAGCCAGTACAACCCATGGACAAAACCAATGTCATCCACAAAATTCCATGCAAGGACTGCCACAAACACTACGTAGGACAAACAGGAAGAAAGTTAGCCACCAGGATACACGAACACCAGCTAGCCACAAAAAGACACGACCCTCTCTCCCTCGTAGCCCTACACACGGATGAAAAAAACCACCATTTTGACTGGGACAACACATCTATCCTGGGACAGGCTAAGCAAAGACATGCCAGAGAATTCCTCAAGGCCTGGCACTCCAACCACAACGCCATAAACAATCACATAGATCTTGATGCCATCTATCAACCCCTCAGAAAACAAACAGGAAATGACATCACCACAAACCCCAGGAACCCCATCCAGGAGAAAGATATAAATAGAAAGCAGGAGACAACAGCTTCGCTTCACTTGGAGGTCGCCACTGATGATGTTACCTAGCCAGGTAATGAAACGTCTGGATATCAAACCTACAGCTCAGCGAGCAAACCTACACCCTACACCCTAGACCTTGGGTGCCTTCCCCATCCTTGCAGCCCTAAAGGTAACAGCTCTCCTTAATTTCTTAGCCAGTGGATTGTTTCAGGGAGCCAGAGCGGACCTGCAAGAGGGAGGGGAAACTTCAGCGGAAGAAAATGAGATTCTTAGATTGGACAGGGATAACTATCAAAGAGATGAAGAAGACAGGACGATTGTAGTAAAGTCAGAGAGACAAAAGACAATCTTTAACGAGTCAATTTCAGGTTGAGCAAGCTGCTCAGAGACATTTTATGTGCACGGTGTGTTTCCATTTGCCGAGTTGGCTTTCAGACGTGCAACATTCCTTCTGGATTGAGTTGGATTTTCACTTAAAATTTGCTTTTGAACTCCTTCATTTCAGTGAAAGCTAAACTGCATGTACAAAACTTGCCCTGGACCAACAATAATTCTAAAACAGCTGTGATACACTGAGCACCTCCAAGATGTCATTTTCCTGGATGGTCCTTGCATCAAAGACTTATGAGACTCGTTAGGGAGGCCACTCCCAGGTGAAATGTATCGAGTTGTTCCACATTCTGAGAGCACTTCTTACTCACCTTACACTTGCAATATCCCTATCGTGTTTGGACAGAGCCTTCATTGTATCCTTACAATACCTGAGCATCCTCACTGTCAGCACTTGCACTCCTGTGACTCATGGTGTTTGCATCCATTCCCTCTGTTCGGCCAAACATTTGCAAGATTTTGACATGTTAAGCAGTCATTGCCAAGCTTAAATCTTGTGGCATTGTTTTTGTGACTATTTTTCGTCAACAATGTGACAAACTCTTGCCAGTGAGGTCTATGAAGCAGAAACTTTGTGAGCTATTCAATTGGAAAATGATGACAGCGATTCCTGGGCTGTCATCGCCAGCTGCTTTGGAACAGCAATCAATCACCTGGCAGTGGATAGGTTTATGGAACTGCTCGGTTCACTCAAATCATCAGAAGCCCAGTAAACAGCCAATAAAGACAAGATCACAATGTAATCAAAAACACAACCAAAGGTTAATGAGGCATCAGCAGCTGCCAGTCACCAACGCTGACTGGAAAGTGTTGGACAAGTGGGTATTGAACTTTGAACAGCTCCTCTAAAGATAATAGTCAGTGCTGGGAATATCTTCTTAAAATCTACTATAGTCTAACAACTAATTCACAATATAGAGTTCCGTAGTGATCAACCTAATCTAATCACAAATCCAATCTACTCCTCAATTATAGGAAGGATATTGTCAAGCTGGAGAGGGTTCTGGAGAGATGTACCAGGATGCTGCTGGGTGTGAAAGGTTTGAGTTATAAAGAAAGGCTGGATAGGCTGGGACGTTTTTCACTGGAGCGTAGGAAGTTGAGAGGTGACCTGATAGAAGTTTATAAAATAATGAGAAGTACAGATAGAGTTGATGGTAGTTGTCTTTTCTCTAAGATGGAGAATTTTAAGACCGGGGGCACATTTTTAGGGGGAGAGGAGAGTGATTTTAAAAAGACATAAGAGGCAAATTTCTTACACAGAGGATAGTTTAAGTGTGGGATGAACTTCCTGAGGAAGTGGTAGATGCAGGTACAATTACAACATTTAAAAGACATTTGAATGGATACACAAATAGGAAAGGTTTAGAGGGATATGGACCAGGAGCAGGACTAATTTAGTTTGGGATTATGTTTAGCATGGACTAGTTGGACCAATGGGTCTGTTTCCATGCTGTATGATTCTATGACTGTATGACACACACTGATGCTGTTGTGATGATGCTGTGGCTTTAAGGTTTTTTTTTTGTCCTGTTCTTTCTTGAATTGAGGTTTTAAGGAAGAAATACTGAGCAATCTACCAAAGCTACTAGAGTAAAGAGCTTGTGAGGCCACAGATTTATTTTTTAAGTTAGAACAATAGACGCAGCCTGAGTGGGTGTGATCAAACTCTTGGTTACAGCCAAAAGCTGGAGGGTTCTGTGCCTGCTACTGGAGTTACATGTGAGACAATTTATTTTCCAAATTTGTCTTTTGCCAAGGGTGTGTTTATGGGATGTTACGACATTGGACCAGCTAATTAACAATAGTTTCTGTATCTATCATCCTGTTAAGTTTTACGGTAGAGTTAAGTTACTCCAATTCCTTCTCGTTTTTGTTGTTTTTTTAACTATAGTGGATGAATAACTTAACTCTACCGTAAAACTTTAATTCTGGTAGCTTAACCAAACAAATTGCATCTAGAACGCAACATTTGCCTTTAAATTGAAAAAAGGTTAGGGTCTAGACAATCTTCTGAATATTTTGAGGAGGGTTTGGTCTGGTCCATAACACTGTCCAGTCTGAAATCATCTATTAGACTGAAAAAAACATATATATTCCTCAATCCATCTCCTATGTGGCACAGAACCAGATGATTCCAGATCTCTAAGAGGCAAAACATATCCTTTCAACACAAGTCCTGCTGGATTCTTGTTTTCATTATGTAATGTTCATATCCTCTAGTTCTGCACTCCCAGCTCAATTTAAAGAAACTGCCTACTTCTCCATCACTCACCCCAAATATATAGCCTCAAAGAGAACTTGTTCAAGTTTGAGTTTAATTCATCACAACATTGAAACAACTTATTAAATGCTCCTGTTCAAGCTTCTAGCATATTGAACTTCAACCCCAATCCAATCAAACTTCCCATTTCCCTCCATTGCATTGCAACATTCAACTGAGCTTTGATTGTCCTTAATACATACTATTTACCATCTCACCTGATGGTTTAGTTCCATTTTTCAGTTACTCTGAATATATGTTTGGAACTTCCTGTTTACAATTTAAATGTGGTTCAAATTTGGTATAAGGGAGGCTTCAGACTGACTGGAGAGGGGTATGGGAACCAACAGGTAATATCAGAGAGCAATACCAAGTTGTACAGAATGTCAGGAGAGACCGGTAGCACTGGAGTAGGGAATTGTAAGTTATTAGGTGGCTTCAGGGTAAGGGAGACAGTAATATAGTCAAAAGCACATTACATTACAGTTTATGAGGTAGTGTGTTGACAATTTGATAGGTGTCATAGTGGAAGTATCATGCTGTGGCTATAACAGAGGCTTGGCTCAAATCAGAGCTGGACTGGGTGTTTAAAAATAGGAAAGGAGGAGGATTTAAGCTGTCAATTAAGGTCAATATTGCAGAGCTGGAGAGACAGGATGCTCAGTGACATCATCTGTTTGGCTAGAGATATACAGAACAACAATATATTGCTCTGTGTAATCTGTAGGGTACCAACTAATGGGTAGCAGAAAATATTTTCAAGGAAATTACAGAGATGACTAACCAATTAGCTATTGACTGGGATAGTGGTAGCATAAAGGGCAGAATGGTCAAGAGTTCTTAGATTATATTCAGGACAGTATGTTTCCAATCTAACAAGAGAGAAAGCACAGCTAGACCTCCACCTTGGAAATGATTTAGGTTATTGGATTAAGTGTCAGGAAGGAGAGTTAGGGAACAGCAATCATTGTATGATAAGGTTTCCGGTAACTATGGAAAAAGACATGAAACAATCCAAAGTAACTGAGGGAAAACTGACCTTCAAATGGGCTAAAGGTGGATCTCACTAGGATAAATTGGAATCACAGTTTGAAAGGTAAAATATTAATTGAACAATGAGGTGTCTTTAAAGAAGAGGTAGTTGCTATCAAAGTCATGGTTAATGAAGTGGTAAGGAAGGGAAAACAAATACATAGCTGTCTGGGTGGTGAAAGAGATAGAGACTGAGATGAAAAGAAAGAGTGTGCTTCTGACAGATATTGGGTGGTTAATACAATGGAGATGAATATAGAAAGTTCTCATTAAAGATTAAAGATCTCATCCGAACTCCATAGTTCTGTTCAATCTTAGATTCTGTGGTCACTTAACTGGTTATAAAAGTGATTGAAGCTACATCTTTTATTAGTAACTAAACTAGCGTAAGTCACTTTCTTGCTTGGTGTCACTGTCAAATCAACAATGCAGGAAGATGCCCCCACAGCCTGACCTATGCCTTCTCTAGCTTTTCACTGCACCTTGGTACATGTGACAATCAATTCAATTCAATTCAATTCTATGCCCATTGCTCGGCCTCCCAGCCTGTTACTGAAAGTTTGTTAAAATTTAGTCCATTGCCTCTACCTCTTTTCACAAGTGAGGTCTAGCCCTCTGAACTGCCATTGGCTTTGTGGTATCCAGCAGATG
Organism: Chiloscyllium punctatum; assembly: GCF_047496795.1. Classification (NCBI taxonomy): domain Eukaryota; kingdom Metazoa; phylum Chordata; class Chondrichthyes; order Orectolobiformes; family Hemiscylliidae; genus Chiloscyllium; species Chiloscyllium punctatum. The sequence goes on along the minus strand of NC_092745.1, from coordinate 45,974,903 downwards.
TTGGTAGGTTTGGCTCAGTGAAACTGTGGCATCTCCTTGTCCCCATGTGTCATGCTCTTGTCCTTTCTTTGTCTGGGTTTGCTCACGTTAGATACCTCTGCAGAGTGCTGCAATATCAGACATCCAGTCAAACTGACTGATGATCACTTAACCAAAACAAATCCTTCCCTCTGTTCCTTCAGCCATGCCTATAGCTCGCTGGTGCGGTTACCAAGCTGGCTGGTTTTCAAACTTTGCACGCCAATTCCTATACTACTGTTTTACACTGAGTTTATACCAATGGCCCCACTAATGGCCATGCCAATGAACTGACTCTAAATGCCTTTCCCCCAGTTATTGAAGGGGGCCGCAATTCACTCCCAACTGATGGTAAACTAGGGCACCTCACTGTGTGGAATTTCAAGGGTATGAGTACTGTGATTATTTTTCAGTCTAACAATCAAAACCTACCCTGTTTCTAATGAAAATCTGAACTAAAATATTCCTTTTCCTTCCAAAAGCCAGCTGTTTTTTTTGTCGTTGCTTTACAGATTTCTGCACTCTGGATCTTTGAGACAACCAGTGAGCTCTCATCGAGATAGACAATTGCCCAAAGATACTCGGGACAGTTTCATTTTATTATCTGATTCCAGTCACCATAAGAAACCTCACTTCGCATTCTGTGTTACTCAGCTTATCTGAAATCATTAGTCACAAAGGAATGTTCCCTCTCTAACGTGCAATGGGCTGGCTTTTACATGTCCCTCACTTCGTGTATCCTTGGCAGAGAGAGACAGGTGAATGGGGGCATGTGCCCAGGCTACCAACTTTCCACCTACTCCCAAGCCATTTCCAAGGAGTGGGGGAATGGGCAGGGACAGGGGGCTGAAACTGTCAGCCCACCCCCATATGTAAATAAATGATTAAGGATTAACTAAGCGTGTTACAAGTAAAAGTGATGCCAATATTTCCGGTCCCGTGCCATGATAGACCATAAGACCATAAGACATAGGAGTGGAAGTAAGGCCATTCGGCCCATCGAGTCCACTCCACCATTCAATCATGGCTGATGCGCATTTCAGCTCCACTTGCCAGCATTCTCCCCGTAGCCCTTAATTCCTCTAGACAACAAGAACCTATCAATCTCGGCCTTGAAGACATTTAGCGTCCCGGCTTCCACTGCACTCCGTGGCAATGAATTCCACAGGCCCACCACTCTCTGGCTGAAGAAATGTCTCCGCATTTCCGTTCTGAAATGACCCCCTCTAATTCTAAGGCTGTGTCCACGGGTCCTAGTCTCCTCGCCTAACAGAAACAATTTTCTAGCATCCACCTTTTCAAAGCCATGTATTATTTTGTACGTCTCTATTAGATCTCCCCTTAATCTTCTAAACTCCAACGAATACAATCCCAGTATCCTCAGCCGTTCCTCATATGCTAGACCTGTCATTCCAGGGATCATCCGTGTGAATCTCCGCTGGACACGTTCCAGTGCCAGTATGTCCTTCCTGAGGTGTGGGGACCAAAACTGGACACAGTACTCCAAATGGGGCCTAACCAGAGCTTTATAAAGTCTTAGTAGTACATCTCTGCTTTTATATTCCAACCCTCTTGAGATAAGAGACAACATTGCATTCGCTTTCTTAATCACAGACTCAACCTGCATGTTTACCTTTAGAGAATCCTCGACTAGCACTCCCAGATCCCTTTGTGCTTTGGCTTTATTAAGTTTCTCACCATTTAGAAAGTAGTCCATTCCTATATTCTTTTTGCCAAAGTGCAAGACCTCGCACTTGCTCACGTTAAATTCCATCAGCCATTTCCTGGACCACTCTCCCAACCTGTCTAGATCCTTCTGTAGCCTCCCCACTTCCTCAGTACTACCTGCCTGTCTACCTAACTTTGTATCATCGGCAAACTTCGCTAGAATGCCCCCGGTTCCCTCATCCAAATCATTAATATATAATGCGAACAGCTGTGGCCCCAGCACCGAACCCTGCGGGACACCGCTCGTCACCGGCTGCCATTCTGAAAAAGAACCTTTTATCCCAACTCTCTGCCTTCTGTTAGATAGCCAATCCTCAATCCATCCCAGCAGCTCACCTCGAACACCATGGGCCCTCACCTTGCTCAGCAGTCTCCCGTGTGGCACCTTATCAAAGGCCTTTTGAAAGTCCAGATAGACCACATCCACTGGGTTCCCGTGGTCTAACCTACTTGTTACCTCTTCAAAAAATTCCAACAGGTTTGTCAGGCATGACCTCCCTTTACTAAATCCATGTTGACTTGTTCTAATCAGACTCTGCTCTTCCAAGAATTTAGAAACCTCATCCTTAATGATGGATTCTAGAATTTTACCAACAACCGAGGTTAAGCTGATTGGCCTATAATTTTCCATCTTTTGCCTTGATCCTTTCTTGAACAAGGGGGTTACTACAGCCATCTTCCAATCGTCCGGGACCTTTCCTGACTCCAGTGACTCTTGAAAGATCTCAACCAATGCCTCTGCTATTTCCTCAGCAACCTCTCTCAGAACTCTAGGGTGTATCCCATCGGGGCCAGGAGATTTATCAATTTTAAGACTTTTTAACTTTTCTAGCACTATCTCTTTCGTAATGGCAACCATACTCAACTCAGCCCCGTGACACCCTTTAATTTTTGGGATATTACTCCTGTCTTCCACTGTGAAAACTGACGCAAAGTACTTGTTAAGTTCTCCTGCTATTTCCTTATCTCCCATCACTAGGCTCCCTGCATCAGTTTGAAGTGGCCCAATGTCTACTTTTGCCTGTCGTTTGTTTCTTATGTACTGAAAGAAACTTTTACTATTATTTCTAATATTACTGGCTAGCCTACCTTCATATTTGATCCTCTCATTTCTTATTACACTCTTTGTTATCCTCTGTTGGCTTTTGTATCCTTCCCAATCTTCTGATTTCCCACTGTTCTTAGCCACTTTATAGGATCTCTCTTTTTCTTTAATACATTTCCTGACTTCCTTTGTCAGCCAAGGTTGTCTAATCCCTCCCCGGTTAATCTTTCTTTTCTTGGGAATGAACCTCTGTACAGTGTCCTCAATTATACCTACAAACTCCTGCCATTTTTGCTCTAGTGTCTTCCCGGTTAGCCTCTGCTTCCAGTCTATTTTAGTCAGTTCCTCTCTCATGCCCTCATAATTACCTTTATTCAACTGTAACACCATTACATCAGATTTCGCCTTCTCCCTTTCAAACTCCAGACTGAACTCTACCATATTATGGTCGCTACTTCCTAAGGGTTCCCTTACTTTAAGATCTTTTATAGAGTCTGGTTCATTGCAAAGCACTAGGTCCAGAATAGCCTGCTCTCTTGTGGGCTCCATGACTAGCTGTTCCAAAAAGCCATCCTGTAAGCAGAGGCAGCGTTGAAAGGCTGGCATGAGTGGACAGTCTGTCAAGCTTTGTAAAAGGCATAACAGAAGGAAGGGTACAACGTTCGGAGGACATCAGGGCATCCACCCCAGAAGATGGTCCCCTTCCTTCCTCCTTCCTCGCTTGGATTTTAAAGCTCACCCATCCACCTTGGTTAACCCCTCCCTAAGGTGATCAAACTACCATCCCTCCTGCTTTTCACCCAATGCTGCGATGGACCAGTAATCCATTGGGTCTTCTCCTTGGTATTGGTTACAGCATGGGCAGTGCCTGCTCCCAATCTCTGGGCAGCTGGAGCTGCTGTTCAATCTGATTGGCTAAGAGTTCCAGTGAATGAGTCTTCCTCCTACTCTGCATTAGTTTAGCCCATCCATGGGCACAACATGGCTGCAGGGCAGGCTTCTTCTGTGTCTGACAGAAGACTGACAAATGTCCTTCTTGAGGCATTCCTTCTATCTGCTGCACTCGCATCCCAATAAAATCCAGCCTAATGAATCTGCTTCCCTTCCACTGTGGCTATTGGTTTTGTCCAAATTTGTTCTGACCAGGGTAACCATGGCAACGTGTGTATATAGGGATTTTTCCAGTTTTGTGCTCCCCAACACGCGAGACCAATAATCCCACAGGAACTGCTGCTGCCAGTCTCTGAGGTGGCATGGAAATGTTGCCATTGTTGAATGTTGCATGTTCGTAGCATGAATGTAGAGAGAGGCAAATGAGATGTGTATTCACTGAAACTTAATTTACTGTTGACACTGTATACATGAGTAGATAGGAGACAGCGTACATGGAATCATACTGGCTCAGTCCTGGTTCCGCATGTGTGCTGATGTTAACAGGCAACACTGATGATATATAAAAAATAAGTGTGGATGCTGTAAATTTTCCTAGCTACCATCAGTTCTGAGGAAGGGTCACTGGACCCCAAACATTAACTCTGATTTCTTTTAGGTCACTGTTGGAATATTGCGTGCAATTCTGGTCTCCCTCCTATCGGAAAGATGTTGTGAAACTTGAAACAGTTCAGAAAAGCTTTACAAGGATGTTGCCAGGGTTGAAGGATTTGAGCTATAGGGAGAGGTTGAATAGGGTAGGGCTGTTTTCCCTGGAGCGTCGGAGGCTGAGGGGTGACCTTATAGAGGTTTATAAAATCATGAGAGACATGGATAGGATAAATAGACAAAGTCTTTTCCCTGGGGTGGGGGAGTCCAGACTAGAGGACATTAGGGTGAGAGGGGAAAGATATAAAAGAGACCTAAGGGGCAACTTTTTCACTTAGAGGGTGGTATGTGTATGGAATGACCTGCCAGAGGAAGTGATGGAGACTGGTACAATTGCAACATTTGAAAGGCATCTGGATGGGTATATCAATAGGAAGGGTTTGGAGGGATATGGGTCAGGTGTTGGCAGATTGGATCAGATTGAGTTGGGATATCTAATCGGCATGGACGGGTTGGACCAAAGGGTCAATTTCCATGCTGTACATCTCTATGACTCTCTGACTCTTCACCAAAGCTGTCCAACAATGATGATATGTTCTGTGTATTAACATGTCAGAGCTTAATCATTATCCAACATACTCTGCTGCTTTGCCTTCCCAAGAATGACTATGACCAAATTCTTGCAACAATATCCAGACCATGCTCTACTCATTCTAAAGTGAAAAAGTGTAAAAACAGTGAGGACTTTAAAACCAACATGTTGCTTCTTTGGGAACTGATGTAGATCAGAGACCACAAGGGTTTGAGGGAAGTGCTTGGTGCAAGTGGGAAACAGAGTTTTGGATGATTTCAAATTTCCAGCAGCTATAAACTAAGGGACTGGACAATAGAAGAGTCCCATCTAATGGACTCCACAGTAACGTCTATAGTCGCTGATGTTTTCAGTTGCTTGTGATATCACCTTTCATCTGGGATGATCTCACCTGAGATTAGTTCACAGGTTGGCGCAACATTGAGGGCCAAAGGGCCTGTTCTGAACTATATTGTTCTATTATTGTAATGCAATCCTGCAAACGACCACAGCCAAGTGCTTCTATTTCAGGTTTAAGGACTCTCCTATCGTAACAATGTGCTGTATCATAATCTATCTTAACGAAAGCTATTGTTTTCTTCAAAGAGGTGCCATGTGTCTGTTGGAATCACAGAAGGCCATACTATTATGAATGTGCTGGTTCTTTGAAAGAACAATACAAGCAGTCGCTTTCCCCTTTGGCCATAGCTCTGTTAATGTTCTCTTTTCAAGTACATATCCAGTTTGTTTTTACTGTTAGCTAATAACTATATCTCAGTAAACATCATTAAAAATAGATTATCTGATCATTATCACATTGACGTTAGTGGAATATTGTCTATTCCATTTCCGACTTTAGAAATGCGACTATAATTTAGAAGTGCTTCTTTGTCTATAAAAAGCTTTTGAAGGTCCTTAGGTTGTCAAAAGTGCTCTAGAAATCTTTTTGTTCTCATTTTATGGAATCCATTCCCACTTCCCTGGCACACAGTGTGTTCAAGATCCTAACAATTAGACATGGGTGACCTGTTTACCCCAATTCAAATCAAAAATTTCCACTCACACTTGCACCACTCTCACCCAGATCCACCCTTTCCACCTCTATCCACGCTCTTTAATACAGAGCTTTTTTGATACAGAATTGATTGTTTTATCTGAGGCAGCTTTGTGAAATTTGTGCATTTTGTAATCATGTGTGAAATAACCCCACATAGGCTGGTATCCATTCGTCCTTTATTTACATGTGGAGAGCCCTTGACACTGGTCCAACTCTCTCAGAGTCAGCTCTCAGTGTGAACGTGGATGTCTGACATTCCTGTTTCTATCAGTCAGCCAGGGTTCTCAGATTGAACCAGATTAACTGCCCCAATCAGAGAACTCATATTGTATGAGGTCCATCTGGCTGACCTCATTATAATCACTATATCCCTCCTCCTCTGAGTTCAAGAACATAGGCCGATTTTCTTTTTGTAGCTCCTCCTAGAGTGTTTTAGCACCAGATTAGGTTCTCCTCTCTCTGCCTCAGATACAGGCAGTGTGTAGCACACAGAAGCTTGCCTCTTGCACCCAGGGTGTCTTGGAAGAAGTTCATTTTCCTCTTGCTCTCACCCAGTGCTTTAACATTAGGAGTTGAACTCACCCAGTGTTTTAACCATGAGTGAAGTTGCTTAAACTATAAAAGCCATTATACACTAACATAAGCCTCACTACTGGGCAGGAAGGTTATGCCTTATCAGTTCCATCACGACCATTTCAATAACAGTGAAGATCTGAACCCTCGGGGGATCTCTCTGTTCCGTGATCAGTCAATAAACACTCACAATTGATCTGGTCCTTTAAGACTTCACACTTTAGTTTTCATACGGCTGGGCACAGATCGTCCAGAAAAACAGAGGTTATACAGTTCCATGTTCCTCAGAGGAGTTGTGCACATGGCTTAAACAAAAACATTTTTATATTTTTTTTTAAAAGAAAGGTACAGGCCATAATCATATAGTACATTCTGACAATTATCAATAAACTTCCAAAATAACCTTAACTGACAGCTACTCAACTCAATAATATTTCCTGGGAACCAACTTTGTTTTCCAACACTTAAGCCACCCTTATCTCACAAACCGAGTCTTTGCACCTGCACTTGAAGGTTAGTTAGGATGGCCAGTAAGGTCTTATCTAGTTTAGTTATCTAGGAAGGCACTGACAGGAGATCAGCAAATGCCTTGTGCTGCTTGGGCCAGGAGGATGAACTGCAGGAGGGTCTGCATCCCACAGATTGGCACAGGAAATCAAAGGGTTGTGGACTGCAGCTTAGAATAGGTACATTAGCCCTGAAGAGTGTAAGGTAAAGATCCACCACAGTGATGACAGATGCACAGAATTATTACAGTGCTGAGGGAGAGCTTTCAAACCATTGTGCCTACGCCAGTTCTATTACTTACTGCCATCCTCCTGCCTTTTCCCCATATCCCTGGATACCGTTGCTATCCAATATCTGAAAGTAATGTCTGATACCGCCACTAACAAGGTTAAATGGTGAAAACATATTGCACCGGCTAGATTTGTATGTCCTTGAATGTAAAGATTAAGGGCTGACATAACTGTGGTGATAAGATTATGGTATTTATGGATTTCAGGATGTTGCCACCATTCCTTGATTAGGTTTAAAGAGCAACCACTAGACCTAAGCAGAAGGGGCTGTTGACTTTTCAAGCTGCAATTTATTTCATGATAGTGACTCAGTAGAAGTTACGTTAGACATTGTTACCCAGGCTATTGGGCAACATTGATGACATAACCATCCCATTCAAGACTTGGAGCTATTTTCCCAGCTTCCCCACCCAGGTAGGCATGCTGTCTGATGTTAACCCTTCCAGAATAATATTTCAAGGCATATTTTTATTTCTTTCCACACTTAGCATTCGTACATTCCTGTATGTAATTATTTTTACCACTATTCCATTTATCGTCCCCCAAGCCTTTGGATTCACAATTTCAGATAGTTTGAAAGATTTACAATTCTTCCAGAACCCATTTCTCTTCAGACTTGGAAGATGGTAGGCATTTGGCTTGAGAACTGATGGCCTAGATTTTGATTTTGATGGTGAACCATCTATAAACTGTTTCTACACTGGAAGGCCTTTTAGCTATTGAATTTGTTTTTCTCGGAGGTCATCGCTCCTCCTAAATAAAAACTGAAAGAACTGCAGATGTTGGACATCAGAAACAAAACCAGAAATTGCTGGAAACAGCTCAGCAAGTCTGGCAGCACCTGTGGAGAGAAATCAGAGTTAACGTTTCAGGTCCAGTCCTGAGAAAGGGTTACTGGACCTGAAACGTTAACTCTGATTTCTCTCCACAGATGCTGCCAGACCTGCTAAGCTTTTTTATTCCAGCAATTTCTGTCCTTTTTATTCTAACCCAGGTGTCTGCTCCGTTACCTTGTCTGGAGTTTCCTTAATCTCCAGAATGTTTATCGCAGAAAAATCTCTTCCTCTTCCTCAGGTGTTGCCCCATAACATGAAAGCCTGGTTCGGCCCCACTTGGAGTACTGTGAGCTGATCTGGGCACAACCTGAGGGAGGATATATTGGCCTTGGAGGCAGTTCAACATAGATTTACGGGAATGATACCTGGACTTTAGGGGTTAAATTATGAGGAGAGATTATACACATTGGGCCTTTTTTCTCTGTAATTTAGAAGATTAAGGGGTGACCTGATCGATGTCTTCAAGATATTAGTCAGGATAAGGCAGAGTAGATAAAATAATCTATTTCAACTGGTTGGAGGATTCTAAGACAAGATGGAATAGTCTGAGAATTAGAGTCAAACCATGCAGGAGACATGTTAGGAGGCACCTCTACACACAGAGGGTGGTCGATATTCCGAACTGTCCTCCACAATGGCTACATCAGTTGTTAATTTGAAGTCTAAGATTGATACATTTCTGTTAGGTGAAGGTAGCAAGGGATATGAATCAGAGGCCGATAAATGGAATTAGGCCACACGTCAACCATGACCTCACTGAATGGCAGAACAGACTGGGAGACTGATTGGTCTACTCCTTTGCCTGTGCAAGGAGATTATTTAGAGCAAGGAGAGAGCTGAGCCATGCAGGGTCCAAACTGGATTGCTCTTAACTGTGATCAATATAGAGGCAATGCTGTAACTGGTGGACTGATGTAAACAGAATCATTGGGAAATGTAGCATGAATGCTCAGTCAAGGTCAGAGACCGCAAAGGATGAATTGGGATATGGAGAGAAATCTGAACCCATGGATTGACATAGATAGATTTATTTAGTAGACTACTTAGTAGACAGCTTATGAGATTTTGGTTATTATATTGATTAGAATACAAGGGGAGTACCATTTAAGATACACTCTTAACACTGGAGGATAGTTTAAAACATACAAACATCGTAAATGTATAGTTTAGAAGGCCAATTGGTCCAAAATGTTTACTCAAGCTGAAATTAAGCCCAAAATGGCTCCTGCTCCTCAGATGCTCTCTGACCTACTGTGCTTTTCCAGCATCACACATTTTGACTCTGAAAAAGAATGTTTCAGCTTAATCGCACTTTTCAACTCTCAATTCATAGCTCCATAGGTCACAGCACATCAACCACATAGCTAAGTATTTTCTAACTGTCTCGAACTTTAGAGTTTCGCGACCACAGTTACCAGATTTAGGCAGTCAACCATCCAAAAGGAATATTCAGATGGGTTATTAAAGTTACTACAGAAAATACTTCAGTGAATTAGATAAATAAAGTATACGACCTGTGACACTTAGGGATGGTTCAATGATCCCAGGGATGGACAGAGCATGTCAATCTTACTGAAGCTGTGAAGGCAGCCTCCTGCACTCTAGCTGAAGTGTTTAGGGAACCTTTCACTGGGTCATCCCTCAAACTCATCAGGTCCATCTTCTACCTGAAGAAGACAACTGCCTGACGAGCACTGTCTCAGGACAAGGACTGCCCTTTCACTCTGAGCATTTGCTGATATTGTCTGTTTGAAGAATTGGCATCCTATGTCACGGGACAACTATTCACAATATCACCTACATAAATGAATTGAGTGTGAATATAGGAGGTATGGTTAGTAAGTTTGCAGAAGACACCAAAATTGGCGGTGTAATGGATAGTGAAGAAGATTATCTCCGAGTTAAACAGGACCTTGATCAGATAAGCGACTAGGTAAAAGAGTAACAATGGGGAGTTTAATTTAGATAAATGTGAGGTGTTGCATTTTGGTAAGGGAAACGGGTCTGGATTTATGCAATTAATGGTAGGGCCCTGGGAAGTATTGCTGAACAAGGAGATCTTGGGATGCCGGTGGATTGTTCCTGGTAAGTGGAGCTGCAGGTAGACAGGGTGGTGAAGAAGGCATTTGGTGTGTGTGCCTTCATTGGTCAGAACATTGAGCAAAGGTATGAGGATGTCATGTTGCAGTTGTACCGGACATTGTTGAGGCCACGTTTGGAATACCGCATACAATTCTGGTCGCCCTTCTATTGGAAGGATGTTGTTAAATTTGAGAGGGTGCAGAAAATATCTACAAGAATGTTGTCAGGACTGGAAGATTTGGGCTATCGAGAGAGGTTTGATAGTCTGATAGTTCCCGAAAGCATATGAAACTGAGGGGTAACTTAAAGTGGTTTATAAAATCAGGGGGAGCATGGGTAGGGTGAATAGCCAAGGTATTTATCCCAGGGTGTGGGAATCCAAAACTAAAGGGCATCAGTTTAAAGAGAGAGGAAAAAGATTTAAAAGGGGCCTGAGGGGTAGCTTTTTATGCTGTGGTGCGTGTATGGAATGAGCTGCTAGAGGAAGTGGTAGAGAGGTATACAATTACATTTAAAAAGAATCTGGAAGGGTAAATGAATATGAATGGCTTAGAGGGACATGGGGCAAATGCTGACAAATCAGACTAAATCAGACTGGGATGTCTGATCACCACGGATGACTTGGGTCGAAGGGTCTGTTTCCATGCTGTATAACTCCACGACTCTGTTAGGATAACCATTGTTCCCTTGGCCACCTTCATCTGAAGGCTAGTTTCCATTCATTTTGAGAACAAATCTGTCACTTCCTTAAACAATGCATTGTTAATAAACTGCCAGTTAATTCTTTGACGTCAGCTTACAGAATATAGTGACCTCGGTGACCTTTTATTGTCACCTTCCTTTTATCTGCATTTATTAGAAATAGTTTATGTTAGAGGGAAGGAGATAAATGCTGGAGCAGCCGTTACATGAGACCTCATGGTATGCAGGAAATACTAAAAACATTCACTTTTAAATGGACCCCAGTTTCAAACATTTACAATGAAGTTTCTACCTCGACCATACTTACATTTCAGTGTTAGCCTCCCACTGGCCTCATCTCTCATCTAATGCTCTATCCATTAGTCCCAATCTATGCACAAAGGGAAAGCTGTAACCCACAGTCTAACACCGATCAATATTAACTGCATCTGGGAAATGGGTTCGTAATCCATGATGTGATACAGTGTTAGATTAACACTTGGGTAGGATATGGAGATACAACTATAATGCAGAAACATAAAGGAAGATTAACAGAGGGCTCAGCCAGTCATCCAGCGATCAACACAAGGGAAATAACTGGGACACACCGAGAAATGTCTGCAGTTACAGAGAGAGTCTGCCACAGAGAGAGTCACTGGGACATGGAGATAAGTCTATAACCTCAAAACTGAAACAGTAGAAGATTATCATGGAAAGGTATGAGAGGTTTTGACCGGAGAGAGTGGTGGCCATATAACTCATATTGCTAGTAGAAACGTCTTTCTTGACTATACAGGCTTTAAAAAAGGCTTACCGACAACAATAGTACACGGGGGTGCAGTCTTAATGAGCTCAGAATAGGACTTCTCAAGAGCTGCCTTGTATTCAGATTGAGAACCCAACAGTGGCTGCTGCTGGGCTATCACCAGTCCCAAGAAGAAGGAACATGGATGCCAGTTTTACAGATACCTCAAAGGGTTTTGGTCAGGGTGGATTGGGGACTATCGGTCGGAGTTGGGGTGGGGGGGTGGTTTCAGGAGGTGTTGGGAGGTGTGGTTGGTGGAGGGGACTGGGTTTTGCAGGCTAGGTGGAGGCTTAAGGAAGCAGTAGAATCTTGGAAGGCTGACTGAGGAGACCCCCACCAAGTGAATGTACATTCCTACTTTTTCACCTGAAGCAGGACATTCGCCCCATCCAGTCCACACTGATCCTCCAAAGAGCATCCCACCCAAACTTCCCCCCACCCCGCTCCCATCCCTGTAACCCTGAATTTCCCATGGCCAACCCACCTAGTCTACACATCCCTGGACACTATCGACAATTTAACATGGGCAATCCACTTAACCTGCATATTTTTGGTCTGTGCGAGGAATCCAGCGCACGCAGAGGGAACCCACACAGATACCAGGAGAACGTGCAAACTCCACACAGATAGTCATCTGACGATGGAATTGACGATGGAATCTTCCCCAGGCTATATATCATTGCGACGGGTATGGAAACAGGCCAGTAATTAGCCAGTTAAGGGGCTCAATAGGCTCAAGGCTGGGTCAACTGGCTGCTATCTTACCTGACCAATATAATTCATTAATGTGCCACCTGCAAACAGGAGGCCATAATACTATTTTGCACGGACTGAGGAGGATTTAATGGGATAAGCAGAAAGATCTGTATTCAATAGGCTGACATGGAAGGATTCATTGGGATTTCAAGAATATTCCCATCAAATATATGGATGATGAATGCCAATCCAGAGAGATTGCATCCAGCATGTTAAAAGAATTTTTAGAAGAGATATCAGATATATAAAAGACATTAGGAAAGGGAATAAGCCAGATAGTTAATGTAATTTCTAGGTTTGGACATGGAGGTAAAACAAACACAAGAGACGACAGTCCAGTGATAGTAGGAAAGAGAGTGGAATCCTTACTCTAAAATAAACAAGGGTTAAATACCTACTTAGACTAGCAAAAGGTGATAACTGCTGGAACCATTGTTGCTCACTGTTAACATAAATATGAGGAAATTGGAAAGATCATCAAAATGTGAGAGTGGGACCAAGTTAAATATAGCTAATAGAATGGAGGACTGCAGCAAAATATAAGCCTTTGTTAATAAACTTGAGGATAAGACCTGCAATTGACAAATATATTTTGATTTATAAAAATTAAGTGACATTTCAGGAAGATTAAGCTAATCACTTTACACTTAAGTTAGAAGTAAAGGAGGATCTGGAGGCTAGGAGGCAGGGCCTAACCCCAGCCCAAACAGCAGGGGGATCAAACTCTATGCTATTTGCAACGAACTGACCCACATTGGCCACTCAGCCAACTGAGCCAACCAATCCCCAACAGTGGCCGGGTTACTGTGGCAACGTGCAGTTATTCAAACATGTTGTAGCCCGGAGATCTGTTTAGTGACGATGGAAGCTTCATCTTTCCATCAGATGGCCTACCAGGAGTCTCTTCTACTCTTAGTGCCTGCTTTCAACATACAATAAAATTAATATTCAACTTTTTGACCAATTTATGAATACATCTTGGTGTAGCTTTCAAGTCCTGGAGTGGGACTTGGGCCTGGACTCTGGCTCCATGACAAACCCTCCAGGAATGGATGCAAAAAACACTAACTTTCATAAACAGAGTTAACTAGCCCAAATAATATCAACATCCTGAATCCCCCAGGCCAGCCCATGCTACCTCATACCACACCAACATTCTCCCCATACCCTCCATACCCAAAATAAGCCTCCACCCACCTCACATCTAACTGTTCGAAACAAACTCCTTTTGTCCCGAAGAAACTGTCATTGCATCTAATTTCAAACAGTATCTTTGCAGAATGTAACCAAACGCTGTCCAATCTATTGATTCTTCCCTTAAGCAAAATAAAATCGATTTCTGATTCTTCTAAACTAGAAGCAAGCCAATGCTTTTCAATGCCCGATCTGCCTAACTTTAAAACTCTTACAATGTAAACAAATTTCCATGATCACTTTAGAAGTCATCTCAGTCCCATGCTATTTTTAAAGGTTATGGCTCCAGACAGACTGACTAATTAATTATTGAGTCCCAGCCCCAACTCTCCCCCCACCGCACACCACCCCCCTCACCACCCCCACACAACCCAATGCACAGACAATAAAACCCACATGTTAATAGTTCAAAATCCAAATGATAAATAAATGATGCCAACAAATATATAAATTGCACACCCTACATCACATTGTCCAATTTTAGCAGTCTCAAAGGGAACATTACATTTCCAAATAGCACATAATCTTCCCCCAAAATGTCTCCAAGGACCATATTCCAAATGCTCCATCATCTCATCAAAGAAACCCAGCAGAGTTAGAAATTCTCCTTTCAGCTCTAAAGTATATAAATTGTGTTTTGGAATCCCAACAGAAAGAATCAAATCAGTTAATTAAGCTGCATTCTAAAATTTGCAGTTGCCTCTATGAGCTACAAATCTGCAAATTATAACCCTAACTCCATGCCTCTTCCCCCACCTCCCCCCAACACCACCAATAACATTCCCCCACTCACACCACCCTCCTGGTCCAAAACCTATTAGGTGCAAAGTCAGCTGCAATTATTCAAACATGTTGTAGCCTCAAAATTAGTTGACAGCAATGCCTCACCTGTAAGCCCAGTGTCTCACCTTTGCCTCAGTGATACCTATACTGGGAGTGTCTTAGCTGTACTCTCTTACCTCATCTGTCCTTTGCTGTGTCTACTTAACCACATTGAGCAAGCTTTAAACCCCTGAGTGAGAGCCTTGTTCAATATTAATTTGCTCAGTAATTTCAGTCTGCAAAAGGCAGACTGCAGGTTGAGTGAACAGTTGTGAACTTATGACTCCAGTTTCTTCCTGCTCCTCAATTATATATAATCATATTGCAAACACTGGCCAATAAATGCAGAATTTAACATGAAGTTCTGTCCAGATCAATTCGAGGTAACAGCACTGACGTTGATTTGAAACAGTACTCTCCCACCTCAGAATCAGTAACAATGACAGCATCTCATATTAATACACAGATTCATAAACCACCAATTCAAACATTATTCTCTTGAATTGCTTAAATTACACAATCTGAATGCTTCTCTTAATGTCACAGGCAACAAGCTGCAGATCAGCCCCTAACCCCCTCCTGGCAATCCCAGGGAAGATATTCACTCATCACCTGAACCTTCTGGCAAATCCTGGGGTTTCAGTTCTCTTTCTGATTTCCTCTTAATATAGGAGTGGGAGATGTTGCTGAATTATATTTGATGAATTGCAGGATCTATGTGCATTTGGAAGGAATGGACTGATTAGGGATAGTCAGCATGGCGTTGTGTATGGGAAATAGTGTCTCACCAACGTGATTGAGATTTTTCTGAAGAGGTGATCAAGAAGATAGATGGAGACAGTGCAGTAGACATTGTCTGCATGGACTTTAGCAAGGCCTTTGACAAGGTTTTGCATGGTACACTGATTCGTACGGTTAGATCACATGGGATCAAGGAAGAGCTAGCCAACTGGATACAGAATTGGTTAGATGGTAGGAGAGAGAGGGTGGTGGTAGAGGATTGTTGTTCACACTGGAGGCCTGTGACCAGCGATGTGCTGCAACAATTGGTGATTTTTGTCATTTATATAAACAAGTTGAACGTGAATATAGGAGGCATGGTTAGTAAGTTTGCAGATGACATCATAATTAGTGATATAGTGGATAGTGAAGAAGGTTATTTAAGAATACAACTGAATTTTGACTAACTGGGCCATGGGCCAAGGATTGGCACATGGAATTTAATTTAGATAAATGCAAGATGTTTCACTTTGGTAAGACAAACCAGTACAGGGCTTACACAGTTAACAGTAGGGTCCTGGGGAGTGTTGTCAAACAGAGGGACTGAGGGGTGCAGGTACATAGCTCCTTGAAAATGGCGTCACAGGTTGACAGGGTGGTGAAGAAGACAATTGGCATGCTTGCCTTCATCAGTCAGAGCATTGAGCACAGGAGTTGGAATCCATGTTACATCTGTAAAAGACATTGGTAAGGCAACATTTGGAATATGGTATACAATACTGGTCGCCCCATTATAGGAAGGATGTTTTAATTGGAAAGCATGTAAAAAAGATGTGCAAAAATGTTACTGAGACAAGAGGGTTTGAGTTATCAGGGGAGGCTGGGTGGCCTGGGACATATTTCCCTGGAGTACTGGAGGCTGAGGGGTGACCTTATAGAAGTTTATAAAATCATGAGGAACACAGATAAGGTGAATAGCCAAGGTCTTTTCCCAAGGGTAGGGGAGTCCAAAACTTGATGACATAGGTTTAACAGAGAAAAGAATTTAAAAAAGAACCAGAGGGGCAACTTTTTCATACAGAACATGGTGCATAACAGGAATGAGCTGCCAAAGAAAGTGGTAGGGATGAGTACAGTTACAGCAATTAGGAGACATTTGGGCAAGAACATGGATAGGAATGGTTTGGTGGTGAAATGCAAGCAAATGAAACTACAGTCGGTTCTGACATAACACGATGGTTCTGTTCTCATGTGATCTTCCATTATAAGAAAATCATACAATAGCTATACCATTTAAACTAATGGAACAGGAATCATGTTATAGCCAATACAGGTAAGGAACGATCCCATTCTAAAAATAATGGTCTAAATTCTTCAATGGCGTTAAAGCTAGTTTGTGCTGAACAAACATGTATTGTAGCAGAACCGCCTGTGGTTCAGTTTGGGAAACCTGGTCAGCATAGACAAGTTGGACCAAAGAGTCTGCATCCATTCTGTAGGACTCTGTGACTCAATGCATCTCATTGGTAGCACCCACTGCTAATGTGGTGCACCAGTTATGGACCCAGTGGGGATTGGCACCAATGGCAATGTAGGGCTATCACACAACCTCCTTCTCTCAGCTACATACCTTTCACAGCTATGGTTCTATGGTTATTATGTTAATGCTGCAGGCAAACCCCTTCCCCACACCCCAATAATTCTCTTTGCTTTAAACACTGTTAACTCTATCCCTCTTCCTCATTATGGTGCTGCTTTTATTAGATAATTAATGAATCTGTAATAGCAGTTCTAAAAATAATACATCTCCAGAAATTAGCTCTTTTTATCACCAATGACTTTAATATTATCACAAAGGGAGATATTTTACTAAAGATTTTCATCTTCTGTTGAACAGGACAAATGCAAGAATGACAAATTTCAAACAGTCACCTGAATTTGTGTGTAGTGTGGATTTGCAGTAATATACAAGTTCTGTACTTCTCAGTGGATGGCTGTAATATTTACGATTAACCACTCACCTTATTCTGCATATATGCGATTTTGTAGCAAGTCAAAGGAGTAGTAACCATTTTCTTTTTGGATATCACGAGTATAGGAGAGAGAAGCTCTGCTCTGACGAGGTTCTCTTAGTAAAGGTAAAACTCTCATCCTTATGTTTAAAACCCTCTACGACTTACCCCTCCTTATCTCTGTGATCATCACAGTCACACAATTTTCAATGATTGCAACATGCCTCTGATCTTGCCTTTTGTGCATTTCAGTCTTCCCCCACTATTGGTGACCAGGCTGTGTCTTATCCTAAATTCTGGAGAAATTCTCTCCATAAATCTCCTTTGCCCCTCGACCACTCTTTCCTCCTTAGGATGCTCGTTAAAATAATCACTTCATCAAACTTTCAGTCACCCATCCTAATAACTTATTCTGAGGCCCATGTCCAATCTTATTTGCTAATTCACCTATAAAATTCCTCGTGATGTTTTGCTACGTTAAAGGTGCTATATAAATGCAGTTTGATGTTGATAATGCTGCATTCAATACATGGACCACATTGTATTCCGAACTGAGAAAATGGAATTATTTTATTTTGAAATTTTAGGTGGAGGTCCACTTGGAAGACTTGCAGAGATTATAAGAAAATGTCAGGATCAAGTGGCATTAAACATCCAGAGAATGTGCACATAACTGAGTGAGATGAGGATACAGCAACTTTGAGGTCCTGGGAGAGAATGTATTCGACTCAGAGTTCATTATGCCATCATTGTGAGATGTAAGAATGCCAGCAAAGTTGGCATCTGTTGCTCATCCTTCATCAATCTTGACAATAGTAGAGAGCTGCCTTCATGCACCACAGCAGTCCAAGTGGTGTAGGCATATGCACAATGTTGTTAGGGAGGGAGTTCCTCAAGTTTAACCCAGCATCAGTGAAGGAACAGCGAAATTGTTCCAGGTGTGGCTTGCAAATAACTTGCAAGTATGGGTGTTCCCACATGTCTGCTACCTTGTTCCTCTGTTTGGTATGGGTCACAGGTTTGGAAGGTGCTATTGTAGTTTGTACACACTGCTGACACATTAATGGAGAAGGGAGTACATGTTGAAGATGGTGGATGTGGGTTGCATTTTCCTGGATGCGGCCAACCTTCTAGAGTCTTGTTGGAGCTGCACCCATCCAGGGCAAGTGAAGAATATTCCATCACACTCCTGAGTTAAGCCCTGCAGATAGTGAACAGTCAAAAATTACTCCCCATAGAATTCTCAGACTTGTGAATGGTGATCTAATTTCTTGAATTGAGCTCTTCTGTCTGTTTTTGGAGCGAAGCTGCACTAATGACAGGAGCCAAGCTGAGCGTCAATGAACAAATTACAACCGAGTAAGTGATGCTTGATAACATTGTCAATGATAAATTAATCACAGAAGGCTGGTGTGCAGATACAAATAATTAGGAAAGCTAATACAATGCTAACATTTATTGCGAGGAGAAGAGAATATAAACTTAGGGAGATTACTGAGTAGATTTTCTGATGGGCAGACAGTTGTTATTACAGTCTAGGTGGGAGTTGTGCGTGGAGGTTCTATGGAATCCCCATTGTACAGATCTTGCCCAGGATATCAGATAGTCTGCTGGGCAGTTCCCCTACATGGGGAATCCTCCAAAAGTCTCCATTTAAACAGAGTTCCGATGGCACTAATTAAATAGCTACTCAGGAAATTTGAGACTATTAAATACTTTGAATCCTGAGTAACTGTTCAACTGATTCCATGCTTACATCACTCATCACCCAGCTATACCTCATCCAGACCACTTATGAACCCCCAGAGCTAGACTTGACATCCCCAAGGCGTAACACCATCACCAACAAGATATGGGCCCCAATACTCATTGCTCCGAGATCGAATATCTTCCCCAACATCATGCCAACTTTCAAGCTCCTTACCTGTTGCCACCACTGAACCCGATACCTTCACCCCAATGCTGTCAGAGTCATCCCCATCCCAACATCTTCCCCCAGAACCCTTCCCATCACTACTGCCAGATCTAAACACACAACCAATCCTTGCCCCCTTCATTCCTTCTGATCTGACCTGACCTGGACCGGGACCCCAGCTGGCACTCTACTTACCTGACGCCCTACTCTCCTGGCACCCTACCCTCGTGTCCATCTTATCCTAACGTCTTAACCCTCCCCAGCCTGCACCTTCCTTAACTGGCATCCTAGCACCCTACCCACCTGTCACCCTACTCCCCCAGCACCCAAGCATTGCACTTCCCTTGTGTACTCACCCATGAGGGTAAACCTTTGTCAAAGTGGCTGTTAGGGCCTTTAAATGTCAGTTTACAGCATCTGACTACAGTGTAAAGAGGGAATGGTTTGCCTTCCTCGGTTGGTTCTGCACAACAAAAGAACTATTGGAGGAGAAGTACCCCTCTGTATCTCCAAGGGAGACCTGAGCAGAGTCTTCTCTCAGAAATGTGGAGCTCCCTTGTTTCATGAGAATGCCACTCATTGGAAAATCAGGCCCCAGGCTTCAGTTATACAGTGGACTGGTGGGATCACAAATGGAGTACTCCCTATATATTGGTCCCCTTATTTAGGGAAGGATGTAAATGCATTGGAAGCAATTCAGAGGTGGTTTACCTAAATTAATAACTGGAGTGCGTGAGTTGTCTTATGATGAAAGGTAGGACAGGCTGGGATTGTATCCACTGGGCTGCAGAAGAGTAAGCCATGACTTGATTGAAACACAGAAGATACTGAATGGTCTTGACAGCGTAGATATGGAGAGGGTGGGAGAAATTAGAACTAGGGGTCACTATTTTTGTGGACTTGAATTGATTTAGGTACAGCGAAAAGTTTTGTTTTGCATGCAGTACACGCAGATCATACCATACAAAGTGCAACGGCTTAATAGAACAGAGAGAGGAATACAATATTATGTCTGCAGAGAGGTGCAAAAAGAGTGAGATTGACATTAGATTTATAATTTGATTTATAACCGGCTCGGCAGCAGTACTTCTGATGGAGCTGGTCGGGTCTTAAAGAACGTAGCTGCTAGACTCGGTCTGCGGTAGGTGGGAAGGGGATCAGCAAGAGGGAAAACATATTTGACAGATGCATCTGTCAGAGATGGTACTGGTAAGAGTGATCACTGCATAGTCCTTGTGGAGACTAAGTCCTGCCTTCACATTGAGAATAATCTCCATCGTGTTGTGTGGCACTACCACCGTGCTAAATGGGACAGACTTCGAACAGATCTAGCAACTCAAGACTGGGCAACCATGAGGCGCTGTGGGCCATCAACAGCAGGAGAACTGTACTCCAGCACAATCTGTAACCTCATGGTCTGGCACATCCCCCACCCAACCATTGCCAGCAAGCCAGAGGATCTACCCTGGTTCAATGGAAAGTGCAGGAGCGCATGCCAGGAACAGCACCGGGCAAACCTTAAAATGAAATGGTCAACCTGGTGAAGCTACCAACAGCACTGCTTGTGTGCCAAACAGCATAAGGAGCAAGGGATACACAGAGCTAAGAAATCCACAGCCAACCGATCAGATCTAAGCTCTGCAGTCCTGCCACATCCAGTTACATATGGTGGTGCACAATTAAACAACTCACTGGAGGAGGAGGCTCCACAAGTATCCCCATCCTCAATGATGGAAGAGCCCAGCACATCAGTGCAAAAGATGAGCCTGAAGCATTTGCTGCAAACTTCAGCATGAAGTTTGACAAGTGAATGATTCATCTCACCATCCTCCAGTGGTCCCCAGCATTACAGTTACCAATCTTCAGCCAATTCGATTCACTCCACGTGATATCAATAAATGATTGGAGACACTGGAAGCTTTGGGCCCTAACAACATTCTGGCAATTGTACTGAAGACTTATGCACCAGAACTTGCTGCTACCCTAGACAAGCGCTTCCAGTATAGTTGCAGTACTGATACCTACCAGACAATGTGGAAAATTGCCTAAGTATGTCCTGTACATAAAAAGCAGGACAAATCCAACCCAGACAATTACCACCCCATTAGTCTACTCTCAATTAAAATAAAGTGATGAAAGGTATCATCAACTGTGTTATCAAGCAGCACCTGCTCAGCAATAACCTGCTCAGTGACGCCCAGTTCCACCAGGGGCATTCAGCTCCTGACCTCATTGGTTCAAACATGGGCAAAAGAGTTGAATTCCAGAGGTGAGGGGAGAGTGACAGCCCTTGACATCAAGGCTGCATTTGACCGAGTGTGGCATCAAGGAGTCCTAACAAAACTGGAATCAATGGGTATTAGGGAAAACTCTCCGGTGCTTAGAGTCATACCTGGCACACAGGAAGATGGTTGTGGTTGTTGGAGGTCAGTCACCTCAGCTCCAGGACATCTCTGCAGGAGTTCCTCAGGGTAGTGTCCTTGGCCCAACCATCTTCAGCCGCTTTAGCAATGACCTTCCCTCCGTCATTATGTGAGAAGTGGGGAAGTTCACTGATGATTGCATAATGTTCAGCATCATTTATGACTCCTCAGACACTGAACCAGTCCGTGCCCAAATGCAACAAAATCTGGACGAAATCCAGGCTTGGGCTGATAGGTGACAAGTAACATTTGTGCCACACAAATGCCAGGCTATGACCATCACCAGCAAGACAGAATCTAACCACTGCCCCTTGACATTCAATGGTGTTACCATCATTGGATCCCCAACTGTCAACATTCTGGGAGTTATCATTGATCAGAAACTTAATTGGACTCACCACATAAATCAGGCTAGAGGTTAGGAATACTGTGGTGAGTAACTCACCTCCTGACTCCCCAAAGCCTGTCCATCATCTACAAGGCACAAGTCAAGAGTGTGATGGAATGCATCCCACTTGCCTGGATGATGCAGCCCCAACTACACTCAAGAAGCTTCACGCCATCCAGGACAAAGCAGCCCACCTGATTGGTACAGCACCCACAAGCATCCACTCCCTCACCACCAACATTCGGTAGCAGCAGTATGCATTATCTATGAGAAGCACTGCAGAAATTCACCAAAGATCTTCAGACAGTACCTTCCAAACCCACGACCATTTCCATCTTGAAGGACAAGCGCAACAGCTGTATGGGAACACTACCGTCTTCAAGTTCCCCTTGAAGTCAATCACCATCCTGACTTGGAAAGATATTAGCATTCCTTCACTGTCGCTGGGTCAAAATCCAGGAATTCTTTCCCTAATGGGTCAACCTACAGCAGGTGGACTGCAGCGGTTCAAGAAGGCAGCTCACCACCACCTTCTCAAGGGCACCAAGGGATGGGCAATAGATGCTGACCCAGCCAGCAACACCCACAGCCCACAGAATGAATAAATAAGAAATATTCCAGTGACAGTGAGGAAGAAGCTGTTCTTGAATCTGAAGGTATTTAAAATGCAAACACCACCTATTTAAAACAAGAGATAACGCAAATATTTTTCACTGAGAAATTTACGTCTCTTCCTCAAAAGGTAGTGAAAGCAGAATCCTTGAATATCTTTGAAGCAGAAGTAGATTGATTCTTGTCAAGCATTCGAGTGAATACTTTATAGGAGAAAGTGCGGACTGCAGATGCTGAAGGTCAGAGTCAAAAATTGTGTTGCTGGAAAAGCACAACAGGTCAGACAGTGATGGGGGTCGACATTTCGGTCAATAACTCACATTCCTGATGAAGAGCTTATGCTTGAAACTTCGATTCTCCTGCTCCTCGGATGCTGCCTGACCAGCTGTGCTTTTCCAGTGCAACACTTTTCAACTCTGAAGCGGGCGGCTCAGTGGTTAGCACGACTGCCTCACAGCACCAGGGTCCCAGGTTCAATTCCAGCCTTGGACAACTGTCTGTGTGGAGTTTGTACATTCTCTGCGTGGGTTTCCTCCGGGTGCTCCGGTTTCCTCCCACAGTCCAAAGATGTGCAGGTTGGGTGAATTGGCCATGCTAAATTGCCTGTAGCGTGAGGTGCATTAGTCAGGGGTAAATGTGGGGCAATGGGTCTGGGTGAGTTGCTCTTTGGCGGGTCAGTGTTGACTTGTTGAGCCGAAGGGCCTGTTTCCACCCTGTAGGAAATCTAATCAGAATACTTGTAGTGGGAACATGGATTTGTAGTTCCAGTCAGATAAGCCATGATTTTACTGAATGACACAGCAGGTTCAAAGGGCCAAATGGCCTACTCCTGCTCCTTGTATATCTGGACGATACTCTCTATCACTTTACTGTTGGTTCAAAGTGGACGGGTGGGGCTACGATCGTGATCATATGATTAGCCACTGGTTCTCAATCTTCTCCCACTGCTAATGTTGCACGGTTGAAGAAACAAGTTATTTTCAGGAAGCTAGTACCCAAAACATGGCCACCTTTGGAGACTGACCTGGCTGCCCTGACTTTACCTGAAGCAGCTCAGCAAAAGACCAGTCAAAGTGGGGACAATCGGGTCAATCTTCCTGGATTCACAAGAATCATGGAAGTCTCCTCTTCTTGGGTCTGTAGCAGAGCAGCAATGATAGTGATAATGATTCCAAATGGGATCAGAAATCAAAATCAAAGTACCTTAGGTGCTGGAAATCTGAAATAAAAACAGAACAAGCAGCATCTGTGGAGACAGAGCGAGAGGTGACACGGCAGTTGGGTAATGATTCTTCATCAGAACTAAGCAAAGACAGAAATGTAACAGATTTTGAGTGAGTGAAGGGGTGGGGAATGAGGGTAGGAAGATCTAAAGGGAAAGGAGCAAATTACTGCAGATGCTGGAATCTGTACTGAAAACACACAGTGCTGGAAATCACAGTGGCTCAGACAGCATTCCTGGAGAGGGAGCAAGCTGTGAATGTGGATTAGTGGCTCCGATCATGCAATTTGGTAGGAAGAATAGAAGCATGGACTACTTTCTAAATGGGGAGAAAATTTAGAAGTCTGAAGTGCAAAGAGACTTGAGAGTTCTAGTCCAGGATTCTTTCAAGGTAAACTTGCAGGTTGGGTCAGTGTTTCGGAAGGCAAATGCAATTTTGACATTTATTTTGAGAGGACTTGAATATAAACACAAGGATGTACTTCTGAGGCTCCATCAGGCTCTGGTCAGACCCATTTGGAGAATTGTGCGCAGTTTTGGGCCCCATATCTCAGGAAGGATGCACTGGCCCCGGAGCAGGTTCAGAGGACATTCACGAGAACGTTCCCAGGAATGAAAAGTTTAACATACAAAGAGTGAATGAAGACACTGGGTTTATACTCGATGGAGTTTAGAAGGATGAAGGGGGATCTAATTGAAACTTACAGAGTAGATGTTAGTAAGATGTTTCCATTGGCAAGACAGATGAGGACCCAAGGGTACAGCCTTAGAGTAAAGAGAAGACCTTTTTAGAATGGAGATGAGGAGAAACTCTTCATCCAAAGAGTGGTGGATCTTTGGAATTACTGTCACAGAAGGCTGTGGAGGCCAGGTCACTGAGTACATTTAATATGAAGATAGATAGGTTCTTGAGTCTCAAGGGGATGAAAGGTTACAGGGAGAAAGCGGGAGAATGGGTTTGAGAAACTTATCAGCCATGTTTGAATGGAGGAACAGACTCGATGGGCTGAATGGCCTAATTTCTACTCCTATGTCCTATGAGCTTATGATCGAACATTTCGAGTCTAGATGACTCTTCATCAGAGCTCTGGTTGCCTGGCCGGCTATGACTTCCAGCGCTTTTGTTTTCTGAACAAAAGGGAAAAATCCGTCGAAAAGCATCAAGGGCACGAGAGATTAAATGACAGGAGTTTTCATTTTGCAAAGGCAAAAGAGCTCAGAAATGGGCAAAGTAAATAAGTAAAGTTTGCCCAAAAACAGCCACTGAATGCAAAGTGAAAGAATGAAGAAAGAAGTGAGAGAGAGGGAAAAAAATCAAACCAAGCAGCCACGATGCTTCCACTTTTTCAGGCCATTGACCTGAAATGTGAATTCTGCTCCTCTCCACAGGTACTACCTGCCATGCTGAGTACCGCCAGCATTTTCTGACTCTATTACAGCTCAGTACCAGCCTTGGTTTAGACAGCCCACACTCCAGTTAACTTTTGACAGACTTTTCTACCTATGTTAACAGAACTCCTTGATAACAAGGTGAATAGAGTTCCATCAGGCTTGTATTTTTGTCAAGTTTCAAATTCCACTGAGCTACATGGAAGCAACAGTAGATTTAAGATCTACTGGCGTGAACAACTACACAATCCAGAAATCTTAATGAATGGTGAAGATTCTTGACAAGCCTAACAAGACTCTACTGTCTGTTATCATATCACCTTTGAAGTAGAGGAGAGTCTTAAGTGCTTCAAAGAGTCAATAAAATGATGAATCCTAAGATAAAAGAGGCAGTATTAGGAGGGACAAACAAATTCTCAGGTCATTGAGATGACGTTTAAGAAGGAGAAGCAGCTGGAGAGCAGAAAGGTAGGGGAGAGAATTCTGAGGCTATCAACTTGGTAAAGAGTGGTGAGACAGGTTGAGGGCTGAGAAGAGGTGGGGATGTACAGGCGGCTAAAGTCAGAAGAATGGAGAGTTCAAGAAGAAGATTTGCAAGGATAGAAGAGTTTGAAAGACAAGGAAGGTGAGGTAATGATTTGATACAAGAACTTACACTTAGATTGAGGAACAGGAATGAAAGTAGGTCAACAAGAAAAGGGGCAACAGTTTTGGAACAGTAAACTTTCCCGAGAAGAGCCAATTCCAGTATTCAATCAGATTTCTCTCCCATATTCCTCAAAAAGATGTAATTTGATTTCTCATCATGGGAACAAAGGGAAATGTTATTATTCAGTAGAGCGATAAGTCACAGCAAAAAAATGCACCAGCAGATGGCAACTGTAGAGAATGTGTTGGAATGAATTCAAACACCTTTTCAAGAAGCATTTCTGCCCTTTTGATTGGCTGAATTTTTAACACACAGGGAAAAATTTCTTTGGACAACAAACTGTGAGGAATTTGAGACATGACAGTCAAGGAGTCTTTCAGAGAAGATCAGGAGGACTTTGGAGGCATGGCAACCCATACAGAAATATTCTGCAGGAAACTGCAGTCATGTTTTGATCTGTTGCTATCAATGGTCACAATTCCATTATTGAACTATGTGACTATCAGGGTGGTAGGAGGTGAACAAGACGGATCTCAATCTCTCCTAGTCTTCTAATTCCTAAGTTTCCTAGTCATGGCATGTTAAATACATTCTCAAACAAGTTACCTAGATTACTCATTTCTACAACATCTGTATGTTCCTTCTCAGTCCCATCCCTTGACAGGTCTTTGACTTAGAGTCATAGAGATGTAGAGGACAGAAACAAGCCATTCAGTCCAACTCACCCACGCTGAACAGATATTCTAAATTAATTAATTAGATTAGATTACTTACAGTGTGGAAACAGGCCCTTCGGCCCAACAAGTCCACACCGACCCACCACCCACCCAGACTCATTCCCCTTCGCCTAACAGTACTGGCAATTTAGCATGGCCAATTCACCTAACCTGCACATCTTTGGACTGTGGGAGGAAACCGGAGCACCCAGAGGAAACCACACAGACACGGGGAGAATGTGCAAACTCCCCACAGTCAGTCGCCTGAGGCGGGAATCGAACCCAGGTCTCTGGTGCTGTGAGGCAGCAGTGCTAACCACTGTGCCACCATGCCGCCCTAGTTAAAAATCACAAAATGCCAGGTTCTGGTCCAACAGGTTGGTTTGGAAGCACTAGCGTTTGGAGCACTGCTCCTTCAGGTGATTGTAGAGTATAAGCTCATAAGACACAAAATTTATAGCAAAAGTTTACAGTGTGATGTAACTGAAATTATATATTGAAGAAGACTGTGTCTTATGATCTTATACTGAAACCACCTGATGAAGGAGCAGCGCTCTGAAAGTTTGTGCTTCCAAATAAACCTGTTGGACTATAACCTGGTGTTGTGTGATTTTTAACTCTGTACACCCCCAGTTCAACACCGGTATCTTCAAATCATAAACTATTCCAGTCCCATTTGCCAGCACTTAGCCCATATCCTTCTAAGCTCTTCCGACTCATATACTCACCCAGATGTCTTTTAAATGGTATAAGTGTACCAGCCTCCACCACTTCCCCAGGCAGCTCATTCCATACACGCACCATCCTCTGTGTGAAAACTTTGCCCCTTAGGTCCCTTCAAAGTTTTTCCTATCCTACCCTAAACTTATGCCTTCTATTTCTGGATTCCCCCACCTGGGGTAAGGGCCTTGTCTATTTACCCTAACTATGCCCCTCATGACTTTATAAACCTCTATATGGTCACCCCTCAGCCTCTGACACTCCAGGGAAAACAGCCCAGCCTATTCAGCCTCTGCCTTTATAATTTTTGGTCGGTCCATAGGGAAAGTTTATGACCCCATACAGGAACACTTGATAGGTGATTTGGAAATTTCTCCGCAGGGTTCTATTAACTCAGAGATTTCATTGATTTGACTGAAGGAACTTATGGTGATATAACTACCATGGTGTTAGACAATTTTAAAGTGGTTAGATATTATCTCTTCCACTACTGGTTTTGGATTCTATTGTTCGTCACCCCCAGGAAGAAATGAGGAGTCCATTCAGGTGTGGTTCTTTTCAAATAAAGAAGTTTGTTCCCCTGAGCAATTGACGTGTTCTTCAAAGTGTGGTTCATGCTTCAAAGCATTAATGTACATGCAGTATTGGAACAATTTGATTTATTGATTGGCATATTCTTCATAATGTAGTGCATGTCCAAGAAGTGGCTGT
This sequence comes from Chiloscyllium punctatum, assembly GCF_047496795.1. NCBI lineage: Eukaryota > Metazoa > Chordata > Chondrichthyes > Orectolobiformes > Hemiscylliidae > Chiloscyllium > Chiloscyllium punctatum. The sequence continues at coordinate 45,946,922 of NC_092745.1, read as the reverse complement.
TGTATTATCATGAGTACTTTGTGCTTTAGAACATTACTCAGTTTTATTTTTGCCTATTGGAGGTTTCTCAACCACACTTTTAACAAGATACTATAACATTACATTGTTTAGGATATCAACCTTGATGTTGTCCTGATTTGATTGTTCTGATCTGTCTCTTCTGATCAGCTGGTTTATTATGCCTTACATCTTCAACAGTCTCTGTCAAATATGTTGAAGAAGTCACGTAGGACTCAGACTTTTATCTCTGTTTCTCTGTCCACTGATGCTGCCAGACCTTTCTGTTTTTATTTCAGATTTCCAGCATCTACAGTATTTAACCTAATCTCGCTGTACAATGTTCTGCATTAAATTAAACTTTTGCTGTGTAGCGCTTCTTGAACAGTGTTGTGACTCTGTATTCATTGCTATTTCAGCTGCTCATTTTGGAGTTAGATCCGCTTTTGATTGAACAGGTCCAGTGACAGACCTATCTATGCAACCAACAGCAATTCTATCAGAAATGAGATCTTGTATGTTTCCAAAACTCCATAGTTCAGATAGTATGTACATGTAATTTAAAAGGCGTTTAGCATGTTTGCCTTCATTGCTCAGTTCTCCGAGTTGGGAAGTCATGTCGAGGTTGTGCATAACATTGGTGAAGCCTCTTCTGGAGTACTGTGACCAGTTCTGGCCACCCAGTTTTGAAAAAAGATATTATTAAGCTAGAGAGGTTTCAGAAGGGATTAACCAAAATGTTGCCAGGTATAGAAGGTTTGAGTGATAAAGAAAGACTGGATAGCTTGGGACATTTTTTTCACGGGGGAATAGGAGGTTGAGAGGTGACCTCATAGAAGTTTATAAAATCATGAGGGGTATAGATAGCATTAGTGGTAGGTGTCTTTCCCCTAGGATGGAGAATTTCAAGAGAAGGGGGCATATTTTTCAGGTCAGAGGAGACAGATTTAAAAATGACATGAGGGGCAAATATTTTACAGAGTTGTTCACATGTGGAATGAACGTCCTGAGGATATGGTGGATACAAGTACTGTTACACTGTTTAAAAGAAACTTAGATAAGTACATGGATAGGAAAGGTTGGGGGGATATGGGCCAGGAGTAGAAAGGTGGGACGAGTTTAATTTGGGATTATGTTCAACATGGATTGAAGGGTCTGTTTCCGTGCTATATGACTCTACGACTCTAACTTTCTACAGATTGTCCTGGGATTGATATTTGTTATTGAAACATGATTTTGCCAGTGTCTCACGTGTTCTTGAAGTGAAACATTGATCAAAAGCTGCTATGGGATCACCAAATGTAATTTGCTTCTCATTGATTTGTTCTCTGTATAACACATGATCTGATGTTGTCCGCAAGTGGTTAAGAAGTGCATTAACTTGTTCTGTATTTGATTTGACTTCCAAATGTAAAGCTATTTGAAATCTCAAGAATTGTGCTTTCCACCTGTCAAATGGATCAGAAAACTTAAATCTTTCTGATGGAAAGATTGGTACCAGTGAACTTCATTGCATTGTACGATTATTGATAGGGACGTTTTTAAAATTTTATTCATGGGATGAGGGCATCTCTGGCTAGGCCAGCATTTATTGCCTGTCCCTAGTTACCCAGAGGGCAGTTAAGAGACAACCACATTGCTGTGGGTCTGGAGTCATATGTAGAACAGACCAGGTAAGGATGGCAGTTTCCTTTCCCAAAGGATATTAATGAACCAGATGGGTTTTTCCAGCAATCAACAATGGATCCATGGTCAACATTAGACTCTTAATTACAGATTTTTTTTTGAACAACTTGAATTTGTTAATTGTGTTCCTGTTCCAGAATATTGTTAGGATTTTACTCTGTATGTACTATACTAATTTTGTTGCTTTATTATATTCTTTGTTGGTTAAAGTTGTTGTTGAACCTTTACTGTCATAAAAAAAAAGGTGTTGTAAAGCCAAAAGCTGTCAATGTTTTTGTTGTGTTAAATGCTGTTTCCAACGTAAAGATCAGTTGTCCTTTGCTAATAGGGATTTTTCATAGTGCTGAAAGAAGATATCCCTTTTCCAAGATAGCTGAAGATTTTTCAGAGATCCGTGGGTGTAAACTTTCTCAAAAATGGCATCACTCAATAAGATTTAATTTTTTTTTGACTGTATCAAAGATGTCGGTCATGACATTAGTGGCACCAAGCAATTTTCATCCAAGTATTTTTGCATGGAATTCAACATCATGTAATTAGAAATGCCTCTTTTATCTGACTTTTTTTTGTATTTTAATAAATAAGATTGAAGAAACTTCTTAGTTGTCAAATAAAACATTGAACTTTTCATTCTAACTATTGAAATAGTAACAATTTCTCTAACTTCACTTTTAGGGTTTTGATACTCCAAATTACAATGCAAACTTGCATTCTTGATTTTTCTTCCTCTTTTCAATAAATTTTCTTTAAGTCTGTACTTGAAGAATGGTCTTCATTTTCTGTTGTTAACTTTTCTGTCAAATAGTTTAGAAATTCTTAAGTCACTGTTGGGCAGCTGAACTCTGCTCTTCAGTTTTTTGAGTGGAAGCTAAAATTTTATATTCCTTCCGTCATGATCCACTTCAGAAAGGGTGTTAATACTCAAGCCTCCCCTGCTCCCAGGGCTGACACCAAAGTTAAAGTTTTACTCAATTTCCTCAAAGTTCCCAATTTGTCTGTCTGATAGACGCAAGCTAACAAAGATTACTGACCAGCTAATGCAAGCTATCATTTATTTCAAATAAATCAATGCTAACCCCAGAAGCAAACCCAAAATGAACTATCAATGTATAACTTGTTATGGACCAGAACAGACCTCCTCAAAATATGTTAAGAGGATAGCCTAGGCCCCAACATTTTCTTATTTTAAAGGTAAATGTGAGATGCTGTGTTTCAGTTGCAAATAGATTGGTCAAACTACTTGACATTAAGCATTACACAATTTATGCAAAATACAACAAAAGAAAGAGAGGTTTGGTATAATGTAACTGTTGGAAAACTTAACAGAATAAAGGATTGTTTTACTACTAAACAGTAACTGTTCCAATATAATAACATCTCGTAAACACACCCTTGGCAAAAGGCAAATTCGGAAAACCGATTTGACTCACACACAACTCCAGCAGCCCAGGAGGAAAGCATCCAGAGAAAACTCAAGGAGACAGTGTTATAGCTGGGAGAGATTCATTGCCTTCCAACCCTGCTCAGACCCCAGCAATAACTGCTTGAAGCTAATTTAAAATCCTGGATCTGTGAGAGCTTGACCACACCCATTCAGGCTACTTCTATTGTTTCAACTTTTAAAAAAATACCCCAAGGCTTTACCAGCTGTTTACTCTAGTAGTTTTGAAGCCTTATCCTTGCTTATCTTGTGGTTTGATGACACATTATGAGGTTTGGTTTCTTCACAGACTGGTCAAGGAGAAGGCAAAGACTACTTTCAGGCAAGATAATATTATTCATTAAAAATAACAAATATTGCTATGCATGGTAATCATAGAAACATCAGGTTCTACTTTTGGTTACACTAAGTAACAGATGTTCAAGTCCATCTTTTCTGTTTGTTTCTTCCAGAGATACTATTGTGTCTTCCAGCAATGTTTTTTGTCTCTTCTAACTTCACCCACACTGTGCTTTTTTATAATCAGTGATGTGCAGCTCCTTGGCATCATTGACATGAACCTTTAAACGACAGATTGCTGTGTATCATAGCACAAAAAGGGGGCCATTCACTCCATTGTGTCTTTTCTTTGAACGTTATTCAATTTGCTCTGCTTTCCTGCTCTTTTCTATGTAGGCCTACAATTTATCCCCCTTCATGCATATGTGGAGGAGGCCTATTATGTAATAGAAGCGAGGGAGAGATTCCTGCCCAGGCAAGTGGTGAGGATGAATGTAAGAGTCTGCAAAGGGATGGAGATAAGTTTTAAAAATGAGCAAAATCTTGGCAGATGGGATATGATGTGGTGGAATGTGAGGCCCCTTGGTAGGAAGAGTGGAGGAGCTGAATATTGTTTAAATGAAGAAAGTCTGCAGAAAATGACAGAACAGAAGGATTTGGGATTCTACATTCATGCATCTCAAAAAAGCTAGCATCCAAGTTCAGTAGGTAATAGGGCAAGCAAATTGAATGTTGGCCGTTATTTCACAGGGAACAGAATATAAAAGTAGGGAGGAATTGTTCACACTATTACAAAATAAAGCTGATTGCTAAAACTAACTTAGCAGACCACAGCAGGAATACTATGAACAGTTTTGGGCCCATTAACGAAGGAAGGATGCACTGGCATTGGAGGCAGTCCAGAGAAGATACATTAGGCTGCATTACTGGCTATGAAGGGACAATCAATGAGGAGAGGTTGAGTAGATTGGGCCTCTACTCATTGGAAGTTAGAAGAATGAGAGGTTATCTGATTGAACCATACAAGGTTCTTAGGGGAACTTGACAGGTAGATGCAGAAAGGTTGTTTCCCATTCGGGGAGAGTTTAGGACCAGAGGGCATAAACACAGAATACAGAGTCACATATTTAGGTCAGAGATAAGGAGGAATATCTACCCTCAGAAGCTAATGAATCTGTTGAATTCTTCACTGCGGAGGCCTGTCAAGGCATTTTGTTACTGAGGTGGCAGTGTTGGAGCAGGCAGCATGCCGGCTCAGACTTGGCTCCCCCTTTCTACCTGCTTCTCTTTTTTTTCCATTATTTCATTCTTCTCTTTTTAAATGTTTATTTTGTTTTTTGTTACTTATCTTGTGGAGTGTGCAGCACTGACAGCATCAGAGCACCACAGCAGCTGAGGGCCCAAAATGGGGCGGGATGGCCAGCAGTCAGTGGGGCTCAGAGTGGGGCAGGATGGTCAGCAGACAGTGGGGCCCAGAGTGGGGCGGGATGGTCAGCAGTCTGTGGGGCCCAGAGTGGGGCGGGATGGTCAGCAGTCAGTGGGGCCCAGAGTGGGGCGGGATGGCCAGCAGTCAGTGGGGCTCAGAGTGGGGCAGGATGGTCAGCAGACAGTGGGGCCCAGAGTGGGGCGGGATGGCCAGCAGTCAGTGGGGCTCAGAGTGGGGCAGGATGGTCAGCAGTCAGTGGGGCCCAGAGTGGGGCGGGATGGTCAGCAGACAGTGGGGCCCAGAGTGGGGCGGGATGGCCAGCAGACAGTGGGGCCCAGAGTGGGGCGGGATGGCCAGCAGTCAGTGGGGCCCAGAGTTGGGCGGGATGGTCAGCAGTCTGTGGGGCCCAGAGTGGGGCGGGATGGTCAGCAGTCAGTGGGGCCCAGAGTGGGGCGGGATGGTCAGCAGTCAGTGGGGCCCAGAGTGGGGCAGGATGGTCAGCAGACAGTGGGGCCCAAAATGGGGCAGGATGGCCAACAGACAGTGGGGCCCAGAGTGGGCCGGGATGGCCAGCAGACAGTGGGGCTCAGAGTGGGGCGGGATGGCCAGCAGACAGTGGGGCCCAGAGTGGGGCGGGATGGTCAGCAGTCAGTGGGGCCCAGAGTGGGGCAGGATGGTCAGCAGTCTGTGGGGCCCAGAATGGAGCAGGATGGTCAGCAGACTGTGGGGCCCAGAGTGGGGCAGGATGGTCAGCAGTCTGTGGGGCCCAGAGTGGGGCGGGATGGTCAGCAGTCAGTGGGGCCCAGAGTGGGGCGGGATGGTCAGCAGTCAGTGGGGCCCAGAGTCGGGCGGGATGGTCAGCAGTCTGTGGGGCCCAGAGTGGGGCAGGATGGCCAACAGACAGTGGGGCCCAGAGTGGGGCGGGATGGCCAGCAGACAGTGGGGCCCAGAGTGGGGCGGGATGGCCAGCAGACAGTGGGGCCCAGAGTGGGGCGGGATGGCCAGCAGACAGTGGGGCCCAGAGTGGGGCGGGATGGTCAGCAGTCTGTGGGGCCCAGAATGGGGCAGGATGGCCAACAGACAGTGGGGCCCAGAGTGGGGCAGGATGGTCAGCAGTCTGTGGGGCCCAGAGTGGGGCGGGATGGTCAGCAATCAGTGGGGCCCAGAGTGGGGCGGGATGGTCAGCAGTCAGTGGGGCCCAGAGTGGGGCGGGATGGTCAGCAGTCAGTGGGGCCCAGAGTGGGGCAGGATGGTCAGTGGCCAGTGGGCCCAGGATGGAATGGTACAACCAACAATCAGTGGGCTTGGAGTGGAGTGGATGATCAGTGGTCAGTGGGACCCAGAGTGGTTCTAAGTTCTATGTTCTATGTTTACCGTATTAGTGTCCAATTATTGTAAGTTTTGAATGTATTTACCTCAATGTAAATATACTTATTGTTCAATCGAAAGGCCATATGAAATACCAACAGATAATTCAATTTCTCCTCAAATACCGTGATTCACTGCAATGTCTGAGTCGTCAGTTGAGGTGCAAGTGAGAAGACAAAGTATTTCAGGCAAAGTTGCATTATTATTTATGCTGTAAATAAAGTACAACAATGATGTGTATACCTTCTGCATTATGTTTTCATTACTCAGTGTGTGCTTTTACGTTGATTAGGTGGTCCTCTTGTTTATCCGAACAACCAGAACATTTCAGGGCCCGAGGTCTCAGACAATAAAAAGTTTGCTGTATTTGAAAAGGAAGGATGTGCAAGGTCCCAGGGAGAAGACCGGGGAAGGCAATAGATAAGATGCTGATTTGGAGAGCCAGTGCAGACATTATAACAAGTTCATGTCCCACTGCACTCGTGGTCTAACTTGTTTTTTTATGCTGTAACCTCTGCAGATTTTGAGCTGACAACTTTTTGCTGAGGATGTTCAGTATTATTTAATGGCTGCGCATTTTTTTTCCAAACCATAGCCCTGCCTGGCCTTGTCTCATTAAAGTGTGTTATCTGATTATTTCCCTGATGTTGCTTGTGGGTGCTTGCTCTGCACAAACTGGGTGCTGAGTTAGATATATTATGCTGCAAGTATTTTATCAGGCACTGAAGCACTTTAGCACAGCTCACAAACACAGCTTTATTAGGAAGACAAGTTAACCTAATCAGATAAAGTCTTTCTGCTGTGCTTCTTACTGAATCTCCAATGGCCTGGAGGTTCAGTGCATGTATTCCTGGGCATTATATGTTGTTGTCCAGCATGTAAAATAAAGACACAACTGGAATGCTCTGTAAATATAAATACACTCTCAAGAGCACTCTGCACCAGTTGAGATTCTTCTGCATCCCCAGTAAATACTGAGACAATCCTGGCAACAACCGTAAATATTCACCATTCTGAGGACTCATTGGAAATAAAGTGCAGGCAATATGCAGAGCTCTCGAGTATCTGTGCAAATTGCAAGAAGATTGTGAGCCCAATAATACAGAAACTGAATAACCTTGCAGACGCTGCTGGATCTCTTCAAAGTGATCGATTTGAGCACAGATGTTGTGCAATAATGCAATGATACTGTTTATTAAGATCAAGCTGCCATTTCCTATTTCAGCTCTACAAACGGACTGTCACACTCGACACATTAGTTAAAGGCTTGGTTTAAATGTGCTTTGAGCGGCTGCTAACTGCGGCGATCTTACAGGGTGCAGAAGAGGCAGTCCGTCAAATCCTGCCTGGGTACCAAGTGAAGAGTGGGTCAACCTGGCTAGCAGGAATTCACAGTTTTATTCCGGGTGCCAACTACCCCATGGATTGTGCATCTCCAGCACGTTGGTGTGCAGGCATAGGTGTGACTGTGAGAATGGGGGCGGGGGAGTGGTGGTGGCACAGAGGGGCCAGGTATATCTGGGGATATTAATGCAGGGAGGAACCAAAGCCAATGTCTTCAGCCCCTGGAAGTAAATTTTTGTACTCATGCCAGCTGCACCATCTCATTCTCCAGCCATCACTTCATTACGCTGACATCCGATTCAAATGGTGAAGGACTTCAACCTCCACTTCTGGAACACCACCCAGTTCTGCTCCTTGCTTAACCCAAATGCTGCTAAAACCCCAATACGTGCTTTGTCACCAGGAGATATAGCTATTCTAATGTTCTGGTCACTGCACTATCGAATCCATATTGTGTGAAAGCAGGGTACTCAGCCCATCCTGATCCTCTGAGGAGCATCCCATCCCCTACCCTATCCCTATAACCTTTTGATGAGCATCCCACCCAAACCCCACCCCTCTACCCTATCCCTGTTACTCTGCATTTCCCATGGCTAATCCACTAAACCTGCACATCCCTGGACACTATGGGTAACTTAGCATGGCCAATTCACCTGGCCTGCACATCTTTGGACCGTGGGAGAAAACCAGAGCACCCGGAGGAAACCCACGCAGACACAGGGAGAATATGCAAGCTCCACACAGACAGTCGCCCAAGGCTGGAATCAAACCCGGTGCTGTGAGGCAGCAACGTTAACCACTGAGCCATCATGTCACCCCTGTGTTCTCCTGACTGAACTCCCAACCTCCTCCACACCATGTTTAAGAAATCCCTACCACGTGTAACTAATCCCCTTATCACACTTGCTTGCTGATTTACATAGCTGCCTGCTCCAGCAGTGCCTCAAATTTAGTACTATAATTATAGAATCAGTATTCTTATCCATATATTTAAACTATTTCATGCCTTGGCCTTTTCTGTCACCTCTTCCAACTCCAACAATGGGCCTCTTCCTGAACTGTATTTTCCTCTAAAGCTAGTCTCTTCTAGGTCCTCACACTGCTCTAGTGTTCTGTGTCATTGAATTAGTAAGCCAGAGGGCCAGCCTAATGCACTAGGGATGTAGGTTCAAGTCCCACCACGTGCAGCTAAAGGGAGTAGTAGTTTGTTAGTGAATATCTATTATACCTTTGGAGCCTTTTTAATGAGACCAAAGTAATGGAAATATCAGGCTACCTCTATGCTCCTGACCACTGTCCAGCTGGAAATCAGCCTCGTCGACTCTCCTGCTCCTCGGATGCTGCCTGACCTGCTGTGCTTTTCCAGCACCACACTCTTGATTCTAGCCTCTTGTCAATGTCAGGTGAAGACAGAACAGAATATAATTGTCCTGCTCCAGCAATGCAGGACAGGTCTGTATTTCTATGTGTGAGAGGTGCTGGGAATGTCGATTCAGAACCTTGAGGGGCTCATATATGCTGCATTTCCTTTGATGAAGCATTCTGATTCTGGAAAGGCAAAGTCTCCCACAACGTTAGCCTCAGGCAAAGTTGTCTCTGGTTGAGATGATCTCTGTTGATATCGTGTTTGCAGGGCTGGCATTTGCTTTGGAGTTTCTGATGCCACAGTTCACTATGGTGGGTGGACCCTCCCCCACAGCTGGTGTCAGTCTTCAGCTCCAGTTTCCCACTTGTCGTGATTGATGTTGATGCAGTTGTGCCTCTTTAGACAAGATGCTTTGGATCCTGTGTTGGGCTCCAAGTGTGCAGGCACCTCCCAACTCAGTCAGTTCACTGGATTGCAACTGCCTTCCATTCTGTACTTCAAGCCATTGAAGCCTTCTCTATGAAGTGGCAATAGCATACTTGGCATGTTTATCCTTAAAAGGGTTGCTTCACTGGGGACTTTGTCATTCCTTCTGATGCCAACAAAGTGCTGTAAAGATTGGAGATTGAGGGTTATTGAGCCATTTTTCCTGATAGATGTGGTTTGTCTATGTCCTAGACTCTAGGCTTTGCTGCCAGACAGCAATACAGGCTGTATAATTAATCATCTTGGTTCTGTCTGTCATTTTGTTATTTCTGAGTTCTCCTTTTCTGAGTCAGCCAAACTTTTTTTATTCATTCACAGGTGTGAGCATCGCTGACTAGGCCAGCATTTACTGCTCATCCCTAATTACCCAGAGGGCAGTGAAGAGTAAACCACATTGCTGTGGGTCTGGGTCACATGTAGCGCGTACCAGGTAAGGATGGCAGTTTTCTTCCCTCAAGGACGTTAGTGAGGCCGATGGTTTCATGGTCACCATCAGACGCTTAATTCCAAATTTTTATTGAATTCAGATTCCACCATCTGCCATAGTAGGATTTGAACCCGGGTCTCCAGAGCATTATCTGCATTAACAATCCAGGGATAATTGATTTCCCAGTTGGTGGCTACTTTTCCAATGAGTGTGCTGAGCTCTTTGTCAGGAGTCAGGCCCACTGTAAACAACGTTTTACTTTGTTTTACAAGTGATTTTTTTTTTGAGTCACCACCATCTTAGATAAAAGTCTCAACTTTGAAGAGAGGGGAATAATGCTAAGATAAATCAGCAATCATTAAACCAACGAATAACCTTACCTCATGACACAGGTTTGATTTTCTTCTCCTCTCTCTTTTTCAAACTCAGTCACACTCAGGATCTCGATTTCTTCCATGTCTCCTCCACCTCTCCTCAGCTAAGTAACATGCCTGAGCTGGACCTCACATTATCTCGTCCCGATGCTCCCAATAATTTCCACATCTACTCCAGCTGGATGGTAACTCCTCCCTCAGGGAAGTCTCTCTCCATGAGTAAACTCTTTGTGAATTTTGCATCATAACTTTGAACTTGAAAATTTGGATTCCCAGAATATTCTGCAAGAGCTGTAAGTTTGTCCCAAGGACTTAAATTTCCTGATTCATACGGCCATTTATAGAAATAGCCAAGGATGGCTCCTTTGGGTTCTTTTCCTTTGGCAGGTAATAATTCATCAGATAGTTAGGTCAAAATCATTATTGCTGGCAACAGTTACAGTTTTGAGGCATTTTATTGCTTTTAAATCTCTATTCATCTGGGAGCTGTACTGTTACTTCATTGCGGTGTGTCTCTGCTTCTGTGTAACTTTCTTAGTTGCAAATAAATTTGACTGTTTAACCTAGTCTGGAATCAACAGGACCAATGTTTAGTACCTTTCACAGTGAAAAGGTGAATGCTTTGCACAGCCCTTCAGTACAAAGCAGTGTTGGAAAGGGATACAGTTAGTCCTGTAAAACATTTACTCCCTGAAGATATTTTCTAACCAACCTGCTCGGAGAGGGCATTACACACCTCTTGAGCAGGTGGGGCACGAACCTGGATCTCCTGGCTCAGAGAGAGGGACACTCACAATGTACACCTTGCATAATGACTTTGGTCTCAGTTCCAAAAAGACACAGGATTTTTGTTTAAACAGCGCTGCCTGAATATAAATGAAGGGGTGTGAGGTGAGACCCTGAATTGGAAGCCTCCCCTCCCCTCCTGTCCATTCTTGCCCCAAAAAGGCTCTTGACCTTGTGGGAGAAGGATCACACATGTGACCATCCGATTAACTTTGACACTGTCAAAAGAATTAATGTTTTGCTGACTTACGATGCCACGGGTGATAACCAATACTTCCTTTTTTTGTAGCTTGTGATAGTCTCATCATTTTTCTCACGTCACAATTAACATATATCAAAGCTGGTGGCATTTTATTGAAAGAGGTCAATTGGGATCAAGGGGAGAGGGAGAGAGAGAGACAGAGGAGAGGAGGAAGATGTTACAAACTTCATTTGCAAGTAAAAAGATACTCTAATATTAGCCTCACATTGAGAAGGTGGCACGGCCAATTCGCTATTTTTAGCTTGCAAAGCGCAGCACATTCACACAGTGTGTCTGTTATTGACATAACGTTTGCAGATCTTCAGTAAAGTGATATAATGCCTGACTCTGTATCTGTCCTGCAGAACTCAGCGTGTTTTACATACAATATTTCCAATCAAATTCAAAAGAAACAGCCTTCCAGGCTGGAGGAGATTACAAACAAGAGACCCGAACAAATAACAGAGCACCAACCATAGAATTCTCCACCATACTTTTCCCATTTTTCTTTTGCTTCGCATCCAATGCTTGAAGGCCAGACGGACAAGACAAAGCAAACAGGAAACAGAATGCCCGTTTTATATAGGGAGGGCAAATCTTGCTAGCTGCTTGATCTAAGTGGCTGAAAATTCAACTGAATAAACATACTTGGGCTAGCAAAGCTGCATGAACAAGAAGCCCCTGCCTAACACCCTGGATCTAAACGAGAGCTATTGCTGATTGCTCAGAAAGCAGAGTAAGACACCAAGTGCTGCTGACTCTGCGGGCTGCCATTTAGGGCCAGGAGTATCCGTAACAGTCCAGTGGGTAGGAACACACAGAGGGTGAGACAGTATTATCAATCAACAAAGCGTGCAGAGCAGGGTTTGTTTGACCACGGTTACAATGAGACTGGTTTCCATGGCCTTTGCATTTACTCACAGGGTCTTATATTATGCAGATTCTAGCAAAGATCAGTGGTATTACAATGACAGTAATGGCAAGGGCACTTATATTGATTGCCTGTCAAAGCGGAAGATAGAAACGGTCATAAAAATGAGCTCTGCCTCAGCAAAACCAATGGATCGAAAATGGAGTACAGTCACGGTAATCAAGCTTTTCAAAGTAGACCCTACATTTTCTATATCCAGTGGGAATCTCAGGATGTTGGTCACTAAACTCCCAATTGTCTCGACCAGGATTGGGTCTGAGGTGAACAGGAGGTCAGCTGGGGAGTGAGGGAATAAGAGTCCCAAATTCCTAGCAATAGTGAAAGTTATCCAGCCAAAACTTAAGACCCCAGGTTGAATCGTGACAATGCCCTAAAGTTTAATGGCTGGCTTTCACCTGTCTGATGGACTCTGGGGAAAGTACCCCTTGGATTAAAAATAGAGCTGAATGTAGTGGAGTTCACTCTTCAAAGTCTGCTCCATGCGTTATACACAGAAATGGTTATGCATGAATCCCCTCTATCACATGCTGGCTGTCTCACTACACCTTGCTTTCTCTCTAGTAGTGTATAAGTAATTGTCCAACAACCCCAGAAGTAAAGAAGAAGAGTGTTGGAGAAACTCAGCAGGACGGGCAGCATTTGTCTGGAGAGAGAAACAGAGTTAACATTTCAAATCTGATGTGACTGTTCTTCAGAACTATCCAAGCCCTGCTGGTCTTCTAGTTTTTCAGAACGCACCACTTGCTCACTGAATGCAAATTTCACAAGAACAGTAATGCGTCATAGAATCATACAGCATGAGGTGGATGGCAGCATGGCCAATAAGAATCACCTGGAACCGGTGAGAGACTGGAGCAGAGGGACGGCAATGCAAGCTGTGAAGTGAGACAGAGAGAGAGAGAGCACTAGAGACTGGATGGTGGAGACGGGGACAATAGCAGGAACGGAAGCAAGGATCAGACTGTGATAAACAATAATGTGCAGTATGTCTTAATCCGGGAGTCAGGCAGCTTTAGTGCAGTTTTCTAAGTAAATGTCATCTCCTGGAAGTAAGATTCCTACAGTAATGGAAGAGAGAATCAGTGACTTGAACCAGGTTTGATTTTGGTTTTATTTATTTCTATAGCATTGGGATGGAATCCATGGCTGGCTGGGCAAGTTAAAGTGCTTGTAGAGCAGTTGACTGAGCGGATGACTTATAGATGTTCTGTTGGGTGCACAGACCCTAACTGCAATGGAAATTGAAAATCTCAAATTGCTAGGGAAACTGAAGCTAATTAAAACCTGATTTTAAAAAATGCAGGGCTATGGTATTCATCGCCCCAGAGTGCCAAGCAAGCAAGTTGAAGGAAAGAAAATTGAATCCTTGAGCTGGCAATAGAAAAACCCACAGCTACTGTCACTGTTTGTATGAATGAAAGTAATTGAAATACCAGAATTGACCATACAGTGCACAAAAGCTTTCAGAGTTACACAGAATCATGCTTCTGTATTTACTGACCATTGCACTGACCAGGAAGTGACTGATAAACAGGATCTTTATACTCAGAGCTTCATATGTCATGATGTCAAGTAACTTGCCTAAAGGTACAGGTCTGTTTGGCCAGTCCAAAGATGTGCAGGTCAGGTGAATTGGCCATGTTAAATTGCCCATAGTGTTAGGTGCATTAGACGGAGGGAAATGGGTCTGGGTGGGTTACTCTTTGGAGGGTCGGTGTGGACTTGTTGGGCCGAAGGGCCTGTTTCTACACTGTAGGGAATCTAATAAGAATCTAATATGAATCTGTACAGTTATATAACAAACTCCCTTTCTCTTTAACGAATGGCACCTGTTTCATGGTATATATTTACTTGAGTCCTTATATAATCTCTACACATTAAGATAATGCCTTGAAGGTTGTCAGGATTGGAGGGTTTGAGCTACAGGAAGAAACTGAATAGGCTAGAGTTGTTTTCCCTGGAGCATCATAGACAGAGACGTGGCCTTATAGAGGTTTATAAAATCGTGAGGGGCATGGGTAGGATGAATAGCCAAGGAATTTTACCCCCAGAACAGCGGAGTCCAACACTAGAGGGCATAGGTTTTCAGTGAGAGGGGAAAGATTTAAAGGGAACCTAAGAGTCAACCTTTTCATGCAGAGGGGTTTTTGCATATAGAATGAGCTGCTAGAAGAAGTGGTAGAGGCTGGTACAATTGCAACATATAAAAGGTCATCTGGATGTGTATACGAAAATGAAGGGTTTTGAGGGATTTAGACCAAATGCTGTCAAATGGAACTAGATCAGTTTAGGATATCTGGTCGGCATGGACAACTTGGACTGAAGCACCTGTTTCCATGCTGTACCATTCTATGACGTTATGACTCTTTGGCAGATACACAAAACAGCAAGATCCAGTCCTTATATGGTTACCACGAGTTGGCGATGTAGCTTAACGCTATAGTGAGCTGTCTGTCATCTCAAGTGGATGTGTCTCATTTGTCATGTTGTGTAGATTAGTATGTTCTGTCTCTGTGACGTAATCCTGTATGAGAAGTGATTGCTTACACGCAGTTTGGATATGTTGGTTATATCTTCATAGATTCTTGACCATTACTCATTAAAACATCATACAACTTGTCACAATGATACAGTATCTTTCCACATGACTAATGTGTTTGTATGAAAATCTTGAAATCCTGTGATTTGTTCTGGTTTAAGTTGGAATAACTGCTTGCATGTTTACCACTTGCTTCTGTATCAATTATTCCCTTCTTTCTAACAAAAAAAGTGTCAGGTAATGACAGTGTGGGAGGGAAGAACTGTTGGGATCTGTCTCCCAATAATGACAGCTTCTGGGGAGAGTAACCATTACCTTTGGGAGCAATACATAGATTTAATATAACTAGTCAAAATTCTTGGTGAATCAGTTTGCATATGACTATCAAGAATTTTGCAATACCAACAGTGCGCTCTACAAGACTGTTTGACTGAGGGTTGTGATATGTTAAACATCGTATCTTTGACATGTCTGGGACTGGTGCACTTAGACGAAAGACAGTTGTCAGACTCAGTTTCGTGAGGGGCTCCGTATAAATGGAGTGTGGTGGCTGATGTCCTGACGACTGTTGTACACATTGAATCTTTGATTTGTTGCACAAAAGAAAATCTAATGAAACAGCCTCTCTCAGTTGTTGAGATTGATGGAATTGACATATTTCACACAACCTGATTTATCCATTAGTTCTTATTGATTGCCACATGGATTCATGTTACGTATGTGAATATAGTCAAGTATATCTTGACATAGAGCTTGCTAAAATTACCACTTATTTGCATTTAGAAATGACATTCCTGGAGAGTCCTCATTCATCTGTGAACAACCACAATGAACGTACTAACTTGAGGAACTATTGGATGTATCAAAGTCACCAAATGAAGAAGCTGATTTTTGTTTTTGAGCTGCTGTGTTTGGTCATCATTTGATGTAACTTGCTGATTCTGTTCTATTCAGCTCAGCCGTGACCTAACTATGTCAGATTGATGTGGTGGTCTGGAGTCAATGTAAGAGGTTACAGATGTCTATCCTGAATAGGTGTATTAATATTCTGAGGAAGGGTCACTCGACCCAAAACATTAACTCTGATTTCTCTCTTCACAGATCTGCTGAGCTTTTCCAGTAATTTCTATTTTCATCTCTGATTTACAGTATCCACATTTCTTTTGATTTTTAGTTTGTATTAATATTGAAGATGGGTAATACTAAAGTATGGGCTGTTAGGGCTATTATACACGGTTAGCTTATTATGTGTGGACCACACTACATTATTGCAGGTATCCCAGTATACCTCTTGGAAAGAAAAGGGATGATATTTGCACCAATTTTGGCATCTAGAGCATGATGTCCATTCCTTTTAGGGTGTATCACATGGATGAAGGTAATGGCTTCAGCTTTTCAATGGCATCCATGTGGATGCCAAACTGACCACATGTACTGTCTGACTGAGGTCTGTAAACTGTGATGTCACAGCTATTTCCTGGACTCTATTACATGTTTGTGTGGAAATGTCCTTGACATTGTTCCATAGTCAGCTCTTCTTTATCTGCTGTATTGTGTTGTATTTTGGATTTCTCTGGGCGACTGGGTTTCATGCATATTTTAGCCCAATGTTCTCTTGTGGAATCGAGAATTAGAATTAGAATCCCTACAATATAGAAACAGGTCCTTCGGCCCAACAAGTCCACAGCAAACCGCCGAAGAGTAACCCACCCAGACCCATTCCCCTACCCTATATTTACCCCTGACTAATGCACCTAACCTACACATCCCTATGGGCAATTTAGCACGGCCAGTT
This sequence comes from Chiloscyllium punctatum, assembly GCF_047496795.1. NCBI lineage: Eukaryota > Metazoa > Chordata > Chondrichthyes > Orectolobiformes > Hemiscylliidae > Chiloscyllium > Chiloscyllium punctatum. The sequence goes on along the minus strand of NC_092745.1, from coordinate 45,930,436 downwards.
GACCTAACCTGCACATCTTCGGACTGTGGGAGGAAACCAGAGCAGCCAGAGGAAATCCACACAGACACGGGGAGAACATGCAAACTATACACAGTCACCCAAGGTTGGAATCGAACCCGGGTCCCTGGCACTGTGAGGGAGCAGTGCTAATCACTGAACCACCGTGCCGCCCATACCTTGTATATATGTTGACATTCTGGACACTTTGTTGTTGGGTGAGGCACACAACATGGTGTATAAGATTCCATTTTATTAACCTCATTGAAGAATGCAATGGACTTTGTAGAATCAAGCACCTGAAGATGTGGCAACAATTGGTTTGAACTTGCTTTCTTCTTCAAGCAGTGTATCGATGGTATATGCTTTGAATTTATCTAGAAGTGCCTTTGTGATGGATTTTAATGGAAATGAGCTTCAGTGATATCACATTCTGTAGCTTTGCAACTATTCCTGCCAATGAACTGCAAGGTTTACCTTGTGTGTGTGCCTGCAAAGGTGTATTTGGGGTAGTATACTGGTCAACATCAGACACACTGTGTACATGCAACAGGTAATGGTCACAAGCCAGCAAACAACAAGGTGATCCTGTACGCGCCACTTGCACATGCTTCGGGTGTATGACCTCAACAGTATAGCACTGCCTTGGTTGGCTATATCTCCGGCCTGAGCAGAGGTGGGTACTGCAGATGCTGGAGATATAGACTGGTGAAGGGATTTTCCTGCTCCCCGGATGCCACCTGACTTGCTGTGCTTTTCCAGCACCACTCTAATCTTGACTCTACATCTCCCGCCCACCAGCATTAAGTCTGTGGATAAATTAGTGCCTGATTGTGGAGTAATCAAGGAGGCAAACCAATAAGGCAATTTTATCATGCAAGTCATCTCCCATGAATTAAAGCAAAGAGATTGGCAATGAATGATTGTGGGGAAGAGCAAAAAAGGTACAGAGTGGGTGTACATAGTAGGTCATAGAGTCATCGTCATAGAGATGTACAGCATGGAAACAGACCCTTCAGTCAAACCTGTCCATGCCGACCAGATATCCCAACCCAATCTAGTCCCACCTGCCAGCACCTGGCCCATATCCCTCCAAACCCTTCCTATTCATATACCCATCCAGATGCCTTTTAAACATTGCAATTGTACCAGACTCCACCACTTCCTCTGGCAGCTCATTCCATACACATACCATCCTCTGTGTGAAAAAGTTGCCCCTTGGGTCTCTTTTAAATCTTGCCCCCTCACCCTAAACCTATGCCCTATAGTTTTGGACTCCCCCACCCCAGGGAAAAAAACTTTGTCTATTTATCCTATCCTTGTCCTCATGATTTTATAAACCTCTATAAGGTCACCCCTCAGCCTCCAATGCTCCAGGGAAAATAGCCCCAGCTTATTCAATCTCTCCCTATAGCTCAAATCCTCCAATCCTGGCAACATCCTTGTAAATCTTTTCTGAACCCTTTCAAGTTTCACAACATCTTTCCAATAGGAAGGAGACCAGAATTGCATGCAATGTTCCAAAAATGACCTAACCAATGTCCTGTACAGCCACAACATGACCTCTCAACTCCTATACTCAATACTCTGACCAATAAAGGAAAGCATACCAAATGCCTTCTTCACTATCCTATCTACCTGTGACTCTACTTCTAAGGAGCAATGAACCTGCACTCCTAGGTCGCTTTGATCAGCAACACTCCCTAGGATCTTACCATTAAGTGTATAAGTCCTGCTAAGATTTGCTTCCCCAAAATCCAACACCTCGTTTTTAGCTGAATTAAACTCCATCTGCCACTTCTCTGCCCATTGGCCCATTTGATCATGATCCTGTTGTAATCTGAGGTAACCCTCTTCGCTGTTCACTACACCTCCAATTTTGGTGTCATCTGCAAACTTACTAGCTACACCTCTTATGCTCACATCCAAATCATTTATATAACTGATGAAAAGTGATGGAACCAGCACTGATTCTTGTGATACTCCGCTGGTCATAGGCCAACAGTCTGAAAAACAACCCTCCACCACAACCTTCTATCTTCTATTTTTGAGCCCATTCTGTATCCAAATGGCTAGTTCTCCCTGTATTCCATGAGATCTAACCTTGCTAACCAGTCTCCCCGGGGAACCTTGTTGAACATCTTACTGAAGTCCATATAGATCATATCCACCGCTCTGCCCTCATCAATCCTCTCTGTTACTTCTTCAAAAAACTCAATTCGTTATGGCAAGTTTGGTTCTAATCTGCTGAAAGCAAAATGAAAAAAAAACAGACCTGGTAGAGTCGAAGGGAAAGGCAAGGGAAACAAAATAGAGGACAGAATTCAAGGTCGGAAGCTCTGAAACTCAATGTTGAGTCAAGAAGACTGTAAAGTTCCCAAAGAGAAAATGAGATGATGTTCTTCAGATTGTGCTGGGTTCCAGTGGGAAACCCCAGAATCCCCAGAGCAGAAGGATGTGCATGAGAACAAGATTGACATGGCAAGCAACTGAGCTGAGGTATTCAGTGAAGTATTTGCCCATTCTGTGCTCTCTTTAATAGAGAGGAGATCGCATTGTGATCAGTGAATACAGGAGACTAGATTGAAAGAAGGATAAGTAAATTGTTAGTTCACCTTGAAAGATTGTTTGCATCTTGGACAGTGAGGTGGGAGAAGATAAAAGGACATCTCCTACAACTGCATGGGAAGGTGCTGTGGGAGGGGGATGAGGTTGAGCATGAAAAGAGGAACAAATCAGGATGTGACGGAGGCAACGGTCCCTTCAGAATGCTGACAGAAAGGAGAGGGAAAGATGTTTTTGATGGTGGCATCATGCTTGAAGTTCTGGGAATGATGGAGGATGACCCTTTGGAAACAGAAGCTGGTGGGGTAGGAGGAGAGTACAAGGGTAACCCTACCAAGTTCTGGGAGGAAGGAAGTAGCAGCAAGCACAGATGCACAGGAAAAGGGTCAAACATGGTTGAGGACTCTGCCTTGTATAGTTGGGGTGTGGGGTAATCTCAATGGTGAGCAAGGAAGACATCAAAAACCTTACTGTGCCCGGTGTGTGGAAGGTTGAAGAGAAATTGTCTCTTTAAATGCAAAATGTCAGCTGAGGCTATAGATTTCTGGAGGTCATTCCATGCTCAGCGAAGCACTGACTTTGTCTAGCTGTCTCAGACAAGTTGACATTATGCAGGATATCTGAGGTGACTTGATGCCTGAAAGCATGTTTCCCTTTAAGTCAATGTTCCATCATGTGCAGGTGACGCTGGATGAGTTCAAATACTGACCGTGAATTTTTATACCTTTCAGGGACCGGAGAGAAAGAGAGAGACGATAAACATCTGACTGCAATTCAAAATATACAATTCAAAACCCTCATGTAAAAAGAAACGAGACACAACAACGCCTGTTCTAATGTGAGTGTTAGTCCCATGACAATTTTCTGCTAGATTGAACCTTATTTACCAAGTGAGAATGTAGCTCATACTCTACATCCCCATATGCCAATCCCATATATTGCATTCCCTCATGCAAATCCCATTCATTCCTGACCATACACCATATCCCCACATGCCAATCCCATTCATTCCTGAGCATGCATTACGTCCCCACATTCCTGACCACAGATTATATTGCCACAAGCCAATCCCATTCATTCCTGACCATACACCATATCCCCATAAGCCAATCCCATTCATTCCTGACCGTACACTACATCATCACACATCAGTTCTTTGTTCATTTTGCAACCTGTCCTTGATGTGAGTATTGTGTACCTACAGTAAAACATGCCTATGACCCCCATTATTGGATGTGAAACAAACATTTTACCCTGTCTGCCGCAGTGATGTGAAGCCAGCAGAGAAATACAGACTTTATCTAAATGTTTTAGCCAGCCAGTTCAGAGCCTGCACTGCTGGGCTGACAGCCAATGCTTTGCCAATTTACAGTTGAACTTTTAGTGTTGTGCTCAGGGTTTTGCAGAAAGCTAAGGAGACATGGGATTTAGAGGGAGAGGGACAGATTGACCGCATGCTTTTGATTTAAAACTGCTGCAGTGGGCTGCAGCTCAATATTTCCCACGTTTGACATTTGGAGCAGTCAACAGCAGCAAAAAATACTTGCTGCCTGCCTCAACAAGAATTAAACAGGCCATTTCCCATTCTGCTGAGCTCCTATATTAATCTCCACTTTATTACGAGAGAAAAAGACAGATTGCAATGTCAAGAGATAATGCAACAAAGGGATAGGTAGAGAGTGGGAGAGACAAGTGGAAGAATAATACATTCACATTCTGAAGTCTGGCTAACAACACCTGAATCAAAAAATATGGTGCTGGAAAATCACAACTGGTCAGGCAGTATCCGAGGAGCAGGAAAGTCGACATTTCGACCTTAAGCTCTTCATCGGGAATTGATTAATAATACCTGAATCAGTTGTGGTAGTTTAAAATGAAGGCAATGAAGGCTTGGGAAGAAAATGCTCAGACTGCGTGTTAACTTTCCACTGGGTTAGGATCAATCACTGTCAAGGCAACTAATCATCTAGGAGCAGTCATACAGGAGCTGTAGTTCCATTGGCACTCAGAAACCTCTCTCCAGACTGAATGTGAACTCTTGCTTGGTAGAGGAGGTGAGCCGGCTTCTTAAACTACTGCAGTCCATGTATTGTAGGAAATATCACATGGAAGGGAATTACAGGATTCTAACCCAGAGACTATGAAGGAACAAAATTATGTTCCTTTATGCATTTAATGCATTTTTTTGGAGGTGAACTGACTAGCATTTTTTTGGAAGTGAACTGACTAGCATTGGGAAGCCAGGAAATTAGTTGATTGACACTGAATTCCAAACCTGTCCTTGTAGCTACAGTATTTATATAGCTGGTCGAGGTCAGTTTTCGCTAGAGACCCCCACTGAAATGGTGGGGATTCAGCAATTGTAATGGAATTGAATGTCAAGGGGCAACTGTAAGACTCTCGCTTGTTAGAAGTGGCCATTGCCTGGCATTTCTGTGGGAATGAATACCATGAACATCTGAGTGGCACACATTAGTCAGGGTGTCTTTGCCTGGACTATACACTTAGAAAATAGGAACAGGTGTAGGCCATTCAGCCCTTCAGGCCTGCTCTGCCATTCAAGGTCCTCTTGAATGATCATCTGAGTGAGTCCCCTATTCCTGCTTTCACTCCATACCCTTTAATCCCTTTAGTCCCAAGAACTTTATCCAGTTCATTCTTGAAAACACGTGGCCTTAGCCAGTTTTTGAGGCAGTGAACTCCACAGCTCACACTCTCTGGGTGAAGAAATTTCTCCATATCCTATATGGTCTACCTATATCTCTAGAATGTGACCCCTGGTTCTGGACGCCCTGGTCATTGGGAACATCCTTCCCGCAATTATCCTGTCTAGTCCTGTTAGGATTTAATAGGTTTCTATAAGATCCTCTTCCTTCTTCTAAACTCCAGTGAATATAATCCTCGCCGATCCAGTCTCTCTTCAAATATCAGTCTTGCCCTACCAAGAATCAGTCCAGTAAGCCTTTGCTGCAGTCCCTCCATAGCAGGATCATCCTTCCTTAGATAAGGAGCTCAAAACCACCCACAATACTCCTGCTGTGCTCTCACCAAGGCCCTGGACTATTACAGCAAGACTACTGATCAGTACTGGAATCCTCTTGTTATGCCTGCTGGACCCGCATGCTTACTTTCAGTGGCTGGTGCACAAGAATTCATTGTACCTCCCTATTTCTCAATCTATTGCTGTTCAAGTAATAGTCTCCCTTTCTGTTTTCGCACACAAAGTGGATGACCTCACATTTACCCACATTATGCTTTGTCCACTCGCTCAGCCAGTCCAAATCACACTGAAGCATCTTTGCACTCTCCTCACTTTCCACCCACTACCCAGCTTTGTGTCATCTGCAAACTGGGAGATGATTAGATTAGATTTTCTACAGGGTGGAAACAGGCCGTTCGGCCCAACAAATCCACACCAACCCTCCGAAGAGTAACCCACCCAGACTCATTTCCCCTCTGACGAATGCACCTAACACTACGGGCAATTTAGCATGACCAATTCACCTGACCTGCACATCTTTGGACTGTGGGAGGAAACCCACGCAGACACGGGGAGAACGTGCAAACACCACACAGACAGTTGCCTGAGGTTGGAGTCGAACCTGGGACCCTGTTGCTGTGAGGCAGCAGTGCTCACCACTGAGCCACCAGGCCGCCTGTGCGTATTACATTTAGTTCCTTAACCTTGGTTAATTGTGTGATAGAGTGGTCTTTGTGTAAATTACACTGAGCTGTAGAGAGGTGATTTATTTTTCACATTTCCTCAGGTATGTCAGGGCAGGGGTACAAATTAAAGCTCCTCCTTTTCGGCACTTTAATCAATCAGTGTGGAAACGCCTTTGGAGCATGTAGGACTTGAACACAGTCCTTCTGGCTCAGAGGTGGGGACACCACCAGTGAGCCACAAGAGCTGATTAACTCCTCCTTGTGCCTTGAGTTGTGACTACACAAGTGCTCACTGGGTTAATGTCCAGGAGCTTGGCTTAGAAAGACAAATCTTAAATTAAAACATAACATTTGTGGGTGGCACAGTGGCACAGTGGTTAGCACTGCTGCCTCGCAGCGCCAGAGACCCGGGTTCAATTCCCGCCTCAGGCGACTGACTGTGTGGAGTTTGCACATTCTCTTCCTCTGGGTGCTCCAGTTTCCCCCCACAGTCCAAAGATGTGCAGGTCAGGTGAATTGGCCATGCAAAATTGCCCATAGTGTTAGGTAAGGGGTAAATGTAGGGGTATGGGTGGGTTGCACTTCAGCGGGTGGGTGTGGACTTGTTGGGCCGAAGGGCCTGTTTCCACACTGTAATCTAATCTAATCTAATCTGTATTTTGGAGGCCACAAATAGGGTCAATAGTATGACAAAGCAGTCAGAAATGATCCATCACAAATAAACAATTATTTACACTCACATGAATCTCTGCTTCTTGGCTTAGGAGGAAACATCAAATGAACCATTGTACTTAAATATAAATAAAATATTCATGAAAAGCCTCAGTTGTGTTGTGTTGTGCCCTGCAGGCTTCATTGAAGAGAGTAGATGTAAAAGCACTAAGAAAGAAAGGTTTCCATTTACACAGCGCCTTTCATGACCTCAGAACATCCTAGAGCACTTTAGAGTTAAGCAAACACTCTTAAAGCACAGTCACTGTTGAAACACGACTGAAAATCTGCACACAGCAAGATCCCACAAACAGCAGCAAGGTAATGACCAGATTTTCTGGTTTAATGATATTGGATGAAAGGCTACATTTGGGCAACTCAGCTGGGACAGCCCCTCTACCTTTCTTCAAAATCATCTTGTGGAGTCTTACTACCCTTCTGGAAGAACAGTAAGACATCAGTTTTACATATCATCCAAAAGACAGTGCAGCATTTCTTCATTGTTCCCTCATGGGATGTGGGCATTGCTGGCTGAGGCAGAATTTATTTCCCACCCCTAGTTGAGAGTGTGGTGCTGGAAAAGCACAGCAGGTCAGGCAGCATCCGAGGAGCAGGAGAACCGATGTTTCCGGCATAAGCTCTTCCATCCCTAGTTGCCCTGGAGAAGGTGGTGGTGAGCTGCCATCTTGAACCGCTACAATGCATGTGCTGTAGGTAGAATCACAATGCTCATATGGAGCTAGTTTAGTTTGGGAATATGGTCTGAATGGACTGGTTGGGACTGAAAGGTCTGTTTCTGTGCTTGTATGACTCTATAAGAAGGGAATTCCAGGATTTTGACCCAGTGACAGTGAAGGAATGACGATATATTTCCAAGTCAGGATGGCAAGTGACTTGGAGGGGAGCTTGCAGGTTGTGATGTTCCTATGTGTGCACGGTGGCTCAGTGGTTAGCACCGCTGCCTCACAGCATCAACCCTTTGTTGACTGTCCATGTGGAGCTCGGTCATACTCCCCGTCTCTGTATGGGTTTCCTCCAGGTGCTCTGGTTTACTCCCACAGTCCAAAGATTTGCAGGTTAGCGAGATTGGCCATGCTAAATTGCCCCATAATGCCCAGGGATGTGCAAGATAGGTGGATTAGCCAGGGAAAATGCAAGGATACAGGGATAGAGTAGGGGGCTGGGCGTGGGTGGGATGGTCTTTGGATGGTTGGTGTGGACCCGACAGGCTAAATGGCTTGCTTCCACCTGTAGGGATTCTATGATTATGTATCCATTCTAGATGGAAGTGGTCATGGATTTGGGAGGTGCTGTCTCAGGATCTTTGGCAGTTCTCAAGGATCACCCAAGCAATACTGCTTAGTGTGAAATATCTCACCTTGAGGAGAAATTATCTCACCTTGAGGAGAAATTCACATAAACTTAACCCATCTTGATCTTTACTTTGCAATATTATGGCATATTGCTCTTTTGCTGTCCCTTTCATTAGCGAGGATATCTCGGGCAGACCTCTGTATTATCCAGCACATAGCCATTTATTATACTGACAGGATATCACACACAGCCGGAATATGCTGCTAAATTGTCCTATGTCCTTCTTAACTTGAGAAACCCAGGATGAAGCACCATAACTCCCAGAGTAGGGCATCAATCAAGAACATTAAAACTTGATGATTAGATGAAGCCAAGTGTAGATCATATAGTTTGGTGAGGAGATTGAGTAATACTTTTGGATTGCAACAGAGTGAGAAGGAAGAACAGAATGTATGGCCCACTTAGACTTCAGGAGGGGCATGACACCCAAGGGACAATTGGAGCAGCAATACAACAGAGGTACCTTGAGATGAGCGGGATGTTGAGGGAAGGAGGGGAATGACCTACTAAACAATCGACATCTCTTTCAACTTGATCAGGAGTGCAGGAGAGATGTTATCACCGCACCAGGGAGAGGGAGCATATTCAAGACTTGGATAATTTGGACTTGAGAAGGAAACAAAGGTCCTAGAAGGACCTTTATTAGTTGAGGTGATTGCGTGGTTAGTTTGAGGTCAGATAAGGTTTGCAAGGCCAAGAACATTAGTGCACTATGAATGACAAAGAATGGAGCCTTTAAAGTAGAGAGGCCTGGCTGTGATAGTGAATGATGTGGTGAAACAAAACAGAGACAATTACTTTTTAAAAGGTCAGTTTTCACTTTAAATGAAAGGCAGTGGATTATTGGAATGGAAAAGAGGAGGAAAGTAAATCAGGTGGAGTATTGGAAAAGATTCAGAGAGTAAAACAAGAACGCGGGTTGAGGCTTTGTTAGAATAAATAAGTGGCTCTTAGATTCACAGAGACTCCAAGCAGAGATAAAGTCAACTCTAATGTTTCTCACTGTTCAAGTCAGCAGAAAAACAAGTACGACTAGAGTAAGCTGTTGTACCAGAATTGACAAGAGGCAGACAGTGAGGCGTGAAACTCTCCATGCCAACTCAGATAACATCAGTTATTTCAGCAGCAGTGGTCAAGAAATCGGGAGCTGGAAGCTGCTGGAGCAGAGAAGGTAGAAAGATTGTTCGCTGATGATGCCACTGTGATGTACTGGCTTATGAACTGTGATTTTTGTTTTATTTGCAAGGTATTCTGGAAGACATGCAGAAAAGACTTGGTTCAGTTTTAAGGGAAAGGTCTGGATACCCAGCTGAGCTGCGAGATGGAGTGGGGTCATTGGAAAGCCGACCAGTGCTGTGTTTCTTGCGCCTTGGCACTCAGATCAGGTGGATCTGGAAGCACAAAGCATTTTCTTGATATGAACACGGTTTGTGTGAGCCAGGGGAGGGAAGGAAGCTCAACTTGATTGAGAAGATTTGAAACATGCTTCACTGCACAGCTGAAAGAGTGACAGATTCCATGGAGTCAGTGGGTTGCGTATGAGAGAGAGAAGGAGTAATGGAGAAACTTGCAGTCAGGGAAAATAAACACCACGTGATATAAGAGTAAGCAGCAGAACACACACACTGTGAAGGCACCTTGTGCAAGATACAAAAAGAAGAAAAATTAAGGGAGAGGAACAATTCAGCTTCACTGAGATACACACTTGAGGAGAAGGAAGTCAACAGAATTAATATTTGAAGAGATACAGTAGGTTACAAGAGGGAGCAGTTTTAGATCTTTCAGCGACATTGCACATTAAAGAAGTCAAGTGGACCATTGTATTGGTTTCAACTCGAGTGATGAAGATGAGTTTGCCTCCAACTTAATCTGGCAATACTATGTTATTCCCCATGCGATAAGAATCTGGGCAGAGATATCATGGTATTGAAGAATCCAACATTTATTACAACTATTATACACACTTGTACTCACAAACACCGAAGTGTCTGGCTAGTCATAAGCTATAAGTTGAATTGAATTTATTGTCACATGTACCGAGACACAGTGAAAAGCTTTGTCTTGCGAGCAATACAGGCAGATCACAGAATTAAGTAGCATAGATAAGTAAATAATAGGTAAATAGCGGCAAACAAAAAACACAGGTACAGGCAAATGTTAAGAGTTTGTGAGTCCATTCAGTATTCCAACAACAGTAGGGTAGAAACTGTTTCGAAACCAGCTGGTGCGTGTGATCAGGCTTCTGCACCTTCTCCCCGATGGTAGAGGTTGTAGAAAAACATTGCCAGGGTGGGATGGATCTTTGAGAATGCTGGTGGCCTTTCCTTGACAGCGGGCCTGGTGGATGGATTCTATAGATGGGAGGTTGGCCTTTGTGATTGTCTGGGCTGAATTCACCACTCTGTGTAACTGCTTCCAATGCTACAGTTGCCATACCAGGTGGTGATACATCCAGACAGAATGCTCTCGATGGTGCACCGATAAAAGTTGGCAAGGGTATTCGCCATCATGCCAAATTTCCTCAGCTGCCTGAGGAAGATGAGATGTTGTTGGGCCTTTGCAACCAGTGTGTCCACAAGAAGAGTCCAAGAAAACTAATCGTTGATGACCACTCCCAGGAGCTTGACACTCTCCATTTGTTTCACCTCTGTGCTGTTAATGTGTAGGCAGGCATGAGTAACATCCCGCCAAAAGTCAATAATGAGTTCCTTGGTTTTGTCAGCCTTGAGGGCTAGGTTGTTCTCAGTGCTCCATTTTTCGAGGTCGTCCACTTCCCTTCTGTAGTCTGTTTTGTCGCCATCTAAGATTTGACCAAGTATGGTGATGTCATCAGCAAACTTGTAAATGGAATTGGTCTGGTATTTGACAACGAAGTCATGGGTATACAGCGAGTGCAGTAGGGGGCTGAGTATGCACCCCAGGGGGGGCTCCAGTGTTGACTGTTGGTGAGGATGAAATATTGTCCCCAGTCTTCACTGAATGTGACCTGTGGGTCAGCAAATTGAGGATCCAGTTGCAGAGAGTGGGGCTTAGTCCAAGATCACTAAGTTTAGTAATCAGTTTCGAGGGGATGCTAGTGTTGAGAGCTGAACTGTAGTCAATGAGTAGGATTTATGAAAGAGCAGCAAGCTTTTAGGACAGTGTCATGCTTCAAGTGATCTGAGACAAGATGGAGCATGAGATTGTTATTTACTCAGGTCATACACATGCAATAAAGATACCCTGAGCATGTTTCTTGAAGACTCACTGAAATACTGACCATAAGACATTACACAACCACATGGAGGAGAATGTGAGACAGGAGACACCTCTGGGCACCTCAGAACATTACTGCTTTGAGAAGACCCTCACTGTAGTGAGAAAGTGGGTGGGAAGAGTGGAGGGGTGGGGAAGAGTGGAGAGGTGGGAAGAATGGAAGGGATGGGATCAACAGTGATGGGGGCAAATTAGACATTTTCCTTTGAAAGTAATAACTCAGAGAATCTAAAATGAATGTGTCCTGATAATAAGGAGAATATAAGATAAAGTGAAACTGAAAAAGGAGGTTGGTGATAAAGGCCAAGAGCAAAATTCAGTTATAACCAGGGAAAATCTAGAAAGTAATGGACAAGATGGGCCAAATGGCGCCTTTCTCTACAATACATCTTTCAATAGAAACAGAAAGCAATTGTAAACATTAAGGGCGAAGAAAAGTTATGAGAAAAGACTGGCAGGCAACACTGAATACACCCTAAAAAGTTTCTAAATAGTTCATTACAAGGAGATAGCTGCAGAATGTTTCATCTGATGGAAGAGGACATGGCTAATGTTTGTTAAGGAACATGATGTGAAGGCAATACAAAGAGGGAAGATCTTACTTATGGACAGGATGTAGTATCAACAGAGAAGATATCAGAAATAGATTAACATTGCAATACTTTGTTACTTACCTAGTCTTGATGGAATGCATCTTTGTTTATAGGAAGGCCTTTGTAGAAAGGTAGAAAGAGCAGAGACCTTGGCCACAATCCTTCAATCCTCATCTCAGGGACTAACAGAGTAGAGGCACAGAACTGGAAGATTGCTAATATCAAATCAACATTCGAGAATGAGTTGAGGGCTAAAACTGTCAGTCATGTATCAACGGTGGGGTGTTAGTGGATACCATTCTGAGTGATCCATGGAGAGAATGTGATATTTGAGAGAGGAGACAAAGTTGAGTTACATTCTGAAGGAGAGTCATATCCTACTTGAAACTCTACTCATCAGACCTGTTTTAATTTCAGATTTTCAGTACCTGCAGGATTTTGTTTCTATCACTCTATCTTATGATTATAAAATTTGAGAGATGTCAGTTGCTGATGGCAGAGTCCAGAAAAAAGGAATGCTATTCAGTGGTAATGCCAAAAACATTTCTCCCCACAAAGATGAACTTTTGAGACATGGCCAATATAAAATTTAAAAAGTGATATCCAGATTTTTATGAGGTAAAGTATTGAGACTTACAGAAACTGGGCAGATTTTTTTTATCTCAACAATATACTTTATTCACAAAATTATTTTGATATCTATACAATTGGTCATGCCATACATACATATACATTCCGTTTCTTTACATACAGAGATCAGAATTAATCATTCGTATATTCAGGTCTGTACGTTAATCATCCATATATTTAGCTGAGGTGTCAGCAGAGCCCACTTACTGTGTGGACCTGCTGTTCTTCTTTGGCAGGCAGACATTGCACGGTGGTCTTTCCCCACCGTGCCTTGGCGGAAGATGCCCCAAGCTTCAGCGCGTCCCTCAACACGTAGTCCCGGACCTTGGAATGTGCCAGTCCGCAACACTCAGTCCGGGTCAGCTCCTTCAGCTGGAAGATCAACAGGTTTCGGACAGACCAAAGAGTATCTTTGACCGAGTTGATGATCCTCCAGGCACAGTTGATGTCCGTCTTGGTGTGCGTCCCGGGGAACAGACCGTAGAGCACGGAGTCCCATGTCACGGAGCTGCTTGGGATGAACCTTGGCAAACACCACTGCATTCCTCTCCAGACTTCCTTCGCATAGGCACATTCCAGAAGGAGGTGTGTGACAGTCTCGTCCCCTCTGCATCTGCTTCAAGGGCAACATGCAGTGCGGCTGAGAGTCCGGGTGTGCATAAAGGATCTCACAGGCAGAGCCCTTCTCACCATCAGTCAAGACATGTCTCGGTGCTTGTTGGAAAGTTCTGGCGATGAGGCATTCTGCCAAATGGCTTTGACAGTCTGCTCAGGGAACCGCTCAATAGGATCCACCCTCTCCTTTTCCCAAAGGGTCTCAAGGACACTACGTGCTGACCACTTCCTGATGGACTTGTGGTCAAAGGTGTTTTTCTTCATAAACTTCTCCACGAAGGACAGATGATACGGAACGGTCCAACTACTCGGAGCGTTCCGCGGCAGCAAGGCCAGGCCCATCCTTCGCAACACTGGGGACAGGTAGAGCCTCAGTACGTAGTTGGCTGCTCCAGAACCTGCAGCACAGAGCTGATGAGCTGACGTCTGAACCAGGGACACTTAGACACATGACGTACCTGGACTCTGTTTCAGTCCCACCCCTTAGATTAGTGACATCAAATTCAGTCCATGATCAGGGACAGGAGGGTGTGACTGTGCGTGAGGCAGGGATAGGAATACAGAATTTAGCCTTAGAGGAACCTCTGTCTATGCCCTTGTCCAATAGATATGAGCTTCTTGCTCCTGATGTGAACAAGGGCACAGGCTGCAGGGAGAATGGGCACTGCATTGTGGTACAAAGCGCCATTCAAGTGGAAGGAGAAAAAATAATTGTCATTGTAATAATAGATAGAATAGTTAGGGGAATAGATACTGTTGAGTTCAGCAAGGACAGAGCCATCCTGAAGGCTGTATCTGGTGTTTGGAGTATCACTTCTGGATTAGAAAGGGAATTGGAGATGGGAAAGACCCAGCTGTCATGGTCTACCTAGTTACCACTCACATAGGTAGGATGAGGAAAGGTGTTCTGAAGAGTATCTAATGGCTTCCATAGTTAAGCATCTTTGCTCAGTGGGCGAGTCGACTCCTAATGCTAAAGCATTGGGTGAGAGGCACTCCCACCGGTGAGAGCTACTGCCATTGGCTCTCATGCAGGGCAGCTTGGACATTATTGATACAACTGGTAAAGTCATCTGCCTCCTTACTCACCTCCATAGGTTTTCCAATCCAATGGATCTAGCATAAGAAGTGTTACTAACTTTACCTCTCACCCTTGTTCAGGACAACGTTCAAGGTAAAATGTGAGATGCAGAAATTTAGTGACAAACACTTACTGCAGGAATATTGATAAAACATACAAAAAATAGACATCCCAAGATATAGGTATGAGGAGTGAGAGAAGGGTTACCTGCTGTGTGTGACAGGTGGGACAATAGCCTCCAAGTTAGAGAACTGGTGTTAAGACTTGCATGAAGTTAGACTTGGCTAAGAGTTTGGAGTTGTTGAGGAGACCAGAGAAGGGACTAAGCTTCCTGGAGGTGCCTCGTTAATAATGGAGGGGCTGAGCTCGGTTTCAGTGCAAAGATGCTGTTTGATGTAAAGGGCTAAGTATGCACAGTGAGCATTTCAATCAATTACGTTCCGATTTTAACACGGGCTGACCGCTTTTCTCATTTGTGGGAATGTATTTATTCGTTGTGTTCAGTATGCTCGATAGAAAACTATCTCCGTTCCAAAAAATAATGTTTATTGAAAGGCCTTGCACGAAATGAAACAAACGGACAGAATGAGTGGGGTGATGTGGTGTGGGTGGGGGGTGGGGGGACAGGGGGCGGGGGGGAGACATTGATTGCAGCAATTCCATCAAGACACCCAGTTTGGGTTCCACCAGGGCCACTCAGCTTCTGACCTCATTATAGCCTTGGTTCAAACATGGACAAAAGAGCTGAATTCCAGAGGTGAGGTGAGAGTGACAAACCCTGGACATCAAGGCTGCATTCGACCGAGTGTGGCATCACGGAACCATAGAGAACCTGCAATCAATGATGGTGGGGGATTCAGTGATGGTAACGCAACCAAATGTCAAGTGGTGGTGGTTAGATTGTCTCTTATTGGTGATGGTAATTGCCTGGCATTTATCAAGGTGCAAACTCTCCACTGGTTGAAGTCATACCTGGCACATAGGAAGATGGTTGTGGTTGTTGGTGGTCAGTTATCTCAGCTCCAGGTCATCTCTGCAGGAATTCCTCAGGGTAGAATCCTATGCACAACCATCTTCAGCTGCTTCATCAATGACCTCCCCTCCATCATAAAGTCAAATGTGGGGATGTTTGCTAATGGTTATAAAATGTTTAACACCACTTACGACACTGAAGCAGTCTGTGTTCAAATGCAACAAGATCTGGACAATATCCAAGCTGAGGCTGACAAGTGGCAAGTAACATTTGCTCCACACAAATGCCAGGCAATGACCATCATCAATAAGAGACAATCTAACCCTCACCACTTGATGTTCTATTGTGTTACCATCACTGAATCCCCCACTATCAACACCCTTGGGGTTACCATTAACCGGAAACTCACCATATTGATTCACCATATCAGCTTAACAGCAACAAGATCAGGTTAGGGGCTAGGAATACTGTGATGAGTAGCTCACCTCCTTACTCCCCAAAACCTGTCCACAATCTACAAGGCACCAGTCAGAAGTGTGATGGAATACTCCCCACTTGCCTGGATGGGTGCAACTCTAACAACACTCAAGAAGCTTGACACTCAAGAAGCTTGTACCCAGAACAAAGCAGCCCTCTTGATTGGCACTACATCCCCAAACATCCACTCTCTCTACCAACAACGCTCAGTATCTGTAGTGTGTACAATTTATGAGGAGCACTACAGAAATTCACCAAAGATCCTCAGACAGCACCTTCCAAACTTATGACTACTTCCATCTAGAAGGACAAAGGCAGCAGATATATGGGAACACCACCATCTGCAAATACCCCTCCAAGCCACTCACGTTTCTGACTTGGAAATATATCGCTGTTCCTTGTCTCTCACAAAGTCAAGGTCCTGGAATTCCCTTTCTAAGGGCATTGTGGGTCACAGAGTCAGGAACTGTGAGAATGGAATGAAATTCTGACAGGAAGTAGGGCTTGAGGAAGCAGTGTGCCCAAGTCTTGGGTGAGCTGAGCATGAATATACTGGTTGATCCCATGTGGTTAAAGATGTCCTCCAACGCATCTCGTCAACATCCCGCACCTCTGCCCTCAAAACTCACCCCTCCAACTGTAACAAGGACAGAGCCCCTGGTGCTCACCTTCCACCCTACAAACCTTCGCATAAACCAAATCATCCGCCGACATTTCCGCCACCTCCAAAAAGACCCCACCACCAGGGATACAGCAGGAACTGTAAAACCTGTGCCCACATCTCCTCCCTCACCTCTATCCAAGGCCCTAAAAGAGCCTTCCACATCCATCAAAGTTTTACCTGCACATCCACTAATATCATTTATTGTATCCAATGCTCCCGATGTGGTCTCCTCTACATTGGGGAGACTGGGCGCGTCCTAGCAGAGCGCTTTAGGGAACATCTCCGAGACACCCGCACCAATCAACCAAACCGCCCTTTGGCCCAACATTTCAACTCTCCCTCCCACTCTGCCGAGGACATGGAGGTCCTGGGCCTCCTTCACTGCCGCTCCCTCACCACCAGACGCCTGGAGGAAGAACGCCTCATCTTCCGCCTCGGAACACTTCAACCCCAGGTCATCAATGTGGACTTCAACAGTTTCCTCATTTCCCCTTCCCCCACCTCATCCTAGTTTCAAACTTCCAGCTCAGCACTGTGCCCATGACTTGTCCGGACTTGTCCGACCTGCCTATCTCCTTTTCCACCTATCCACTCCACCCTCTCCTCCTTGACCTATCACCTTCATCCCCTCCCCCACTCACCCATTGTACTCTATGCTACTTTCTCCCCACCCCTACCCTCCTCTAGCTTATCTCTCCACGCTTCAGGCTCACTGCCTTTATTCCTGATGAAGGACTTTTGCCCGAAACGTCGATTTCGCTGCTCGTTGGATGCTGCCTGAACTGCTGTGCTCTTCCAGCACCACTAATCCAGTATATACTGGTTGATTGCCTATCCCCAGATATGGAAATAGATCAGTAAAAGGAATGGAAGCAAATTCTTATCTTTCACCATCAAATCCCCCCTTTGGCCTCACTCCTTTGTAACTGGGTGGAATGAAAATGTGAGATTGTCATTTTGGAAGGAGCTTGCTCTTACTGCCCCTGCCCAGCACTTACTCCAATGCCCCAAAACCCATCAACCTCACCCATTTCTCTGTTTGCTCTTCTAGGGTTTGATGGAGGATTGGTCGGATGACAGCTGGAACTGTGGTTATCACTGGTGGAATACTAGCAACAGTGATACTGCTGTGTATCATTGGTGTACTTTGTTACTGTAGACTCCAGGTATGTTTACAAATGTCGCGTGACTGACCGTAACCGGGATGGGAGGGGGCTGCTAGCATGGAGGGTGGAGGGATGGGAAGGATGAGTGAGTGGGCTCTGATTGATGAATGAATCCCTAGGGGTATCACAAATTTGATGTCTGTCACTCCCTCTCAGTTTGGAATGCTTTGACTGTGACCAAGGGTAGACTGTCAGTGAGAGTGTAAGCAGTGACCATGCTGTGAACAAAGAATCACAGCCTGCATTTCTATAATGCCTTCCCCAGTCTGAGGAAATGGTTCAAATTTATTTACAACCAAGGAAGTAGTTTTTGAAGTGTATTCATCATTCATGTATTCATCAGGAACAGGGCTGTCAATCTAAATGGCATGTAAATAAATTACCTAGGCGAAAGTGAGGACTGTAGATGTTGCAGATTAGAGACGAGAGTGAAGGGCTTCTGCCCAAAACTTTGATTTTCCTGCTCCTCGGATGTTGCCTGACCTGCTGTGCTTTTCAGCACCACAGTCTCGACTGTAAATAAATTACCCCCCATTTTCTGGGTTTTTGGTTAAAGGACATATGGTTGGTCAGACATAAAGGGGATTTTGCCTTTATAGTGATTGTAATATGATCAGCCAGGTGAACTTCGTAGTTTCCTGATAGGGGCCTAGTCCAATCAGGGAGTCCTGGCTGACAGATATAAACAGGAGTGTCAGCGATTCTGAAAATAACAAATGATCAGATCACAGCAGGTCAGACAGCACCCATGGGGAGAGAGCAAGCTAATGTTTCAAAACTAGATGACTCTTCATCAGAGCTGAGGTAGCAGAGATTCTGTTCACTCTGAGAGCTGGCTCTAGGGAGCTGGATCAGTGTCAAGGACTCTCCACCTGGAAATAGAGGGTGACGTGGTGACAGGGTAGTGGCCCCTGTGGGGTCATCTCACCCCTCACCTCTTCAAAATATTGCAAAGACGTCTCTTATTCTCTCTGAGAGGGCAGACAGGCCGTCAGTATAGCATTTCATCCAAAATGCATCAGCAACTGACAGTGCAGCACCCTCTCAGTATGGAGTTGGGCGCTTGTGTCAGGTTAATTAATATTCTCAAGTCCCTGAAGCACTATTTATGCCAGTGAGCTTCACAAAACATGGGTAGAATGGCTACTGACTGAGCAATAACTGATGCTGTACACAAGCAGCAGACAGCAGTGAATTAGATTCAGTGATAAGAGAACACAGTTGGCTAAACTATAATAAAACAAAGAACTACAAATGCTGGAGGTCTGAAACCAAAACAGAATTCACTGGAGAAACTCAGCAAGTCTGGTCAGCATCTGTGTGAAGTAAGCAACTCAAGTGACTTGTGACTCTTTATCAGAACTGTTGGCAGCTGGGAACACGACTGGGATGCGAACGTGATGGGTATGGTTCGTAAGTTTGCAGATGACACCAAAATTGGAGGTCTAGTCGACAGCAAAGAAGTACAACAGGACCTTGATCAGATGGGCCAATGGGCTGAGGAGTGCCAGATGGAATTTAATTTAGATAAATGTGAGGTGCTGCAGTTTGGAAAGGCAAATCAGAGCAGGACTTATACACTTAATGCTAAGGTCCAAAGGAGTGTTGCTGAACAAAGAGACCTTGGAGTGCAGGTTCATAGTTCCTTGAAAGTGGAGTCGCAGGTAGAGAGGATAGTGAAGAAGGTGTTTGGTACGAGTACAGGAGTTGGGACGTCATGTTGCAGCTGTACAGAAATCAGTTAGGCCACCTTTGAAATATTGTGTGCACTTCTGGTCTCCTTCCTATCGGAAGGATGTTGTGAAACTTGAAAGGGTTCAGAAAAGATTTCAATGGATGTTGCCAGGGTTGGAGGATTTGAGCTCTAGGGAGACGCTGAATAGGCTGGGGCTGTTTTCTCTGGAGTGTTGGATCCTGAGAGGTGACCTTATAGAGCTTTATAAAATCATGGATAGGATCATTTACAATTTACCTGCAGCACTTCACTCAATATAGTCTCCTGTGTTCTCCGCTAACAATGTGCTCTGCCTTACTTTGGGAAGATGTAATCTAAGCGGGGTGACTGCTTCGCAGGACACTGAGACTCTGTCCTGCAAATGAACCTGTACTTCCAGTTGCCTGCTACTTGAACACACTTGAACTATAATAAAACAAAAAGCGACAGATGCTGGAGGTCTGAAACCAAAACAGAAATCACTGGAGAAACTCAGCAAGTCTGGGCAGCATCTGTGGGAAGAAAGCAGAGTGGATAGGATAAATAGACAAAGTCTTTTCCCTGGGGTGGGGGAGTCCAGAGTGAGTGAGCATAGGTTTAGGGTGACAGGGGAAAGATATAAAAGGGGCAACTTTTTTTGTGCAGAGGGTGGTGCGTGTATGGAATGAGCTGCCAGAGGAAATGGTGGCAGCTGGTACAATTGCAACATTTAAAAGGCATCTGGATGTGTATATGAATAGGAAGGGTTTAGAGGGATAAGGGCCAAGTGCTGGCAAATGGGACTAGATTAATGTAGTGCTGTCCTTCGCTATGACTCTACATAGAGTGGTGTTATTTATGCTGAAACAGAAGTGGAGGGTGAGGGTTAGGGAGAGATGAACAAGTAAGTGGAGACAGAACTGAGAGAGAGAGAGAGAGAGAGATAAGAAAGGAGATTATGCATAGCAAGCCAGGACCGAAGAAAAATTGACTAAGAGATAATCAGAGCTATGAGCGAGTGAGAAAATGAGTTAATTGAGCTGAATGCAACCCGTATGATGTGATAATGAGCCTGGGAGGACGTGAGAATGGGTGCGTGTGCTGAAAGAATCCCTTGTCATAATAGGACCTGGTGTGGGGCTGGGTGAAAAACATAGAAGGAAGAAAGTAGGGTCTGAAGTTATTGAACTCAATGTTGAGTCCTAGAGACTGCGGGATCCCCAAGCCGAAAATTAGATGTGGTTGTCTGAGTTTGCACTGAGGCTCGCTGAAACACTACAGCAAACTCACGACAGAAACGTTTGCGTCTGGGACACAGTGGTGTGTTCAAGTAGCAGGCAACTGGAAGTTCAGGCTCATTTTTAGGACAGATTCTCAGTGTTCTGCAAAGCAGTCACCCCGCCTAGATTTCATCTTCCCAACGTAGAGCAGAGCACATTGTTAGCGGAGAACACAGTAGACTATATTGAGTGAAGTGCTGCAGGTAAATTGCTGCCTCGTGTGGAAGGTGCACCTTAGGGCATTGGATAATGAGGCAGGAGGAGGTAAACAGGCAGGTGTTAGACCTTCTGTGATTGCGTGGGAAGGTGCTGTGGGGGTATGAGAGGTTGTTGGGAGTGGAAGGGGAGAGGATCAAGGTGTCCCAGAGGGAACAGTCCCTGCGGAAGTCTGACAAAGGAGGAGACAGGAGGGGAGTATGCATCTGGTAGTAGCAACCCGTTGGATATGGTGGAAATGGCAACTTAAAATTGGTGGGATGCGAAGGCTGGTGGGGTATTAAGTGAGGGTCAGAGGGACTCTGTCTTTGCTGTGGGAGGAAGGAGAAGGAGTGAGGACCGAAGTGCGGGAGGTGGGTCAGACACCACAAAGAGCTCTTGTTGGCCACAGTGGTGCAGAATCCTCAGTTGGGGAAGAAGGTAGACATTTCTGAGGCAGCCCCTGCAGAAGATGGCATTGTTAAAACACATGTGACAGAGACAGAGAAACTGGAAGAATGGGATGCAGTCTTTACAGGAAGCAGAGTGTGAGGATGGATAGTCAAGGTAACTGTGGGAGCCGGTGGGCTCGTAGTGTATATCGATGGCCAGCCTATCCCCAGAAATGGAAACAGAGATGTCCAGGAAGGGAAGGGAGGTGATGGACCAGGAAAAGGTGAGGGCAGGATGGAAATTGGAAGCAAAATTGATTAATTTTTCCAAGCAGGCTGACCCACTGTTTTCCTCAGTACAGCAACAACTCATTCATTTATAAAGCAGCAACAATAATGCAGGTCATTTGCTGGAGCATTTTTAAATTTAACTCAACACTGAGTCACTCAAGGAGATTCTAGGACAGATGGCCTACAGACTGGTGTAAGAGCTAGATACCAAGGTGGGCGTAAGCTGTAATTTTACAGCAGGTATGAGAGGTGGAATGATTTAGGCAGGGAATTCCAGACCTCCCAGACACAGGGAGCTACAGACACAACCACCCAGTGGTGAAGTGATTAAAATCAAGGATGTGCAAAAACTCGAAAAACACAGAGATCTGGAAGTTTTCAGGGTCGCAGGACATTAAAGAGATAGGGAGGAGGTAAACAGGCTTGTGTTACACCTTCGGCGATTGCATAGGAAGGTGCTGTGGGGTTATGAGGTAGTGTCGGAGGAGGAGGAGGAGTGGACCAAGGTACCTCATAGGGAACAGTCCTTGTAGAAGGCTGACAGGGGAGGGGAGGGGAATATGCATCTGGAGGTGGCATCCCACCTGGAGGCGGTGGAAACGGCAAATTATAATTCTTTGGATGCAGAGGCTGGTGGGGTAGTAAGAAATTGGAAATCAAGAATAAAAATAGCAGCATCGTTGGTCAGGGAATTAACATGCAAGCTTGAGGGTGACAGATGAGGGGATTTAGTGAGAGTCGGGGTAAGGGCAGCAGAATTTTAGGTTTGCATGTGAGATGCCAGGCAGGAGATAATTGGAAGTGGGCAAAGCAAGCTGTTTATTGCTGGCTTCAACTGACACAAATTTCCTGTCTCTTTGTTCCCCTCCCAGTATTACTGCTGCAAGAAGGATGAATCAGACGACGAGGAGGAATGTTCGGACATACCCGCTCACCCACACATCCCTTGCAACTCATGCAACGCGCATGTCATGGACGGATTGGTCCCTCAATTGGCACTGCCAGGGGAGCCTAGCCAGACACTCACAAGGGGCTCGTGTCCCAGTTGCACGCCCTTTTATGTTCGAACCGCTGACGAGATGCGCAACGGGGGCGAACGTATCTCATACACTCCTGCCCGCTACAAAGAGCCAGGGCTGCCCCTCAAGGTGCCGTCACTTCAAGGTTTCCCGATGAGCCGGCAGAACACTGTGCGGGAGATGTTTGTGGGCGTCAGGGCTATAAGTACTGAGGTGTGAACTGGGGCACCAGGGAGATGGAGAGAAGGAGACGATTTTAGTTTTCTCTATTAAATGGAGGTAAAAGAGAGTTTGCAAAAAACAACACATGGCCTTGGACAACAGGTTCCAATAAAGGAATTCACCCCTTTCTATTCTCATCGATGAAGACCCAGCACTCATCCTGCTCTGCAGGGCATCCACCTGAACGTTCTTCCCTCAGGACTAACAACACAGGACAAGCAACAAAGCCTGTCTCGCTGCACGCTTTTGTTTGAAACATTCACGTGTTTTTGGAAACCATCTGCAAAGAAAGTGTGGTTCCTCTTTCTTTACAAAGAGGCCAAGGGCACTGTCTTTCAAAATGTAAGGCCTGAAGGTGACACCAGTAAACCAGCTTGGAATCTAAGCATCAAAGAAGGACAAGTGCCATTTCACTGTTTTCGCTTCCGCTGTCACGTCAACTCACTAATATTGACTACGGATCATCACATGGTAGCCTCAGATGTTGTTCACCTGGTTGTGTTCTGTACCAGATTGTAAGCTTTGCTGCTCAGCTCCCAGTCACTAACTTTACCTTTCTTTTAAAACTCCCCTTGCTGGTTCTCCAGCATCACTGACTGCCCATTCCACCTCGTGCACTCTCGTCCTAAGCCAATAGACGGGGCTGTTGTTGGGAGAAGGAAGAGAATTTGAGCTCCTGGATATGGTTGCGGGTTTTCCCAAGTCTGTTCACTCTGTTTTTCGACCAACCCTTCTGAAGTTTTGATATGGGGCGTGGGGTGGGTGGGGAATGATGGAGGAAAATCCTGGTGACCAGGCGGGATGGTAGAAGGTGGAAGATATTATGGTGAAAGCTCCAAGAGTGCATCTAACCACAGCTGGCAGGAGCTAGAGAGAGAAAGAGATGGTGGGTGAGAAAAGGAACAGTCCCTATAGGAAGATGTATTATAGACTGGAGGATCAGGCCAGGCTCCAATGACTGTCTACTCTCAGTTGGCTTGTTGACTCTCAGTGCCTGTCCCTACACTAGGGAAATGTATTGATTTGATTTGTTTACCTAGGTACAGTGAAATGTGCACATACAAAGTGCATTAGGGTAATAGAGCAGAGCGAGGAATACAATGTTACAGCTGCACAGAAGGTTGCACCAAGAGCAACATTAAATTTAAAACTTGAGAGGTGAATTCAAAAGTCTAATAACAGCGGGGAAGAAGCTGTTCTTGAATCTGTTGGCACATATGTTTAAGCTTTAGTACCCTCTGCCTCCTGGAAGAGGCCGGAAGACCAGGTTGGGGGGGGGGGGAGGGGTCTTTGATGATGTTGGCTGCCTTCCCGAGGCAGTTAGAGGTGTAGATGGAGTCAATGGACAGAAGGCTGGCTTGCGTGCTGGACTGGACTGTGTTCATAACTCTCTGTAGTTTCTTATGGGCCTGGGCAGAGCAGTTGCCATACCAAGCCGTGATGTACCTGGGTGGACCAAGATGGTCAGATCTTTATGGACATGCCAAATTTCCTTAGCCTCCTGAGGAAGTAGAGGCATTGCAGCATCCACTGGGACAGAAGCATTGAACTGTGGTGTTGGACGTCAAGGATGGAGTGGAGTTTGATGTTGCTAAGATGAGTCGTCTTTCTGCATTAAAGTTGCTGGGCTGGAGGTTAGTGTTTTTTGGGTAATGGGGTGGATGAAAGAGGGTTTCACAATGACATAGGTTTTGGGTAGTCAGTTCCAATAAAGGAAGATTGCTGTTTACTAATCAGTCAATTAGAAATAGTATCCAGTCTGAGAGAAGATTCTCGATGTTTCTGATGCTCAGGAACTCTCTTCCTCTTTCCTATTATGAGATATTGGCCCTACAATTAGGGATCTCCTTCTCTCTTCCATCCAAAAACATATGCTTTTGAAAGCATGGTCTAATTGCCTAAGGGCGGTCTGACCATTTGCTGGTTTGATCAGTATATCCATGCAACACTGATGCTCATGGTAAAAATCACCGAATGACTAACTACTCAGCTTCCCGTCAGAATGCGGAATATGCTTTTAATCCATTCCCGGTCAAGTTCAGTCCTTCTCAAAGTGAAAGGGTCCTGCTTCTTCCCAAGCTTCACTGTTTTACATTCACTTCCCAAACACTGTTTCACATTCACAACATAGCTGGGTGGCCGCGTTACCATGAAAGTGGTAAACCGACTAACAAGTCAAGTTTCTTGTGAAGCTGTGTGTGCTGGTTTTCTGGTCGAGCTAACAGCTTTCTGCAGTGGGCAATGTCATCATTGCAGAGATGTTCGTGAACTGTATTTCACTTCAGTTTCATGGCTATGTTTACAAGGAAATGTCAATGCCCTGTGTGTGTCTCAGAGCATGTGGGAGGTGTGTGTCTGTGTGTCTGTGTGTGTCTGTGTGTGTGTGTGTGTGTGTGTGTCTGTGTGTGTGTGTGTGTGTGTCTGTGTGTCTGTGTGTGTGTGTGTCTGTGTGTGTGTGTCTGTGTGTGTGTGTGTGTGTGTGTGTCTGTGTGTGTGTGTGTCTGTGTGTGTGTGTGTGTGTGTGTGTGTCTGTGTGTCTGTGTGTGTGTGTGTGTCTGTGTGTCTGTGTGTGTGTGTGTCTGTGTGTGTGTGTGTGTCTGTGTGTGTGTCTGTGTGTGTGTCTGTGTGTGTGTGTGTGTCTGTGTGTGTGTGTCTGTGTGTGTGTGTGTCTGTGTGTCTGTGTGTGTGTGTGTGTGTCTGTGTGTGTGTGTCTGTGTGTGTGTGTGTCTGTGTGTGTGTGTCTGTGTGTGTGTGTGTGTCTGTGTGTGTGTGTGTGTGTGTGTGTGTCTGTGTCTGTGTGTGTGTGTGTGTGTCTGTGTATCTGTGTGTCTGTGTGTGTGTCTGTGTGTGTGTGTGTGTCCACACTGGAACACCCAAAGAGTGAAATCACCTCGTCATGTGGTTCATCTGCTGAAACCAGCAGGTTTCAGAGAGAGAGAGACTGAAGGTTTGCTTTTCACCTTGGCAGGCTGGGTTTAAAACAAGCCTCAGCTCTTGGTATGGATGTCTCTTCTGTTCCGTGACCTAAAGGATCTTAAACAGATGTACACTGACATGGTTCCATCTCCTTGCTGATAATTCTGCACAAATTTCCACATGAAGGCCGAGAAAGACCTCAATGATGGGAATTGGAAATGTCACCTCAGTGTTTCGGGGGGAAAAGGGAAAACACTTGTGAAGTTAAAAGATATTGGTGGAGCTGCTAAACTGTTTCAACCCAAGCTCTACCATAGCCAAAAGCAATAGAAGATGGAAGGTGCTGAGGAGTGGACATGCGCCATTGGCCAGCAACATCATCGTAACTAGCACAAGGTCTGATCTACATGCTCAATTCCTCCCAATTGTTAGCAACATGGGGAGCAGTAACTCATCCTC
This sequence comes from Chiloscyllium punctatum, assembly GCF_047496795.1. Taxonomy (NCBI): domain Eukaryota; kingdom Metazoa; phylum Chordata; class Chondrichthyes; order Orectolobiformes; family Hemiscylliidae; genus Chiloscyllium; species Chiloscyllium punctatum. Next base: position 45,904,202 of record NC_092745.1, on the reverse strand, counting down.
AGCACAAGCTCAAGGAGACAAGTAGCGACAACAGATTGTCACAATGAAATAACAACTTAATAAATCCAATACTTTCAGTAGTACATTTCAAAAGAGTGCACGAATTTAAAATCACAGTTGTTCCTTGGGAATTATGTGATGGGGAGTTTATTCTGATGGTGAGGATGAGACATTTGATGACATCTTGTTACAGGATCATCCAATGTCAAATTGTATTGATCAGCTTTCAACCTTGCTCAGCCAGAACCTGCTAATTTTGTGGATTGGAGTTGGATTATGATATAATCCCCTGCTGGCTCTGAAGACAAGGCACTTCTGTTTCATAAACAACACCCTCCCTTGGTGTGCTAAACATTGAAACATTAAGGTGAAAGTAGCTCTTACTTTGAAAATTGTGTGTGTGTGTGTGTATGTGTACGCACGCATTGGTATGTTTATGCACGTCTGTGTGTGGACTGGTATGTGTATGCACGTCTGTGTGTGTGTTTGTGAGAGTGTGTATGTGGGCATGTGTGTGTGAGAGAGAGATTCTGTATGTGTGTGAGAGAGAGAAAGTGTGTGTCTGCGTATGTTTGTGTCTGTCTGTGTGAATGAGTGTGTATGTGTGAAGAGAAAGTGTGTGTGTGTGTGTGTTGGTATCAGCTGAGCAGAATATCAAACCTTTGATGGTTAAAGTGACAATGCTGCCTCTCTCCCTTCCCTTTGCTCTGAAGAAGATCTTCCTGTTGCCAATGTTTGTTTGCCAGTCAAATCACCAGTTTGGCAACCACCCTTCACTCTATATTTTACTTCATTACCTTCTCCCTTTTTTGTATCTAATTTTTCATTCATCGTTTTATTTGACAGCTTGCATGTATTCTCCCTATTTCCCCAAGCATTTGCTCTTCTCTTATTCTCTACTGCCGTCCCTCACTCATACCAAGGCTTTCAATTTTCTGATTCCCATCCAGTCTGTTCCCCACTAATTGGCTCTCCTTCTCTGACATATTTTTCCTCCGTCCTCCTTAGCTACTGTGTTCTCTGCCAGACTAGTGCACTGTCCCGCGCTAACTCAAGTCGACAGATCAATGGTCCGTGGAATAGACCCCTCCAGCTCCAAACCTCAAGACATATCAAACCCAACAACATCTGAGCTCTCTGAAATAGCAGGGTGGAGCAAGAGAAGGTCATATTCATTAGTTTTAAGAAAGTAACAGGATCTGATTTTAGTAAACATTTCTCATCTGAGTTTGCAACACGCTGCATGCTGGATGCATAATAATAGTTTCATTTCTGTAAATGCAACATCCCCAGCTATACTGAGGAGATTGTCCATAAACCAAAGGTTCCTGTTTAAGGAAGACATGGGGATTTTTTTTCCCCTATTCGAGGGTTATTAGCTTGTGGAAGTCTCTTCCCCAGAGTGTAGTGGAGACAGGGTCATTGAATATTTTTAAGGCTGAATTAAATAGATTCCTGATTCAAAGGTTATTAGTATTAGATGGGAAAGTATAGACCATAATCTTAGCAGCCAGGATCTTATCAAATGGTAGCACAAGCTCAAGGCGGTGCATGGCCTACCCCTGCTCCTAATTCATAAATTCACATGTAAGCCCACAAGTTCAGTTCAAGGCCTTCAGAGAAACTTCATCAGTTGACTGGATTTTATCAGCCAGAAACTATGTAAGTGCGTTACTAGCCCGACACCATGAGCAATGAGATATGGAAAGTAATTTGAGAACAAAACGTTAATATTTAGTGGCTCTCTGATGACAGATCTTTTATCACAGTTCATCCCAGATAAGCAAACTCCATCAACTAGAGAGACAAAGGTGACACATATATGGTAACACCAACCCCCGCAAACTCCCCCTCACAGCGACACGTCATCCTGACTTGGGACTATATGGGTTTCCCTTTATTGTCACTGGGTCAAAATCCTCGAGCTATCTTCCAAACTGCACGATGTGGACACAATGGTTCAAAAAGGCAGCTCAGCACCACCTTCTTAAGGACACGTAAGGATGGGTCAGAAATGCTGGTCGTGCCAGTGCCACAGAGCACAGGGAATCCTAATTGGAGGCTTCCCCTCAAGGCTTTGACCAACCCGATCCCTGTGGCTCAGATGAAGCAAAGACATTCCCCCCCAAGAGGTGAGCATTTTCCCAATTGTTGTGGGAAGGCCTTGTACATGAGGCTGGTTTGGGAAGGTAGTGGGGTTGGAGGGCCAGGGTGCTTTGGGGTTACGGAATGAAGCTGAGAAGAATACGTGCAACCAGTGTGGCCAAGCTTAGTACAGAGCCCACAACGACAGGGATTGTGTTCAGAGGGCTCACTTCTTTATTCAAAAGAGCCTTGTCACACCAGGGCACCGTTTATGAGGCAGACTGAGGGGCCAGAAGAGTGTGGAAGGATCACACAGCACTCCTTTAGGACACTGGGCTGTGGAAAGCTGGGATACATGTCCTTCTCCTCTAACCTCCTGCCTTCACCTCACCTCCTATCTCCTTCTCCGCCATGTTTCATTCCAATGTTTCCACCCTGGGACATCAAGATGTGCCGAAAAAATTCCCCAGAGAATCAACAGGAAGGACAAAAGCAAGGCCCAAGCACCCCCGGACGAGCGTTGTGTTGGAGAGTGGAATTTGGACCAAACTTGATGGGCTGAATGGCCTACATCTTATGGCCTATTTCAGGATTCTGCAGTGAATCAGGAAAGAGGTGTCAATGCTGCTGTCAATGACAGTGCAGATTAAGGGGGCACCATTCTTTACAATACCCATTCTGATTAATAGGGCTTCATTGTGTGCATTCAATACATCACCAAAGCCTTGCATGCTCCCTTAGTGTAAACTGGAAAGGGCTGGATGTACCTTGCTAACTGGATTTGGAGAATAAATCGTATTTATTTAAAAATATTGTAATAAAATATCTTGAAGATGTGAAGCCTCTGCTGTGGATCAAGTGTCTTGTTTGTATTTCAATCTCATTCATAGAGTCATGCATCACTGAGACAGGCACTTCATCCCAACTTGTCTACATTAATCAGGTTTCCTAAACTGAAATAGTCCCATTTGCCTGCATCTGGCCTATATACCTCTAAACCTTTCCTAGCCGTACACCTGTCCAACTGCCTTTTAAATGTGGCAATCGTTCCCACCTCTATCACTTCCTCTGGCAGCTCGTTCCATAAACGTATCACCCTCTGTGTGAAAACGTTGCCCCTCAGCTCCCTTTTAAATCTTTTCCCTCTCAGCTTTAACCTATGCCCACCAGCTTTGGACTCTCCTACCCTGGGGAAAAGACCTATTCATCGTGTTCATGCCCCCTCATGATTTTATAAACCTCCATAAGTTCACACCTCAGCCTCTGACGCTCCAGGGAGAAAAGTCTCAGCCTATCCAGCCTCTCCCTATAGCTCAAGCCCTCCAGTCACAGCAACATCCTGGTAAATCCGACTTGTGTGTTCACACCTGAGCCAAAGCTAATTGTCTTTTCCCAGCTCTCAGGCAGCTGGCTATATTCCTATGTGGAGCTCTGCAGACGAAAATGAATTGGAAGCAGAGAAAATGCTATTACATTAAAGAAACATTTGCAAATTTACAGTATAGGGAAAGGCCCTTTACGTCAATTTGGTAAACATCCATCTAGCAAAGGAAGAACAAGGAATTTGAATGTTTTCCATATGGATGTATTCACAATACCCAGTACCATTTAGGTGCAGTTTGCCATTCCTTTCCACCGACTTGTCACTCCTATGTGGTAACAACCTCTTATATCTGTGCCCAAACCTTGCCCCAGTATCAGCTGTCATTTATCACAACTAGAGCCTGCACATATACACACATAACTGAGACCTTTTCCTTTTGAAACATTTACATTTTAATCTGCTGTGTGCACCTCAATCCTTTGCTAAACCAATCCCAGGACTCATCCCACGCATATCATCTCTGCTTCACACCTTCTGTGCTTCAATTTGTTCAAATTTACCCTGGAGGAGGGGACACAGAAAAGGGATTGCCTGTGGTGATAGACTCTATAAGCTACTTCAAAACCAAGAAACATCAATAACATGGACAAACCAGTCCAACTGTACTGCTCAATTACTGTAAAGTTAAAGAAGCTCCCGAAAACCTCTCCGTTCTGGCAATTAATGAATGAACAGAAAATAAGTTAAAAACTAACTGCAATTGTGCGGGCTGTCTCACAGCCCATTCAGCTGACTATCTGGCCCATCCCTTCAAAACTGTTGGTCATATAAATCTCCCTCACCTCCCCCATCCAAAATATGACAGGCTGTTTAAATCAGCCATTTCTGATAACAAGCAGGGGCAGCTTGTAATCAATACTTAACTGCTGATAAACCTTAGTATTCAGGTCAACGGCTGTCTCGGTCACAGGAGGAAATCTAAACACAAAGGAAAATGACAAAAACATCAGAGGCCATTGGCAGGTGAGATCTGGGAGAAAGCGCTAAGTAATAAAACCAAGAAGACCATTCAGCTCCTGACCTTGCAGCCTTGGGAAATCTATAAGTGTCCTTTTCTCCAAATGACATGGTTCTAAATTAAAAGCATGATCATTGGTCTTCCCTGGTCTGAAGTGAAGGCACACAGTCTCCATAAGAGGTCTGAACCATGGAGCCAGTCTCCAATAAACCAAGTAGACAAGAGGGATACTTTCATTACATGGAGTTGCAGAGTTAGGTACAGACCATTGCACATGCTGGACTCAGCTATGGGAGTACATCATGGATTTGGGATACTCTGAGGCTGTGAAAGATGCCAACTAAGTGCAAAGCATCTCTGAAGAAATCTGCTGATGCCGGAATATAATTGATACATTTCAATCACAATTAATAAATTTGCATCAAACCAATCCGGTGGAAGCAACTTAAAGTGCTGTTGAGGGGGAGTGCAGCGCACAGGTAATTCACATTTTAAACACGTAGCAAGTATAAATCGATATCTAAAACACAAGTGCTAGGTAAGGGCATTGGGGCACAGGCCAAGATCAAATCAAAAATTGCTTCAGCACAAGTTAACTGGCATATGGATCACTCAGATTCGCCTTGTCCACATATACCCAGCCATAACTGATAAAGTGTAAATCTTAAGTCTAAAGTCAAATGAGCTTTCAGAAGAGTCAATGCCTTTATTTTATTCATTTATGGGCTGTGGACATGACTGGTTAATTGCTCATCCCTGGTTACCCTTAAGAAGATAGTGGTGACCCTCCGTCTTCAGCTTGTCTTGAGCTACTGGTGGTTCTGTTCCTATGTATCCGCTGCCCACGAGCTTCTAGGTCAGATAGGTATAGGTCAGATGTTTAGATTGGAGCGTCCTTAAACTAAAGGTAAAGTGAACATAAAGCAAGAGACACCTGGTGGTGGTTTAGCCTGAAGGTCACCACACCTCAGGAAAGACGAGAGGTTGAAAAGGAAACTCTTCAGCCTATGCGGGGATTTGAACCCACGCTGTCGACATTACCTCTGCATTGCAAACCAGCCATCGAATCCAGCATAATCTACTCTATACAGCATTGCAACAAGTTAAATCTTGATGAACACACTGAATTAGTGATCAGGAAAATCCTGACCGAGGCTGCTCTAGTCAGAAAGGCCACATAAAAAATAGTAGAAAACAGTAGAACCGAAACAAAAGACTCTCAGAACCAAGACCTTTGTGCATTTAGAAGCACATGAACTTATTAGCAATAAACAGCATGGTTTTGTACAGGGAGGTCGTTCCTCACTAATTTGATTGAGTTTTTTGAGGAGGTGCCGAAGATGATTGATGCGGGAAAAGCGGTTGAAGTTGTCCACATGGACTTCAGTAAAGCCTTTGACAAAATCCCTCAAGGCAGCCTGGCAAAAAAGGTGAAGTCGCATGGTATCAGGGTGAGCTGGCAAGATGATACAGAACTGGCTTAGTCATAGGAGCAGAGGATGGCTTTGGAAGGATGCTTTTCGGAATGAAGGGCTGTTACTACTGGTGTTCCACAGGGATCAGTGCTGGGATCTCTGCTGTTCATGGTCTATATAAATGATTTGGAGGAAAACATAGCTGGTCTAATTAGTAAGTTTGCGGATGATACAAAGATTGGTGGAGTTGCAGATAGTGAGAAGCATTATCAGAGGATACAGCAGGATATAGATCAGTTGGAAACAAGGGCAGAAAAATGGCAGGTGGAGATTAATTCAGACAAGTGTGAGGTGATGCATTTTGAAAGCTCAAGTACAGGTGGAAATTATACAGTGAATGACAGAATCCTAAGAAGTATTGATATGCGGAGGGATCTGGGTATACAGGTCCACAGGTCACTGAAGGTGCTGGTGCAGGTAGGTAAGGTAGTAAAAATAGTTTATATTACGTTAGCCTTTATTGAAAGGGGCATTGAGTATAAGGATAGGCAAGTTATGCTACAGATTTATAGAACTTTAGTTAATGTTGAGAGTGTGGTGCTAGAAAAGCACAGCCAGTCAGGCAGCATCTGTGGAGCTGGAGAATCAATGTTTCAGGCATAAGCCCTTCATCAGGAATGAGGCTTGTGGGCCAAGGGGACTAAAAGATAAATGGGAGGGGGGGTGTTGAGGCTGGGAGGGTGGTAATGTAGCTGAGAGTGCGATAGGTAGATGAAGGTGGGGATGAAGGTGATTGGTCGGGGTGGGGTGAAGCGGATAGATGGGAAGGAAGATGGACAGGAAGGACAGTTCAAGAGGGCCATGCTGAGTTGGAAAGTTGGATCTGGGATAAGGTGGGGAGAGGGAAAATGAGGAAACTGGTGAAATCTACATTGATCCCTTGGGGTTGGAGTGTCCCAAGGTGGAACATGAGACGTTCTTCCTCCAGGCATCAGGTGGTTAGGGTTTGGCGATGGAGGAGGCCCAAGACCTGCATGTGCTTGGCGGAATTGGAGGGGGAGTTAAACTGTTCAGCCACAGAGCGATAGGGTTGTATCATGCGTGTGTCCCGGAGATGTTCTCTGAAACATTCCACAAGTAGGCGTCCTGACTCCCCGATGTAGAGGAGACCACATCGGGAGCAACGGATATAGTAAATGATGTGTGTGGAGGTACAGGTAAATCTCTGATGGATGTGGAAGGCTCCTTTGGGATCTTGGACGGAGGATAGGGGGGAGGTGTGGGCACAGATTTTGCACTTCCTGCGGTGGAGGATGATGCGATGTATCCAGAGGTTGGTGGGGTGGAAGGTGAGGACCAGGGGCATTCTGTCCTTGTTGCATTGGGAGGTGTGGGATTCGAGGGCAGAGGTGCAGGAAGTGGATGAAAAGCACTGGAGGGAATCATCTACCACGTGGGAGGGGAAATTGCGGTTGAAGGAGACCATCTGGTATGTTCTGTGATGGAATTGGTCCTCTTGGGAGCAGACCTCTTGTCAGGTCCATGCCGCCCCACCAACCCACCATCTCCTCCTGGCACCTTCCCCTGCCACTGCAAGAATTGCAAAACCTGTGCCCACACCTCCCCCCTTACCTCTGTCCAAGGCCCCAAAGACGACTTCCACATCCATCAGAGATTTACCTGCAATTCCACACATGTCATTTACTGTATCCTTTGCTCCCAAATCCGGTCTCCTCTACATCGGGGAGACAGGATGCCAACTTGCGAATGCTTCAGGGAACATCTCCGGGACACATACAATAAACAACCCCACTGCCCCGTGGCTGAATACTTTAACACCCCCTCCCATTCCCCCAAGGACATGCAGGTCTTGGGATTCTTCCTTCGCCAAGCACTTACCACCCGACACTTGGAGGAAGAATGCCTTATCTTCCACCACGGGACCCTCCAACCATATGGGATCAATGTGGATTTCACCAGTTTCCTCATTTCCCCTCCCCCCATCTTTACCTTCCAACTCAGCATGGCCCTCTTGAACTGTCCTACCTGTCCATCATCTTTCCTGTCTATCCACTCCACCCTCCTCTCTGACCTACCACCTTCACCCCCACCTTCATCTACCTATTACATTCCCAGCCACCTTTCCCCAGCCCCACCCCCTTCCATTTATCTCCCAGTCCCCTGGCCCACAAGCCTCATTCCTGACGAAGGGCATATGCCCAAAATGTCAATTCTCCTGCTCTTCGGATGCTGCCTGACAGGCCGTGCTTTTCCAGCACCGCACTCTCGACTCTGATCTCCAGCATCTGCAATCCTCACTGTCTCCTGGAACTTTAATTAGGCCACACTGGGAATATTGCATACAGTTCTGGTCACCACACTACCAAAAGGATATGGATGCTTTGGACAGCATACAGAAAAGGTTTACCAGGATGTTGCCTGGTGTGGGGAATTTTGGCTATGAAGGAAGGTTTGGATAGACTGGGTGTGTTTTCATTGGAATGTAGAAGGTTGAGGGGTGACTTGAATAGACATTCCTAAGGTTATGAATGGCAAGGATCGAGTGGAAAGTATGAGGCTTTTTTTTCTCAGGGTGGAGGAGTCAATTACTAGGGGACACAGATTCTCGCTGTGAACGCCATAGTTCAAAAGAGATATGTTAGGCAATGTTTTCATCCAAAGGGTGATGAATGCCTGGAATGCACTGCCAGAGGAGGTGGTAGAAGCAGACACAATAGCAGCATTCAAGAAGCACCTGGATGAATACATGAATAGAGGGATACAGATCCTGTAAGTGAAGAGAGATTTTACGGAAGGGCAAAATGTATTGGCTTGGAGTGTCAGAGGCCTGTTCCTGTATTGTATTGTTCTTTGTTCTTTGTCATTGTTTGGGTATAGATTTTCAGGTGGAATATAGTCATTGTAGAAACTAAAATCAGGTGTTGTTTTTATGGTAAGAGTGTCCACCACACAATCCTTGTGGAGACAAAGTCCCACTTTCGCATTGAGAATAACCTCCATCATGTTGTGCAGCACTGTTACCAGGCTAAGTGGGACAGACTTCAAACAGATTTAGCTACTCAAGACTGGGAACCCATGAGGCACTGTTGGCCATCAACAGCAGCAGAACTGTACTCCAGCACAATCTGTAACCTCATGGTCTGGCATATCCCCCACCCAACCATTACCATCAAGCCAGAGGATCTACCCTGGTTCAATGGAGAGTGCAGGAGGGCATGCCAGGAGCAGCACTAGACAGACCAGAAAATGAGGTGTCAAGATCCTCACAGTATCCATCTTACCGAGTACCCTCAGGAGCTCTTATGTTTCAGGGAGATTGATTCTTATATTTCTAAACTCCAATGTGTGTATCGGCCTAAGATGTTCAACCTTTCTTCAGAAGGTATGCTCTTTAACCCAGGAATTGAATAATTTTTCAAATAAGGTGAGCAAAACTGAAAACAGTGCTCTAGACGTTGCCTCACCAAGGTCTGAGCAGTTACAGTAACACTTCATTCTTCTTAAATGCAATCCCTCTTACAATTAATGGAGACCTTTTTTTTGCCTTTGTAATCACTTGCTGCACCTTCGTACTAACATCCTGTGATTCCTGTAGCAGGACTCCCTGATCCCGATGCACTGTAGAATTCAGCAATCTCTCTCTATTAGAATAGGATTCTGTTTTTATATTCTTCCAAAGTAGGCAAGCAGGTTTTCTTTGCACATTATACTTAATATGCTATTTTATTGCCCACTCACTTAACTGTTTGCAGATTTTCCACCTCCTCTTGACAACTTGACAACCTCCTACATGATGTCATCAGCAAGTACAGCTATCATACATTCAAGACAATGTGTCCAAGTCATTGATGCAAGTTTGTGAATAGTCATGGCCCCAGTACTGACCCCGTTCCAATAGCTACAGCTGCCTACTCAAAAGAAGATCCATTCATCCCTTGTCTCTCCTGGACTATTAGCAAACCAAATATTTTGACAGTCATGACCCATTCCATCCTCTGTTCGACCCTGATCTTTCTTCACCATCTTGTTATGTAGATAATTATTTCTGATAACAGTGTGACAGAGATTTTTGGGTCACTACTCAAGGAGAATGGAAGGCCTTGGAGTATGAGTCTTCATCCAAAGTAACACAAATTGTATCAGTTATGTGGAAGGGCTGGACAATATGGGACTGTTCACATTCAAATAGAGGAGGTCAAGGCCAGATCTATTAGGCATGTTCAAACTCATGAGTTCTGAATAAGAGTCAAACCAGACCTGAAACTTCCTTAACTCTGCTTCTCTCTCCACAGACTTGGTGTGGCTAGGAGCAGCATGGTGACTTAGTTGTTCGCACTGCTTCCTCATAGTGCCAGGATTCAATTCAACCCTTGGGCGACTGGGTAGAATGCTGTTCGGAGAGTCCGCATGGACTAGATGGGCCGAATGGCCTGCTTTCACACTGTAGGGATTCAATGATTCTAAATTGGTCCCCTCAAATCTATATCTTAAACAACATGTTCCCCCATTGATCAAAGACAGAGAGGGAGAGAGTGGAAAGGAGAAAGAGAGAAAATAAATTCGATGGGCCGAATGACCTGCTTCCACATTGTAGGGATTCTATATTTGCTTCAGATTTCCAGCATCCAAAGTATTCTATTTTTATTTAAAACCATGAAGGGTAGAGCATCTAAATTGTTTCCACTGGTAGGAGGTTCTGTCACCAGAAGAGACAGATTTAGGGTGATCAACAAAATAAACTGTGCAGTGATGTAGGAAAGTTTTGTTTTTAACGCAGCAAGTTGTTAACTTTGACTAGAAAATCAATGGAGAATCATAGTGCAATTAGGCTGGGTCAACACAGGTTAATAAGACAACATTAGTCTAAATCTATTAATGTTTTGTGAGAGTGCAATTAGACTATTGGAAAAGTGGGAATCAGTGGATGAAGTTCATTTCGATTTCCAAAGGGCAATCCACAAGAGATTGTTACAGAATGTTCAGACTCGTGGGTTTAGAGATAAACATTAGCTTGAATTAAGGATTGGGTTAGAGACAGGAATTGGAGAATAGGAATAAACAGGCCAAAGACACAAGGGGCAAATTATTGACAGAGACAGTGGCTCACATGAGGAATGAACTTATTGAGAAAGTGATGGATGCAGGTACAATCAACGTGTAAAAGACATTTGGATAAGCACATGAACAGGAAAGGTTTGGAGGGATATATGCCTGGAGCAGGCAGGTGGGACTAGTTTAGTTTGGGATTATGGTTGGCATGGACTGTGTGAGTCCATTATCAGGATACTTAATGAAGTAATGCTTCTGTCCTCCCACAGCTCCATTGATGTAAGGAAGCTTACGGCCAGGATCCACCTCATTTTAGGTTATTCTTACTAATTCCCATCACTGAGATGTCCATTTGAGATCTGTAAACACCAATAGCATGGCACAATTCACCTTTCACCAGCATTTGATGCCTAAGCACTTTGACTCTGCCTGTCTTGAAAATTGGTGAAGAAATGATTGCAAATCACATGTAGCTCAATGTAACCTACCCATTTTCCTGTGGCATGCACATCTAGAGAATGAATGCTAGTGACAGGGAACACAATTCACGGTGGATAGTGTCAACACCAGGGTCTGCCTGGTCACCAGTTATGTCCCCACTGCCTCCCCACCCACCAAACTTCCATGTCTTTATTGAACACCAATGGCTCATTTCCACCCACCGCCCGCACCCACCGACCACCACCACAATCCCCCCCGCCAACCCCCCCTCCCAGTGTGGAGACTGACACTTTGAACTTTGCCTCCTCCATTCCTGCTGTATCCCATCATCCACCTTAATGACAACACCATGATCCCTTACACACACCCTTAGAAGATAACAGGCTGATAACTGCCAATACATATCCCCATTGGTAGCCCACCATTCCCTCTGAGGCCATTCTGCCAACCATGTAGCCCCTCCAGTCTTGATTCCTACACCCCTTTCAGCAGTGATTCCCGTGACTGCTCCTATGGGCCCCCACTGAACCCTCCTCAATGTTCAATGCATGGACTCTTCAGACTATGCTCAACCCAGATTTTCTGATGATCAGAGTTTGACGAACAGTCCCAGGCTGGGACTGACCAGGTCCTTGACCACTGTATTTGCAGCTCCCTGGTGGACGATACATGATAGCCCTGACAGTTTGCAATGATCCTACAGGATGTCGCCAGACTCAACCTGTGACTGCGCCCAGCTCAAGGAGAGTCCCAGTACCTATGCACATGATGGTCCCAGCATCTGGGACTGTCCCCATGACTGATCATACCGGGAGCCCAGACCTACCCTTGGGTGGCGATATGGTGTCTCAGTGAACGAGATAAGAAGATATATCCACCACCATCCTACCCACCTCAGCCAACCCAGACAAATCCTTAACACATGCCTGCATGAAAGAGGATCTCATCGTGGCAGGGCTGAGAGTCTTAGGCTGTGGCTGAAGCTCCAAGTCACTGACAAGCCTGGCACAGTAAGACAACGCAAGGCAAGCTGTGGATGCTGGAAGCATGCTGATATATGCTAAGAGAATAAGCAAGCAGCCCTGAGATATGGCCTGCTCCAATCCATTAGCTGGGGTACCTGTCACTGTCTGCGGAGTAACCTCACAGCAACCTTTGCTGGTGTGCCCTGCGATGTAGGTGTGCTTCTTGGAAATGGAGGTGCCACGGGGATCAAGAAAGGGTAGCAAATGGCGGGTGCCAATGGCCATCCACGAGAAGTGCATAGGGATGGTGCCTGTGGACCCTGGGATTCTATTTAATACTGAGCAACATTTGAGACTTGCCTGGGGTTCTGAGGAAGGGTCACCTGACCTAAAACAGTAAATCTGATTTCTCTTCACAAATGCTGCCTGAGTTTTTTCCGGCAACTTCTGTTTTTGCTGCTGTTGAGACCTGTCTGGTCACCTGGCGGATCCATAAAAAATGCAGTGAGTCACTCCCAACTTAAAGATAGGCTTCACTGAACTCTTCACACCATTTTGCCATCAATATCGGCTTAGCCGTACACGTCACGTACGCCCCTACAACATTCCACCGCTCGGGCTCTGCCCTTTATGGAAAATTACATGCAATTCTGGCAGCTCCTGTCAATAATGTGGAGAGCTTGTTCCCTGGTTAGAGAATCTAAACATTGAGGCCTAGGGAGAAGGAGCTGATACCAGGAGCAATGTCTTCAGTCAAAGGGTTCCGACTCCTCTGCACTCTCTACAGAAAAGCTGCGAATGCTCAGTTAAGGGGCACATTCAAGGCATGGATCGATAAATGTTTGGGCTCTAAGGGAGTCAAGAGTAATGTAGTAGATCAGGAAAGTGGAGTTAAACTAGAAGTTGAACTATAAGCTTAATAAATGATATAGCAAGTGGTAGAATGGCTTATTGACAGTAAAAATCATTCTATCCCTCTCCAGGTCCAAAGATGAATGTGCGACAGTGTAGTGCTCCCATTAGCCCCATGTAATAATATTGTGTAATCACCTTTTTGAACTTACTGCATCTGTTTTTTTTTGTCATGAGTGTGCAGGACGGCCAGGTGTCAAGCTCACAGCAGGAATGCAATGTGATGTTTAGGATAAATTGAATAAAACAACACAGGACTTTCCATCCACATTTTATCAAAGGCAGCATTCCTAAAAACCTCAACAGTTGAGGGGGTTGTAAATGAACATTGATGTTCAGCACAGAGATGACAGTATCTTATCCTCAACGCAAAATCAATGTAGCCAGCTCCACATCTCTCACAAATGTATCCACGCTGGTATATTGTCATGTTCTGCTTTCAGCACAGTATCTATGCACATGATGGTCAAATTAAAACACAGGAAAATCCAGTATCACGGTATGCTAAATGTACAAAGTATGCAAGTGTGCGATCATTTCCCAGAATGTGTGCAGCAAAGTAACATTGCTGCTTCAATCCTTTCCCTCAGAAGGTCAAGTTGTCAATGTGCACTCGCACCCACTGACAGCTGAACTGAAGCTGACCGACCTCATTTGTTTTGGGGATGTTCAGCAGCTGGAGGGAGCTGGCCTCCTTCCAACTAGCCTGGGCCCGATTCCAAACTGCGTAATCCAGAGGTGAAAGGCTAATGCTCCAACTCACTGTGCCACCTGCTCCTTCAAGCCCCTGCAGTTAGGAGCTGACAGAATTTAGTAGCTCAAGAGTTTCAGCAAATGCTATCTGGGTCAATAAGAGGGTCGTTTCATTTCTTCTGACCATACAGCGTCATCACTGGACTCCACAAAGTGGGTTATCATTGGAACACATATGCAAATGTGCAGTAACACACATTCTGGATGCTGCTGGGATTTTTATTGACTTTGAGAGAAGCTTTTTAACTGATTTAAGAAGAAATGCATTTAGTAAGTCTAGAATTTCATTAGATTCAACTTCATGTTTGCACTCAAAAGCGAAGCATTTTTTTCAAAATGTTTATTCACAGGATGAGGGTTGTCACTGTCTAGGCCAGCATTTATTGCCCAGAGGACAGTTGAGAGTCAACCACATTGCTGTGGGTCTGAAGTCACATGTAGGCCAGACCAGGTAAGGATGGCAGATTTCCTTCCCTGAAGGATACTAGTGAAGTTGATGGGCTTTTCCAACAATCAATGCATGGTCACCTTTAGACTCATAATTCCAGGTTGAATTCAAATTCCACCATTTGCTGCAGTGGGATTTGAACCTGGGTCTGTGGCAATATTGTAGCAATAATCTCATTAGGCCATCACCTCTCCTACAGGTTGGTAGAAATCTTAGGTTCCCGGAAAATGTCATTAGTCATTGGTGCAGCAGGGGATATTCTGCAGAGATTGGCTCTGCTACTTTGCTAAGACTGAGGATAGAAACCTGTTAGATGTTGGTGAGACAGTTGTGGGTGGAAGAGGGGGGAGGGAAATCATCTGCCACTGAGAATACCCTCAACTGTCTCTTCTAGCGAGGGTCCTCCATTCCATAAACAACTAGTGATCTTCTCCTGGAATTCAGACTTTGAAGGGTGAAGTCTCGCCTGGTGAGAGCAACCAGTCAGTTAGAGGCTGGCACTTCTTGCGCTCAGCTGTGCTAAGAAGGAGCCTAGTGGATGGTGATACATGAGGGGCACAGTGGCTCAGTGGTTAGCACTACTGCCTCAGCACCTGGAACCCGGATTTGATTCCAGTCTCAGGCGACTGTGTGGAGTTTGCACATTCTCCCGTGTCTGCCTGGATTTCCTCTGAGTGCTCTGGTTTCCTCCCACAATCCAAAGATGTGCAGGTTAGGTGAATCGGCCAAGCTAAATTGCCCACAGTGTTCAGGGATGTGAAGGTTAGATGCATTAATTAGGCATAAATATAGAGTAATGGCAAATCGGACGGTCAGTGTGGACTTGTTGGACTGAAGGACCTGTTTCCTCACTGTAGAAATTCAATGAGCACTAGATCAGGACCACAGAGGACCCAGGCCAAAGCTCAGTTGGACCACTGGCATTGGCAGATTGGGGTCACAGACTGAGGGAGGCAGGCAGTCAGAAGCAAGGGCTGACATGCCTTTCCCAGTGTTCACTGCACCACCTGATGCCTGAACCCGTTGATCAGACACTAATTGCTTTTGATTGAGAGAACCATCCTGTCATGACTCACTGGGGTTATAGTCAAGCCTTACTATTCCTGGAGGTGTCACAAATGTGAACATCTGATTAAACCACTGGATTCCCAAGTTTCACCACATTGTCCAATGCAGGTTAAGAGAATATGAGCACCGGGTTTCTTTATTTACCAAAAAATAAGCATTTATTGTGTTACACACGGCAGTAGACCCTTCTGCTAAATAAACCAAACACTCAAAAAAGCTCACCTCGCCTTGTAATCTGTTAAAGTATGAGTGACAGAGAAATCCTAAATTCCACTACTTAAAAAAGTATCAATTTATTTTTTAACACTGAACATTAAACAAAACCAATTTACAACTCTAAATCTCCTTTCTCATAAAGGTTTGCTATCCACCTCCCACTCTAACAATATTGTTCCAATAAAATTACATCAACTTAATTTTCAAAACTAGACTGTGGCTGTCCTCTACAGTGTCTGTCTTCCTTTAGCTGTAGATCTCCCTGCGTCCTCTTCAGTCTTTTGCTACAAAGATGTTTCATATGAAAAAGGTACCTTCGATAGAGAGTGTTTTGAAAGGCAGTCTCTCTCTAGATGGCAGTTTACTCTCTCTCTGGCTAACTCTCAAAATGCCAGCTTTTAATACCCAAACATCAGATTGTCTCATTGGTTCAATGTTATCGAAACAGTAAAATTCAAATTCGATTGGGTTTTAATATCCCAGGCATAACTTACAATGATTGGTTAAATTTGAACTGTTGTGAACAAAGCAGCCAAATGTTACATACTTTCAATTTTCCAGTACAATCTGAGGCTGCTAGTCAGTCACATGACAAGTGCCTGCAAACTCTCACTGCCCAAACAGCTTTCACTTTCTCTTAAAGGTACAGTGCACACCTTCAACTTTATAATACCTTTCCCCTTAAGAAAAAGAACCATCATAATGAAAAGATGGCTTCATGTTTTCGAATTCTTAACCCCCATTACAATGAAATACATAGGACATTAATCTAAGCTCATATTAATTTCTGCACAGACATATATATAACATTGGTATCTATTCAATCTTATCTATACCTTATCCGTTAAATCTGTGATAACGCATCTGCTATCACAGTCTTGTGACCCGCAACATGTATGATTTGTAAATTAAAGGTTTGTGACATAAGACTCTAATGAAATTGTCTTACATTCTATCAATCATTCCAAGAATATAGGAGGATTGTGATCCATGTACACAACCATCTCCAACACATTGTTCGTGACATAAACATTAAAATGTTGTCAGGCCAGTACCAAACTCAATAATTCCTTTTCGATTGTAGAGCACCTTCTCTGGTGGGTGTTGAGTTTCTTTGTAAAGTAACTAACTGGCCATTCAATTCCATCATCATCTTCCTGTAGCAGTACAGCTCCAACTCCTATGTCGCAAGCATTGATTGCAATATTGAAGGGTTCCAAAATGTTTGGTGTAGCTAAAACTGGTGCAGTGGTTAATACTGCTTTTAAATTGTCAAATGCCTCCTGGCATTGTTCTTCCACTGAAATTTTGTGTTCTTCTTCACAAATCTGTTAGCAAAGCCACTACCCTGAAGAAGTTTGGAACAAACGTCCAGTAGAATTCGCTTAGTCCAAACAATTGAAGCACGTCTTTCTTCAAGATTAGTCATGGAAATTCCTTGATGGCCTTTGTTTTTGCATTACTTGGGGTCAATCTTCCATGACCAATGTTATGTTCCAAGAACGTCTCCTCTGCTTTCGCAAAATCCATTTTCTTTAAGTTTATGATCAGGTTTGCTTCTCCAAATCATTCAAAGAGTTCTGCCAATTGTACCATGTGATCTTTCCATGACTCACTACATCATTCCAGATAGACTGCACAGTTTGTTAACCCAGCCACAACTCTGTTCATGAGTCTTTCGAATGTGACGGGTGCATTCTTCATTCCAAGGGGCAATACGTTGAATTGATATAGCCCATTTGGGGTTACAATTGCAAAGACTTCTTTCACTTTCTCTGATAAAGATACCTGCCAATAACCACATAGTAGGTCCAACTTTGTGATATAACTGGCTTGTCCAACTCTCTCTATACAGTCCTTCAATCTCGGTATTGGGTATGAGTCCAATTTTGTTATGGTGTTGACCTTCTGATAGTCCACACAAAATCGTTCAGTCCTGTCAGGTTTGGGAACTAACATGATCAGCACCCGCTCTGACTCATTGAACATCACATCCACTTCCTTCTGGACGTGTTTGGCTTTGAAAGGATTCAGCCGATATGGTGTTGTTTTATCAGAACAGCATTCCCTTTTTCTACCTCATGCACAATAGCATTAGCCCTCCCCATCGAATTCCTGCATATGTCATTATATTACAGCAACAAACCTTTCAATGGCATTCTTTGCTCCTGAGATAGTTTACTCACCTATCCCACTCCTCAAGGACTTCCTCATTGGTTAATGTATTTTGAGGCACATCAAACTCCACTACATCTGGATTTGATTCCTCACTCTGCGGGGCAGTAACTAACACCAGTTCCTCCAGTTCCTTCTCTCTATTATAATGAGTTTCCACATGACATACCCGATACAGATTTTTCCTCTCCGGCATCTTTACCAAATAGTTAAGCCGACTCAACATTTTCTCAATTTGATTGGGGCCACTAAAGATGGCTTTGAAGGTATCTCCCACCACTGGTAACAATATGAATACCGTCATCCCAACGGGAAAATGTCTGAATTTCAGAGTTTTTATCTGCTGCCTGGTTCATTCTATGCTGTGACCTCTTCAGGTGCTGTTTAGCTAACTCACCTACCCAATTTAATATCTCCCTCACGTCCGATACACAATCCAACTGTGAGATCTCCAACTTTGGTACTGTCAATTTCTCTTTGATTAATTTCAAAGGGCATCTCACTTCATGTCCAAATATTAAGTCAAAGGGAGTAAACTGAGTAGATTCATTTGGAGTACCTCTAACAGCTTTATCCCAAACATTCAGGTAATCCTGACAGTATGCTCTTAACATGATCTTCGGGGTCTGATGTCACCTTTCTATAGCTTCCTGGGACTCAGGATGATATGGACTGGATTTAAAGTGCTGTATGCCTAAGCTATCCATGACTTCCTTAAAGAGCCTAGCTGTAAAATTAGACCCTTGGTCTGACTGAATCTCTCTGGGTAGACCATACCCGTGAAGAAAGCTACTAACCCCTCCACTACCCTTTTTGCCTGAATACTCGGTAATGGAATTGCATCTGGAAATCTGGTAGACACATCCGTTATGGTTAGCAAGTACGGGTTCCCACTTCTAGTTCTCGGGAGGGGACCTATACAATCAATCATAACCAGCGTGAAAGGTTCTTCGAATGTGGGAATTGGCAACAAAGGTGCTGGTTTTATTACCGCCTGTGGCTTACCTACCATTTGGCATATATGACATGTACAGCAAAGGTAACCACATCCTTGTGTATTCCAGGCCAATAGTGCATTCCAGGCTTTGGTACCTTAGCCTGAGTCTTCCATACACCTAGGTGACCTCTTACTGGTAGCTCATGTGCTACCATATCACTTCCTGTCTGTATGCTACCAGCAGCACAATCTGGTGTACCTCTGCCCATTTCTCCTTTGCAATAACCTTCCATTGTCTCCATTTTCATCTTGGGATTCTATCTTTAAGATAATAACCCTCAAGACTATTTTCCTGAGTATATATATCTTTCATTGTCTCGTCTTTCTGTTGCAAGTCTCTTAGCCTTTCAGAACTAAACACTTCTGCCTGACCCTCGGCCTGTTCGGGTTTATCCTGCACCACTACATCAAACAGGGCGTCCACTAACTGAAACTCAACTCCTTAATCTTTCTCTTTAGTTTTTTCTTCGTGCTGTGAATTATGATAGTGGCATCTTGATACTACACAGTCTGGGAAAATGTTGTGGTTCTGTTCGCCAAGCTGGGAAGTTGTGTTGCAGACGTTTCGTCCCCTGTCTGGGTGACATCCTCAGTGCTTGGGATCCTCCTGTAAAGCGCTTCTGTGATGTTTCCTCCGGCATTTATAGTGGTTTGAATCTGCCGCTTCCGGTTGTCAGTTCCAGCTGTCCGCTGCAGTGGCCGGTATATTGGGTCCAGGTCGATGTGTTTGTTGATAGAATCTGTGGATGAGTGCCATGCCTCTAGGAATTCCCTGGCTGTTCCCTGTTTGGCTTGTCCTATCATAGTAGTGTTGTCCCAGTCGTTAGCTGTCTTCCTGTTTGTCCTATGTAGTGTTTTGTGCAGTCCTTGCATGGGATTTTGTACACTACATTGGTTTTGTGTAGTGTACAATCCGCATCCATGAACACCAACTAGCCATGAAACGACACGACCAGCTATCCTTAGTAGCCACACACTCAGATGACAAGCAACATGAGTTTGACTGGGACAACACTACTATTATAGGACAAGCCAAACAGAGAACAGCCAGGGAATTCCTAGAGGCATGGCACTCATCCACAGATTCAATCAATAAGCACATCGACCTGGACCCAATATACCGACCACTGCAACGGACAGCTGGAACTGACAACTGGAAGCGGCAGAGACAAACCACTATAAATGCTGGAGGAAACATCACAGAAGCACTTCACAGGAGGCTCCAAGGAACGAGGATGTCACCTAGACAGGGGACGAAACGTCTGCAACACAAATTCCCAGCTCGGCGAACAGAACCACAACAACGAGCACCCGAGCTACAAATCTTCGCGCAAACTTTGAGTCTGGGAAAATTCCAGGATATCTTTCTTTGCACTCCTCACGTCCCTGGACTTCCTTGGGTTTGTCCACAACAAGGGGTGTCACTCCCACCTTGGACCTTGCTTAATTGTTCCCAAGAACAATTCCTGGAACTGACACTCCGTCAATCACTGTTACTTCCCCTGTCTTGAGTTGGCAGTCCAACCTGATCTTACATAGGGGAAAGCTACATTTCTGTCCACCTATCCCACAAATTACCACTCTCTCAGGTAACAGTTCAGAAAGAGTGCAAATTTGCTCATCTCTTACTATTAGAAACTGGTTAGATCCTGTATCTCTCAAAATTATAACTTCTTTCCCTTCTCCTCCTGCACTTTCTGAGTAAACTTAACCCACAGAGGTGAATTCCTCATAGAGATCAGACCCTAACTCCATACCCCAGCCCCTGCCCAGGCTGTGCACTCTCCTGCAGCTTCTCAGCTTTTCTTGGGGTCTCCTTCACTACTTTCACTGATGCCACTGGCTTAGCCTCTTTGACCACATCTTTCCCACACAGTGCCTTACTTTAACAACCAGCACTGTGACTTTATGTGCCCCACTTCACCACAGTGGAAACACCTGAGGCTTTTCACCTCCTTTCCACCCTCTTGGGTTTCTTTTTTAACCTGCGGTAAACAATTACCAGTGTTCTCTACTCTTTGTTTCGTAGTTTAGGATCTCCCCTTCTCCCAAATTCTATCCCTCCCAGGATGAAATTCTTGCCAGAAGCTAAACTTTGCCTTATGCACCAATTAATATTCATCTACCATCTCTGTTACTCTTCTCACTTCTTGAACTTCCTGTTCATCCACGTGAATTCTTATCATCTCTGGAAGTGAGTTTTTGAACTCCTCTAGCAGAATAATCTCTCTTTGAGCCTCGTAGGTGTTATCTATTTTTAAGGCCTGCACCCATCTATCAAAATTCTTTTTAAGTCAACAGAAGTCTGACCTGGTTCCCTCTTTATGTTTCTGAACCACTGTCTATATGTTTCTGGTATCAATTCATAAGCACTCAAAATAGCTTGTTTTGACATCTTCACAATCTCCTGACCCCTCACCTGACAGCACTGCAAATACCTCACTAGCTCTGCCTACCAGTTCAGCCTGAACTAGCATTACCCACAAGTCCCCTGAATGTCTGTCTAGCCAATTTTTCAAATGAAATAAGGAAGGCTTCGACATCTTTCTCTTCAAAATGTGGCAGTGTTTTAACATATTTGTACATATCACTACTTTCTCTCTTCATCTCCATCCTGCTAACTTAACTTTCCTGGCTAAGACACAACTTCTGCAGTTCAAATTCTCTCTGCTTTTTTCTTTCTTTTTTCTCTCCCTTTCTTCTCTTTTTCTTTGCTCAGCTAAGAACCTTCTCTCTTTTTCATTTTCCTCTTTCTCTCTTTATCTTCTAACTCCATTTTCCTCAACTGAAATTTAAGTTTTTCTAACTCTACTGCACTTGTCTGTTTCACTGACACACCCAAGTGCTTGCTTAACTCCTTACAATTTCAGCTTTACTTTTGGCCACTTTGCTAATTCTAAAAGTATGGCCTTTTTCTGTCTTTCTGAACTTTCTTGGCAAGTTTGGGAATCATCTTCAAATCTCAGAACCTCTTTAGCAATCCGAGGTGCTCTTTTTCTCACTATTAATTTAACTAACCACAAGTAACCGAAAATATCCAAATTATCTCACCTCTGTCTTATTTAAATATCTGGGACACTAATTGGCAAGTGTTTAAATCTACTGGGATCTTTCATACCCCAAATCTATTCAGATCTGTCAAAATCTCAGACTGGATCTATCTAAACCTGTCCAAATCCTGGTCAAGCCCCCAAACTCTTATGACATGGCGCTAATTAAACCAAACACCTAGAAAAGCTCACCTCATCTCATAATCTATTAAAGTATGAGTAACAGAAAACTCCCAAATTCCACCATTTAGAAAAAGAAAATCAATTTACTCTTTAACTTGAAAGGTGAACATTAAACAACAACTATTTACAACCCTAAGCTTCCTTTCTGGTAAAGGTTTGATATCCACTTCCCTCCCTAACAATCTTGTTCCAAAGCCCCTATTAAAATTACATCAACTTAATTTTCAAAACCACACAGCAGCTGTCATCCACAGTGTCTGTCTTCCTCTGGCTGTAGATCTCCCTGCGTCCTCTTCGGTCTTTTGCTGCAAAGATGTTTCATATGAAAAAGGTACCTTTGATAGAGAGTGTTTTGAATAGCAGTCTCTCTCTAGATGGCAGTTTACTCTCTCTCTGGCTAACTCTGAAAATTCCAGCTTCTTTATACCCAAGCATCCGATCGTCTCATTGGTTTGATGTTATCAAAACAGGACAATTCAAATTCGATTTAGTATCCCAGGGCATAACTTAAACTGATTGGTTAAATTTGAACTATTGAGAACATAGCAGCCAAATGTTACATATTTCCAATTTTCCAGTACAATTTGAGACTGCTAGACAGTCACATGACAAATGCCTGCAAACTCTCACTGCCAAAACAGTTTTCACTCTCTCTTAAAGGTACGTACATGCCTTCAACTTCATAATAATTGTAATCAAAATGAGGGATCAGTTGCATCTGCATTCTGTATGCATCAACCAACTCAACCTTCCGGTTGCCATCCATTTTAATTCCCCCTCCCACTCCAACTCGAGCAACCTGTCCATCCTTGGCCTCCTGTACTGTCAGAGTGAGTCCAAGCTGAAACTGGAGGAACAACACCTGATATTTCACCTGGGAAGCTTATAACCCAATGGCCTCAACAGCGACTTCACCAGCTTCAAAGTCGCTCCTCCCCAGCTTTATCCCATGTCTAACCCCACCCCACTTCTGCACCTCCCTGACCTGGCCTAACCTGTCCATCTTCCACTCACCTATCCACTCCAACCTTCCCAATGACCAATCACAATAACCCTGCATCTATCTATCACCATCCCACCTACAATTCCCCCAGTCCCATCCCCCTCCCTCTATTTATTTCTGGGCTCCCTCCCTCTCCTCAGTCCTGACAAAGGGTTTCGGCCCGAAACATTGACTTGCCTGTTCCTCAGATGCTGTCTGGCCTGCTTTCCTTTTCCAGCTCCGCATCAACTGACCCTGGTTTCAATCAATGCCAATATAGGAAAAATGAATTGTTAACTTATACCTCTATAACTTAAACCCCATTTAAAAAATATTCCTTGCACATAGAGACACACAAGACAAAATGCAAATATTATGGGTGAGAACAAAAAATTAAGAGTAACACTGTTCTGACATTAGTCCAGATCACTGACAGTGAAGAGTCATTTTCTTTCAGTTTTCATTTGACTCCTTTTGATTCTTTGCTGATGTCACAAGGTAACGGTTTAGGGTGGCACAGTGGTTAGCATTGCTATCTCACAGCACC
Organism: Chiloscyllium punctatum; assembly: GCF_047496795.1. Classification (NCBI taxonomy): domain Eukaryota; kingdom Metazoa; phylum Chordata; class Chondrichthyes; order Orectolobiformes; family Hemiscylliidae; genus Chiloscyllium; species Chiloscyllium punctatum. The sequence continues at coordinate 45,880,553 of NC_092745.1, read as the reverse complement.
AGAGATCCAGATTCAATTCCACTCTCGGGCAATTATCTGTGTGGAGTTTGTACGTTCTCCACCTGTCTGCACGGGTTTCCTCCCATGGTCACAAAGATGTGCAGGTTAGGTGGATTGGTCATGCTAACTTGCTGGTATGTCCATGGATGTGCAGGTTAGGAGGGTTAGCCCTGGGTAACGTGAGGTTACAGGGATAGGGAGGGTCTGGGTGGGATGCTCTTCAGAGGGGTAGTCTGGACACAATGGACTGAATGGCCTGCTTCCATACTGTTGGAATTCTATGTTTCTATGTGATAGATACACCAAATCTCAAGTTTTCATTCACTGGTTGAGGATTCATCTTCAATGTGCCATTGAAGGATGGTTTTCTCCTTTTTCCTTTAAAAGGTTTACAAAGAGAACAACTTGTGCTGAAAGGGAAGGGAGAGCAGTTAACCACTAGGGCTTTTCTTTTATCTCCCCACACAGAGGGGGAAAGAGATATGGATCCTTTCTCTTCACATGCTGGATGTTTCGACTGTACTGTTGCCACCTGCCGAGGAACCAATTAAATTGCTGTTTCAATGCTGAGCTCACAATAATTTGTCTGGATTAAAAAGCCGATCAAAAGACTGTCTCTAGGCAAAACACGCACTGCCGTTCTGTCTAGAATTCTCCCTCACTGCTAGAATAAAGCAATATTGTTGGTACAACTTACAATGTGTTCCAGGTACTTGTTTTGAAAACTGCATACATTTTCTTATCTTGTACCATCTTGTCCCATGTATTTTAGCTCGTAGCCCCAAAAAACATCTTTTTACATATCCTCACCCCTAGGAGAAGTGGAATTCATTTCAAAAATGCATTTCTTCACAATGTATATGATATATACAACAACACATGAGACTTCCATCCATTCATCTTCATTTATCCCTGAGGCGTTATTGGAATGCAATTTATCATCTTTCTCTTAAATTTGTACCTTAGTCAAGTTTTTTTTTTAAATTTTTAAGATAATACATCTGCATCTCATTACTTTTGCCAACAATATAAGTAGGCTTTACATTGAAAGTTTGAAACAATAAACTCCATCTGATCAACTTGCACTTTGAATTTTAAACTATTCAATGAATTATAGCAGTTTATAGTCTATATAGATAAATGTTTCATTGCAATCATGTTGGATACAGACTACCAAATGTTGAAGAACCAATAATAATCCAAAAATCTCCCTTTCTACTATACTATACTGCCTCCAATACTGGTTTGGTTTCTCCACTGGCTTCTCTATTCTAGAGTCATTGTCTTACAAAAGTTTGGTACCTATATCCGAGTCACTGGAATCAACTGTCATTTTAGATGGTTTGGTAAAGTCAGATGCAGTCAGCAACAATTCATTCCTCTCAAAGTCTGCTTGACATTCTGTTGACCATACCACTTTTGTGATTTTTTATAATAAATATGCAACTATTGTGCTGAGGTTGGGCACAACTTTTCAAAGAAACCCACATATTCCTAAAAATCCCATGATTTTCCATTTCATTTTTCAAACAGGGAATTCAATCAGAGCCTTAACCTCGGCCTTTCTTGGCATTACCTGTATGACAATGCTGTGCCGTTAACAAGGTTAGGGTGTCCTTGGGTTTGTTTTTTACAGAGAGATCGCAAAAGACACAGACTCCGAAAAGTCTAAGATTAAGGGTTTTAGGGCCAGTTTGACTATAGCTAACAGATACTGCCTCAGGAAAAAGGCTTTCAAGTTTTGAAACAAAACACTTGCACAATGAAAGGGGGGTGGCCAGTTCTCCCAGCTCAGCTTTCTCTGGTTTGGTTTGGTTTTAGCAGATTCGAGTTGAAAAAGCTGCTGGAGCCCTAAGCAGCAAGTCCAGGCTGATCCTCCTCTCTTTCTGGCTTCTCTCCTGTAAGACCTTGGGTTTGATTTTATCTTTTGTGCCAAGGGATGCTTATGGGAATTATTGCAAGCATTAGGAACAGCATCATTAAGATGGGATAATCTTTTGGGTTTTTGAATAGGTTAGGTTTTTCGGTATTCTGCTCTCTTTTGTTTGTGTTTCACTTGGTAATCTTGTAAATAAATGTTGTTTTGTTTAAAACTAAGTGGGTTGATCAACTGCATCTCTCCTGGAATATCCACTATACACCTGCTTAAAACAACTAGCAAAGTTAGGGTTCGGGCTGATTCCTCGAAATGTTTTGATGGGTCTGGCTTGGTCCATAACACCTGCCATAGTCGAATAATGTGGCCAAGGCAAATTATCCTTGCTGTTGCAAATTCATTTTTGGTCAGATTTAATACCAAGCCTGCTAACTTCAATTGCTTAAACAGGTTCTCTAATTGCTATTTATACACAATTCCCATATTATTATGATTATCAAAATAAACTACACAGTTCAGTTCTTTAGCTGTGACTTGGTTGCAATGTAAGTCTTTGTAAAGTAGTTGGGAAAAAGTTTAAACCCAAATGGCATGTTACAACATTGATGCAAGCCATTCAGTGTAACAATGGCAAATAATTCTTTAGCTTTTGATGTTAGTGGTACTTGCCAGGCCCACATAATTCTTTGAAAGAAATGAGCGACTGCTTACTCTCTCAATTCAATTTTCTAACCGAGAAATTGGAAAGGAATTCATTGTCATTACTGCATTTATTTCACTGTAGTCCATGCCAAATCTAATTGATTCATCCAGGAACTAATATCACCAGTGCTTTGGCTAGATTCAATCAAGTGATTTTCCAGAATGTATTGAATCTCTTTTCCCACCTGAGTTTGTTTGGCTGAGCTAAAGTGATAAGGTTTATAGCTACTGAACCTCCTCGGCTAAAACTGTATGTCCAGGTGAATCACTACAGATTTCCTTATACTTTCTAAGTAAGCTTACTAGTTCTTTCAGTTGTCATTTCTCTACACAATATCTGACTGTACCATATTGTAGTAGAATTGTCAGAGGTTCAGATTAGATTACTTACAGTGTGGAAACAGGCCCTTCGGCCCAACAAGTCCACACCGCCCCGCCGAAGCGCAACCCACCCATACCCCTACATCTACCCCTTACCTAACACTACGGGCAATTTAGCATGGCCAATTCACCTGACCTGCACATCTTTGGAGTGTGGGAGGAAACTGGAGCACCCGGAGGAAACCCATGCAGACACGGGGAGAATGTGCAAACTCCACACAGTCAGTCGCCTGAGGTGGGAATTGAACCCGGGTCTCTGGCGCTGTGAGGCAGCAGTGCTAACCACTGTGCCACCGTGCCGCCCACAGTTCACTTAACGAGCTGTGTACTTCTCCATCCACCTCACTCTTACTGATATCCACCACTGCTCTTACTACCTAACAACAGCTCTTTCTCCTCTTCTGCCATACAGTGATATCAAATCAGCAGCTTCACTTGACATAACTGATTATTTTTCCTGTGAGGGGCAGTATCTAAGTCAGTTTACCGGCCCTCCAAACTACATCTTGGGATCACCGAGTTTTGTTTTCAGCAGTTTTTCTGTGTAAAAGCAATACCAAAATTTTGTCTCCTGCTTGAAGTGTTCTAGATGCAACATGTTTTTCAGTTTATTCTTTCATTTTTGGTTATCAAGTTTTCAAGTGCTCCTGCTTCACTTTCCATGTCCCTGTGAGTCTCTCTAAAAATATGGCCTGTTAACTAACATTGAGGACTTGTCTTCTTAACTTACGAATTTTACTTTAATTAATTCAAAATTGATTATCTCATGGCATAAATGGATTAAACCAAGCAGATTAATTTGATTGATGTTTCCACCATTACCTTAGGTATCTTAAAAGGGATAGAATCTGAAAACCAGGTTGTCATATCCATAGTTGTGAGAATAGACCTACTTTTGTTTTTGCTAATGGATGATCCGACACAGTAAACTGCTATTCAACTGAATGCTACTTCAAAAGCTGGTATTATGGTGCTCATTTGAATTTTCCCTATGATTTGACACAGATCTATTTCACAGAACTGCATATCTGTATTGAAGTCTTGGCAATGTGAAATGAAGTCTGAGTTTTCCATATTGCTGCATGGCCTGCCGTACGAATTTCATGTGCTCCTCACAATATTTTCCTTTCAATAATTGAAAAACCATTGTTACCTCATCAACAGGTCTGACAAGAGTGTCTTGACTTCCTTATCAGAACTCTGTTTTTAATATTCTCTGGAACCTCTTCAGCCTGAGCAACAATGTGAACCTGAACTATCGAAGACATGCTAGGACATCTCTGCAAGAGTTCCTCAGGGTAGTGTCCTAGGCCCAAACATCTTCAACTGGTTCATCAAGGACTTTCCTCCCATCATAAGGTCAGAAGGGGGGGATGTTTGTCAATGATTGCACAATGTTCCGCATCATCCATGACTCCTCAGGTACTGCAGTAGTCCATGTTCAAATGCAACAAGATGTGGAAAATATCCAGGCTTGGGCTGACAAGTGACATTTGCACCTTATAAATGCCAGGCTTTGATCATCTCCACTAAGAGATGATCTAACCATCACCTGGCATTCAATAATGTTAACCTCGCTGAATCCCCCACTATCAACATGCTGGGGGTTAGCAATGACCAGAAACTCAATTGGATTCACCACACAAACACACAGTGGTTACAAGAGCAGGTCAGAGGCTTGGAATACTGAATTCTTAGCCTCTCCACTACCTCGCACCTCTGCTCTCTCATTTTTTAAAAAAATATTCCTCCAATTGAACCCTCTCCCATCCCACAGGAACAGCTCTCTCTTTCCCTAGTACTGGAGCCAGTGCCGCACAAATCAGAACTCATTCCTCCCGTTGTGATCTTTGGGCGAAGCATTTACCTCTCTAATCTTATTTACCTTCTGTCAATTTATACATATGCCTCAATTTATAAATTAGCAATAACTATTTATTGTAACCAAACTGGCTTTAACCAATAGCAAGAACAAAACATGAATTACCAACTTATAACTCTACAACTTAAATTCTACACTTTTGAAATAAACCCACTAAAATGCAATCAGACACACGAAGAGACAAGACATAAACACTATGGCTGGAAAAGAAAAAAAAACGAAGAAGCACAGTCCTGGCACCAATCTGGATGACAGCTATCAATGAGACATTTTCCTTTGCTTTTCTTTCAACTCCTTCTGATTCCTTACTGATGACACAAGATTACGGACAAACCAATTCTCAATCTTTCATTCAGCGGTTGAGGGTTCACCCTCTCTGTGCTTCAGAAGGAGGTTTTTATCCTTTTCCTTTCAACAAGGGATTTGCAGACAGTACGACTTATAAAAGAAGGCTGAGCAATACTAGTTGGCTGCTCAGGACTTTCTTTCACTCCTCTGCACAGAAGGGAGAGTGAGGGCTGAATGTTTCTGCTGTACTGGGCACAGTCACCTGCCCAGGGATCAGTTAGGTTTTTGTTAACCGTACTGAGCTGTGATGGTGCTGACCTTTAAGGGAGGTTTATTCTGCGCTGTTTCTCTAACAGAGAGGCATTGCCACAGTGCGGTAAATATCTGCTTTAGAAAAGCAGTGGACAAACAGCTTTGAGCTCCTTGAGATTTTATTTATTATTAATTAGACAAAAGAAGCAAGAGCGGATGAAGTCAGGGCTCACACAAACCCAGGAAGGCTTTCAGTTTGATTTTCTGTTAATGAGAAAGCTTCTGCTGAGCTAAAAGCTGGAGTCCCCAGCTGGAGTACAGTCTCTTCGAGCAAGGTTTGACAATACTACGGCTTTAAGAGATGAATTTGGGCCTTATTTTAATGAAGAGGTACTGCGCAGTCTGTTTCAAGTCAGTAAACAGCTTGAGGTGCCTTGGGGTTTTTCTCAATTGGAACAATTGAAGCAGCAACGAATTGGTGTGGTCAAACTCTCACAGAACCAAGATTTTCAGTTTTAGCTTCATGCAGGTGCTGGAGCTTTTAAGCTGAATGTGGAAGCTCTTATTCCTGTCTCTTTTACACTTTGGGTTCTCTTCCTGCTGCTAAAATTGCACGTGAGACAATCTATTTCACTGAATTTGCCTTTGCCAAGGGTGTGTTAATGGAATGTCACTATATTGGAACAGTTGGTGCTTCGTAGTTAAATATCTATTATTCATAGGCTGCACCACTCCACAGTTCCACTACATTCTCCGGCTCATCTGCCGCACAAACAAGAAACATTTTCTTTTCCTTTCAGGCATCAAGGCCCACAAGATGCAACAACTCAGGGATACCCATGACCTTCTGGAACCTTCCTCCCCTCCCCTCTGACTCCATCCCCTCCCCCAAACACACCTCTGTTGGGTATTCCTAACCTTCTGCTCTGATGCCAAACTCCTCTTCCGTCCCCTTCGCCTCCATGCCTATTTCTTGGGACAAGAGTCCTCTCCCTGTCCCACAGACTCCCTTCACCTAGCTCCAATGCTCTCCCTCCACCTGGACCCCTCCCTCTGGCCTTTTACCTGCACTCGATCTGATCATTGAGAACTGTTGACGTGACATTGGTTGCCTCAATTTCTCTGCCACCCCCCTCCCCCACACAATCTATCCTTTCTCCCTCCGAGGCAAAAGTGAGGACGGCAGATGCTGGAAACCAGAGTTTAGAGTGGTGCTGGAAAAGCACAGCAGGTCAGGCAGCATCCGAGGAGCAGGAAAATTGACATTTCGGGCAAAAGCCCTTCATTTGGAATCCGAACTGACTGCACTGCATATGCTTAAATCCAACCCTGACTTTGTTATTAAGCCTGCTGGTAAGGGTGGTGCTGTTGCAGTCTGCTGTACTGGTGTACAAAGGCTGAGCGCCAGCTCTCAAGATACCTTCTCCTGGACCATGATCTCACCATGGCACATCAGGTCATTGTGTCAACAGTGGTAACTAACCTCATTTCATCTGGTGATTGGCCCATCCCACCCCACTGCCTCCAGCCCCACACAGCTCGCTTCTACCTCCTATTGAAAATCCACAAACAGGCCTGCCTGGGAAGACCTATTGTTTCAGCACACTCCTGCCCCATAGAATTCATCTCTTCCTATCTTGACTCAAGTCTTTTCTCCCCTGGTCCAGTCCCTGCCCACCTCCATCCCGGATTCCTCTGACGCTTTACGCCAGTTTCCGAATTTTCAGTTCGCAGGCTCCAGCCATCTCTTCATTATCATGGACGTGCAATCTCTACACATCCATCCCCCACCAGGATAGTCTCAGGTGGAGCAAAGGCCTGAACCGCCCCACCCACCACCGTCCTCCTCCTCCTCCATTTGCCCGAGCACGTCCTTGTCCTCAACAATTTCTCTAATAACTCATCTCATTTTCTCCAGGTCAGAGGTGTGACCATGGCTACTCGCTTGGGCCCCAGTCATGCCTCTCTCTTTGTGGGGTACGTGGGACATTCTTGGTTCCAGTCCAATTCTGGCCCCCACGTCCCAAATCTTTCTTCAATATATTGATGACATCATCGGTGCTGCTTCCCTCTGTCCTCTGGGATTGGAAAAGTTCATTGATTTTGTTTCCAATTTCCACCCTGCCCTCACTTTCACCTGGTCTGTCTATGACTCCTCCCTTCCCTTCCTCACCACATCTCTGTTCCGATTTCTGGGGACAGACTGGCCACTAACATAAATCCACTGACTCCTACAGCTATCTGGACTATACATCCTTGCACTCTGTTTCCTGTAAAGACTCCATTCCAGTCTCCCAGTTCCTCTGTCTCCATCGCGTATATTCCAAAGAAGCCAACTTTGACAAGGGAGCCTCCGAAATGTCCACCTTCTTCCTCAACTGAGGATTCTGCAGCACCATTGTGGACAGGGCCCTCAACTGGGTCCAACCCATCTCCCGCACTTCCACAGGTAATTCAGAGGCTCCCTTGTCGAAGTTAGCCTCATCGAAACACATGCAACAGAGACGGAGCAACTGGGAGAACAGAATGGAGCCTTTACAGGAATCAGGGTACGAGGTTTAGAAGCAAAATCAATGAAATTTTCCAATTCCGGACAAGAGCGGGAAGCAGCACTGATGACATAATCGATACATCGGAGAAAGAGTTATGGTGGGGGCCAGAATAGGACTGGAACAAGGAATATTCCACAGGTCGCTGGCACCTTCCCCTGCAACTGCCAAAGGTGTAACACTTGCCAATTTACCTCCGCTGTCTTCAGTATCCAAGAGCCCAAACACATCTTCCAGGAGAAGCAGCAGCACTTTACCTGCACTTCACACAATCTAATCTACTGTATTTGCTGCTCACAGTGTGGTCTCCTCCACATTGGGGAAGCAAAACATAGACTGGGGGACAGTTTCACAGAACATCTACGTTCTGCCCGTAAAAAAAGACCCTGAGCTTCCAGCTGCCAGCCACTTTAACACATCACCATGTTCCCTGGCCAACATCTCTGTCTCAGGCTTGCTGCAGTGTTCCAGCAAAGCTCAGTGCCAGCTGGAAGAACAACACCTCATTTTCTGCTTAGGGACTCTGCAGTCTTCTGGACTCAATGTCTAGTTCAATAATTTTAGGGTCTGAATTCCCTCATGTCCCAGCCCCTTACCACACACACCAGGGTCTTGTTATCACAGAGTCTGCTATTACACACTCCTATTGTCAGCCATTAACAGTCTCCACTAACAGCTATTTACCCTCCTGGCCAGATCATTATTGGATTCCTTTGTCTGTCCAACTGTTTGGGCTCTATCCCTACCTGTCATTCACTCCTCACCCTCTCCCCCAACCTATCCTCTGCATATAAACTGATAACTTTCCTAGCTACCATCAGTTCTGAGGAAGGGTTACTGAAGCCAAAATGTTAATTGTGATCTTTCTTCACTGATGCTACCAGACCTGCTGTTTTCCAACAACCTGTTTTTGTAACCTATTATTCGGTTAAGTTTTCCAATAGAGCTCAGTTATTCCAATTCTTCTTTCTTTTGTTTGCATTTTAACTAAGAATAAACTGTGTTTTGCTTCAAGCCTGGTAGTTTGACCAATCGAATTGCATCCGGAAAACAACACCTTGCATTTGCCTTCAAAAGGAAGAAGGCGTTGGGGGTCTAGGCTATCTTTTTAATATATTTTGAAGGGGTTTCGTCTGGTCCATAACAGGGGCTTCATCTTTAAAAGTAAAAAACGGCAGATTGTTTCTTTCTTCTGCAGCTAGACTGAGAAGATAGCACATGAGATTCAAGCTGTTTTGCTAAATTGCTATGCCAAGGGTGTCTTCATGGGATGCAGCTTTATTGGAACAGTTAATGATTAGTAGTCAAAGAACATTATTTTATTAAGTATTTCAAGAGTTAAAAGTTACGCCAATTTTACTTTTTTGTTTGCATTTTAACTGTGTTGTAAGAATAAAGTGCGTTCTGCTTGAAGCCTAGTGATGGACCACTCGAAACACATCTGGAACACCTAAAACACCTTACACATGCCTTTGAGTAAAATAAAAAGTTAGGATCTAGGCCATCTGCTTGATATATTTTGAGGGGGTTTGGCTGGTCCATAACAGAGCCGTTAACAAATGGTCCTGATTGAAAAATCAATCAAGATAGTCTCTGGATTAAACTGCCTTGACCACACACAGGTAGTGCCGTTCTGGTTTCTCATTATCACCATCACATCTAATTAAGGCACCTATCCATTTCCAAACACACCGGCCCAAGGAGCCGATGATTCCACTCAAGGGGTCAATCCCATGCAATTGGTCAGGGTGAGAAACATGGTGACCAGCCTAACAAAAATGACAGAGGTGGCTGCCCATCAGTCTGCCAGCAGTGGAAAAACCATCCACAAACAATTTGGAGGCAGACAACAGGCCAATTTGTGTCTCTTGCCCACTTGTGGTTTGTTAAAGGGTAATTGTCCTTGAGCACCCAGGGTTTAGAGGTGGACAGGGCCACTCCTATCTCCCTGGGCTATCCACTTAAAATTTTCAGTTCACAAATATCTGATATGGGGAGTAATTTCAACATGTCAGAGGAACAGATGGACCTTCCAACAGCAGGGAAATTGAAGTCTACGATACAAGCTTAACTTGAAACTGTTATATTTACTTACAATTTGTTCCTTTCTTCTCTCTTTCATGTACAAAACATTTTTTCATTTTTTGTAATCAACCTTTCCAAAAGCCACTAACTCCTTTATTTGTCGCAGGGGGTGTGGAATGCAGGGTTGGTCACATTTAAGATAACTGGGATTCAATGGTCCGTGTTCCAGAAGGTTTGCAAAGCCTGGACTTGGATGGAAGAAGGTGAATGCATTGGAGAGAGTGCAGGAGCAATCTGTAGGAATGGCTCCAGGAATGAAAAGTTTCAGTTATGACGATGAGTCGAAGAAGTTGGGACTGTTCTCCTTGAAGAAAAGAAGGCTGAGAGGAGATTCTGTAGAGGTTTTCAAATAATGAGTGGACTTGACCGATGGTGGTTCTGCTTGTAAAGGGAACATGAACGGGAAGGTGTGGGTTTAAAGTGATGTGCAAGAGGAGCCAAAGGGGAGTTGAGAAAACAACCTCTTTGCTCAGCAAGATATGGAATGCACTGACTGGAAATGCGATGGAAGCAGGTTCACCGGGGGCATTCAAAAGAACATCGGATGATGACTGGGATAGAAATGGTGAGCAAGAGTATAGGGAAAAAGCAAGAGTTGGCACAAGGTATTGATGCTTGTTTGAAAAGCCTGTGCAGGGTCCGATGGGCTGAAAGGCCTCCTGCCCTGCCTTAACAGTTCTGTGACATTAACATTAAATGGTGTTTACATTAAAACATGAAAGCACAACGCTCAATAAATATTCTCATTAAACATCCTTAAGGTTCAACTGCTCCATGCAACTCATTTGAACCCTCCTCTTGCCTCCAAACCCTGACTCCTTTGGGCCCTCAGCTCATGACGCAACATGACTGGTTTTGAAGTTTAGAACATCAGACTCAGACTGTCTGTTCAGTTCTAGCGCCAGTCTCGATCTGAGTTGTCATCATGCAGCACTGCACAGTAGAAATTCCCAATAGCATAACCATTTGCAACAAACTACTTAACTGAATGTGAAATTGTAGCTAGCTCAGAAAAGGCATACATCATCTGTTTCAATCCTGAAATCATGTCACATCAAACAGTAAATGTTAACAATTTCCCCCAGCTCTATACATCCCAACAGATTTACATTTTTGCAAGGAGGACACACAAAATCCTTGATTAATCATTGCTATAAAAATACATGATATATCAAAGCCAACTGCAAATACAGAGTTTACCAGGGGGCATTTTCCTTCTCAGTACCCCATTAAAGTCTGTGGTCTTTGTTAAGAGGTCAAGGTCTGATGTTAAATTGTCAACACAGTGGGAGAAACAGAGCAAGAAAGATAGAGCATGAAAATAAACTCAGATGCAAAAACAGAGAAAAGGAAAGAGAGGACTGAAAAAAGACAACAGACGAAAGTAGGCTCATAGAGTCATAGAGCTGTACAGCACAGACTCGTCCATGCCAACCACATAGCCTAGTACCATCTGCCAGCATTTGGCCCATATCCCTCTAAACTCTTTCTATTCATATACTTATCCAGGTGCCTTTTAAATGTTGTAATTGTACCAGCCTCCACCACTACCTCTGACAGCTCATTCCATATACGCACCACACTCTGTGTGAAAAAGTTGCCTCATAAGTCCCTTTTAAATCTTTACCCTCTCACCTTAAACCTATGCCCTCTAGTTTTGGACTCCCCCACCTTGGGGAAAAGACCTTGGCTATTCACCCATGCATGCCTCTCATAATTTTATGAACTTCAATAAGCTCATCCCTCAGCCTCCAGCGCTTCAGGGAAAATAGCCCCAGCCTGTTCAGCCTCTCCCTTTTGCTCAAGCCCTCCAACCCTGGCAACATCCTTGTAAACCTTTCTGAACCCTTTCAAGTTTCACAACATCCTTCCTATAGCAGGGAGACCAGAATTGAGCACAGTATTCCAATAGTGGCCTCATCAATGTCCTATACAGCTGCAATATGACCTCCCACCTCCTATACCCAATGCTCTGACCAATAAAGGCAAGCAAACCAAACATCTTCTTCACTATCCTGTCTACATGGGTCTCCACTTCCAAGGAACAATGAACCTGCACTCCAAGGTCTCTTTATCAACAAAACTCCCCAGGACCTTACCATGAAGTGTGTAAGTCCTGCCCTGATTTGCCTTTCCAAAATGCAGCACCTCACATTTATCTATATCAAACTTGATCTGCCACAACTCGCTCCATAGGCGGAAGCACAGAGAGTGAGAAAGGCAATGTAAAAGGGTGACATAGACATGGTCACAAAAATACAGAATAAAACAAAAGGCTGGTCTTATCGAGTATGTTAAAGAGATTAAGTAGTAGTATCAGAGGTAGGTAGATAGCAGCAGAATTGAGCAGTGTTCCAACAGTAAGAAACAGGGAGAAAGAAAGTTGAAGAGATAGAGGGAATAGCCATGGACAAGGGGACAGATAGAGAGTGAGTAGGCGAGATAGAGCAAGAGAAATGGAGATACTAAGGAAAATAGATTGATATGAGATCGAGAGAGAGGGGGAGAGGGAGGGAGAGAGAGAGAGAGAGGGAGAGAGAGCGTGAGAGAGCGCAATCCTGAAATAGCATTTCACGAGATAGCAACTGCTTTTATCAAAATAGGCAGGAAAGAACAAACTATACCTTCACTTGATCTATAATGCAATGATTTCTCAATTCCATTTAGTTTCATATCTAGTAGCATGTTCAACAATTAATTATAGATCCCATATATAAGCCACTTTCACATAATAAAGAGCTAGGTGCTGGAGTATCATTTATTTGAGATGTGTGCACGCCATCCTGACACATAGACGATAAACCCTGTAAAACCTGTAACCCAAGTACAGTGAGAAGAAAAGGTCTTGCACAAATACATGGAAAGAGACTGCATATCCAGGTCACAAATTGCAGTAAGTGTAACAAGATCAGCAAAGAATAGTTGATGACAATACAAATTTCTCATTAGCAATAAGGTTTTAATTTGCTGAATGGGTAGTTCTGACTCTTGCCTTGGTGAGCATTATTCTAAATCCCTCCACTTCAATTTGCCCACCTCAGCCTGAGCCAGTGCCCAAGCAGTGCTGACATCTGGCTGGTTAAGAGAGGGCAGTCTCCCTGCTATGGGAGGTCCCATATTGACTGCTTAAACACATTTACTGGTAGTGGGGATGGCAGGAAGAGACTATTTGTGACTGAGCCTGTATTCCCCAGAGAGTTTAGAAGAATGAGAGAGGATCTGGTAGAACTTTACAAACAGGGTTCCACAGACTAGATGCAGGGAGGACGTTTTCCCTCGCTGGGGAGTCTGGAACTAGAAGTCATGCTCTCAGGATATGGGGCAGGCCACTTAGGACTGAGGTAGGAAACAGTTCTTCAAACAGAGGGTGGAATTCACGATGCTAAATGGCTATGGAGACTGGGTCACTGAGTATATTCAAGAAAGAGATTGATACCATTTTAGATTTTAAAGACAACAAGAGAAAATGGGAGTATGACACAGAGATAGAAGATCAGCCATGATCATATTTAATAACACAGCAGGTTCAAAGGGCTCCTAGTTTCAATTTGACTTGTAAATCCAAAGCATTGTGTTAGAAAAGGTTTTCATCCCTGAGAACTGACCTTTATTTGAACCAAACCAGAGAACAATCTTTTCACCAATCGTCAGCATGGTTTTCTTCCCAGTATTCAGGATCTGTGGAATCCCATTGCCTCAAGCTCAGCAAAAGGCATGCGTTAGGAGTGTAAATTTTAACTAGGGAATGATGTTACATTCAGCATGTCTGGTTGGGAGTCACATTGATACCAGATTAGCACCAATTAGACAACGGATGGTTCTGCCTTGGGAGAAAATCTATCTGTCCACATTCTACACAGATATTTGTAATGTTGTGTAGCGACGGATAGCTTTTTACAAAAAAATTGAACTTCCAATTAATCACTGAAGGAATAACATGACAAATTTCACTTTTCATCTTGACATCAAGTGTAAATCACAACCTGGTTACAACCTGACATTCTCAATCTCTCTCTGGGATTTTGGAAGCTCAGAAACTCTCCACTGATTCCACCCATAGTCTCCAAACCTAAACACCTTGTACCTTCTTCTCACTGAAACAACTTGTGCCTTTTCTTGAAAATCACCCCCACGCCCTTGGACACCATAACTGCTTCCAGCCCTACAACCCTCAGAGTTCCCAACTTACCTTTTTGGCACATCAAGTTCCTGTTATCCCTCCATTTGACATCCACGCCTATAGCTGCTGGGCCTTTAGAATTCCTTCCCTAAATATTCTGGACACTCTGCCCACTCTTTTTTTTAAATTATGCGTTTCTTAAACTTACCCCTTCTTGTGCTAATATCGCCGTGTGCAACTTGGCATCAAATTCTTTTTCATATTAAATCTATGAAACACATTGAGACTTTTTTCCTATGTTAGCAGCCTGTATAAAACAAACATGCTCAAAGTTGGGCTGAGAGTAAAAGTGACCAAGTGTTGCTTTATTAGGATAGGTCGGAGATTCCATGTCTGCCAATCTCTAAGTGACGCTAACACCACCTTGTATTGCAGGGAGAAGTATCATTTGTACAGGCTGGGGAGTTACGCGAATCTCAATGTGTATATGGACTGGTGAAAGTCGGGTAAAAGCTGTGACAAAATGTTGGAACATGCAAATGTTGGAGCATTTATTCGGAACCTGTTAGACGGTTTGAAAGAAGGCTCGGTGGTGGTCTCTGCCCGCCCAAACAATGACTGCTACTAATTAACCAACTTGGCGGCACGAAAAGATGAAACCAATTGGCATTTAAGCTAATCGAGTGTCCTTATCCCTTAGCAGTATCCTGCACAGTGCTCCTCCATGGGGAAGTACCAGAATGGAAAGCATAGTTGGACAAGTGATCATCGTGTTCTGTCCTAAGTTTGACTGGGACCTGCTGGCCAGCATTCTGGGAAAATAAGCCTAATTATTGGGCTAAATATTAGCATGAATTATTTTTCTGAACCCTTGATGCACACTGCTCCAGCCAATGGTATGTAGTTCCAGTGGATACCATAGCAGACTAAGGAACATTCCTCCATCAGTGCAGCTCAACAATGTTACATCCCCGCACAAAACAGGAGCCACTCAAAAAGTCACTTATTTATTGCTGTACAAAATACTTCTAATAATATAGCTACAGTACATCAATAATCTGTTACTGCAACATAACTCTAAAAGAATGGCTGTACAATTACCCTTGGGAGCATGTGATAATGTCTAGTTGTCATATATTAAAGCTACATCATTCTATCAGAAATACATCCCCAAACTTAGCTTCATAAGGAGGGTTAACTTCACCTTCCAAAGCAGACCTGTGCATAGCAACACCATAAAGGGGTCTTCTGTTGTCAAGCACTTTCAGCTCTCACTTTGGTTGCATTCTGGTTTTCCCAGCATCACTTGGGATCAAAACACATGCGGCGTGAGTCACATGGTCACCCAGCAGTGACCAGAACCTCTCCCTCTTCAATGATGATCTCCTGCGAGTCAGTGACTGGCTCTGCATCTTGTGGTGATCCCGACAAATTGCTAACTTTATCACAGTTGTGCTGAAACACGTTTTTAGTACTGTAAGCAACCAATTTAAAATGCTGTCCAGTGATTCCCCATTACCTGCATGATTAGTTCAGTGTTGAGTATGCCCACAGCGCCCCAGGTGGTGTATCAGAGTGTAGCACCATTTTCTAATTGAATGCAGCCTCAACCCTTCTCTCTCAAGCCCCCCAGATTCAGACATATCACTCTAGGTCACTACAGGGAGGTGAGGGGGTGGCTCAGGCAGGTTCAAGATGGGTAGTAACTCTCTAGCTCCTCCTAACAGCTGGCTCCAGCAAAGTGAAAGGGAAGATTTCAGGTTGATGGCTTGTTGGTATTCCTTATTGTAAAGGAATGCAAGGTCCTAAAGGTGTGAGGAAGAGTCAAGTGCAGAGCTGGAGGGGGCGAGGGGGGGGGGGTGGGGGGGGGAAGGGTGCAAAAGTTGGATTATGAAGGATTGAAGAAATTAATACAGTACTAATTTTCTGCCTCCAAGTGGCTCTAGAAAAGCTTGTAAACAATATGGAGTACAGTACTTGTTGTAATGGTTGGAGGTGCCCAGGCATTCAAATCAGTACTGGACCAATTTTTACTTTGAATATTATTCACAAGTCGCTTAACTGTATCAGGTCATGTCTCTTACTTTGGTCTGAATGTTTGGTTGCTTATGACCCAAGACTTTGGAATCTGAAAATCTGTAAATGGCTGCTGCCCCTTGCCCTCCTCACAGACCCTCACTCATAATACTCAAAGATTTAAGCAACCACCTTAGTTAACTATTTCACCTTGTCTTACTAAGACGCGGATCGTCTGGGTTGGCACGCACTTTGTTTCTGGCGGGGTCAGCTGTCAAGAGAACAGGAACAATGGCCATTTTGGAAGGTACAGGTAGTGGAGCAGTTTGGGGGAGGTCCTGAATCAAAGCTCATGCTCCTCTTCACTGAGGGAGACTCCCAAAAGTTCTCATGACGCAACGCCAGGAGAGGCATCTATGCAGATTTTAAAGAGCTGGGGGAGGTTGGGTCAGGGGTGTGAAGTAATGGGAATGAACACAGCACCTTTCCAATACAATGGAGGACCAGAGCGAGAAACAGAGAGAGAGAGAGAGAGAGAGAAGAAGAGGCAGAGTGAACAAGTCAAACAAACGTGGTATGAGGTGTATTTGTGCATTTTCTTATGTTTTGCAGCATTGCATGTTCATATTGACTGGGATTGGTGATGAACTTCAACCTCTTCCTCCCATTCACTCCGTACTTGCACTTCCCCCCCACCGTGATAAAAAAAGGGACTATGTATTTTGTCTTATTCCCTGCAGGATTGGTAGCCCTGAAGGTCACCAGTGGCACTATGCCCTGTTCTTGCAGGATCTGCAGCAGGCCTTCCTGTAGTACCAGTGTGTGCACAGCTTCACCTTCAGCACCAATGCACAGTTGGCCGTCACTTTGTCCTGACAGTTGTCATCTGCAAAACAAACGAACAAGAGAAGATTTACCATGGAGAACAAGATGCCGTTTCACCACCTCACTTGCACAGACACCCCAGCCTGCAAACCTTGAGTGTTGCCAACACTGGGTAGACAGTTTCTGGCAAGCTTTACCACATGACCTGTGACCTCCTAACTGCCCAACCCAACACTCTTTCCATTGGTCACCCACTATCTTAAGCCGTGTGGCACAAGACCTCTACACTCAACTGGAAGTTGTCAAGTCCTCTGTAATCTAATTGGATAATTCTTCCCTCTCCAATAACTCAGTAACCAACAAATTAAAGCCTATATTAAGCATTTTGGTGTGAGTACACAGCCTTGTTGCACTCCTTTCTTCAATAGAAAAAACGTCTGATTGTCTCTCTTCACACTAGTGTTGTGTCTGGTCCCAATACTCCAGCTTAGTTTCTACTAGTATTTCAACCAAGCTCATCGTAACTTGTCTGGTATGAACACTATGTCTTGGAATCGCATATGCAGGCCTAACCACTTTCTCAACCTTAAATACTGTGTGGACAAACACCCCTAGGTCTACGTTTGTGCACTCCTGTTAGAGTTGCACTTTTATTTTCTGTCACCTGTCTGCTCTTGATATAAAAGATGTCATTTCACACTCCTGTACCTTATATGCAGCTGCGACATTTCTGCACAATCGAGCAGGTATGTCAGCATTCACTTGATATCCATCACTATCCTGCTCACCATTCACAATGTTTCCAGGTTTTATGCCATCTCCAGATACTTGAAGTTGTACCCCATACACCCAAGTCTGCATGTGATGATCCCTGTCCTGAACTGTGGAGTACTCCCCTCCAAACCTCCCTCCACTCTGCTTCCTGTCACTTTCCCAGCTTTGTATCTGTGCTGCTGCTGCCCATTGTATTCCATAGGCTTCAATCTCATGGACTAGCCTGTTGTGTGGCACTATGTAAACCTTTTGGAAGTCTATTTACATCAGACAGTATATCCCTTAACAACCCTTTCTGTCATCCCAAATACCTCAAGAAAATTAGCTTGCCCTGATTAAATCAAAGCTGGATATCCTTGATCAATTTGTACAGTCATTCAGTTATACAGCAGGGAAACAGACCCTTCAGTCCAACCCATCCGTGCTGACCAGATATCCTAAATAAATCTAATCCCATTTGCCAGCATTTGACCCATATCCCTCCAAATCCTTCCTATTCATATACCCATCCAGATGCCTTTTAAATGTTGTAACTGTACCAGCCTCCACCACTTCCTCTGGCAGCTCATTGTATACACACACATCACCCTCTGCGTAACAAGTTGCCACTTAGACCCATTTTAAATCTTTTCCTTCTCACCTTAAACACATGTCCTCTAATTTTGGACTCCCCTACCCCAGGCAAAAGTCCGTGGCTAGTGACTTTATCCATGCTACTCATGATCTTATAAATCTCTACAAGGTCACCCCTTCGCCCCAGCCTATTCAGCCTCTCCTTTTCGCTCAAAGCCTCCAACCCTGGCAATATCCTTAGAAATCTTTTCTGAACTCTTTCAAGTTTCACAACATCCTTCCGATAACAGGGAAACCAGAATTGAACACAGTATTCCAAAAGTGGCCTAACCAATGTCCTGCACTTCTCCAAGGTGTCAGTGGGGGACCACTTTGGGGCCAGCGACCATAACTCTATTAGTTTTAAAATAGTGATGGAAAAGGATAGGTCAAATCTAAAAGTTAAAGTTCCAAACTGGAGGAAGGCCAATTTTGATGGCATTAGGCAAGAACTTTCAAAAGTTGATTGAGCCGAATGTTTCCTGGTAAAGGGGCAGCTGGAAAATGGAATGTTTTCAAAAATGAGATAACTAGAGTCCAGAGACATAAATGTTTCAGTTAGAGTGAAGAGCAAAGCTGGTAGGTGTAGGGAATGCTGGATGACTAGAGAAATTGAGGCTTTGGTCAAGAGTAAGAAGGAAGTATATGTCAGGTATAGACAACATGGATCAAGTGAATCCTTAGGAGAGTATAAAGGCAGTACACGTATACTTAAGAGAGAAATCAGGAGGGCAAAAACGGAACATGAGATAGCTTTAGCAATTAGGATGAAGGAGAATCCAAAGGGATTCCACAAATACATTAAAGTAACTATGGAGAGAATGGGTCCCCTTAAAGTTCAGCAAGGACACCTATGTTTGGAACCGCAGGAGATGGAGGGGATGCTAAATGACTATTTTGCATTAGTGTTTGCTGTGCAGAAAGACTTGCGGAAATAAATAGAGACATCTTGAAAAATGTCCATATTACAGAAGTAGTGGAGCTGGATGTCTTAAAACACATAAAGATGGATAAATCCCCAGGACCTGATCAGGTGTACCCTCGAACTTTGTTGGAAATGAGGGAAGCGGGCCCCTTGCGGAGATATTTGTATCATCGATAGCCACAGGTGACGAGCTGGAAGATTGGAGGTTGGCAAACGTGGTGCCACTATTTGAGAAAGGTGGTAAGGACAAGTCAGAGAACTGTGGATCAATGAGCCTGACAGTGGTGGGCAAGTTGTTGGAGGGAATCCTGAGGGACAGGATGTACATGTATTTGGAAAGGCAAGGACTGATTAGGGATAGTCAACATGGCTTTGTGTGTGGGAAATCATCTCACGAACTTGATTAAGTTTTTGACAAAGTAACAAAGAGAATTGATGAGGGCAGAGCAGTGGACATGATCTATATAGACTTCAGTAAGGCGTTTGACAAGGTTACTCATGGTAGACTGGTTAGTAAGATTAGATCACATGGAAAACAGGGAGAACTAAACATCTGGATATAGAACTGGCTCAAAAGGTAGAAGACAGAGGGTGATGGTGGAGGGTTGTTTTGCAGTCTGGAGACCTCTGACCAGTGGTGTGCCACAAGGATCACTGCTTTTCGTCATTTATATAAATGATTTGGATATGAACATAGGAGGTACAGTTACTAACTTTGCAGATGAAATCAAAATTGGAGGTGTAGTGGACAGCAAAGAAGGTTACCTTAGATTGCAACAGGATCTTGATTAGATGGGCCAATGGGCAGATGGAGTTTAATTCAGAGAAATGTGATGAGCTACATTTTGGAAAACAAATCAAAGCAGGGCTTTAACACTTAATGGTAAGGTCCTGGGAAGTGTTGCTGAACATCTCCGTGAAAGTGGAGATGCAGGTAGATAGGAGAGTGAAGGCAGCATTTGGTATGCTTTCCTTTATTGGTCAGACCATTGAGTATAGGATATGGGAGGTCATTGGTTAGGCACTTTTGGAATACTGTGCTCAATGCTGGTCTCCCTATTATAGGAAGGATATTATGAAACTTGAAAGAACTCAGAAAAGATTTACAAGGATGTCGCCAGGGAGTTTAAGCTATAGGGAGAGGCTGCAAAGGCTGGGGCTATTTTCTCTGGAGCATCAGAGGCTGTGGGGTGATCTTATACAAGTTTTTAAAATCACGAGGGGCATAGTAGGATAAATAGCCAGGTCTTTAGAACAGAGTAAGGGAGTCCAAAACTAGGAGGGCATAGGTTTAAGGTGGAGGGAAAAGATTTAGAAGGGACCTAAGGGACATTTTCACTCAGAAGGTGATACGTGTATGGAATGAACTGCCAGAGGAAGTGGTGGAGGCTGGTACAATTACAACATTTAAGAGGCATCTGGATAGGTACATAAATAGGAAGAGTTTAGAGGGATATGGTCCAAATGCTGGCAAATGGCACTAGATTAATTTAGGATATCTGGTCAGTATGGCCAAGTTGGACCAAACGGTCTGTTTCCATGCTGTACATCTACATGATTCTGACTGTAAGTGATTGTTTACCACTGAAGCTAAACTGGGTGACCTTTAGTTTACCCTTAACCATCTCCCTCTGACCAACCATCTATTTCACACTAAATTACATCACTGCACTTGACCAGTAGATGGAATTAGCAGTCAATGCAGGGCAGATTTGAAAGAGCCATAGAAATTGGGAAATATTTTCATGAACAAAAGCTAATAGCAGGTCCAGGCACTGCAGGATGGTGAGCATTCCTGCTCAGTTGTTTCTCAGATTTCAACTACACAAATACATCCATCCACAACATCCAGACTGAAGTTCCCATCCATAAATGTAGACTTTCAAAACATAATACATTGTTAGGATCCCAATGGATGGCAATGTGGGCAAGTTAGACCGCAGAGTGAAACCTAGTTTGAAAGACCATAGTTTTATTATTTACTGCAGCAGTAAGTCATCCAACATATTCAATGCAACTTTAACAAAGGATCATCAAAGTTTACTACACACAAAAAGCAAACAAAAACCATAAACTACTTGACATTATATAGGAGTTATTTGAAATGGCATTATTACAAAATAAAGGTGCTACCCTTTTGTGCTCAACACCTTACAGATACTCTCACCTCAGTGAAGGATCACTCTGTTTCTCCTTTAAAGTTCTTTGTTAAGTGAGCATGGCTGTACTAGGGTCTCTTTCTGGTAAATGTCTGCATTTACCTAATGCTATCTCCTTTAGGTCTCTTCATGAGATCGTTCAAACAAATTACTAAAACAGTTCACTTATTTTTCAACTGGAGTCCCTTAAACTCCTTGTCCACAGCCTTCTAATTCTGAAGATTTCTCTTACAGATGTTAAACTACTCAGAACTTTTTTTCCGGCTGTCTCTCTGCAATAAAACATCTCGCTATCAGGTCATTCAGTTTCTCTCTTCTGCTCCATGATTCAAACCACTGAGCCATTCACCTTTAAATGCGGGCAAACAAATGTCCAATCAGCCCACAGCATTCACTGAACCCAAAAATGAAACCAAGACTTTCCTTTCTAAACCCACAGAATACAGAAATACAATCCAATCTCACTTAATGGATTTGCCCACGCTAGAATCCAAGCTTCCAAGTAATTATATTACTATATCAATATTATTGCTCTTAATAATAATATCAATTAGCAAGTAAGTTACATTATAAGTATCAACTCTGTAATGAAATCAAAGTACAGGAACAAAAGGAAAATGTTAACAGTAAATCCAAGGAGGAGTCTTACAAACTGTTAGCTTGTTTAACAGTGGAATGAAAAAGAATTGGATTGAATTTAATACAGGGATGTACTACAGTAAGAATTTAAACCCTGGGGGTATTGGGGAAGGGATTCCAGGAGTGGGGAATTTGATTGGAGATTAATCCCAGAAAGGTACCACATTGGGGCTCTAACCGTGTGTGTGCGTGCATGTGAGAGCGCACACGCGTTTGCTTGTGTGTGTGGGGGGGCGGGCATTGGATTTGGGATTTAATCATGAGGCTTATTGGACTGGGAGTTTAATGCTAGAAGTAATTGAGGATTTAATTGTTGGGGATATTGGATTGGGAATTTATTGGTTGGCGCTATTGCGTTCAGCATTTGATTCTTGGGAAGTATTGTATGGGAATTTAATGATGGGAGTTACTGAATTGGGGAGTTAATGGTGGAGGGAATTATTGGATTGGGGATTTAATGGTGGGGGGCTATTGGATTGGGGATTTAATGGCAGGGGGGTTACTGGATTGGGGATTTAATGGCAGGGGGGTTACTGGATTGGATATTTAATGGTGGGGGGAAATTGGATTGGGGATTTAATGGCGGGGGGGTTACTGGATTGGGGATTTAATAGTGGGGGGAAATTGGATTGGGGATTTAATGGCGGGGGGGTTACTGGATTCGGGATTTAATGGTGGGGGGAAATTGGATTGGGGATTTAATGGAGGGGTGGGTTATTGAATTGGGGATTTAATGGTGGGGGGGTAATCAGATTGGGGATTTAATGGTGAGGGGTTATTGGACTGTGGATTTAATGGTGGGGGTGGTAATTGAATTGGGGATTTAATGGTGGGGGTTTAACGGCAAGCGGTTACTGAATTGGAGATTTAATGGTGGGGGGGTTATTGGATTGGGGATTTAATGGTGGGGGGGTAATTAGATTGGGGATTTAATGGTGGGGGGTAATTGGATTGGGGATTTAATGGTGGGGGGTAATTGGATTGGGGATTTAATGGTGGGGGATAATTGGATTGGGGATTTAATGGAGGGGTGGGTTATTGAATTGGGGATTTAATGGTGGGGGGTTATTGAATTGGGGATTTAATGGTGGGGGGTAATTGGATTGGGGATTTAATGGTGGGGGGTAATTGGATTGGGGATTTAATGGCGGGGGGGTAATTGGATTGGGGATTTAATGGCGTGGGGGAAATTGGATTGGGGATTTAATGGTGGGGGGGTAATTGGATTGGGGATTTAATGGTGGGGGGGTAATTGGATTGGGGATTTAATGGTGTGGGGGAAATTGGATTGGGGATTTAATGGTGGGGGGGTAATTGGATTGGGGATTTAATGGTGTGGGGGAAATTGGATTGGGGATTTAATGGTGGGGGGGTAATTGGATTGGGGATTTAATGGTGGGGGGGAAATTGGATTGGGGATTTAATGGTGGGGGGTTATTGAATTGGGGATTTAATGGTGAGGGGGAAATTGGATTGGGGATTTAATGGTGGGGGGTTATTGAATTGGGGATTTAATGGTGGGGGGGTAATTGGATTGGGGATTTAATGGTGGGGTGGTAAATGGATTGGGGATTTAATGGTGAGGGGGTAATTGGATTGGGGATTTAATGGTGGGGGGGTAATTGGATTGGGGATTTAATGGTGGGGGGGTAATTGGATTGGGGATTTAATGGTGGGGGATAATTGGATTGGGGATTTAATGGTGGGGGGGTAATTGGATTGCGGATTTAATGGTGGGGGGGTTATTGGATTGGGGATTTAATGGTGGGGGGGTTATTGAATTGGGGATTTAATGGTGAGGGGGAAATTGGATTGGGGATTTAATGGTGGGGGGTTATTGAATTGGGGATTTAATGGTGGGGGGAAATTGGATTGGGGATTTAATGGTGGGGGGGTAATTGGATTGGGGATTTAATGGTGGGGGGTAATTGGATTGGGGATTTAATGGAGGGGTGGGTTATTGAATTGGGGATTTAATGGTGTGGGGGAAATTGGATTGGGGATTTAATGGTGGGGGGGTAATTGGATTGGGGATTTAATGGTGGGGGGGAAATTGGATTGGGGATTTAATGGTGGGGGGGTAATTGGATTGGGGATTTAATGGTGGGGGGTTATTGAATTGGGGATTTAATGGTGGGGGAAATTGGATTGGGGATTTAATGGTGGGGGGGTAATTGGATTGGGGATTTAATGGTGGGGGGGTAATTGGATTGGGGATTTAATGGTGTGGGGGAAATTGGATTGGGGATTTAATGGAGGGGTGGGTTATTGAATTGGGGATTTAATGGTGGGGGGGAAATTGGATTGGGGATTTAATGGTGGGGGGGTAATTGGATTGGGGATCTAATGGAGGGGTGGGTTATTGAATTGGGGATTTAATGGTGGGGGGGAAATTGGATTGGGGATTTAATGGAGGGGTGGGTTATTGAATTGGGGATTTAATGGTGGGTGGAAATTGGATTGGGGATTTAATGGTGGGGGGGTAATTGGATTGGGGATTTAATGGTGGGGGGGTAATTAGATTGGGGATTTAATGGTGGGGGGTAATTGGATTGGGGATTTAATGGTGGGGGGTAATTGGATTGGGGATTTAATGGTGTGGGGGCAATTGGATTGGGGATTTAATGGTGTGGGGGAAATTGGATTGGGGATTTAATGGTGGGGGGGTAATTAGATTGGGGATTTAATGGTGGGGGAAATTGGATTGGGGCTTTAATGGTGGGGGGTAATTGGATTGGGGATTTAATGGTGGGGGGGTAATTGGATTGGGGATTTAATGGAGGGGTGGGTTATTGAATTGGGGATTTAATGGTGAGGGGGAAATTGGATTGGGGATTTAATGGTGGGGGGAAATTGGATTGGGGATTTAATGGTGGGGGGGTAATTGGATTGGGGATTTAATGGTGGGGGATAATTGGATTGGGGATTTAATGGTGGGGGGGTAATTGGATTGGGGATTTAATGGTGTGGGGGCAATTGGATTGGGGATTTAATGGTGTGGGGGAAATTGGATTGGGGATTTAATGGAGGGGTGGGTTATTGAATTGGGGATTTAATGGTGGGGGGTAATTGGATTGGGGATTTAATGGTGGGGGATAATTAGATTGGGGATTTAATGGTGGGGGGTTATTGAATTGGGGATTTAATGGTGTGGGGGAAATTGGATTGGAGATTTAATGGTGAGGGGGAAATTGGATTGGGGATTTAATGGAGGGGGGGTAATTGGATTGGGGATTTAATGGTGGGGGGTTATTGAATTGGGGATTTAATGGTGAGGGGGAAATTGGATTGGGGATTTAATGGAGGGGGGGTAATTGGATTGGGGATTTAATGGTGGGGGGGAAATTGGATTGGGGATTTAATGGAGGGGTGGGTTATTGAATTGGGGATTTAATGGTGGGGGGGAAATTGGATTGGGGATTTAATGGTGGGGGGGTAATTGGATTGGGGATTTAATGGAGGGGTGGGTTATTGAATTGGGGATTTAATGGTGGGGGGGAAATTGGATTGGGGATTTAATGGAGGGGTGGGTTATTGAATTGGGGATTTAATGGTGGGGGGGAAATTGGATTGGGGATTTAATGGTGGGGGGGTAATTGGATTGGGGATTTAATGGTGGGGGGGTAATTAGATTGGGGATTTAATGGTGGGGGGTAATTGGATTGGGGATTTAATGGTGGGGGGTAATTGGATTGGGGATTTAATGGTGTGGGGGCAATTGGATTGGGGATTTAATGGTGTGGGGGAAATTGGATTGGGGATTTAATGGTGGGGGGGTAATTAGATTGGGGATTTAATGGTGGGGGGTAATTGGATTGGGGATTTAATGGTGGGGGGGTAATTGGATTGGGGATTTAATGGAGGGGTGGGTTATTGAATTGGGGATTTAATGGTGAGGGGGAAATTGGATTGGGGATTTAATGGTGGGGGGAAATTGGATTGGGGATTTAATGGTGGGGGATAATTGGATTGGGGATTTAATGGTGGGGGGGTAATTGGATTGGGGATTTAATGGTGTGGGGGCAATTGGATTGGGGATTTAATGGTGTGGGGGAAATTGGATTGGGGATTTAATGGAGGGGTGGGTTATTGAATTGGGGATTTAATGGTGGGGGGGTAATTGGATTGGGGATTTAATGGTGGGGGATAATTAGATTGGGGATTTAATGGTGGGGGGTTATTGAATTGGGGATTTAATGGTGTGGGGGAAATTGGATTGGAGATTTAATGGTGAGGGGGAAATTGGATTGGGGATTTAATGGAGGGGGGGTAATTGGATTGGGGATTTAATGGTGGGGGGTTATTGAATTGGGGATTTAATGGTGAGGGGGAAATTGGATTGGGGATTTAATGGAGGGGGGGTAATTGGATTGGGGATTTAATGGTGGGGGGGTAATTAGATTGGGGATTTAATGGTGGGGGGGTAATTGGATTGGGGATTTAATGGAGGGGGGTAATTGGATTGGGGATTTAATGGTGAGGGGGAAATTGGATTGGGGATTTAATGGTGGGGGGGTAATTGGATGGGGATTTAATGGTGGGGGGGTAATTGGATTGGGGATTTAATGGTGGGGGGGTAATTGGATTGGGGATTTAATGGTGGGGGGGTAATTGGATTGGGGATTTAATGGTGTGGGGGAAATTGGATTGGGGATTTAATGGTGGGGGGGGTAATTAGATTGGGGATTTAATGGTGGGGGGTAATTGGATTGGGGATTTAATGGTGGGGGATAATTGGATTGGGGATTTAATGGAGGGGTGGGTTATTGAATTGGGGATTTAATGGTGGGGGGGTAATTGGATTGGGGATTTAATGGTGAGGGGGAAATTGGATTGGGGATTTAATGGTGGGGGGGTAATTGGATTGGGGATTTAATGGTGGGGGGTTGTTGAATTGGGGATTTAATGGAGGGGTGGGTTATTGAATTGTGGATTTAATGGTGTGGGGGAAATTGGATTGTGGATTTAATGGTGGGGGGGTAATTGGATTGGGGATTTAATGGTGGGGGGGTAATTGGACTGGGGATTTAATGGTGGGGGGTAATTGAATTGGGGATTTAATGGTGTGGGGAAATTGGATTGGGGATTTAATGGTGAGGGGGAAATTGGATTGGGGATTTAATGGTGGGGGGTTATTGAATTGGGGATTTAATGGAGGGGTGGGTTATTGAATTGGGGATTTAATGGTGTGGGGGAAATTGGATTGGGGATTTAATGGTGTGGGGGAAATTGGATTGGGGATTTAATGGTGGGGGGTTATTGAATTGGGGATT
Organism: Chiloscyllium punctatum; assembly: GCF_047496795.1. Classification (NCBI taxonomy): domain Eukaryota; kingdom Metazoa; phylum Chordata; class Chondrichthyes; order Orectolobiformes; family Hemiscylliidae; genus Chiloscyllium; species Chiloscyllium punctatum. The sequence continues at coordinate 45,853,195 of NC_092745.1, read as the reverse complement.
TAATGGTGTGGGGGAAATTGGATTGGAGATTTAATGTTGGGGGGGTAATTGGATTGGGGATTTAATGGAGGGGTGGGTTATTGAATTGGAGATTTAATGGTGGGGGGTTATTGAATTGGGGATTTAATGGTGGGGGGGTAATTGGATTGGGGATTTAATGGTGGGGGGGTAATTGGATTGGGGATTTAATGGTGGGGGATAATTGGATTGGGGATTTAATGGTGGGGGGGTAATTGGATTGGGGATTTAATGGTGGGGGGGTAATTGGATTGGGGATTTAATGGTGGGGGATAATTGGATTGGGGATTTAATGGTGGGGGGGTAATTGGATTGGGGATTTAATGGTGGGGGATAATTAGATTGGGGATTTAATGGTGGGGGGGTAATTGGATTGGGGATTTAATGGTGGGGGATAATTGGATTGGGGATTTAATGGTGGGGGGGTAATTGGATTGGGGATTTAATGGTGGGGGATAATTAGATTGGGGATTTAATGGTGGGGGGGTAATTGGATTGGGGATTTAATGGTGGGGGGTTATTGAATTGGAGATTTAATGGTGGGGGGTAATTGGATTGGGGATTTAATGGTGGGGGATAATTGGATTGGGGATTTAATGGTGGGGGGGTAATTGGATTGGGGATTTAATGGTGGGGGATAATTAGATTGGGGATTTAATGGTGGGGGGGTAATTGGATTGGGGATTTAATGGTGGGGTGGTAATTGGATTGGGGATTTAATGGTGGGGGATAATTAGATTGGGGATTTAATGGTGGGGGGGTAATTGGATTGGGGATTTAATGGTGGGGGGTTATTGAATTGGAGATTTAATGGTGGGGGTAATTGGATTGGGGATTTAATGGTGGGGGGGTTATTGAATTGGGGATTTAATGGAGAGGGGGAAATTGGATTGGGGATTTAATGGTGAGGGGGAAATTGGATTGGGGATTTAATGGTGGGGGGTAATTGGACTGGGGATTTAATGGTGTGGGGGTAATTGGATTGGGGATTTAATGGTGGGGGGATAATTGGATTGGGGATTTAATGGTGTGGGGGAAATTGGATTGGGGATTTAATGGTGGGGGATAATTGGATTGGGGATTTAATGGTGGGGGGGTAATTGGATTGGGGATTTAATGGTGGGGGGTTATTGAATTGGAGATTTAATGGTGGGGGTAATTGGATTGGGGATTTAATGGTGGGGGGGTTATTGAATTGGGGATTTAATGGAGAGGGGGAAATTGGATTGGGGATTTAATGGTGAGGGGGAAATTGGATTGGGGATTTAATGGTGGGGGGTAATTGGACTGGGGATTTAATGGTGTGGGGGTAATTGGATTGGGGATTTAATGGTGGGGGGATAATTGGATTGGGGATTTAATGGTGTGGGGGAAATTGGATTGGGGATTTAATGGTGGGGGATAATTGGATTGGGGATTTAATGGTGGGGGGGTAATTGGATTGGGGATTTAATGGTGGGGGGTTATTGGATTGGGGATTTAATGGAGGGGTGGGTTATTGAATTGGGGATTTAATGGTGGGGGGGGTAATTGGATTGGGGATTTAATGGAGGGGGGTAATTGGATTGGGGATTTAATGGTGGGGGGTAATTGGATTGGGGATTTAATGGTGGGGGGTTATTGAATTGGGGATTTAATGGAGGGGTGGGTTATTGAATTGGGGATTTAATGGTGGGGGGGTAATTGGATTGGGATTTAATGGTGGGGGGGTAATTGGATTGGGGATTTAATGGTGGGGGGGTAATTGGATTGGGGATTTAATGGTGGGGGATAATTAGATTGGGGATTTAATGGTGGGGGGTAATTGGATTGGGGATTTAATGGTGGGGGGGTAATTGGATTGGGGATTTAATGGTGGGGGGTTATTGAATTGGGGATTTAATGGAGGGGTGGGTTATTGAATTGGGGATTTAATGGTGGGGTGGTAATTGGATTGGGGATTTAATGGAGGGGGGTAATTGGATTGGGGATTTAATGGTGGGGGACAATTAGATTGGGGATTTAATGGTAGAAGGGTTATTGGATTGGGATTTAATGGTGGGGGGGTAATTGGATTGGGGATTTAATGGTGGGGGGGTAATTGGATTGGGGATTTAATGGTGGGGGATAATTAGATTGGGGATTTAATGGTGGGGGGGTAATTGGATTGGGGATTTAATGGTGGGGGGGTAATTGGATTGGGGATTTAATGGTGGAGGGTAATTGGATTGGGATTTAATGGTGGGGGGGTAATTGGATTGGGGATTTAATTGTGGGGGGTAATTAGATTGGGGATTTAATGGTGGGGGGGTAATTGGATTGGGGATTTAATGGTGGGGGGGTTATTGAATTGGGGATTTAATGGAGGGGTGGGTTATTGAATTGGGGATTTAATGGTGGGGGGGTAATTGGATTGGGGATTTAATGGTGGGGGGGTAATTGGATTGGGGATTTAATGGTGGGGGGGTAATTGGATTGGGGATTTAATTGATGCAGCTGTTGTTTTCAGGATCTAATAGTTGAGGGGGTAATGGATTGGGGTGTAATTGTTTCGAGGTGGGTATATTTTGGCTAACCTCACCTGGCGCGTCCGTGGGACACAGTTGAACCTCACATGTCTCTTTTGCCTCTGGCTTTGTGGATGGATCGCAGCCTTGTCCAACTTCATCTCCCTGGTAACATTTCACTTCACGAACTCGGACACCACTGCCACAGGTTTTACTGCACTGTGCCGGATAAAGACAGCAGTTGGTCATTGGGACAGCACCAAACACACATTGCTGAATGCAAGTATGTGGCCAAGTGTCAAAGATCTGTAATGAGGAGAAACTGTTTGGGTTGTCAAAGAGGATTCGAGTGGCCTGGGAACAGACCGTATTCTCAGTGCCTCAACAAGCATTCCAACTTCATTCCATCCAGGTCCATCAAGTACATCTGTTCTTGTGCTTGTCCAATGCGGAACATGGCTCTCCCCTGACAACCCAATTAGATCTTCCTACATCACGTACAGAATAGGTTAGATGTAAAGTTACTGTTCTCCATCAACCTAACTGGTAGTTACAGGTCAGATAAAGAATACAATGAACATGGGATTAAGCCATGTCTTGGCCACACCAGTCTATATTCTCTCAGACAAGTACAGACTAAGCTGTGTTCATCATTCAAGTTCCTTCGTTATGACCCACTAATTTCTGATGGACAGACTCAGGTGCTCTAAAGCAACACCACAACTTGCATATTGAGATGCCAGTCTGCAGTATCTCAGATAATGACTGGGTTGCACATCCATTGACCCGACCCAGTATCTTTAAGTAATGTTCTTCAACTTCTTAACTACTGTAACACTATTTTATTGACATCTGCCCATAGCAGATTCTCAAATACAGCTCTCCGGTGCAGTGTCTAAGACCCCTCTCTTCATGTGCTCATTCTAGACCGGTGTCTTCTCTCTTACCAATGTCATGTGATCAGTTACAGCATCACGATCTAAATGAATCTCACGATACAACACGACCAGCTTGACAAAATTGATGTGGATTGCATCCCTCATGTCACTTTACTGCTCTTTCCCTGTAATCATTGATTCTTATTGAGGCACAGAGGGACTGATTCACAATTGTAAAGTCACCGACTTATTGGTTAAGAGCTGCAGATTGCAGCGACTGATGGTGGAGGGTGGGTGGTAAAGTGGCTTTCTTCAGGGTTTGGCGTTTTTGCTGCAGAGCAGAAACACAGCTATTTCCTTCCTGTAAGTCCAATGGCTTCTCACCCAAACATTCACACCCATAAGTTCTTCAGCTACCTGGGAGCCAACCACATTGTTGCCGGTGGGCAGAAGGGCTTTGATAACAGGTCATCATTCCCCAGACCAATCAGCCACTTGCTGCCAGCTGAATTTCTATTCATGCACAAACCCTAGCTCAGGCTCATCTGCAATGGGATTGGACAAACTCCTGGAACAAGCAGCAGTGTAAACAGCACTTACAATGAGTGTCAAATAACTTGCTTTTGAAAAAGTGCAATAAACCTTGGTTTCAAGAACAATCCTTTCCCCACTTCAGTCCACAATGAAGAATACAAAAACAAAAGTACATCTTTACATGCGATAGTTTATCATGTTTAAGGAAGGATGTAAATACTTTAGAAGCAGAACAGAGCAGGTTTAGCAGATTAATATCTGGAATTAGGTGCTTTGTCATATGTGAAATGGTTCGACAATCTAGGTTTGTATTCGTTCGTCTTAAAAAAAAGGTGACTTGATTGAAACATAGGGGACCCAGAGAGGCTTTAACAGGTTGGAGTGGAGAGGACACTTCCTGTAATGGGAGAGTCTAGAACTAGGGGCTACTGTTTAAGTATCAATTCTTTCCCATTAAGGAGAGAAGGGAGGCCATTTTCTTTACTTTCAGAGGGTCATGAGTTATGATTAGATTACTTACAGTGTGGAAGCAGGCCCTTCGGCCCAACAAGTCCACACCGACCCGTCGAAGCGCAACCCACCCAGACCCATTCCCCTACATTTACCCCTTCACCTAACACTACGGGCAATTTAGCATGGCCAATTCACCTAACCTGCACATTTTTGGATTTGGGAGGAAACCGGAGCACCCGGAGGAAACCCACGCAGACAGTTGCCTGAGGCGGGAATTGAACCCGGGTCTCTGGTGCTGTGAGGCAACAGTGCTAACCACTGTGTCACCGTGCCGCCTCTTTTGGGCTCTCTTCCTGAAAAGGTGGTGGAATAGGTCTATGAGTACTTTAAGGCAGAAGTAAATAGCCTTTTATTAAGTAAGGGGTTGAAAGGTTATCAAGGGTAAGTAGGAAGGGGGGGGGAGTAGAGGTTACAGTCAGATCAACCATGATTTTACTGGATGGCAGAACAGGCTTGAGGGGCTGAATGGCCTACTCTTGTGCACTATGTTATATGATTCTGAAAATAGTATGGGCTAACCCCCTTTCCTCTCACAAGCAATGAAACTGTTTGCAGGATTGGCAGGAGGTTGAGACAGTGGCAATAACTGCTCTGGGTTAATCTCTCTGAAAAGTAGTAGGCGATCAGTGGGGCTGCTCAGGAAGTTCTTGTTAATACAGCAAAGGTATACAGTGAAACTGGGATCCTGCTTCCTGGAGCACTCTGGTGGGCCACCCTAAACAGAACAGAACAGAACAGAACAGCTGGAAGGAGAGAGACTTAACATCAATCCTCCTCAGAGTTTCTGTGGCAATGTCTACCTTGGCAATGTAATCTGTACGTGGTTGTTTTTAAAGGTAATAAACTGACTTGTCAACCAGCAGAGGCTCTCTGAGTGAAACCAGGTGGCGGCTTTCCTCAACTGTACTTGACCGAACAGGTGTTGCAGTTTCCGACATTGAAAGAGAACGGTGGAAACAAAGGTCATCATGGGCAGTGGTTCATCGTGAGCTGACCTGCCGATACAACTCACCCAGTTCCAATGGAGCACGGAAAAAAAAACTGTCGAGAGGCCAAACACAGGGAACGTGCATGGGAAAGGACCATAAGACATGGGAGCAGATATTAGGCCACTCAGCCCATCAAGTCTGCTCCACCATTCAATCATGGCTGATAGGTTTCTCAACCCCATTCTCCCACTTTCTCCCCGTAACACTTGATACTTAAGAACCTACTTATCTCTGTCTTAAATACACTCAGTGACCTGCCCTCTACAACCTTCTGTGGCAATGAATTTGGTATGGAATTAAAGAAGCAAACGGTTATTTGCTGCAGTACACACAGGGCAAGCTCACAGCCCCCTTTAGCGAATCAGTAAGACAGAAGTGCTGACCCGGTGAGTTTGCTTACCTGGGACCAAGACGTTTTAAACCACTTTGAGCAGGGCCTCTCGAAACAGGCCGCCTCCTCGTCGGGCTTCTTGGAGTGACCACACCGGCTCTCCTCATACTCCTTATAAGCTCCATTTTCCAGGCCAGCACATAGAATCCTCCGGGTCTTCCTGCCCCGGCCACATGTGGCATTGCACTAAATTTAGTAGGACCATGGCAACCAGTTATTACACAGTCGAGTAGTCAGTCCATGCCCACACCCTACACCAGAGGGAGCTCAAGAGCTATCAGCCAGACAGTAGACTGACTAATTCACCCTCTGGTCCCCCACAACCCTCCTACTAAAACTCTCCTACCCACAAAATCTCAACTCCCTGTCTAGTTACTGGTGCCCACATTAACACAACGGTGACAGATGCAGGCCAAAGCTCCCAAGTGCAACAGAATGTTAGGAAGTTGGCAAATATTACAGCGAGGTATGAATGTAACACAAGGTCTGACTTGAGATAACCCGAGTGACTTTTCCCTGGGAAGTCAATTATCATACAAAACGAGGCTGGACTGCTTTGCGAAACCTTTGGGTCGCTACGCAAATCTGTTTCCGATCACCAATCGCTCCTCTGTCTTCCCCGGGCTCCAGGCCTGCCTCTCTGTCAGAGGATGGGAATCCTGAGAAAGCTCAACAAGGATCCCAGTCCAGTTCGAAACTTTGGAAGTTGAAGGACCTCATTTTCTCCTCTGGCAGCCCTTCACCCCCTCCCATCCCCTCACTCATGCACAGCGTCTCACCCTCTCCTAGTCTCTTGCTCCCTTCCCAACTCGCTCATCAGCTCCCAGTCACATAGTGCGAGAGAGGGCCACAACTGAGATGGCACTGGAATTAGTGCCGGTGACGGGATCTCTCCACCACTGGAGAACCATTGCAGACCCCAATGCCGCTCTCCCCCTTGAAGCTAGTGAGGGACCTTCCTGGGATTTTAGACCCAGCAGGACAGAGATCCAGAAGGCAGACAGTTGCCAGTTAACCAGAAACTGGCAGCTCTCCATCACTGAATGTGTCCCCATGTGGTGCCTGCTATTGTTAACACTCCAAGCACTTTGGCAGGTATCCCCTGACACTGGTGAATGAGAGTGGGGTGAGGGTTGTGGAGAGAGGCCATTACAATGGGGAGCAGAGAAGGATCAACACAAAGGGCAGCAGGGTGGTGCTCAATTTCTTGCCCCACGTTTTGATGCCAGGCCCCTCAAAGGGGCACTGAGCTTGGATCCTCACACAGAGTGAGCCCAGCCACCATGGTCCCTGCTGCAGGAGGCTGGATTATACTCAATCCCGGGAATGGTACAGAGACCCCGACTGATGGTCCAGGCGTCCGAGAGAGGGAGAGGGAGAGCGAGAGCGAGCGGGGGACAGGGTCCGGGAGTCTGAGAGCGATGAGGGGACAGATTCCGGGAGTCCAAGAGGGAGCGGGAGACAGGGCCCGGGAGTCCCACAGCGAGCGAGGACAGGGTCCAGGAGTCTGGGATCGAGCGGGGGACAGGATCCGGGAGTCTGAGAGTGAGAGGGGGACAGGATCTGGGAGTCCCACAGCGAGTGGGGACAGGATCCGGGAGTCTGAGAGTAAGAGGGGACAGCGTCCGGGAGTCCCACAGTGAGCGGGGACAGGGTCCAGGAGTCCCACAGCGAGCGGGGACAGAGTCTTGGAGTCTGGGAGTGAGCTGGGGACAGGATCTGGGAGTCTGGGACCGAGCTGGGGACAGGATCTGGGAGTCTGGGACCGAGCTGGGGACAGAGTCTGGGAGTCTGGGACCGAGTTGGGGACAGAGTCTGGGAGCGAGCTGGGGACACGATCCAGGAGTCCCACAGCGAGCGGGGCACAGGGTCCAGGAGTCCTAGAGCGAGGGAGAGAGTCTGAAAACGTGGGGGAAGTGAGGGAAATTGACATAGCGGGCGTTGAATTTTCTCCCTCTTAGCACAAAGTACTCAGTGTGAAGCATTTATTTAATGATGAGAAATCTTCAAGTGCTCTCTCTACTGTTCATCTCTCTTTCGCGAGCAGCCTTGAGGTTTTGTGGAGATAGGTAGTTTGCTCCAATTGAGTACTTTCTCCCCAGTATTCCCACAGCATGTGTACTAGTCCCTCACATACCTGCTCCCACTCCTGTGACACCCAGTGAGGGGGACAGTCTCTATCTCCACAGGGGTGCACCGCCAGGGGCTTTGTCGTCAGGTCACACTGCAAATCCGGCAGGACCTTGCCTTCGTTGTTCCTGCAAACCACGTAACGTGTCATGCGGCCCTCTCCACAGGCTCCTGAGCACTGCATTGAGAAAAGGAAAGATGGGGGTTAGAAACCAAGCCAAGCAAATATTTCACCGTCAATAGCAACAACGCACCAGGGCTTGTTGAACACCATTCCCAAACTCAAAACCCCATCTCTTGGAGAAGGAGCAAGAGAAACATAGGATCCTCTAGTGTTAGTCTCTCAACTTGGAAATAGTTCACTACATCGTCCAAACTCGAGAGTGACCACTGATCAGCAATTAACTCTGGTCTGGGGCAGTGACATAAACATACCAAGAATGAATATTGAATAAACTTCATTCGTGTACAAGTAATGGGCTCTGAACTAAAGAAAGGGAGGATTTAGGAGAGATGACCAGAAGGTTATGAGTTTGAAGCAGAAAATGGAGGGTGAAGAGCCTGTTAATGGAAGTAAAACATGGCCGCTAATGGTAGCGGGTATAGAGCTGGGGAAAGGGACAACAGGCTGGAGCCAGAGAGACAGGAAGGAACTCTGCAACTGGAGGAAATTGCAAAGAAAGAGGGGGGAAAGGCCATTAAAGTACTTAGAGATGAGAACTTGATGCATTGATGGTACGAGAATTCAATGTAGAGCAGGAAGGGGTTGTTCTGGGAAAGGATATGGACCACAGGACTTTTTGAGGACCTGACGTCGATGATGAGTGGAGCCCGTGAGATTAGCTGGGAGAGAACTGGAGTCTCTGTGCCTGAAGGTGACAACAGCACAAAGTAGGAGGGAGGATTTCAGCAGCTCTGAGGTCGGAGTAAGAGGCAGGTGGTGTTCGACATAAAGTGAGTAGTGTTTTTGCGATAGGTAACAAGATGGTGCCAGGGAGGGGACAGAGTTGGCAATGAAGAACGCAAACAGTCGATTTGGTTCTCGTGCGTATAAGCAAAAGATGTGAATCCTCCAAGCCTGCATACACAACTTCCATTATTTGCAGTAAGCTCCTTTCCTCTTGCAAAGACATTGACTCGTGAGGGGTAGGCAGCCACACAATCCATTGTGAAACCAGCGTATTGGAGGACACAAGACAGTGGGCCCCACAGCGGGATGGGAGGTAGTGGGGGACGGAGGGGGTTGAAGCTGATTGTTTATAACAGGCTAATTCCCAAAGATACAATGACCAGTGTGACAACTGGACGGATTACGTCCTGCAGATAGGAATTCGGTGATATTGACCATGGAGCTCTTTTCTCAACAATTATGAAACATCAGTCAAGAGGAAGACACGACAAACACAGAGTATCAGAGAAAAATCATGGTTAGGATCTAACAGAAATCAACATCAGCAGTTGTCCCCTTTCCAAAATATAATGTTGGATCAATGTAGATAAAACGTGAGGACAAGCTTTACTGGTCAGATTTGTATTTCTACCTACACCCCATCAAATCTAATGCCACTGATTACTATGACGGCAAATAATTGCAGTCAAGATTCAGAAATAATTATCCACAAAGCATAGATAACTACCAGTAGGTCCCATGATCCAACTGGCCTCAGGGACCTCTGCCAAATCCTAGTCAAAAATAACACTATCACCATATTTACATCAACGTGGGATTACAGTGTCCCCAAGTGTTAATGTCATCGTAGAATGAGTGTGTACTTGTATTAATGTCAGTGTGAGGTGTATCTTTGCGTGTGTTAGTATCAGTGCAGGGAGAGGGTGTCTGTGTATTAATGTCAATGTGGGGTTGGTGTGTCCATGTGTTAATGTTAGTGTGGGGTCAGTGTATCCTTGTATTAATGTCAGTACGATGTGTGTGTGTGTGTGTGTGTGTGTGTTACTGTCAGCATGGGATCAGTGTGTTTATGTTTAAGGTCAATATGTGTGTGCCTGTGCGTGTGTTAATGTCTACATGGGGGTAATGTCTTTTTCAGTAAAATATGTCCATTCATTATTGTCAGTGTGGAATTGCAGTGTCTGTGTGATCCTGTCAGTAAAGGTAACTAGTTTGTAAGTATCTTCCATATTGTGGACTGTCGATTCGGACAGATGGTGATCTGCCAGGTTCATTCGGATACATTAGGTCAGAAGCATGTTGGCAGCCCTTACTGGTCCCCAGTCTGATGCAGTCCAACGACGATCACAAGGTGGCCCCATGCACTCCTTCTTGTTGGTTGGTTTGGTGTACTCATCACACAAGCGAGGATCAACAGAGCATCGAACTTCACGTCTCATGCTCCCCCTGGTGCCACACCGCGCAGAACACTGAAGGGAGAAAGACCATTACTACGGTGGGCCATTATCCAAGATCATTTCCAATAACTATCAGAGCAAAACTGTTTCAGGACTGAGTCCTAAATAAAGATAATTATACTTCAACTCAGTATTCCATTTGGAACACAAAAACAGAAGCAATAAATCCTAAATCCTCAATTTACCTGCCTGGTGGACTCGGGTTAACAAAAGAAAAATACTGATCAGGTTCCTGTACTTATAAAAGAACCTACATATACTCGTGTAAAAGTTGAATTTTTTTAGATTTTTTTAAGGTTAAATTTATGGGGTTGACTATTACACTGATACTATTTTTAAGAGGCTGAAATCCTGCATAACAAATTCCAGTAATTTCACAAGTGCTGCTGGGGAACTGAGCTCAGCTGAGCTGCATGCAAAAGGAGGTTGTCACCTGACTCTGACCTGATGTGTCCTTAAATCTTTGTGCCAAATTTTTCCATTTCCCTCTGCTTTCTCTGGTCTACAGTTGTTTTGGTTTTTAAGCTTTTATCAGACGTTTGACTCTCATACAGTCTCATTGATCATTGTAGCCATGAGAAATCGTCAACAGCTGCATGGCAATTATTGTGAAGTAAATGCATATAGGACCATCTTATTTAGGAAATAATGGTGTGATAAACTTTGGATCACACTAATTATACTAATTATCATACTCGTTTGATAATTAACTTAATAATCTGTAACCTAATGTTGGTGCGAACTGTACATCAAGACACATAACAGCATGAAACAGAATCAATTTCCTCATCATAAAAAACATTTATCTTCAGGATAATCGCTTGACTCACAAATGTTGATCTACTACCTATAAAGAACTAGGGTTGACTTTTACATGAGGCATATGGAAAATTCCAGATTTTTTTGGCCAAAAATAGCGAGTCAACTTTCACATGAGATTGACTTTTACTTGAGTATGTACATGGCATGTTTTGTAAATAAATAAACACTAACCATAGGCAAAATGAGACTGTTGATTACAGCTTTTAATTCTACTAGTTGGAACTCAATTCTCTTTTAAAACACTTGCACACCAATACAGATAGACGTAAGTGAACAAAAAAACAAACTAGTGGAGGCAACAAAGCTGGGGAAACAGTTCAATGGCACCAGTCCCTAGGATTTGATGAAATGTTCCTTTCTCTTCTCAGGACCTTCTGTTCTCCTAGCCCCTTCTCAGGAGGCACAGAGCGATGGGTGTACAGTGTACTACTATTGTAAAGTCATTAATTTACTGGTTGAAGACAACAGCTTAAAGCAATGGTGGGAGAAAGCAACCATCTTTCTTTCGGCTTTAGTTACTTTGCTGCAGAGATAGAGACACGGCACACGCTCCTTCAGCAGCCCAGAGGTTTCTCTGCCACAAATCAGGATAAATCACATTGTTAACCTTCCCAGGGGCCAATCAGAGAGCTGTCGTCATGGTGATGACTCGTGGCATCAACAACTGGTCATGTTTGCACAAACCAATCAGCTACCTGTCACTGGACGATTCTCACTCTGAGACAACCCCCTGATGCTGAGTCATAACACCTTTCCTCCTCCACTGCTTGGGAAAAAAAACCAGCCGTGTAAACGTAACTCCCAATGTATTCTAGTAACTTATTTGTATAAGTGCAGTCACTCCTTCCACAGTCTTTGGTTTTAAAACAGACCGTTTCCCATTGTAGCGCACAATAAAAAGGTGCTGTCTTTACACATTCCAGTTGCTCTTTATCCCAGTCCACAAGTTGTCAGTGGGCGACGATTCAAACACCTAAATCCCTTTCCTCACCTTTAAGAAAATACAGATCAGCAGTACGATATAATCCTAATCAAAAACAACATTTCCACCCACTGTCTTGCTTCTCGTGCTTCTGCTTTTAGTCTTTCATGCAGTGCTACTGTTTGCCGTCTCACACAGGGCTGTTTGAGCATTGACATGTTGGAGAATCTCTTGGTTAACAATATCAGGAACCAGGGGATGGACTGTGGGTGACAATCTTGATCCACAGAGAGAAGGATTCACTGTGCACTTCTCTCTGCTATCCTGGTGGTTCCTGTGGCAGCATTAGAGAACCTTCACAAATGGGGATAGGTCACTAAAACTGGATGAAGTAGTCTGTCACAAAAGGTTCAGCATAAAAACACATCATCTTCAACCCCCCTGTTCCCCGACTCGATCACAGAAACTATTTACACTCCACACCACCAAATGCTCATTCCCCTGACCTGACCACACAGCCCCTGACTACTCACCTATTCAAACCACTCCTGACACAACTATCAACCCCTTCCAAATACACAGCCCAAAATATCCATACCCTCCCCGCGCCCCCACCCCAAACACAAATATCCAAGCCACGCCCGAGCCAATTATCTATTTCTCCAATCCCGACCACCCATCCCTGGACTACCCATTCCTGCCATCCCCACAAGCTGTCTATCCACCCACACTACCCTGGACTACCCATCATTCCACCCCACTGAACCAACCTGTGCGTCCACCTGACAGCCCATTCCTCCTCAACCCAACTGACCGTCCTTAACCCAACTACCCATCGTCTCCCTTGTCTACCTGAAGTAAGCCCATGATCATTTTGTAAATCCCAATTAATAGTCCCCTCAAACTACTCTTCTCAGAGAAGAACAAAAACAGCTCCTCTAAAGTCAATTTGTGACCAAGCTTCCTCATTCCCGGAACCATTCCGGTAAATCTTCGCTGGACACTTTCTAAATTGTCGCAAGCAAAACTGGACACAATTACTCCAGTTATTCACTTTAGAACATTGCAGCACAAGTTCTGCCTTTGTACTCAATATTTTTGTTTAAGGAGCTCAAAATTCTTTAGTCTACTCTTTCACGTATGCCCTGCCATTTTCAAACATTAATGCACTTGAGCCTCCAGGTCCCTCTGTTCCGACAAACTATTTAAATCTGAGCCATGTTGTTAAATAATGGATGGGTCATTAGTGTTAATTTTGTCATTGGTGCCTTTGTTCAAGAATTAATATTTAATATTCCCATACAGCTACAATTTCCTTCCTTTTACAAAGCAGCGGAGAGTCGCAGATATTTGAAGTGTAAAATGTTCGCAGTAACTTTCAACACAGTGTGAATATTCAGACAGCTTAACAGGACAAAGCCGCGCTTAAACAAAGTTGCGTTACCTCCGACCATTCTGACACCTCCCACTGCGGCCCACACCCCTTGTTTTTGCAGAGTTTGCGCTCCACTGGTCTGGTCAGCTCGGCTGCTTCGCACAATTCATCGTAAACTGAGCTGTCGAAACCCGGAGCGATCATTTTCCAGCACCGCACCGTCCTGAATTGATAGCCTTCCCCGCAGGTCCGGGAACATTCGCTCCATCTGCTGGTCTCCCATCTGCAAGGCATTCAAGGAAAAAGAAACGTCCAGGGTGACTACAAGACTAGGAAAGGAGTGCGTGCTGGAGGTAAGGCACAGATCAGCTGTAATACTAACGGAATGGCAGAACACTAGAAGGGCTGAATGGTGTCCACCTGATCCTAAAGTTCAGCTGCATCAAATGACGAGTTGACCATTGAAGTTCACTTCTCAAATTCCTCAATGCTTGTTGCGTTTGTATAATTCGCTCATGGGAGGTGGGAGTAACTCACTCAGCCAGAGCCCGTTGCCTATCCCTGGAAACAGTTAAGAGTTAACCATATTGCTGTGGGTCTGGAGTCACATGGAGGCCAGACCAGGAAAGGTCAGAAGACCTTACTTGATAAAAACAATGTACTGGCACTGGAAGGGGTACAGAGGAGGTTCACTAGGTTGAGAGAGTTGACTATACTGGGGCCATACTCATTGGAATTTAGGAGAATGGGGGGGGGGGGGGATCTTGTAGAAACATATAAAATTGTGAAGGAATGGGTAAGATAGAAGCAGGAAGGTTGTTTCCACCAGTGGGTGAGACTAGAACTCAGGGAATAGCCTCAAAATAAGGCGAATAAATTCAAACATCAGCCCAGGGTTCTGGACTACTGGTTCAGTGACATTACTATGGTGGCACTACTCCATTAAATCTTCCTCATGGGATTCAACATTACCTGGGGAAATACCAATAGGTTTGATCTCATCATTCCTAAATTATCCACATTAGTAGGAAGCATGAAAACAAGTGTCTTAAAGGTGAGGTCCTATGAAATGTTGGTATTCAGAGGCTTTTGGGTGTTCTTACACATGGATCACAGAAAGATAGTATCTCGGTCAGCAAGCAATTAGAAAGATAAATATTATGTTTACCTTTATTTAAAGAGGTATGGAGCAAAATAAGGAGGAAATCAAATCCTGTTGCACTGGTGCACAGCTTTGGTCTTCTTACCTAAGCAAGATGTCCTGGTCTAAGAGAGTTTGCAAAACGTTTACTGGACTAAATCCGGAGATGTAAGGGACGTCCATGAGAAGAGACTGTAAAGAATGAGTCCAAATTTTGTGCATTCTAACAAAAAGTCATTACTATGAAATGTTAGCATTGTGTGTGTGTGTGTCTCTCTCTCCACAGATCCAGTAATAGTATCCACTGGGTTTCTTCAATATTTTCTGTTCTTATTTAACATTTCCAGTATCCACAGTATTTTGCTTTACTCTGAACTTGAGAAGGATGAGAGCTGATATCACTGAAACTTGGAAAATACTTCAAGGACTCAACACAGTAGATGCCGAGCAACTATGTCCTAAACTCGGGAGCGTAAACACCTAAAATTACAGTCTCAGGATTGGATGTTTAGAATGGAGATGGCGAAGATCTTTTTTGCTCTTAAGTTTACAAATATTTGGAAATATTATCCAATATTATCTCAATCCTAAAGGATGGATGCTTTGGACTGATATCCATGGACTTTTAGCACCCAAGGGAATCTGGACTACTGGACTGTACATCAGGAAGGTGGAGTTAATATTGATATTCATCAATGATCTTATTGAATAGCAAAACAGGCTTGATGGGTAATGTGACTTATTCCTGATCTTATTTCTAATATCTTTAAGTGAGTAGGTGCAGATTTCAAGCCAACGGCCCTAGCAGAGGAGGGGCAGGGGCTCCGCCTTTAAACACAATATCTACACCACATTTGAAAAGCCACTGAGCTCACTTACCGGGGAGGGCATTCCCTTCCTGTGCAAAACTCATGTGTCGGCTCAGGCCTGGTAACTGCATCACAGTGAGACTCATCCACCTCCACTCCATCGTACCTGACACACATAGCATAAGAAGTGGTAATGCCTGTAGGGAGGGAGAGGATTACAGTTCACTAGACATTGTTTCAGCAGCCTTGTACCAGTTATACTAAGAACCTTGTTTCTGATGTCAGTGCCCAGTAGCAACGCACTTGCCTCCTCCAGGCCAGACGGGTGTCAAGCTCCATTCTGGAGATCTGAGCAGCAAACTCAGGCTGGTGCTCCAACGCAGCACCAAGGGAGTGCCACACTGTCAGCACTGCGCAACTATTTTCTGCAGCAGCTCGAGTCCCAGTTTTGGAATCTGAGCAGCACTCACAATCCCTGCCATCCATTCAAGAGGCTGAATGCGAAGGTGGAGTGCACTCACCTGATCACCCTGCAGTTTAGCAGTACGTGGGGAGAGAGGGAATGGATGAACACCAACAGGCAAAAAGGAACAGGCACGTTGTGCATGAGAATCCTGAGGACATCCCACTCACCGACCAGCATTCAGATCAGATGGTTCGTCTAGGGACTGCAACCAGAGCGAAGTCCACAGAATCTCTACTGGCTCAGCTATATGGGGTCAAGGTTCAGGGTGTGGGTGCAAGGAAGACTGGAAGAGCAACAGTGACAGGAGATTGAGACTTTGGGAGGTAGATCAGTGTTTCTGCAGCTACTTACATGAATCCAGGCTGTTATGTTGCCTCCCTGATCTCACAGTGGTGAAAGGGTGCCACTGAACAACGATAGAGCAGCCTGAGGGGTGGGAATTTGGGAGGGGGAAGTGTATCAGGATGGTGAGACAGTGGTGAACAACTAATGATCCATATCGGAACCTAAGACATGGAAAAATAAAGGCCTGGTGGTCCTGCAGTCAGATTTTAAGGAGCTTCTTAACAAGTTGGTAAGCAGGACCTGAACAGGATTAATCTCGAGATTACGATCAGTGCCACACACAACTGTATAATGGAATAAGAGGATAAAGCAGATGAAAAGATGGTGTAGGAGGGAGGAACTTAGATCTTGAGGACACTAGCACCAGTGCTTGGGGAGGTGGAGCCTGTACAGGTTAGACAGATTGCACTTACCAGAACCATGACCAAATTCCTCATGCAGCATTTTGCTGGTGCTATTGGGAAGGGTTTGAACTACTTGGCGAGGGGTGGGAAATGTGATAATATCACTGAAGCACAGCAATGAACACAGACCACTGTGAGAGATAGATAGCACAAGAATAAGGCAGAGTAGTTGGGGTCAGATTAAGGGGGAAGGTAGAAAAGTCTAGATCGGGGTTACCGTAGATGTATGTGAATGCACCAAGTATAATTAAAAAGAATGGACCGGATTTTCCAAGGAATGGGAATCTCACAGATAGCCCCTCTGCACCTTCATTTTTAAGAAAGGAGACAGTTCCGCATTTCCAAGAGAAGATGCCAATCAGGAATCATTCAGAAATGCAGAAATGTTGTCCGCTGTCAAACAATAAACATAAAACGCAAGTGTGAGGTTAAGGTACCAGCAGGGGAGAGGGGTAGAGTGCCAGCTAAGTAGGATCCCCCTTAGGGAGGGGGTAAAGTATTGGGGGTCGGTGCTAGGATGCGGGGTGGCAAAGAGGCCAACTAAGTGATGCACTATTTAGGGAGGTCAGGATGGGTGGAAGAAATTGTGTCCAGTGGTGGCAGGGGAAGAGCAGTGTTGGCAGGTTACTGGGTTGGCAGGGTAAGGGAGTTGGGCCCAGAGACTGGGTGTGAGGGGTGGGGGGACTAGAGGGAGGGGAGAGAGAACTGCATGCACATCGGGTCTCAAGTAGGGAAAGGAAGGGAATGGGGGAAGGGGGTCAAGTCCAAAGCCAGGCAACGTGGTGGAAGCAGGCAACAAGCCAGCACCACCATTCATTATGATCATGGCTGATCATCCTAAACCAGTATCCTGTTCCTGCCTTATCCCCATAACCCTTGATTCCACTATCCTTAAGAACTCTATCCAACTCTTTCTTGAAAGTATTCAGAGAACTGGCCTCCACAGCCTTCTGGGGCAGAGCATTCCACATACCCACCACTCTCTGGGTGATGAAGTTTGTCCATAACTCTGTCCTAAATGGCCTACCCCTTATTTTTAAACTGTGTCCTCTGGTTCGGGACTCACCCATCAGCGGAAACATGCTTCCTGCCTCCAGAGTGTCCAATCCTTTAAATATGGCGGCATGGTGTTCAGAAAGAATGAGAAAGAGAGAAAGGGGGGATTGGTGGCAGAACTGCTGGAGGAGGAGGATATCTGAGAATAGTCAAGGATAAGATCAATTTGGCTGGAGCTCCGTAACCAAAAGGATGCAATTATGTTGCTCAGTGAAATCCAGGGTCACCAGCTAGCAGGAAGAATTTACTCCGACATGTTTGCAAGGAAACTACAGAGACACAAAAATTAACAGGGGAGATACAACATGGGACTTTAATTTTCTGAATATAGACTGGGATAGTTGTCGTGTAAGTGTTATAGCATGTACATGGGAGAATTCTCTACTGCCGGAAAGCAGGCATGGCTCAATCTGCTGCTTAGCAAGGAGGTGGATCAAGTGTCAGTCGGAGATCATTTAGATGGTGATGATCATTGTTCAATAAGATTGCGGTTGACCACAGAACACAGGAAGAAACAATCCAGAGTAAAATGACTAACTGGAAGAAAACCAATTTCAATGAGGTAAGCGCGGATGGGGGCTGAATAAAATGAATGCAATGGTCAGGTGGAAAGATGGTTGCTGAACAGTAGGCTACCTTCAAAGAAGAGGCATTTGAGGCGCACTTATGGTATATTCCCTCAAAAAGGGAAAGGTAGGGGTAACAAAACCACTGCCCTGTGATGGCAAAAGAGACAGAAATAGAGAATCAAAAGTTTGCTTGTCAAAGATCCAGTAAGGAATAGATTTGAGAGCAGTGCTGAATACAGAACGGTCAGAGGGGAAAGGTAAAGGCAAGTAAGAGACGCAAAGGGGGAAAATGAGAAGAAACTTGCAGCTAACATAAAATAGAATCCCAAAGTTGTCTGCAGGAATACAACAGTAAACAGATGGTAAGGGGGGGGGACTGGGACTGATCAGGGACAAAAGCAGGCATTTCTGAATGGAAGCGGAGGACATAGCTGAGGTACTATATTGATGCTTTTTTTGTGTCTTGACCTAGGAACAAGATACTACCCAGGCTATGGTGAATGAAGAAGCCACTCAGAGGATGTCACTTACGACACTAGAGGGATTTAAAATTGATTGGGGAAGGTATTAAATAAGATGCCTGTACTTCGAGAGGTTGGGACTGGATGGGACACATCCTAGGATACCAAGGAAAATGAGAGTGGAATGTGTAGAGGCACATCATATTTCTTCAATATTCCTTAGACTCAGAGAAGGTACTAGAGGATTGGAAAATTGCAAATGTTACATCGTTGCTCAAAAAAATCAATATAAGGATAAGCCCAAGCTACCTCGGGAACCATGTTGGGTAGGACAACTTGTGAACCTCAAGGACGCAAACCTGCCACAGAGTCAGGCACTATTTGACAAAGTTTAAAAACCTGCCAACTTCAACTACAAAGATGTGATGATTAAAACATGCCTTCAAAGCAGGGATTGATCATAAACCTCTGTCCTTGAAACAGAAGTAACAACGAATAAGCAGCAAATGTCTGTTTGAGTTCATGCGCTTGCAGACAAAAGTGCTCTTATTCAATCAACATGGTCAGTAAGTTGATTTAAACGGGACTGCACTCTGCGATTTGAATATTACACTGATTCAAATGCCAGACAGTGTTTCACGATTTGACAAAAAAAAGCTGAACAGATGCCAATCCTCTCTTATTGAAACTCCATTTGCGAGAAAGAAAGGAGCAACTGGGTAGGCATCTGGTCAAGCAACTTCAAAGAGTCGATTATATTGAGCTGTGCAGAGTCGGCTTATTCATTGACGTAATGTAATTCCATTATGAATGCCTGGCTGAGCTCCAAACCCCAAATCAGCCCAACAGAAGTTATTTACACAACTGTGAGAGGACTGCATGCTTTGTTAGAGGAAATCTTTACAAGCAGATAATAGAATTAAATATTATGATGAGGTTCTTGAATGGCTGTTTGCTTATTTTAACAGAATAACGTGCACTTGAAACAAGAAAGCTTTTCTCAATACCAATGTGTTTGACTGACAGTTTTATTAGCTCCTAATCAGGAATATTTTTCCAAGGGGATTTTAAATGGCTTCATTAAAAATTATTTCAGAGACTTGCAGTGTTACTATATGGCCCAAGAGTTCTGTGCACAATGTATACAGGGTGAGTGGGCATGGAGAATGCATAGGAGGTTATGTAAGAGGCATGAGGGGGTGGTGAGGATGAGCAAGGAGGCAGCGGAGGGTAAAGAGGTTGAGGGTGAGTCAGAGTAGGGTCTAGAGGGCATAATATCAAGGCAGAGAACTGGCCAGGTCTCTCAATGAATGCAGGCAAGCCTAGTATATCACACCTGCATTGGAAGAGAGAAGCCAACGCTCAAAACCAAAATTCCAAGCGAATGGGATGAATTTCCAAAGTTGGGAATGCACCGCTGGGAAATGTCCCAACTTGTGCTTCCTAGTCTGAAGTGGAAAACCCAATCCTCGATCTTCCAACAATAAATTGGAACGGAATCAAAGCAGGAAGGGGAACCAGCTGACCTGGGTCTCGTTGGCCATCACGTGTTCTGTTAGCCGAGGCAAGCCACAATCTTTATCGGACTAGGGCTGGCTTCCACATATTCTGGGCTCTTTGTACTAGAGGGCTCCACATTTCAGTCTACAGAGCTGACACATCCTGGCTACCACCAGCCTGTCTGCCATTTGAGCACCTACTGCAAACAACCAACAACCAATCTACTCTCTTCTGGTTTAGGCTAAATATGAGCCAGAAATAAAAAAATGCTGTTTGGAAATGTGGCCGATCACAGGATAAATGCAAGTATTGCACAAAGAAACAGCAGCACTAAAACTGACCGTTCAGTCAGACTGGTCCGTGCTATGTTTATGTCCCATGATCCCTGTCCTACCTTACTTCATCTCACTTTATCAGCGTAATCTTTGGTTCATTTTGCCCTTATCCAACTTACCCTTAAAAGGCATGTTAATAGAACATAGAATGTTATACCACTGTACAGGTCCTTTGGCACTCAATGCTGTGCTGACCTGTGAAACCAATCTAAAGCCCATCTATCCTGCACTATTTCATTATCATCCATATGCTTACCCAATAACCATTTAAATGCCCTTAAAGTTGGCAAGTCTACTACTGTTGCAGGCAGTAAATTCCACGCCCCTACTACTCTGAGTAAAGAAACTACCTCTGACCATCTGTCCTATATCTATCACCCCTCAATTTAAAGTCACATCCCCTCGTGCTAGCCATTACCATCCGAGGAAAAAAGCTCTCACTGTCCACCCTATCTAATCCTGATTATTTTGCATTTCTCAATTAAGACACCTCTTAACCTTCTTCTCTGTAATGAAACCAGCCTCAAGTCCCTCAGCCTTTTCTCATAAGACCTTCTCTCCATACCAGACAACATCCTAGTAAATCTCCTCTGAACCCTTTCCAAAGCGTCCACATCCTTCCTATTATGTGGTGACCAGAACTGTACGCAATACTCCAAGTGCAGTCACACCAAAGTTTTGTACGGCTGCAGCATGACTCGTGGCTTCAAAACCCAATCCCTCTACCAATAAGAGCTAACACACCGTATGCCTTCTTAACAACCCTGTCAATCTGGGTGGCAACTTTCAGGGATCTATGTACATGGACACCGAGATCTCTCTGCTCATCTACACTACCAAGAATCTTACCATTAGCCCAGTACTCTTTATTCCTGTTGCTCCTTCCAAAGTGACTCACCTCATACTTTTCTGCATTAAACCACATGTGCCACCTCTCAGCCCTGCTCTGCGGCTTACCTATGTCCCTCTGTAACCTGTAACATCCTTTATCACTATCCACAACTCCACCAACCTTAGTGTCATCCGCAAAGTTACTAACCCATCCTTCTACGCCCACATCTAGGTCATTTATAAAAATGAAAAACAGCAGTGGTCCCAAAACAGATCTTTATGGTACACCACTAGTAACTGAACTCCAGGATGAACATTTCCCATCAACCACCACCCTCTGTCATCTTTCAACTAGCCAACTTCTGATCCAAACTGCTAGATCACCCTCAATTCCATGCCTCCATATTTTGTGCAATAGCCTACCATGGAGAACCTTGCCAAACACCTTACTGAAATCCATATAAACCACATCAACCGCTTTACCGTCATCCACCCATTTGGTCACCATCTCAAAGAACTCAATAAAGGTTTGTGAGGCACAATCTACCCTTCACAAAACCGTGCTGCACCGTAATATTCTATGTGGTAACAGCTTTCATATTCTCACCAACACGCCACAATTCCATCCTCGCTGCCCTCCCCTTCCTGCCTTTCCTATCCCTTCTTCAAATTTCAGAAGGACGCTGCAGCTAACAATTCAGTGCAATACTGGAGGACCACACCATTGCTGGAGGTGCTGCCTTTCAGATAGAAGTTTCATCAGGTCTCTGAGAGGGATGTGAAAAATCCCATAGCACTGTTCAAAGATCAGGTGAGATCATTTTGGTATTACGGCAATCCAACCCTCCAATTAACATCACTGAGCCAGATTACTGGCTCATTATCTCGAGACACAGCAAGCTCCACAGAACATGATTACAAACTGCCACATTTCACAAGTGACTATACTTCAAAGGAAATTGATCAGCTGGGAATCACTTTGGAAAACCCAGATCCCATAAAATCTGTGGGATGAATGTCAAATGCTTGGAGTTTAGTGCTAATGGCATTAAATGTACAAGTCCTTGAGCCGAAGACAAATGTGCAGCTTCTAAATGACACACTTAGTGTCTCTCCACCCTGGAGGCTCCCTGCCTCCATTCCTGTTTAGATTATGATTAGATTCCCTACAGTGTGGAAACAGGCCCTTTGGCCCAGCCAGTCCACACCGACCCTCCAAAGATTAACCCACCCGACCCATTTCCGTCTGACTAATGCACCTAACACTATGGGCAATTTAGCATGGCCAATTCACCTGACCTCCCAAACATAGATTTTCCTGCTCCTCGGATGCTGCCTTGATGTGCTGTGCTTTTCCAGCACCACTCTACTCTAGACACTTAGTGTCCTCCTGCACCTTCCACACTGCACGATGTGCACAGTGTACAGTATTAGTGACAGTGATCGATCATTACGAAAGGAGCAAAGGCAGCACTCTTAACATCCTTTTGCAACAATAACATGGCAGGGATGCCAGTGGACATGACTCAGGGGAAGATGTTTCTGGTGCAGCGAGTGGAACATTGTGAAACAAGTAGAACCTGCAGTATTCTGACATTTTGGCAACTGGACAAACAGAAATTCCAGTAGAAAAGAATTGTTGGCCTCTCCCCAACAGAAAATGAAGAAAGCAAGAGACATAGCTCTGCTGTCACTTTGATAGAGCACAAATTGTGACATTTCAAACAAAAGTGTTAACTAAGTCTAAACCAACCCCTTCACCGTACTTCAATCACCACCCCTCACCCACTCCCCAGCCCTCCCACCAAACTGGGTATAAGATTAACGGCCCTGTACTTGGAGAAGTGAAGGGCTGTAGGGTTCCCAAAGGCACCTGTGGTACATGTGGAACTGCAGGGTGCGTACGCTGATACCTTCCATCTGTACATGTCAGCCAGACTGATGTCATGATCAATATCCCCATCTTCAAATTCATTGCTGCAACAGAAAGGAAACACAAGGTGAGGTCTAAAGAAAGCAATGCAGGAAAAAGTCCTAGGCATCCTGGGGAGAGAGTATAATTAGTTATCAGCCAGTCTTAGGGAATACGTGACATCATCAACCCTACTCTACAATTCAATTATTCGTTCATCCCCAAACACATTCACTCCATGCCATTTAACTTCAGCACAGCCTCATGCTCCAAACATCATGACAGCTCCAGACACCGTTTACCCCAGATACTGCTCCATCCAAAACTGGACATCCCAGATATCGCCTCTCCCCACACACTGCTCCAATTGGAACACAGGCAACCTCAGACACCACCCAGACCCAGACCCAGGTAGCAGCTCACCAGAAACTGCTGAGTCATGATCGCTTCAGAGACACTGGCCCCTGCCCAAAAATACCCAGCCGTACGCATCACCCTCTCCTAACACTGTCCCACTTGAAAGTACCCTGCCCCAGAGTCCACCCTGCTCAAAACTAGTACAATCCCACAGTGGACACTACTCCACACCAGACACTGCCCAGACCCTAACTATCACTGGGCATCAGACACCACCCTACACACCAGATACTGAGTTTATTTTTTGTGATCCAGAGGACCTCTTTACTGCAAATGCACCTTCACTGCTAAGGCCATACCCACTATTATTAAGCATCTGGAAAAGAAGGTTTTTATTTGCGTGCTAAATGATGCGGTTCTGGCCAGTGCTGATCGTTAGGTAATATTTCTCACACAGGACCATGAATTCTTAAATATCAAGGAGGTGAAATTCTCCTTGGGACTCGGGATAAAACAGAAGTTAGTGAACCAGATGCCTGTTTTAAAGGAGAATTTTGCATGACCAACTGTTTGGTTGTATACGCTGTACATACACATCAGGAGATCAAATGACTCTTTCCTGCTTCATCCACACCACACCTCAGGAATTACTTTTCCCACAGGTGCTGATTCTTTTCAGGGGTTCAATTCAATGTACGTTGGCGATGCTCCGGAATTGCAAGCTCAGCTCAGTGATCAATCCTCGATGTCTGTCCAGCAGACTATCAGACCAGGGCAGGGAGAGGTCTCAGGGGTCAGTCCAATCCCTGTCCCCATTACACTATTCAACAAGGGTCTCTGCATCTATCAATGGAGCCAGTTGCGGGGAGGGGCCACATCTGGGAGTAAGACCACAATGTGTGACCACGTTCGGAAAAAGATGGCAAGGAGGAGTGATCATGAGTCCTTTGACCCATTGTGCCTATGCCAGCTCTTTCTCAGAATGAGCTAATTAGCCCCTCATCACAGCTTTTTCCCATAGAGCCCTGCAAATATTTGCTCTTCAAGAACAGTTCCAATTCCCTTCCTTCTACCATTCTTTCAACAAACAACTGTATCCTTTTGGCATCCTTAACAATGAAAAACATTTTAAGATTCCTCTCAACAGCAGCAACAAGCAATGAATTACAGAAGAAAATATTGGGGTGGGTGATGAAAAGCTCAGTCAAAGACACAGGTTTTCTTACTGCTCAGAAAAGAGATGTTCTGGCGAAACACTTCATCTTGTACTCATCAGGGCACAATTGCAAGAATACCAAATCTCCAATTCTTGCGATTCTGTCCTGATGAGTGCAAAGTGAAAGCTTCAATATCATTTGCCTGCTTTTCAGTAATACTGAGGTCCTATATACACAAAGCGACTACACCATTTTTAAAGAGCCCCTTGAAGGAAGAGGGGAAGAGCAACATAAGAGATTTACTGAGTGAATTTCAGAGTTTAGGGCTGAAGGCCTAGCCGCCAATATGGAGGCCAACAGAACTGGAGGAACAACCGGTCAAATTTGGGGAATGCAGGTCTATCAGATGGTTGTGGATTAGAAGAAATTACAAAGGCAGGAAGGGTTAATGGCACAACATAAGAACAAAGACATAAGAATTCCAAAATCTGTGGCACTCTAGTGGCAAAAAATTCAGATATACCAACACCACCTGTTCTTTTGGAAACTGCCTTTATTCTGTGCCCTCTGGTTATCATCTCCATTGCCAATGGAAACATGTTCCCCCTAGCTACCCTACCAAAGTTCTGAGTATCTCTATTAAAGCTCCCATTAATCTTCTCCATTCTAAGGAGAACAATACCAGCTGCCTAGTCTTACCACATAACAATACAGACACCATCCCATATGCCCCCTCTGAAAACTTTCCAATGCCTTCTTTCAGAAGTGGACCTTGTAGCATTGAAAAGAAAACTGAATCACATGAGCAAGAGGCAGTGACAAATTTGTCACTGTGATCACCAAATCTATTCAAGACACCATGACCATCCACTCCTGCAGACTAACATAGTTGATTCTGAGACCTTATGTCCTGAATCCAAATAAAGGAAACTACCATGGTATCATTTGAGCTGGCTATGATATATTGGGGAATATTACTTTCAAGGCATGACAGTGGGTACGCAATAGTAAATATTTAAAGAATGCACAGAGGAAATGACATAATTGCTCAATTGTTCAAAAAACAAAATGGGAAAGGTGACCTGATCATGGCTAACAAGGGCAATTAGCTATTAGATCCAAGGATAGGTTAGCCATGTTGGCCAAACAAGCAGCAGAGCTGAGGATACGAAGCAAGCTTACATTTCAGCAAAACAGGGCAATGGGATTGATTAAGGGGGTTGAAACAGGATGCGAGAGTAAGCTTGTGGAAAACACACAGACTGATCGTAAAGGCTTCTCCAGGTACGTGAAAAGAAAAGGATAAGTGAAGACAAATGTTGGTCCCTTACAGTCAGAAACATGGCATGTAATAATAGGGTACAAAGAGATGAAAAACCAATTAAACACATGTTTTGGTTCTGTCTGAATTTGTGCCCACCTTTGCGATGTCCCAAAAATGTTTGGGGCTGCAGGATCTGGTGAAAAAGAGCAACTGAAGGAAATCAGTATTCGTAGGGAAATGATAAGGGGGTTTTGATGGGATTAGAGGCCAATAAATCCCCAACGCCTGGTAATCCACATCCCAGAATACTTAAGGAACTGGCCTGGGAAATAATGGATGCATTGGTGGCTATCTTTCAAGATTCTATAGGTGCTGGAACAACTCCTATAGATTGGAGGGTAGCTACTGTAGAGTCGTGAAAGTGAGCATGCAGATGAAGAAGGCAAGTGGTATGGGAAGAAGATTTGAGTACAGGAGCAGGGATGCCTTGCTGCAATTGTACAGGGCTTTGGTGAGACCACAACTGGAGTAATGTGGGGAAGCTTTAATCTCCATATCTGTGGAAGGATGCTCTGGCTATGGAAGGATTGCAAAAAACGTTGAGAAAACTGATGCCTGGGATATATGAAGAAATATTGCATTGATTTGGACTCTATTGGAATTTAGAAGAATGACTGGGAGCTTCACAGAAACCTATAAAATTCTAACAGGACTAGACAGCATAAACACAGGGAGGATATCTCCAATGACTGAAGAGTTCAGAACTAGGGGTCACAATTTAAGGGTAAGCCATTTTAGCACTGAGATGAGGAGAAATTTCTTCATCCAGAGAGTGGTGAGCCCATGGAGTTCTCTGCCACATAAAGTGGTTGAGGCCAGAACGTTGAATGTTTAAGAAAGAATTGGATAGAGCTCTTAAAGATAGTGGAGTCAAGGGGTATGGAGATAAGGCTGGAACAGGATACTAATTAGGAATGATCAGCCATGATCATATTGAATGGCGGTGCAGGCTCGAAGGGCAGAATGGCCTACTACTGCATCTATTGTCTATTGTCTATTGTCTATTGTTTTCAAGGAGTTAGATATAGTTCTGAAGGGATCAAAGGATTTGGGAAAAAGAGGGAACAGGATACTGTGTTAGATGATCAGACATGATGACACTGAATGGTGGAGCAGGCATAAAGGGCAGGATGGCCTACGCCGACTCCTATTTTCTGTGTTCTATAGTTTTTATCTTTTTTGATAGACAGGGATTTAACTCTCTCTCGGCAGCCAGATTGTTGCAGACCACACTGTTCATAGTCAAATATTCAAATAATGAATGACAATTGGCAGGGAGCAGACATGTTCAATTATTATTCCTATTCAATCCCACTTTAGCACTTCAAAAATAATGACTAATGATCTGTATTTCAAACAGCCTCAAGCACAAAACCTTTGCAAATCAATTTGCTGATACTACTGTTCATGGCTTACTTTTAAAAAAAGTGTTCATTGCTTAAATCCAAAACCGAATGCAAAGATTTAAAATGAAACATCTGCTGTTTGATGTAGTTTGCAGCCACAAATCCTATTTTGCCTTTGCTTTGTCTTGTGATTTGTGATAGAGGACACCCTTCAGTAGAGTATCTACAGAAGAGGTACCGTGCTTACAACACGAGGCTTATTGCATGATAGCAATAAATACAACCTTAGGAAACTGATACAGATACATCTACTCCCTCCGAAAGAGAGTAGAACTCTCTCACAGCATGAGAGAAGTAGTACAATGTAATATGAACATTAACCCCTTCACAGCCATTATTTTATACAACAATCGACTTTGGTTAATAATGTCTAGCCATCTCTCATTGATCGGGAAGGACACCAGCTACCACTGACTACCAATACAGCTAATTGAGACAATGAGGAAGTACGACTGCTTGAAAAATTACATAGCAAGGAGTGACCACATTGAGTGAGAGAGTAAGAAGCCGAGGACCCTTAGGAGATTGAGACTGGAAAGAGGAGTGGCCACTCGTAAATTAGATGGTAAGATTATGCAACCATTGTGAGACTATGAGTAGGATTAACTAATCATAATGAGACAGAAAGAACAATTATCGATCACAGTGAAACAGTGAGTAAGACTACTGGATTAGTGGTGCTGGAAGAGCACAGCAGTTCAGGCAGCATCCAAGGAGCAGCGAAATCAACGTTTCGGGCAAAAGCCCTTCATCAGGAATAAAGGCAGTGAGCCTGAAGCGTGGAGAGATAAGCTAGAGGAGGGTGGGGGTGGGGAGAGAGTAGCATAGAGATTAACCAATCCTATAAAACAATAAGAAAGATTAACCAATCTTAGTGAGTAGGATTGCCTGAGGCAGAGGGGAGGAGTGACCACTGGCAGAATGAAACAGTGAGATCTACTTCCATTGTCCTTTAAACAGGTTCCAGTGGCAAATTGTCATGAATTGCTAATCAGACGACCAAACTGCGCATGATCCAAGATCACTCCAAATCTCACTTGTTGATCAGTACATGTCAGCACGTCCTGGGATCAAAGAAACCACAGAAAAGGACAACTTTTAAAGGCTGCACTCACAATTAAACCCTGCTAGCTGTGCTTTGTCAGTTAATTTAATTCACTTCAGATCTAAGCAGGGAGGAATGAGCTGAAGGTTATTCTGCCATTAAGTAGAACAATATGTAAAGGGCTATTTATCCACAAATGATCATAAAATAGTCAAATTCAAAGTTTGGCTTCAAAAGAACATCTTAAATTCACATCTAGATTTTTGTTAAAAACCAACTTTAGTGGAGTGAGATGAAGCAAAATGATCAAAGCTGTTACTTGATAAACTACAACTGAACAACACAAGATGGTCCAAAAACGTTCCATGCAGGACCAGCATTCTCCACTAAGAGGTTACGCATTTGGGTTCAGAATAATCCCATCCCATAAATTCAATTTCCATTTCAGCTAAGGCATAACTGCAATCTACCTCCTCATCTTGGTCCTATGATTGCAAGCACCATTGACCAAAAAAAGGATGGTTCAGGCTGACATGTCAGCAGACAAAGAGCCAAGGACCTACCCTCGGGCAGAGTGCACATGTGTGAGTGAATGAGTAAGTATAACACTAAGAGCAACAACTATATTTCCCAATTAAAAGGTCACTGTTGACAGATAACACTTCCCCAGGATAGCACAAACTCAGAGGATAGACAAAGAACAGCAAACAAAATGAGTAAAAACTGCAAAACATGATCAATGAATTAATACAAAAAGATGTTACATTAGAAGCAATTGATGGTAAAGATGAGATTTTAAAAATAGCTAGGAGGAGGATCTAAGATGGCGGTGAGCTGAGAAGGTCACACTGCTGAGCTTCACATCGCAGCAAGAGCAGGACGGTCCTTTAACCCACCCAACCCAGGTCATTAGGATTTCTTGGGGCGTTGGAAAGATTGTGGAGCCCCAAGAAACATTTAAAAATTGACTTACCTGTATTTTCAGCTGTCCAGAAATGCCTAAAAAGGGAAGAGGAGCATCTGAGGCCGGGCCTACAGCTCAGCCTGCAACAGCCTCAGAGCCGATTACTCTCCAGGACCTGGTGAACCAGCCCTCGAAATCTCACGAAATGTTGGGAAACAGATTGAAGAGAAACCGGCTCCAGTCTCTCTCGTGCTGCAGAAAGCATGAGCAGCAGCTGGGAGACATGGAGAAGAGGACAGATGAGGTGGAGCACAGGGTCACAGTGGTGGAAGCTGATGCCAGTCGAGGAAGAGATCCAAGCCCTGAAGACCCAGGTTCGTAATTTGTGTGACCAAGTGGATCATCTTGAAAACAGGGGCAGGAGAAAAGGCATTCGGATCATTGGTCTGCCTGAGGGTAAGGAAGGTGAGCGGCCTGCGGAATTTGTTGAAGATTGGCTTCCAAAATTCCTTGACTTGGAGGCTGGCACGAGAGGATTGAAGATAGAGAGGGCTCACTGGGTCGCAGCACGGAGGTCGGGTCTGGGTCAACGCCCTTGTCCTTTCCTGGTGCGGTTCCATCATTACCAGGATAAGGAGAGAGTCATGGAGGCTTCCAGACTCCAGGGGAAGGATTCAAAGGCCCTAATTTACGAGGGGTCTAAGATCATGTTTTTTCAGGACTTTTCAGCGGCGGTGATCCAGAAACGAAAATCGTATGATGGTGTCAAGAGAAGACTGAAGGAGCTTGGGATTCAGTACTCCCTGAGATATCTGACAGTGCTTCGGATCAACTTAGATGGATCCAAGCATCTCTTTGACACATCGGAGAAGGCAAGAGATTTTGTGGACAAAGTAACCTAATTTAAACAATTGTAGTCTGTATAAATATTGTTGCTTGGGTATGCGTTTATCATTCTGTAAAAGAAATGGAGGAAATCCAGTTGGAGCTTTGTTTATCCCCCTTTTTTTCCTCTATTGATAATATTTGGTTCAAACTATATCTGGCGGTGGTTAAGATGTACATTTTAAATTTCTATGTTAGGACATACCAAAGGATGGGTGGGGTATTTATTCCCCCTTTTTTTTATGAAAGAATATTTTTTTATTCATATTGATATTCTGTGGGGTGTTTATTCTTTTTAGCTTGTGCTTGCGATGCGGCTCTAGCTGGGAGAAGAGAAGGTGGTTGAGATGGTTAGATGCCTATTTATGGGCAGTTCGGGATGGTTAGTATCCCCCTCCGGGCAGGGGGTGAGTTCCCCTACTCAGCGCTATTGGCGCTTTATATATTGGTTTGTTTTCTGGTTTTTGTTGTGTTTTATTTTTAATAATTTTGTATGTTTGTTAAATGTAGTGGTTTTAGTTTATGTAGTTTTATATTTGGTGGACCATGCGACACTAAGGCTCAGCAATTTGTGGTTCGAGTTCCTCCTCTCTGGACTTTAAATGTAATTGCAGAAGATTATGGCTAATGATTTGATTAAATGGTGTACCTGGAATATCATGGGAAGTCATTCACCAATTAAGAGGAAGAAGCTACTCTTGAGTCTTAGAAAGGAGAAGGTGGATATTGCTTTGTTACAGGAGATACATTTGGATGACAAGGAGCATCTGAAATTACAGCAGAATGGCTTTGACTGAGTTTATTTTTCATCATTTAATACCAGAAGTAGGGGGGTGGCTATAGTGGTAATGAAAAATCTCTCATTTAAATTGTTGGAATGTGTTAAAGACACATACGGGAGGTTTGTAATTCTTAAAGCCTTGATAAATGGGGAAGAATATGACATTTTAAATGTTCATTGTCCCCCAGCTCATCCTCTTAAATTCTTGATAGATGCTTTTTCTAAACTGATAAGTCTCAAGTCTCGGCACATCATTATAGGGGGAGATTTAAACTGCCTCGTGGACCCCACAATAGACAGATTGCCTAAACGTCCCTTGATACCCTCTGCACAAACTAAGCAGTTATTGGGTCTGTGTGGGGAATTAGGGTTGGTGGACGGCTGGAGGTGTCTCCACCCTACAGGTAGGGATTTCACGTTTTTCTCCAATCTGCATTGATGTCACACGAGGATTGATTTTTTTCTGAACCCTGCGGTAACCCTGGATCTGGTGGCGTCCTGTACGATTGGTAATATTGCCATCTCTGATCATGCTCCAGTGTACCTCATGGTTAAAATTAAGGATGTTACAGTGGATTCAAGGTACTGGCAAATGGACCCTTTTATTCTCATGGACATCAAGTTTGTGGAGTATTTCTCTAGGGAATTTCAGGCATTCCTAGACATCAACATAGGCTTGGTTGATAGCTCATCTGTTCTCTGGGAAACTGCCAAAGCTTATGCCAGAGGGTTAGTTATTTCATATTCCACCAGTAGGAAGCGGCAGAAGGGTGAGCAGCAACGTCTCCTTGAAGCACGGTTGAAGGCAGCTGAGAAGGCCTATTTTGACAGACCCTCGTTGGTCAAACTACAGAGGATTACGGCACTGCAGTCTACATTAAATTCCATGCTCACGCAGACGGCAAAGAAGGAGCTGACTTTTGCAAAGCAAAGGTTATACGAGCATGGTGACAAGCCGGGCAAATACTTAGCATACCTTGCCAGAAAGAGAAGTGCCCCACAAACCATTACAGCGATTAGGGAAGGGTCTGGGAACCTAACATGTGATTCTAAAAAGATTAATGTGGCGTTCTAGAGATTCTACTCTAAGTTATATCAGTCTGAGAATTGTGAGGAGGGGCAGGCCAAAATGGAATCCTTTTTTAGAGATCTGAAGCTCCCGGGTGTGAATCCCGAACAACAATCCTTTCACAATGCCCCATTATCAGAGCAAGAAGTGCAGGAAGCTGTGAGGCAGCTTCAGAGTGGAAAGGCGCCCGGTCCTGATGGGCTTCCCAGTGAATTCTATAAGGAATTTATAAGTATACTGTTAGGCCCAATGCTGAATATGTTTAATGATTCATACAGCCATGATTGTCTCCCACCATCTCTGAGAAAGGCCAATATTTCACTTATCCTTAAAAACGTGAAGGACCCAGAAGACTGTGCTTCATACAGGCCCATCTCGCTCTTAAACGTGGACTTTAAATCCTCTCTAAGGCTCTTGAGTTAAGGCTGGAGACTGTGTTACCTTCTATTATTAAAGAGGATCAGATGGGCTTCATAAAGGGTCGCAGATCCTCCAATAACGTTAGGAGGCTGCTTAACGTAATTCAAGCATGCCAATAGCAGTCAATAGAGGGATTGGTGATTTCTTTAGATACAGAGAAGGCATTTGATCGAGTTGAGTGGCCGCACCTTTTCTATACTCTAGACCGGTTTGGTCTGGGCAAAGTTTTCATAAGATGGATAAAGGTTCTCTACAGTGTACCTCTCACTGCGGTCATTACCAACGGGGTACGATCAAGCAATTTTAATATTTCTAGGGGCAGCCAGTAGGGCTGTCCCCTTTCACCATTACTTTTTACGTTGGTGATTGAACCGTTGGCAGAGGCTATTCTTGGGGATCTCAATATATCAGCTCCAGAAGTGGGGTCAAAATTACATAAGATCTCGCTGTATGCAGATGATGTTCTAAGTTTCTTGACAAATCCAGCAGTCTCAGTGCCTTGCCTGATACAATGCATTCATGCGTTTGGCGCTTTTTCAGGGTATAAGATTAATTTTGCTAAATCAGAGGCTATGCCTATGGGTGGTCTTCCGAAAGAGTTGGCTCTTGAGAGTAACTATAGATTCCCATTTAGGTGGTCACAGAGGGGTTTTGTGTAGTTGGGCATATTCATTACTCTAGTTCTGGATTGGCTGTTCAAAGCCAATTTTACTCAATTATTTGAAAAAATTAAACAAGATCTCCAAAGATGGGAGGCACTTCCAGCCTCATGGTTGGGTCGGATAGCGCTTATTAAGATGAATATTCTTTCACGTTTGCTGTACCCTATACGGATGCTCCCTCTGATTTTCAATAAACAAACATTCAGGAGACTGAACAGTTGGTTCAGCTCCTTTATCTGGCACCATAAACAGCCCCTCATTAAATTAGCCAAACTGCAGTTGCCTGACAGATTGGGGGGAGGAGACCTTCTGGACATTAAAAATGACCAATTAAGCTCGCTTTTGACCTACGTGAGTGATTGGGTTTGTGGGGACCCTCTTTCAATATGGCTAGATATCGAAGCCTCCCAGGCAAGGTGCCCCCTTACCAGTTTGCTGTTTTTAGACAAGGTGAGGACAGTTAGGGAATATTGCCATAACCCAATAGTCATCAATACTGTTAAAGCATGGAGGGCAATTTGGCAGAGGGAAGGTAATATTGGCAAAACATCTTTGTTTACACCTTTAGTAGGTATGCCGGGTTTTCAACCGGGTATGATAAATTCAGGATTTAAACGTTGGGCAGCTAGGGGTATATCTTGCATGGGTGATTTATTTGAGGGAGATGTAATGATGTCCTTCGATCGGTTAGTACAGAAGTATGAGTTACCTAATAGAGACCTCTTTCGTTTTTTTCAAGTTAGGGATTTTATTCAAAAAAAGACCACACTTTTGACTGATCCCTACAAATCTGACATAGAAAGAGGGGTACTAAGGGCCAAGAGTACACTCTCTGTCAGTACTTTATATCACCAATTGGGGGATGCCACCTCAGATGAGTCTGATCGACTCTGCAAGATGTGGGAAAGAGAGCTGGGTGTTGAAATTTCTTCAGAGGCATGGGAGGATATTTGGGAGAATGCAAGGAAGATATCAATTTGCAATAGGACCCATGCTTTACAGTTGAAGATTCTCCACAGGGTCCACTTAGCCCCAGACTGTTTGTCAAAATTTAGACCAGGGGTATCTTCAGCATGTCCCAAGTGCAAGGTCTGTACGGGTACTCTTACCCATTGTCTTTGGTCTTGTGAAGGCTTCAAACATATTGGAGCACTGTAGTGGGTGCAATGGAGAGGATTTTAGGTGTAGGGAAGGAGAAGGACCCTATTTCGCTCCTTTTGGGCCTACCCATTGCATTTCCTGCACACTCGCCTAAGGAAAAACTTTTCAATATTCTTGCATTCTGTGCAAGGAAGAATATCTTGCTAGGTTGGATCCCAGGCCTGTCGGGTTGGCGGAAGATTGTTATGGAGCATATTCCCCTGGATTTTCTCACAAATATGGTGCACCACAAAACTGAGAATTTTTACAAGACATGGCAACCCTTTTTGAAATACCTGGATACAGATTTATCTGCCACACTAACAAGGGCTTTTATATAGCCATAACGATTGTGTTTCATGAGTCCAATATCCAGGGAGGAGGAACTGTGAATGTATGAGTGTTTCGTTTGGCTGGGCTGAGTTATGACTATTTATTTGTTTGTTGTTAGGTATTTATTTAGTTAGTTAAATAGTTAGTTTGGGTTTTTTTTTTAATTTTATACTTCTCTATATATGTTTATACATTCGTATAGGAGGGTGGGTTGGGGAATTCTTTTTATTATTTGGGTTTAGTTTTGTACTATTTTTGTACTGTTTTGAATTGCATTGTTTTGTATTTGTTGTAATATTTAAAAATCTATTTTTTCTTAATAAAAATATATTATATAAAAAAATAACTAGGAGTAAAATATTAATCAAAAAATCAAGTCCAAAATATGGAAAGAGCAGACATTTTGAATAACTTTTGCTGTGGGAGAGGACAATACATTCAACATTGCAGGACAATTGAAAATGATTCAAGAACAGGAACTCGCTAAAGGAAGCATAAGCAAGAAAGCAATATTGGAAAGAAATAACAGCAGTAACAAATCTCCAGGAGTTGATGGCTTCTACCTCAGGGTTTTTATGGGCTGTACGTGAAAAATAAAATTACAGTTATTTAGCTATAATCTTCCAAAGTGTTGCTGATCCATGAAATACCCCTTAACACTGAAAAATTAATGGTGTAATTCCAAAATTTAAGAAAGGTGATAGAAACTATAAACACTTTCCTCTAATATCTGTCGTTGGAAAATTACTGGAATTATAAGCTGAAGATTTTGAAAAATTTGATCACTACAAATCTACATAGATTTATAATGGGGCAGGTCATGTCTAACAAAAATAATTAATTTTCAGAGTCTAACCAATAGAGGAAAATCCAGGAGTATGGTTTATATAGACTTCCAGCAGGTAGTTAACAAGATAGGTATGTAAACTGGATACAAGTGTACAATCCTACAACAACCTGTGGAGGACTTTGGTTTGTCACTATGTTTATTAATACCTAAAGTAATGCAATAGAGATCCATGTAACGAGTCTGCCAACAACTCAATGTTTGATAGCATATAGAAGTAAAGGATTAAACAGGGACATTGACAATTTGGATAAAATGAAAACAGACTGATTTTGGACTGAAAAATTTAACCTCTTCTACTCTGGACCAAAACAGGGTAGATTTAAATTCTAATGCGCAAAAAAAAAGTGGTTACCCAAGGAAAATTAGGGCTCCAGGCACTCAATTCACTAGAATGAAGAATTCAGGACCAAAAAAAAAATCCAAATGGGTAATTGGAATGTTAGTCCTCATAACCAGGAGCTATGATGTAAGGGGAAGTTTGGCTAAAGCCCTACAAAACCTTGTTTAGGCCATGTTGGAGGCACTGCAAACAACTCTGGTTACAACTGCTTCGAAAATATCTACCATACATCGAAATAATGCTGTGGAGTGTCACCAGAATAGTACCATGACTCAAAGCATTAAATGATGAGGAACGTTGACAAAGGTTTTTTACTCAGAGTAGTAAGGCCATGAAATGCCCTGCCTACAACAGTAGTAAACTCGCCAACATTAAGGGCATTCAAATGGTCATTGGATAAACATATGGTTGTTAATGGAATAGTGTAGGTTAGGTGAGCTTTAGATTGGTTTCACAGGTTGGCGTGACTTCAAGGGCCAAAGGGCCTGTACTGTGCTGTAATGTTCTATGTTTTATGTTCTATGAACTAGGCTGATATTCCCTGGGTTATAGAAGGCCGAGGGACAATTTGATTAAAGGTTTTAGGAAATGACATTTTCCATTGCTGGGAAGGGCTACGATAAGGGG
Source organism: Chiloscyllium punctatum (assembly GCF_047496795.1). Lineage (NCBI taxonomy): Eukaryota > Metazoa > Chordata > Chondrichthyes > Orectolobiformes > Hemiscylliidae > Chiloscyllium > Chiloscyllium punctatum. Next base: position 45,816,641 of record NC_092745.1, on the reverse strand, counting down.
GTCTTAAGCTTAAAATTAGAATTCAGCCAATCAGCAGATAAGTTCAAAATTGTATCTTCAAGGGGGTAGCTTCAAGGAGGAACTCCCTTCCACAAAAATAAGTAGACACTAATTCGATGAGTCATTCGAAATCTTGTTACAATCTTAGTAAAGGCCAATAAATGTTAAAAAGCGGAATTCCCATGAAGCCGATGGACAGATGTCCTTTTTAAAATCTTTTACTGTAACAAATGACCTGCTGATTCTTCTTGCGTTCTCTGCCCAATAGCAGGGTCAACCCACAGTGCCACAACCTGTATGGATGGTAGGGCTGGAATGGCAGATCTCAAATACACCCTGGATGGAATGGGAAGTGAAGCCAAATCTGTTAGTACCACAGACCTACATCAACATGTTCAGCCAACTGCCTTCCCCTCAAGGCTTCAACTTTGTTGGCACTATACACTGGACAAGTGTGCTGTATTGAACTGAATTTAATTTAATTCAATTCATTGTCACGTGTACCGAGGCACAGTGAAAAGCTTTGTCTTGTGAGCAATACAGGCAGATCACAGAGCTAAGTAGCATAGATAAGTAAATAATAGGTAACAGTGGCAAAAACAAAAACACAGGTACAGGCGAATGTTAAGAGTTTGTGAGTCCATTCAGTATTCTAACAACAGTAGGGTAGACACTGTTTTGAAACCGGCTGATGGGTGTGTTCAAGCTTCTGTATCTTCTCCCCGATGGTAGAGCTTGTCAGGGTGGGATGGATTTTTGAGAATGCTGTCGGCCCTTCCTTGGCAGCGGGCCTGGTAGATGAATTCTATAAATGGGAGGTTGGCCTTTGTGATTGTCCGGGCTGAGTTCACCACTCTCTGTAACCGTCTCCGATCTTGAATGGAGATCACCAGGTAGTGAGTGTAGCTATGGAGAGTGATGGCAGAGGCTCCAGTTCCTTTGCATCACACGGCCAACACAAGAATCTCTCCTGCTCTTCTCGTCTGCTATATGTTGAAGGGATTTACAAGTTGATACTTAACCTGGTCAATCACATTATGGATAGCACCTTCTTTGGCTACCAAGCCCTGGAGAGGATCTTGAACCTCAAAGGGCCCTCTCCATTGTGCCACAAGTCCTCCGTCTAACAAGTGAAATAAAAACATAATGCTACGATTAAGCCGAAGGATATCTTAAACAAGCTGCTAGATTTCACTTCAATACTTGCATTTTTCCTTTTCTTAAGCAGTCCCTCAGGTTTGAGGATGACTTCCCTCCATTCTGGTGAAATGGATTTTGAGATGGCTGGTACGTCAAATGCGTGGCTGACAGATTCTGCCACATGCTGGTGAAGTACCACCTCTACTTCCCCGATCTGATTTCAGTTGGTTGATTCTTGTTGTCCCATGTACCAAGGTACAGTGAAAGGTTTTACTTTGTGTTCAGTACAGGCAGATCATATCATAACAAAGTGCATTAGGATAATAGAACAGAGTGAAGAATACCATGCTACTAGCTGCAGAGAAGGTGCAGAAAGAGAGTGAGACCAAACTTCAATCTAAAATTTGAGAGGCCCATTCAGAATTCTGATAACAACAGGGAAGAAACTGTCCTTAAATCTGGTTTATATGTTCTGCCTGATGGAAGAGGGTAGAAGAGAGTGTAACTGGGGTGGGCGGGGTCTTTGATTCTACTGATTGCTTTCCCAAGGGAGGAGGAAGTATAGATGGAGTCAATGGATGGAAAGCCAGTTTGTATGGACTGGGCTATATGTACAACTCTCTGTAATTTCTTGCAGTGTTGGGAAGAGCAGTTGCCAAACCACACTGTGATGCATCTAGATAGGATGCTTTCTATGGTGTATCCATAAAAAATTAGTAGGAGTCCTTGTAGACATGCTGAATTTCCATAGCCTCCTGAGGAAGTAGAGATATTGTTCTGCTTTCTTGAGATTGCCCTGGTCCACCCATGTCAACACCGATTCTTCATGATCATCACTCCCAGGAACTTAATGCTCTTCACCTCAGCAACACTGATACAGACAGGGGCATGCCCTCCACTCTGCTTCCTGAAGTCAATAACCAGCTCTTTCATTTTGCTGACATTGATGGAGAGATTCTGCAGGTTCTTGACAAAGTCTCTCAATTTGTTTAGGTGCCTCTCCAGCTGTGCTTTCTCCATTTGGTCAGTTACAAACCAGCGCAATGTGATCTCTTTTAAGGCCACCAGCAAGCATTTTCACAATCCTCCTGGGAGTCTCACCACTACATTGGAGTTCTGAATGAAGTAGTTGCTTTGGATGTCTAGTGTCAGGAATGTGAATGACAACCGCAGAGCTGGTTTTAAGTTATTATCGCCTTGATCTTGAGTATGTTGGCTTGGGAGAGGACACTAGTGTTGGAGTGCTATTCTTGCCATGGGAATTGGAGGATTGAGAGAGGGCACTGCTAGTTGTACCTCTCCAGTCTGTTGAAGTGCTTACTGCCCAATTAACTACAACCTTAGTCTCAGGTTGATACACAAACAAAAACTCATATAATTAAAAATACTGACATTAATCACTGCACAAACGTCACACCAAGTGAAATCTCAATCTTTCCAATTATTACACAAGATCCTTCGCTTCCAACTCAATTGTTTCAGCCTTAAGCTGCATTCACCAAAAGCCTTTTTCTATCTGAAGTCCCTGGACACAGTTAACACTGACCAAGAACACATCCATGAATCACTCGGGTCACGATAATCCTAATGGCAAAAGATTCTCAGAGTCCATCTTCTCCACCTCCTTTAAACAGCATTATGGGCTCCAGCAGTGTTGATACAGCATCAATGAGTCTTGCTGAATTGACACCCGTCCAGCCCCCCGTTCTTGGCTCTTTCCATATTATTCCAACCGTTTTTAGGTTAGTATAGATCCAGTGATGAGGACATGACCACGGGACGATGGTAGGTCTGGGTGGAGGACAGCATGGAAGATCAGGTATCAGACTGGAGGCAGGAATGGGTAGGTTTAGTCCGTCCGGCGATGGGGGCAAACTTAACAAACCGGGAGGCAACATGCACCACTTTCTTAAAATGCTAATCAAGCACGTGAAAGCTCGGTTGTACAAAGAATTTCCATTAGGTTCACTTCAGGCAGATGCCAGTAATGAAATCTGAAATGGATGGGCCTTGATACCATGCCCAGTTTAAGAATATCACAGGTTTTCAGTGAATTTCCAGCACATTTTGTATTATAGGTACCATTGGCCACTCAAAGTTTTGCACTTATCAAAATGTAGACCAAACTCGGTCAATCCTTATCTGCATGACTGACCAATCAAAATGGAAAGTGTTTGAGATACACTGCAAATAATCTGGACAGATAGCTGCACTGTGTGAGCTGCCACCTTTGGAATGAAACAATAAGCTGAAGCCCTCCTCTTCAGATCACATAAAGGCACCCAGGCTTGGTTTCAAAAAAGAGCAGAGGCGTTCTCCATTGGCTGATATTTATCCCTCACTAAACAACATTATAGCACATGATTTGATCACAATCGTGATGTTGTTTGTTGCATTTTTCTAGGGACAAATTGGCTGTCACAGTTCCTACATTACAGCAATGCAGACAATATCAAGCATGCTTCACTATGCAAAAGCACTTTGGAACATTCTATGGACTTTTTAAAAAATGCAATAAAGAAGCAAGTTCCCCTAAAGTAAACTCAGTTCAACCTCAGGATAATAATGTATTAATCAGTTTTAGCATTTATATAACAGCATTGTCCCCCCAACCTTCAATGCTGTTATTAACCTACAATTCATCAAGAGCAATTTCAAATTCTTTCAAGTTGGAGCTTCACTTGCCTTTTCAAATTTGTACGTGTCTTTTTGCTTTGCAGTCACAGCTAAATACACTGCTTCTATCATGTCATGGTGCTCTTTAGCATTCTATATAACAATGTGTACTTATGCAGCATGTTAAATATAGAAAATAAAAACATGCTATACTGGGAGAACAATACAGAGGAAAGTTGAGTACGCACAAGAAGATTGGACTATGCGAAAGAGGTTTCGAAAAAGGTTTCAAAGAAAAATGGAGAAGTAGAGAGATGAGCTTGAAATTGTCGATAACTTTGTCCCTAAGGAAAAGGGAGTCACAAAAGATTAACGCTAGAAGGGCAGCAGGAGTAGAGGAGGTTACAGAGCTGGGTCAGAGCAAAAACAAAAGGGTTTCATCAAGGATGACAGTGATAGATACAAGGAAAATGATGTGTTTGGAAAGTCAAGAATGGAAGGATGCCCATGGGGAAGTTGGTCATCAAATCTACAGATGACAAAGGCATGGAGAAGGCTGTTCACTGTTAGTGTGGGACAATGTGGTTGATGATGCATCGACACATGGAAGCAGCCTGTACAATCTTGGGGATGTGAGGCCCTATTCTGGAAAGAATTAAATGCCACATTTAACATGACTGCATTCAGTCTGAAGTGAGTAACCAAAGTGCTGATGGAATCAATGGGCTGAAAGGTGGGGTCTCCACCTTCTTAATGCTCTGATGGAAGAACATTTAACTATTTGCTGTCAAACAGACAATTTGACAACACTGGAGGGGCTGTGGATTTGAAGATGCCACTGAAAGGCAACAAATGAAGTAGAAAAGGGCAAATATAGATATTTGGAAAACGCCACAGGGGTGGGATACAAAGTCACTGCAGCATTGGAACAGAGAGGCATGCGTAAAAACTGCACAGAAGCAATACGACAACAAAGGAAAATGGTGTGCTTGCAGCAATCAAAAGCTACAAAGGAGCACAAGAAGAAATTTGCACACTGTTTGCAGTTACAGGAGGTTTTTTTTGTGAATGTTTTAACTTATTTCTTTCAGGGAATGTGGGCTTGCTGGTTAGACTAGAACTTATTGCCCTAGAGAACGTGTGAGTGATGGTGTGCCCTTGCACCTGCTACTCTGGTCTTTCTAGTTGGTCGAGGCTGTTGGAAAGTACTATCAAATTTGCCACATTGCAACTTGCACACACTGCTGCCAGTGTGCACAGGTAGTGAAGGAAGTCAATGCTTAAGGTGGGGAAAGGATTGCCAATCAAGCGTGTTGCTTTGGCCTCAGCAGTATCATGCTTCTTGAGTATTGTTCAAGATGTACTCAACTGGGCAAACAGGGAGTGTTCCACCATATTCCTGACTTAAGCCTTGTAGAAGGTGGATAGGCTTTGGGGAGTCACGGGGAGGAGGTACATACTTCAGAATTCCTAGCCTCTGCCTTGCTTTTGTGGCCACTGTATTTAGTACAGTCCAGTTTCTGGTAACCGCCAGACGTTCAGTACTTGAGAAGTCGCAAATGGTGCTGAACATCGCGCAATCATCGATCCAACTTCTGACTTTATGATGGAGGGAAGGTCATTGCTGAAGCAGCTGAAGATGGTTGGGCCTAGGACACTACCCTGAGAAACTCTTGCTGTGGTAGCCTACAGCTGAGATGATTGACCAATTTGACACTTTAGTTTTAGGTATGGCTGGTGGTTCTCAAGGCAAGCCCTCCTATGCCATGCATCGAAGCCAGGTTGATATCCCGGCATGATAGAGTTGGAAATAGGCCAGGCCATAGATTGTGTTTAAATACCACTCTGCTGCTGCTGATGGCTTGTAGTGGATCATGGATACCCCGTTCTGAGGTCCGAAATCTTTTCGATATCTAACCCATTTAGTACGGTGACAGTGCCACACAACAGAATGGAGGGTGTCCTCAATGGGAAGGCTGGACTTCATCTGCACGAGGTCTGTGCATTGATCACTCTGCTGACACAGTCATGGACAGATGCATCTGTGAAAGGTAGATTGCTGAGAACAAGGTCATATAGATCTTTCTCTCTTGGTTTTCTCATTACCTGCCACAAAATATATTTGACTGGAAATGACTTACAATTTTGGTGAGAGATATTAGTGTGTGGAACTGAAACACTTCTCCCATTTCAAGGAACCCTTTGTCAGTACTGGGCACTCCCAGGACAGGTGGGGTACAGACTGAATCTCCCATAAACCTCCATTTGTTGGAGGGCTGGCCATTTAACCCAAATTAAGGGGAAAGACTGGGTTCTGACTGCCTCAAACCCACTTCGGACATCAGGCATCTGGGAGAACTCAGTCAAGCACAGCTCCTGGGGAGAGACAAGCATAGCTTCCTCCTTTATCTCTAATAATTTTGTCCCCTGCTTTGGGTGTTCTGCAAAATTAGAAACTCTCGCATTTTTAACAAATTTGAGAAATCTTTGTGAAATGGTACAGAAGCTCCCCAGACACAATTCACAAACTTAAAAGTTTAGTTCATATCACAGGTTGGATCTAGAAAGCAACACTTTACACCCTCACAGTGAGGAAAGGGCCCATTAAGTGGGACTAACCATGTGATGCTTGAGGTTCACTTTTCTGAGTTCTCTGCAAAGCACAGCAATCATAATTTACCTCCATGGATTTTGTTTTCACCAGAATATCAGGAAGCATTGAAAAGAAAAGTCATCTTAACTATAAATCAGGTACAAACTACCCTCCAAAACGACAATCTCCTTCTTAATTAATGATATTGCTTGCCATTGGGAGGTACTGCATCATTTCACCACAGCCATTAAAATAGGGTCAAGAAAGTCAGTCATGTCTATTGCATTAGCTCAACCACTTTCTTTCCTATTATGACAGTATCTCCATATTTCATTACAAAATGTGGGAGTTTATTTCTAAGACCATTACACAAGAGTGAACTGAACTAAGCTCAAGAATAAAGGAACAGTTAAATCTTACCTTTCAGTGTCTGGTGACTGAATAGATTCCGTCCTGTGGTTATTCACTAAGTTTAAGAGGTGGAATGAAGTAGAATTGGAAAGCGGATAAATTGAATCCGTCAACAGGCTGTAGCTAAATCTCTCCTCACCTCCAGTGTTTATTCCGGGCTCCGAGCCCACATGAAGCTGTTCAAGTACACTGCCCTGATTGGGTTCTTCAAGTTGCTGGCTGCCACCTCCTGGGTTTGAGTAACTGGTGAAGTTCTCAGTCCTGAGCTTGGCCGACATGTTAGCCTCTATCCCTGTGCACAGGATGGGCAGAGCTGCGTTCAGGGAGCTGTTCCTGCACAGTGCTCTTAGACTGCTCTGCTGGGAACTGCTTCGAAAGTTACTGTGCAAACGGGAGTGGTGCAAAGTGCTTGTTGTGTTCCATGGTGTTGGGCTCAGACTGATTACGTTGGACTGAAGGGCTGAGAAAGAAACATTGGTTCAGAAATGTCTTCTTTATACAGTTGGTAAACCAAATCCTTGAACTCTTTCAAAGGTCACATAGAAGTTAACATAAGAACAGGAGCAAGTCACTTAGCCCTGTAACTCCATTCTATTACAATGCAACTTATCTGTATCTTGACTAATCAACAGTGGTTCTGTAATTTATGTGGCTCTGTTATTTTGTGGAACAAGTCCTTGGGACAAGTTGTGCAGGAACTAACTGTAGGACTCGCACTGAGTTTCCCATCCCTCATCAGAAGTCTTCCATTTCCACAGACAGCACACAAGATAATGAGCTTACTCCACAACATTGTAGGACGGTGACACCATAGTGATATCACTGCAGTGATCCAAAAACGTGGCAGTGGTAGTGTCGATACCTCTAAGCCAGGAGACCTGAATAGATTGATTAGAAAATATTTCCAGAGGCAGAGGTGATTGCTCAGAGGATATGGAATCAAACCCCCATTATAGAAGTGGGTGGAATTTATATTCAATTCAATTTAAATTCAATACAAAGATAGCTTCATGGTTAATCTGAATGAGACTACTGTTGCTTGTTAAATCCAAACCAACACAGTTTATTTTTTTGTTTACTCTTTTGTGGGATGTGGATATTGCTGAATGGGCCAACATTTATTGTCCACCCCTGATTACCTCAGAGGGCAGTTAAGAGGTAATCACATTGCTGTAGGTTTGGAGTAAAACGTAGACCAGAACGAATAAGGATAGCACATTTCCTTCCTGAAGCATGGACAGTGGAAAAAGATATTCATTGTATTCAAATTTCCACCATCTGCCTTTTTGGGATTCAAACCCACTTCCCTAGAACATAGCATGTTCCTGATTAGTAGTCCCTTGATATTACCACTATGTCACAGCCACATGCTGATCTCTCCCATTTACTGCTGTCTCCTAACTGGCCTCTGAAATGGCCAAGAAGGCCACTCAGTTCAAGGGCAATTAAGATGGGCAACAAATATTTGCTTTGGCAGAGGCACCGCCATCTCATCACAAGGCTAAAAGTAGTAGTATACCCACACATAGTTCATTCTGAGGGAGAAACATTTACAAAATTGTAGCTATACACCCAGGTATCTTCTCCAGCTGAGCAAAAATACCTCGCAACCTTCTAAAATAATACTTCAGAGTACAAGCTTCAGTCTTTGGCCAAACTGACATATTTCAATAGCCCACTGGATTAGAGTCACCAACGAACTCTTGCAGATTCTACAACCTGGCTGCACTTTTAAAGACTGCTGAAGCTCATAAAGTAACCACACACCACGACATTGCCTGCCAACTCAAACTGTTTGATCGACCTACATTGCCCAACTTGCTTAAGCTGCAAAGCCAGCACAAGACACAAACCACTTAAACTGATGCTCTTTCTGCCCAATCGCCCCTCCCCAGCAGGCTCACCATTACTACAGTGCCCTGCATAACCTTGCTTCTTGGTCTGGTCGGACCCGGTCCCTTCTCATCCACCTGGCACTGCTCTGGTCTATTCCTCCCAGAAGAGCAAATCCCCTTCAACAGCAATACATTCATGTGGCAACTTTGACATAATGAAATGTTGTAACGTGCTTCACAAGAGCATTTTAAAGCAAAGCCACATAAGTAGCTGCTAGATCAGGTGGCCAAAAGATAAGAGATAAGTGAAGTGGAGGGGTGCCAGGAGCCAGATTAACTGAAGACACAGCCACACTGGCAGAGCAATTAAAATCCACATGCACGACATGCGTCTGTTTCATGCTGTATGACTCTATGACTCGAAGTGATCTATGCCGTAAATAAAGTATAATAGCGATGTGTATACACCTTGTATTAGGTTTCTAAAACTTAGTGTGTGTTTTCATACTGAGTATTGACTCCTGGTCTCATTAAGAAAACATTTGCTGTAATAATGAATGCTATGTAGTTGAGTGTTATGGTAATTAAAAATAGTCAATTCATTGATATATTTCATAACTAATCTTAACAGTGTCTTCTAAATAATCAGTCTAAGGTAGATATAATGTGACAACTTTGCTTTAAATTTCCAAATAATCTTTAAATCCACCTGAAGAAACAAAAATGTCAAAAAAAAATATACTCACAATCCAGTGGAATTTATATGAGGACAAAATGTCTTTGTCTCAACTTTCCTTTAAAGGGTTTGAGAGGAGAACCATAAGGACCTCAATTGTCTGTACAGTCTACAAATGGCCACCCTGGTGTGCATGCTGACATTTTAATTTTATTCTAGCTTTAAAAACATTGTCCTGGTCTCTGTGGCCCAGTGAAAACAGGCTGCTATTGTTTATTGTCAAATCTTATGAAAGGCAGAATTTGTGATTGACGATAACACCCCTCTCTTTCAAGAGGTCTGGTTCAGTGTTAGCAACCTCACAGGCACAAAGCCATTCCACACCTCAGACAGTAATGCTGTCTGAGAGCTTGATACTGGCAACATTTCAAATTGTCATACCGTTTAAAATTAACTGTTGGGATTAATTTGGCAATTTTCAGAGGGGAGAATGTGAGAGATCACACAGCCAAGAATGCACTGTGATAGTCAAGGGGCAATGAAAGCAACATTAGACACAAATTAAGCACAGAAAGCATAAATGTAGGTTATCTTGTTGAGGTAGAGTGGGTATAATGTTCAAGCCTACTTGGGAGCTTTACGATTTGATTAAAAATAGTTTACTAACTATGATATGTCAACCATTGCTCAATGGTCGCCCCGACATCTCAAAGTCTGGAGGTGACACCCCACCAGAATATTTCTGCACTTAATCCTGACTGCGCATTGCTTTAATATTGGGGCAGTAGTGCACAGTCAAAGGTGAGAACTGTTTGGATTTCAAACCAAAGTCCTGCTCAGGTGGGTGTAAAGGATCTTGTTTGACTGATTGTCTGATTGTTTATCTCACATTGCTGCCAGCCTCCAAGAGAGGCTATGTCTCAAAAGTACTGTTCTGGCAGCAAAAAAATGCTTTGCAATGTCCTGAGATTGTGCAAGGCACTATGCAAATCTCCCATTTCTTATCTGGTGAAGACAGGACTGCCCTAGGATGAGCTTGGTGCAGATGACAGCAAAGGAATGGGACATGTAGGTCTGAGATTACTACAGGACACTATGGACTAATGGAACCCCGAGGAAGTTTGCAAAGAGTTTACAGGAAGGAAGGCTTAGGAGAGTCTGGAAGCAATGTGGTCAGATTGGTGCACAGGAGACAGTGGTGAGATGAGAACAATGAGCCAAAGATGGTAGGGGTGATGAGAATTGATGGTCAGAGATGGCTGGGCAGGTGATGTGCTGTTGCTGTATGATGTGGGAGCTGGCTGATCCCATTGTGAACGGCAGTGACCACATCTGCAGCAAGTGTTGGTTGCTGGAAGAACTCCGGATCAGAGTTGATGATCTGGAATCTGAGCTTCAAACACTGCGGCATATCCGGGAGGGGGAGAGTTACCTGGACGCTTTGTTTCAGGAGGCAGTCACACCTGGGAGATTAATTAATTCACACTCAGCTAGTGATCAGGCACAAAAGAGTGTGACTGTAAGTGAGGCAGGTAGGGGGAACCGGAGTTCAGGAGTGGAGGAGCCTCAGCCCTTGACCTTGTCCAACAGGTACAAGATTGTTGCTCCCTGTTCGGATGAGGAAAAGGGCTCTGGACAGGATGAGCCAACTGACCAAGGCACCATGGTGCAGAAGGCCATTCAAGAGGGGGGAGCTAATAGACAAGTAGTGGTTATAGGGGATTCGAGAATTAGGGGGACAGATAGTATCCTTTGCAAGCCGGATCGGGAGTCTCGCATGGTGTGTTGCCTGCCCGGTGCCAGGGTGCGAGACATCTCTGACCGGCTTGAAAGGATATTGGAGCGGGAGGGGGAGGATCCAGTTGTTGTGGTCCACGTTGGTACCAACAACATAGGCAAGACTAGGGTGGAGGACCTGTTTGGGCATTACGAAGCACTAGGCAGGAAATTGAAGCACAGGTCCTCAAGGGTCATAATCTCCGGATTACTGCCCGAGCCACGTGCCAATTGGCATAGGGACAAGAAAATTAGGCAAGTAAACACGTGGCTAAGGGATTGGTGTGGGAAAGAGGGATTCCACTTCATGAGGCATTGGCATCAGTTTTGGAACAGGGGGGATCTGTACCGTTGGGACGGTCTCCACCTGAACCGATCAGGTACCAATGTTCTAGCGAAGAGGATAAATAGGGTGGTCAGTAGGACTTTAAACTTCTGAGTTGGGGGGAAGGGAAAGTGAAAGCGACAGGGAGTATGGAGGTAAATGGAAAGATAAGCAGCAGGATAGCATGTGTCCAGGCGGATTTAAAATTGAGGCAGACTGAGAATGCAGAAAAAAGCAAGGATAACTTAGGACATATGACTTACAACATCTCTAATAAGGAAGTTAGCATTAAGGCACTTTACCTGAATGCTCGTAGCATTCATAACAAAGCCGATGAATTAATGGCACAGATAATAGTGAATGATTATGATGTAGTAGGCATCACAGAGACTTGGTTACAGGGGGGTCAGGACTGGCAGTTAAACCTCCATGGTTTTTCAACTTATCGAAAAGACAGAGAGGTGGGCAGAGGGGGTGGGGTTGCCTTGTTAGTTAAGAACAAAATTAAATCTATGGTATTGAATGACATAGCGTCGGATGATGTGGAGTCTGTGTGGGTGGAATTGAGGAACCACAAAGGCAAAAAAACCATAATTGGAGTTGTGTACAGACCTCCTAACAGTGGTCAGGACCAGGGACGCAACATGTACCGGGAAATAGAGAAGGCATGTCAGAAAGGCAAGGTTACATTGATCATGGGTGACTTCAATATGCAGGTGGACTGGATAAATAATGTTGCTAGTGGATCTAAAGAAAGGGAATTCATGGAATGCTTACAGGATGGCTTTTTGGAACAGCTTGTCATGGAGCCCACAAGAGAGCAGGCTATTCTGGACCTAGTGCTTTGCAATGAACCAGACTCTATAAAAGATCTTAAAGTAAGGGAACCCTTAGGAAGTAGCGACCATAATATGGTAGAGTTCAGTCTGGAGTTTGAAAGGGAGAAGGCAAAATCTGATGTAATGGTGTTACAGTTGAATAAAGGTAATTATGAGGGCATGAGAGAGGAACTGACTAAAATAGACTGGAAGCAGAGGCTAACCGGGAAGACACTAGAGCAAAAATGGCAGGAGTTTGTAGGTATAATTGAGGACACTGTACAGAGGTTCATTCCCAAGAAAAGAAAGATTAACCGGGGAGGGATTAGACAACCTTGGCTGACAAAGGAAGTCAGGAAATGTATTAAAGAAAAAGAGAGATCCTATAAAGTGGCTAAGAACAGTGGGAAATCAGAAGATTGGGAAGGATACAAAAGCCAACAGAGGATAACAAAGAGTGTAATAAGAAATGAGAGGATCAAATATGAAGGTAGGCTAGCCAGTAATATTAGAAATAATAGTAAAAGTTTCTTTTAGTACATAAGAAACAAACGACAGGCAAAAGTAGACATTGGGCCACTTCAAACTGATGCAGGGAGCCTAGTGATGGGAGATAAGGAAATAGCAGGAGAACTTAACAAGTACTTTGCGTCAGTTTTCACAGTGGAAGACATGAGTAATATCCCAAAAATTAAAGGGTGTCACGGGGCTGAGTTGAGTATGGTTGCCATTACGAAAGAGATAGTGCTAGAAAAGTTAAAAAGTCTTAAAATTGATAAATCTCCTGGCCCCGATGGGATACACCCTAGAGTTCTGAGAGAGGTTGCTGAGGAAATAGCAGAGGCATTGGTTGAGATCTTTCAAGAGTCACTGGAGTCAGGAAAGGTCCCGGATGATTGGAAGATGGCTGTAGTAATCCCCTTGTTCAAGAAAGGATCAAGGCAAAAGATGGAAAATTATAGGCCAATCAGCTTAACCTCGGTTGTTGGTAAAATTCTAGAATCCATCATTAAGGATGAGGTTTCTAAATTCTTGGAAGAGCAGAGTCTGATTAGAACAAGTCAACATGGATTTAGTAAAGGGAGGTCATGCCTGACAAACCTGTTGGAATTTTTTGAAGAGGTAACAAGTAGGTTAGACCAGGGAAACCCAGTGGATGTGGTCTATCTGGACTTTCAAAAGGCCTTTGATAAGGTGCCACACGGGAGGCTGCTGAGCAAGGTGAGGGCCCATGGTGTTCGAGGTGAGCTGCTGGGATGGATTGAGGATTGGCTATCTAACAGAAGGCAGAGAGTTGGGATAAAAGGTTCTTTTTCAGAATGGCAGCCGGTGACGAGCGGTGTCCCGCAGGGTTCGGTGCTGGGGCCACAGCTGTTCGCATTATATATTAATGATTTGGATGAGGGAACCGGGGGCATTCTAGCGAAGTTTGCCGATGATACGAAGTTAGGTGGACAGGCAGGTAGTACTGAGGAAGTGGGGAGGCTACAGAAGGATCTAGACAGGTTGGGAGAGTGGTCCAGGAAATGGCTGATGGAATTTAACGTGAGCAAGTGCGAGGTCTTGCACTTTGGCAAAAAGAATAAAAGCATGGACTACTTTCTAAATGGTGAGAAACTTAATAAAGCCAAAGCACAAAGGGATCTGGGAGTGCTAGTCGAGGATTCTCTAAAGGTAAACATGCAGGTTGAGTCTGTGATTAAGAAAGCGAATGCAATGTTGTCTCTTATCTCAAGAGGGTTGGAATATAAAAGCAGAGATGTACTACTAAGACTTTATAAAGCTCTGGTTAGGCCCCATTTGGAGTACTGTGTCCAGTTTTGGTCCCCACACCTCAGGAAGGACATACTGGCACTGGAACGTGTCCAGCGGAGATTCACACGGATGATCCCTGGAATGACAGGTCTAGCATATGAGGAACGGCTGAGGATACTGGGATTGTATTCGTTGGAGTTTAGAAGATTAAGGGGAGATCTAATAGAGACGTACAAAATAATACATGGCTTTGAAAAGGTGGATGCTAGAAAATTGTTTCTGTTAGGCGAGGAGACTAGGACTCGTGGACACAGCCTTAGAATTAGAGGGGGTCATTTCAGAACGGAAATGCGGAGACATTTCTTCAGCCAGAGAGTGGTGGGCCTGTGGAATTCATTGCCATGGAGTGCAGTGGAAGCCGGGACGCTAAATGTCTTCAAGGCCGAGATTGATAGGTTCTTGTTGTCTAGAGGAATTAAGGGCTACGGGGAGAACGCTGGCAAGTGGAGCTGAAATGCGCATCAGCCATGATTGAATGGCGGAGTGGACTCGATGGGCCGAATGGCCTTACTTCCACTCCTATATCTTATGGTCTTATCTTTGAAAGGGCAGTATGTGGGGATGGGTGAAATGGTGGGATGTTAGAATTCTCAAAATAAGATTGCTAGATCATTTCTGGGTAGAATACGGAGAAAACGCAGGTAAATGTATTTCAGATATAGACCAGTCAGGATCTGGGTTGAACAGGCTCAAGAAGCTTGATGATCTACTCCTCGTCTTAATCGTTAAAGCCTTGCTACAGAGTTCTGTATAACTTAGGAGGTCAATTACTGGGATTCAGGGAAACCCAGGAAAAGTTAAAAGGAGCAAGACTTCCACACACAAACCTAAAGAAATATTGAACAGAGCATGTTTGATTTTGAACCTTTCTTTCTGAACTGCTCAGTTCACATGGAATTCATTTTGTAACTTGGAAAACTCAATACTTGGAAACATCAGGCAGTTTATTAGAAAGGTACAGTTCCGAATCCTGATCGTCCATCTCAAAGAGAATGATATTCCCATCCTTTGGCTCCAGGTTCAGTGGTGAAGGGGACATCATCGAGACGTCCTGACCATGCAATCTCACTATTGCTGCTGTAAAGAACCTAGCTGGCTGCGTCAATAGGAAGCAGTGGCTCACCATTAGGGCCTGGGTGGAATTTGACTCGATGCCAGTTGCTGACACGGTCTTCAAACTTTGCTTCTGGGACACTGAAGTAGAACGGATTCTCAACGGGAGGCGCAGGCTTGAGCACGGGCGGTCGTGGGATCGTATACTCATACGTAACATGTGGCATCTTCCCATTGAGGTTGTAATACTGTTTTAGCAGAAAGAGAAATCATCAGAACCAAACAGCAATGTCAGACCTCAGAATAATCTTTTCTATTTTTCCCGTGAGAATATTGTTCTTGATCTGAACCCATGCAGAAAGGGCAGATATCAAAAAACAATTGGAGAGCACGGAGGTAAATCAGTGGAGATACAACCACTAGTGATTAGTCTATAATAAGATGGAGTTTAAACATCCACAATTTGGAAGAGTAAGGCTAAAGAGAGTGAGGCTTTAGCTTCTACAATATAAAGGTAATTCCCCAATGATACAGTTTGTACTTATTTGTCAGTAGACAATTATGAGTCATGATTTAGCTATGGAAAAAGGTAAGGAGCTTAGGAGGAACAAAAAAGGAAGAATTCAGAATGGCAATGACCTTGATGGTATTGCTTTAAAAATAAGATAATCACAGATAAGACAGGAACTGAGAGATAGACCACTACAAGCTATTCTACACTATATATCCTGAGATGTAAGGTGTTTTAAAGAAAATCCTTCACTAGACAAATGAAATGTGTTATTTTATTCCTTAATTATAAGGAATCGGAACAGAATTAGGCCATTTGACTCTTAAAAACCAAGAATAAAGCTCCACTCAGTACTCCAGGTAGGCCTCACCAATGCTCTGTAGGATTGGAGTAAGGCTTCTTTACTCTTAATACATTTTGAACAAAATAATGCTTTTGGAACATTCAAATACTTTATATTCATTGCCTACCCCTTTTCTATGCCGTTAAATATACAATTGTCAACAAACTATTGGTGATCCACGATTTTCCATTCATAAATATGTTGGTAACTTCACCATCATTACACAACAATTGATTCATAAGAACTGGACAGCTCTGTGATAAATTAGCACTGTTCCATGAGACTTCAAATGATACAATAACCATCAGTGGTTCCACTGATGCCACTCTTGCTTTTGGGTCAGTAGCTTATAAGCTCAAGGATCTTGAGCACTGAACCAGCCTGACAATCCAATGTGGGACAAAGGGAGTACTGCACTGTACAAGGTGCCATCTTTTAGAGGAGATGCTAAACCAAAGGGACGTAAAAGATTCCATGGCATTACTTTGAAGACAAGAGATGGTGTTCTCCCCAAAGTCCTGACCAATATATATTCCATTAAATTTAATTGTTAAAATAGATAATTTGGCTATTGTCTGCTGGTGCTTGTGAAATCCTGGTACAAACAAATAATGTGACCACTATGTTACCAACATTACAATTGAGATTGCACTTCAGACATTATTTCACTGGCTCTGACGAATTCCCTGAAGTCCAGTAAGATTCTTTCCTTCTATCTTCCTTTAGCTAGGAACACAATCTCAGGTCACAAAGTGTGTGGGATGTGGAAACGCCAGAACAGTCTACAAGGATTCGCTGACTAACATCATAGTTCAGCTAGACTACTGGGAAACATGCGGAGGCAACAAGAGTTTGCAGTGCCTGCCCAGGGGATACCCTGGCTGAGTGCTTGGGTCATCCACAACAATCTGGATTAATGTGGTTATCTACATGACTCAATCTAAAAACTGTATTCTGGAATTAATACATGCCCTCTCATTTCTTGGACCTCCATACTTTGATCTGGATGAGCCAAACGTGTTTTCTGCTCGCTGTGTGGGAAATGAGGTAGAGCTGGACTTCCATCCGACAACATGATCCAAGATTTGGCAATCTCATCATGTGCCAGTACAGTGCACATGGGTGGGGGGAACTGGAAATGCCAGTCTAACACAGTAGGGAATGCTGATCTGTGATGCAGAGCTGACTTTAGTGCTGGTGATGAGGTGATGGTGATGCTGACAGGCCAAAATTGAGTGCAAACCCACTGTGGGACCCTGAGCCACGTCTTGCCTGTGCTTGTTTAGCTGTCAGTTGAGCTAGAAGATGGGCCAGCTACTCCCTGGAGCACCGCGAGGGCTCTCCCTGGTAGAAAGGGGAGACGATGGATGGAGCCCCCGTCACCAAGCAGCTGGAGTCTGGCATGAGACCAGTGAGGGCATGTGGTGTTCTTGCTGCGAGGGCAGTCACTGCTGTCTTTGTAGACCTTCCATAGATCAAAGAGTGTCCACATATGAAGGCCCATCATCCTTGGAGCATACCACATGGGTTCACCTGCCAGTTTCCATTTACATAAATGCTAGTGGAGGTGGGAAGGCCTTCATTGCCACTTAAGTGCACTCTAAGTAGCAGAACTGTCCTCTACTTTACCCACCCCTCATGGGATGACATAACCATCTCTCCTCCTTTCTCCCATTGTCCTCCAAACCCAGCACTTAGCCCATCCCCAGACAGCTAATAAATTCCAGCCCTTAGACCAAAGCACGTCCTTTAGCAGAACAAAACAATAAAACCAGCAACAGATTTTACTTTTTCTTTATTCTCTCATGGGATTTGTGTGTCGCTTGTCAGGCCAGCAATTATTGGCTGTACATCATTGTTCTGGAGCATGTTGTTATGAGCTGGCTTCTTAAACTGCTGCAGTCCTTGTGGAATACATATAACCACAATGCTGTTAGGAAGAGGGTTTCAGGATTTTGACTTAGCAACAGTGAAAGAAGGAAAATATGGTTCCTAGTCAGGATGGTGTGTGACTGAAAGGAAAACTTGCAGTTGATGGTGTTCATGTGAATCTGCTGCCCTTGCCCTTCTAGACAGTATAATAAAATCCCCACAGTGTGGATACAGGCCATTTGGTCCAACAAATCCACATCAGCCCTCCAAAAAGTATCCCACCCAGACCCATTCCCCAATTACTCTACATTCCCTCTAACAACTGCACCTAGCCAATGCATCCCTGAACATCACGGGAAATTTAGCATGGCCAATTCACCTAACCAGCACATCTTTGGAAGGAATCCAGAGCACCCAGAGGAAACCCCCACAAACATGGGTTCCACACAGACAGTCGCCCAAGGCTGGAATCAAACCTGGGTCCCTGGCACTGTGAGGCAGCAGTGCTAACCACTGAGCCACCATGCCACCTGGTAGTGACAATTAGTTTGGAAGGTGGTATCTAAGTAGCCTTGGTGGATTTCTGCTTCTTATAGATGGTACACACTGCTCCCACTGTGTGCCATTGGTTGAGAGAATAGATGTAAAAGATGTTAGATGGGGTGCCAATCAAAACCAGGCTGGTTTGTCTTGGATGGTGTCAAGCTTCTTGAGTATACTTGGAGCTGCACTCATCCAGTCCTGATTTGTGCCTTGTAGGTGATGAGTAGGCTTTGGGGAGTCAGGAGGTGAATTACTCACCGCAGAATTCCCAGGCTCTGAACTACTTTGACTGAGATGTTCCACTTCCCAAGTATTTGCTTTAATCAGCACAAAGTTTATCAATAAACTACAAGAATGTTTTCTGCCCAAATAATGGCTATAAAAAAATGTCAAAAAGGTAGAACCAATAGGGCATCAAAAGCCATCTGCATAGTAAGGTGTCAGGACAATAATCAAAAATGCTAATTGAATAGTACCCTTTCTATCTATAAGAAGGCAAAGAGGTAGAAGTGATGCTCCAGCTCTCCAAAGCCCTACTCAGATCACACCTGGAGAACTTGAAGAGTCCAAGCACCAATCCTTCAGAAAGATATAATGACCTTGGAAAGAGTGCAATGTAGATCTATCAAAACAGTCCGTGGGTTAAGGGCCTTTTATGTATTATTGGGGGGGGGGGGGTGTAGTTCCTGGAATTTAGAAGCTTAGGTAGTGGGTGTGATTGCAGCTCTGAAGCTAACATGGACAATACATGGTGTGGGTGGGGGGGCAAAGAAACTATTTCAACTAATGGAGAATCCTGCATCAGGGGCATAGCCAAAGAATTAGAGCTAGACCTTTCAGGACTGACATTAAGAAACACTTCCGTGTGAAAAGCAATTGGAACTCTCTTCTGCAAATGGCAATGGATGCTGGATCAATTACGGATTTAAAATGATTGATTGATACTTTATGTTAAGGAATATGGAATAGAGGGAAATATATGAACTTTGGCATTGAATAGTGTACGTTTGAGGGATTAAATGGTCTTCTCTTATTCCTATTGTTATCTCAGGTAATGGTTCATAACAGGATACATGTTTACCTTGACTCCCATTCTACCAATGTTATGCACAGTCTGTGGTGGAGACAAGGAGTTCTTTTCTAGCTTTCAAAAGGATCATAGAATCAATACAGTATGGAAACAGGCCGTTCAGCCCAACAAGTCCACACCAACCTTCCAAAGAGCATCCCACCCAGACCCATTCCCCTACCCTATTTCTCTACATTCCCCATGACTAATGCACCTAACCTACACATCCCATTTATATCAAAAACCGAAATTGCTTTAAAAACTGGAGGATCATTCACTCCACACTCCTGGCTAAAGGTCGTTACAAATGTTTCAGCCATTTCCATTGCTTTGATGTGCTGTGCTCCCACATTATTAAGGGAGGAGATGTTTGTGGAGCCCCGTCCTCCAACGAGTTGTTTAATTGCCCTCTACTACTTATGACTAGATGCGGCAAAAAGGCAGAGCTCTGACCTGACCCATTGGTTGTGGAATCACTTAGCTCTGTCTACATTTACAGCACTATTTCCATTGAACAACTGAAAGAAAAAAAATCAGGCCAGATGTATCTGAACCAGCTCTCTAAAGTCCTAGAACGACACCTCACCAAATGTAGTTATACGTGTAGCTGACATGCAATAAACTTGTTTTCTAAGAACAGTGCCTAATTTGTAGATACCTTTTGATGCTGCATCCTCCTGTATTCATTAGTTATGCCCAGATAATGCAAAGGAGGATTGGTGAGAATGATCTAGATCAAAAAATCCTTACATTGACTGATTGATGTGACAAACACCACAAAATATTAGCATTGGACATCTGGGAAAATATCACACCTAATTTCCTAAAGGACCACTAAATATAGGCCTTTGATATCAACAGATCTTTCACTGGGTCTGGTAGAAATATCATTCAATGATAAAGCATGGAGGCCCATCACTTGTACTTGTGGGGACTGTGACAACCTTTTAACAGAATGATCTATGTGGTCTCACTCATAGCTTTTTTCCTATAGGCTTGCAAATTGCTCCTTTTTATGTATCCAATTTCTTATTCAGGAATATTATTAAATCTGCTTCCACCATGCTTTCAGGCAGCGCATTCCAGATCATAACTCACTGTGTAAAATCACTTCTCCTCTTCTCACTTCGAGTTCTTTTGCCAATATCTTAAATCTATGACCTCTGCAAGTGAAAGCAGTTTATCTCTACTTACTCTGTCAAAGCTCTTCATAAGGTTTTCACAATTCACCTGCCTTTCCCCTTCCACTGCTTTGCTGGAAGGAGTACAATCCCAATGTTTCCAGTTTCTCCCTACAAACCTCTCTTCCTTAAAAGCATTCCATTAAGTCTCTCCTGCATCCTCCCCCGAGGCTTTACTATACTTCCTGAATTCCAGAATCCAGAATTGCCCACAATGCTGAAGCTTAAGACCCAACAGCAATTCGTGAAGGTTCAGCTTTACGTCCCAGCTTTTGCAATTGATACTCCCTATTTATAAAGCCATGCTTCTTTCAATTTGTTCTCAATCTTAGTTATGAAGTACTCAACAAATTGACTCAAGAAGCAATATAAACCCTTTCATCATTACAGCAAATCTATCTGCAAGGTATCCAGCTTTAGGAATTTATTGGATATAGACCGCTGAGAAAGTTTGCCTGACGAATGTCTGGTTAACATAATATAATGGAAATTCATTGTAAATAGCTGATTCAAAACAGGAAAAAGATTAGTCCCCAAGACACAGGCATAATGCCCAGCGATGACAGTCATGTGATAATCATAAACTTATATTTCAAAATCCTCAATATATACCTTAAATTTTACTGCCAAAACTGATGTTGCTTCCCTCCTGTCAAATGAACTGCTCCTCAGGGCTGCTGACCTATAACATCATAAGATGAAGAGATGTTGTCAGAAGCACAATCCAAGAGTTAATGCTGGAGTCACATTGCACATTAGCTCTTCAGTAGCAAAGGCAACATTCAAAACTTTCCAAAAGCTGCTTTTGAAATATCACAGCTTATTTTAGGGGGCTAGGTACTATACAAGGAAGAACTTTTCATATAAAGTGTATTTTTTTAATGTTAAGTCTCCCATGTAAGCAGAGTTTAAAAAAATAGTTACGAATGTTCTACCTGCTCTGGCTTACTGCCAAATTAAGCAAACTGCCTCAAACTTACAAGATGTGGCTGGTTGGAAGTGAGATCCTGCACTAACTCAAAAAGGAATTCTTCCCATTTTATTCCATTGTGCCATGACAGGTCTATAGCTCATTCTTACCAGTACTGTTTATGGGGCTTAGCATTCATTATCCTCATAAATAAATGGCAGCTTCACACATCGTTCCTTTAAACTATCACCCTTCAGGGGACAGTAGTGGGTCTTTTACTTGCATTGTAGTCCTCTGTGCAGTGTAGGCACTACCAGAGAGCCATTAGGATTGGGATTGTCAGGACTTTGACAGGCAGAGTGATAAGGGTGAATGCATGGATCTTCCTTTTTGAAAAGGAATTGCACGCTGGCATTGACTGAGTGCAAGAGGCGACTGGGACAAAGAATTCAAACCGGGATTTCTCAACGCCAGTGGGAGAGAAAGAGCATCTTTATCCTTGACAAAGTAAGGAAGGACAAGCTTTCCTTTGCAATGAGAGCATTTCACTGCCCAGTATCGGTCTCTTTAAGTTGTTTGTAAAGTGGCTATCCCTTGGCTATCACCCTCTGTCTCAACTGTGCTCCTCACAAACAGTGTCTTCATATTTTGATGGTACAGATCAGCAGCCCAGTAGAGCAGTTCATTTGACAATGTGAGGGAGGGGAGGGGGGAGAACAACAAATTTGGCAGTAACATGCAAAATGTGTAAATTCAGAACTTGTCGAGTGTTTTGGTTTTATAAGGAACTCATCGTTGGAGGAAAAAAAAGTTCTGAAGAATGGTGTTAATTAGGGGAAACCTCAAGCACCATTCGAGGAAGGGTACTCATATTCCTTCACTGTATTTGCAACAGTAAATGCAAAGTTTTGAATGTTCCATTTTGCCATGGATTCCAATGTTAATAACAGACAGGTGTCCCACGTCCCTACGCCTTTATTTCCATTGCATTTCAGAATGCAGTGAATGCACAGATTTCCTACTCCACTTACTGTGTCGCTGGGCAGAAATAACGGTTCCTGCTCCAGGGAAAAACAAAAGCGGGAAAGAACCGGAATTTAAATAAAACCTGTGATGAACTCAATTCAGCCAACAGCCCAGGAAGTACAGTTACTGTTATAATACAAGCAAACAAAGCAGTTAATTCGCACAAAGCCCCACAAAGAGCAATAAGGTAAATTATTAGATTGTTGAGTTGGATGATGCTAATAGCTAAATGTTGGCTAAGAGGCTGGGGAAGTACCCCTGCTCTTCTTTGAAGGTGTCTGCGGGAGTAATAGGCAGATAATCAGGACCTATGTGTAATGTTTCAGCCAAAAATAAATACCTCCAATGATGCAAGACTCTCAATGCTACATTTTCACACTGGAGAGAAGAATGGAGAAATAACTAACCACTCATTGCGAGGTCCCCAATCCTCTAAGGTTAGCCCTGAGTCTCTTTGAAATAAGGCTTTAGCTCTTGTCATCAGCCTAAGAAAATGATTAAAGCCTTCAAAAAAATTGTTCTTTTTGTCAATTTTCTTTGGACACTTTGGTTTATTCGTAGTAAAAATACTAGGCTTGGTTCAGAGTGGCCATTGGATAACAAGGAATCTAGTTAGTTTCTCATTTTTAGAGGAATTCGGTGCCCCACTCTACTGCCCAGCAATGAGCGAAATCAGAATTTCCCATCTGATGTCATTGTTAGTGATCCCGTATAAAATTAGGATTTATTGGGACTTTAAATGGAAATCTGACAAAAACTATTGCTAAACAAGTATTCTAACTCTGAAAAGTAGCGTGTCTTTCCATTCCAATTATTGAGGAGGCTTTTTTTTAAAATTGATTATTTTCTTTTTCAAATCTTATTCATGACATTTCAACTTCTAACGCATCTCCAGTGAGAAAAATGGCCCAGTTTTAGTTAACTCTCATTAAACCTTTTACAAAGCAAAGCAGATTGATTATTCGCGTTACCCGGTTTGCTATCTGCAGAATTTCTTTTTAACACGTTGCACTGCTTCGAAGATTGTTAATTGCACTGTGGCGTGACACTGAGAAATAAGGCCACAATCAACTACACATCGAGAGAATTAAAGTTGTCACCACACAGGCCATTGATACTCTGCCAACGTTTTAAAGAGGTCAGAGCTGTCACTTGAAGCTGACCACAAATCATAGATCACAGAACAACTTTCATGACAATTGCACAGCTATTGAAAAACAGTCAAGGAGTCAAGATAAAGTCACCACAATCTTATCAGACCATAGGGCTGCTCCCTCATTAGAGTGGGAGGATTGTAGTGGTTAAACCTGAGGGTCACCAAGCTTCAAGTGAGGGAAGAGATTGAGAAGGTAAATCCTTCATGGTGATTTCAGTCGGTGCAGTAACATACAGTCTGCAGAGACTGGCCATCTAACCAATTGAGCCAGGAGTGTGACCAATTACTTAGCTCTTACACTGAACTGGTGCAGGCATGATGGGCAGAATGACCTCTACCTTTAATTGTTACATACAATTCCAACCCACTTCCTGCACTGAGGCATCAATAAGGACAGTAACAAGGGTGTACGAATGGTAACCAAACTAATACTGACAGCACAGGGGGATGGGGTTGATGGGGGCGATAAGGCCTGGCTGGCTGATGTCCATCAATGGCTGGTACATTCACTCTGTAGCCCGACAGCAGCCAAGTGTGGAACGGTGTCATAGTGGTTAACACCGCTGCTTCACAGCACCAGGGACCTGGGTTTGATTCCACCCTTGGGCGACCGTCTGTTTGGAGTTTGCACATTCTTTCCATCTCTGCCTGAGTTTTTGTGGGTACTCCAGTTTCCTTCCACAGTCCAAAGATATGCAGGTTAGGTGGATTAAATGACCCCATAGTGTTGGGGGGGGGGGGCGAGGGGAGGAGGTGGGGTATAAGGTAGGGGCTTGGGTCTGGGTGGGTTGCTCTTTGGAGACTTGGTGTAGACTTAGTGGGCCAAATGGCCTATTCCCATACTGTAGGGATTTGATTAAAAAAATTGGCAAAGTGGACAAAAAAGCAAAGGTGAACAAAAAAGGAATTTGCAATAGGAACTCAGAAAGGGTGCTTTGCCTTCTGGAGAACAGCAAGGAAGGAAGATAGTCCTTTCTGATTTGAAGAAAGGTCATTGGAGTCAAAGCGCTGCATCTGTTTTTCTCTCCACAGATGCTGCCAGATATGCTGAGTTTCTCCAGCACTTTTTGATTTTATTTCAAATAACCCTCCCGAGGGTAAACATTACCTGCTGCTGGCTCCCATATTTTTTGTTGATTGGGACAGTGATTAAGATTTGTATTTACAGAACCTATGCCCCTTGGCTGTTGCAAAGTCATGGATGGCATGCCATGAGGTAGAAAGCCTATTGTTGTTGTTATCAGATCTACATACCATCACATTCAGTCCTTGATTGGTGGGTCCTTGGGCAATGATGTATTCAAAGCCATCAGACAGTGGATTTGCAGGTCGTCTGTACTTAAATACTGTCCCTGCCACCCGGAAATTCCGAGGATTGTCAATTGCTGTGTTCCCATTGAAGAAAAAGTAGCCACCTTCGTCTGCGAGAGCTTTAGGAGATAAAAACAAGTGATTTGGTACACAAGTGAAATAAGGGAGGAGTAGGTGAGCAGGAAGGGAGTGAAGGACAAAGAATGTCTGAAGTAACTTCACAGAGTTACCTAAAATATTTTCTGTTTTCCTCCTTTCAATTATTTGGATGTCAGAAGCACCGACGGGAATGTTTGTAATGAAGAGGTAACCTGCCAAGCAAATAGAGTGAAGGTCGTCAAATCATAAAACACATCAGTTACATCCTAATGCCAGGATGGTGGGGCTGCCTGGGAGAGTCCTGTGACTAAAATATGTTTCCTCGTCCAAAGTCTGAGTTTCAATTGATATTTTTCAGCTCCAAAAAGCAGCCCACGTGAAAAGCTTCTTCAAGTATCACAAAAAGCACTCATCTGACACCTCCCGAGTGATCGAATGATAAATAGTTTTACTGGGGTCTGGAATACTGCCATGTTACAGAGGTCCCATGGGACATCTCCACTTTTTCCAAGACACCTTTGGCAGCCATGACAGGAGCCGCTTTAGATCTGGAACTCCCTCTCTAAATCTCTCTGGCACCCAAACTACTTCTCCTCCATTAATATCCATCCTCGCAGCCTAATTCTGTTTGGGTCATTGGTCTAATGCCTCTTTCTGTGGTAAGGTGTCAACGTCTGCCTTCTACTGCAAAGTATCTTGGTTCATTTTTGAATTAAATGTACTCTACAAATGTGAAGGGTTTTTAAAAATTATTTCATTAATGCTACTGGCAAGGCAGATGCCTATGTGGTATAACTTGCTTGCTTAGAGGGCAGTTTCAAAGTAAACCACTTAGCTCTGCAACTGTCTCACATGTAGGCCAGACCAGGTAAGGATGGCAGATTTCCTTCCCTGAAGGGCATTCGTGAACCAGATCGGTGTTTACAATAATTGACAACAGTTCCAAGGTCACCAGTATTGATGCTAACTTTCAATTCTAGATTTATTAATTGTACTGAATCAGGGGATTAGCCTGCACTTCTGAATTACTGCTCCAGTGACATTACCACTCTGCCACCAGCCCCCTGTTGTTACTGTCACTGATGATCCAGCCAACCCATTGCCTTCATCTAGCACAGAAAGCAAACACCTGTATAAAGGGACAAAGTACATCAATAAGCTACGAGGATTTCCACTGGGCTACTGCTGGCCTACCGCGTCAAACTTTACCAAAGATGTTTGTGGAAAACATTCCAAGGCGACAGTGAGAAGCCCTTCCCTTCCATTAACAATTGGCATATAATGTATACATATTCCATTGCTTGAAGTGAATCCAAGAGCTAGATGCCACACCTACCTAAATGCGTAATCCCACGTCGATAGGTGCCCGAGATTCGGAAGCAGGTGCTGCCATCACCACCACAGAGTCCGCATTTATCTAGCCGCTTGGAGGAGTACAGAAGACCATCACAACCAACAGGCTGCAAAGAAACATGTGTTACATTGACTGGGACTCTGGACAGCTGAACTTTTACTCCAGACAGCATTTTATTTTAAGGGGAAACTGTCTCCTCTCTGACCCAAAAATGGCGCCATTCACTGCAGTCTCTGGGGAGCTGTCAACCCTAACAATCTGAGGTCCTAGTATCTCTTAATGCAGACCTCCTGAGGTATCAGAAAGCGACACGGCATCGAGAGGGGCTATTCTGTCCATCATGTCTGTGCCAGCTTTTCGAAATAGTGATGCAATCAGTTCCATTCAGCCTTCATAAAACGTCACAGTCATAGAGTCAGAGTTATGCACCACCCTTTAGTCCAACCAATCCATAACCCCAAACTAAACTCGCCCCATCTGTCTGTGCTTGGTCTATATCCCTCCAAACATTTCTTACTCATGTATTTGCAACTATATCTGCATCCACCAGTGATTCTGACACTCTGGGTGCTGATTCTAATGAGGCTGTTCTAGAGTCAAAGATTTTCTACTTGTAAATAAAGGGTGGCTTGGTGATGGGATACCGGCCTCGGTGGAGTGATTTCAGTGGTGACGTGAACATAACACTTTTCTGAAGAAATTTGCTTGCAACAGTTACCTTTGAGTTGGGGGTAAGCATTTCTGGCATCGTACCGTTATGTGGGGAAGCTTGACTCCTTCAATCCTGCCATCTAAGACTGGGCCCAGTATGTGGAAAGAATGCGTTATTTTTTCTGGGCAAATGACATTGGGGCAGATGAAAAGCAATGAGTAATTCTCCTGATGGCTCATGGAGCCGGAGATTTTTGTGTACTCGGGGCCTAAGTTTCTGTGGCACCAGATACTAAACCTTTCAAGTGTTGACCGATTTAGGGAAGAAATATAACGACCCCAAGCCTCCTCTGATTCTGAGACGCTATCTATTTTACTCAGCAATTCCAATACCAGACGAATCTGTATCAGGATTTCTGACTAGGTTAAGATGACTGGCAGAGGCATGTGCTTTTGGTTTATCCCTTAATGAGATGCTTACACACCATTTGGTATGTGGGATTAACGATGTAACCACACAAAAGCACCTCTATTAGCTAAAGCCCAAGTGGACTTCAAACAGGGAGTACAACTGGCTTCATCATTGGAAAATGTAGCAAGTGGAGCACACAAGTTGTAGGGTATTCCGATGGAAGTGGACACCCTCGCCTGTTCGACTGTGCTTGGGGGACACCATTTCAGTGCAGGCAACTGCATCTCCCCTCTCGGGATATAAGCTGACTAGAGGCACTCTAGGTCAGCCGAAAGCAAAGCCCAAAACAAAGCCAAGCCTCAGCTAAATGGTTAAAATTTTCTTCAGGATCCAGGCCAGCAAGCCATTGTAGGTGCTGCCAGTATGCAGATGCAAAACAGAAGAGTCCCATCGGATCTCAATTGAGTAAGAGAACTCATAAACCAGTATCCAGGAGAGTGCATACCCTGGAAAGTCCACCTGGGTTAGATCAGTTAAATTGCTTAGCGACATCCAAATCAGAACCAAGCAAAATAAAAGCATGGTTAAAAGATTATCCAGTTCTAATGGAGGTCATATCAGTGACTGCAGAACCAGTCTCGAACAAGATTCTCTCTGGACTCAAATCTTTAAGTTTGCACAAGACCTCGGCGAGGCTGAGAATGTATACGGAGGAATTTTTATAGATTAAGAATACAACTTTGCTTTCAGTCTCTAATGAGAGGCAAATGGTTCTGTTCCTGCTGATTGCTGTAAAAGGCTCAAGCCCAAGCTTGATGGGACAAAATTGATCGAGAAAGATTGACCTACATTGGCTCAATATTTTTCAATTAGAAAATGGCTGCCCGAGTGAAGTCTGAATTTAAGACCCGCAAGTCTTTCAGGAAGGTCTAGGGACTATCAGAAGAGTCGAGGCCACCTTGCATGTTGACCCGTGGAAGCAATTCCACGATTCTGTAAAGCCTGTCTAGTGCCATTATGGGCAACAGCAGAGGCAGAAATCAGAAGGCTGGAGAGTGAAGGAACCATCAAATTAGTTCAGTTTCCTGAACAGACAGCCCTGGCCGTACCGATTTTGAAGCCAAGTAGGTCAGGACGCCTTATTGGGGATCTTAAACAAATGAAAACTGTTCCTTGCAGCTGGATAAATATCCAAATCCTCGCATAGAGAATTTAATTGCTAAGCTAGCAGAGGGGCTATCCTTCACAAAGCTAGACATGAGCCACGCTCACTTGCAACTGCGTTTTTAGATGAGGATTCCCAGAAGTATGCTCCAATTAATACCCATAACGGTTTGTCTCAATATATGAGACCACCATTTGGAATATTGTCAGCCTGTTCAATTTTTCAGTGGACAATGGAGAACATTTTGCAAGGTCCATTTATCTAGATGATAACAGGGAAGACTAATAAGGAACATTTAGAAAAATTTAGACATCGTCCTTAGACATTTCTTACAGATCAGCATACAACTAAGAAAGGAAAAATGTGTATTCCAGGCCGTCCCCAAAGTGACCTACTTGGACCATAGATTCAACAAGACCGTGTTACACCCGTTGGAAGATAAAGTGAGGGTAATCAAAGGTGCCTCGGCTCCAACATCTGTCTAGGAGCATAGGTCATTTCTTGGGCTGGTAAATTATCACAGAAAGGTCATATACAACCTGGCCTCCATCTTTGCATCAACTCCTGAGAAAAGGCTTTGGCTAATGGACAGCATAAATATGTCCAGGTAGTGGAAGGAGGATTGGCAGTCATTTTTGGAGACAGGAAGTTCCACCAATACTTCAGTTGATGAAATTTTGTGATAAGAACAGACTATAAACCCATACTAGCTCTGCTTAAAACGGGACAAATCTGTGCCACCCACAGCTTTGGGCCGAATTCAGCGGGGGACTCTAATACGAAGTTCCAATAATTACAAGTTGGAACACCATCCGGGAGACAGAGAAGCAAATGCAGATGCATTGAGCCACCTTCCTCTAGCAAGTACACTACCAGTGGTACGACCAATGGAACTGTCTGTAAGGGTTTTAAACTTTTTGTACATACTTCCAGCCACAGCTGACAGTATCAGACTTTGGACACAAAGATCCAGGCCTGTCCAGATTAGATTCCGTACAGGGTGGAAACAGGCCCTTCAGCCCAACAGGTCCACACCGACCCTCCGAAGAGCAACCCACTCAGACCCATTCCGCTACATTTACCTCTGACTAACATACCTAACACTGTGGGCAATTTAACATGGCCAATTCACCTAACCTGCACATCTTTGGACTGTGGGAGGAAACCTGAGCACCCGGAGGAAACCCACGCAGACACAGGGAGAATGTGCAAACTTCACACAGACAGTTGCCCGAGACGGGAATTGAACTCGGGTTCCTGGCGCTGTGAGGCAGCAGTGCTAACCACTGAGCCACCGTGCCGCCCCAGTCCAAACTGAAACAACTGATGGTGATGGGGGAAGCTAAAGAATCGTCACAATCAGAATTGAAACCTTGTTGGACCTGAAGAGACCAGAGCACAGTCGAGGACAGCATATTATTATGGGGAGGAAGAGTGCTTGTCCTGAGCAAGGTTCGCCACCAGATGCTGGCTGAACTCCACCAGGATCATCCAGAGGTCTCCAAAATGAAGACGGCTGCGACCAGTTATGTCTGGTGGCCAGGACTAGATGCAGCCATAGCCTCGTTGCTGGAGCAGTGCCCAGAGTGCCAACAAGGACAAAAATTATCATCAGCAGCTCCCCCAAATTCATGGCAATAGCCTGGTAAACCCCAGATTTGATTACATGATGACAATGCAGGTCCTTTCACAGGCTCAATGTTCTTAGTCATCATGGACACCCACTCAAAGTGGCTGCATGGGCATAGAGACAAAAGCGAGGACTGCAGATACTAGAAACCAGAGTTTAGATTAGAGAGGTGCTGGAAAAGCACAGCAGGCAAGGCAGCATCCGAGGAGAAGGAATATCGACGTTTCGAGCAAAAGCCCTTCATCAGGAATGGAGGCAGGGAGCCTCCAGGTGGAGAGATAAGTGGGGCAGGGTGGGGCTGGGGAGAAGGTAGCAATGAGTACAATAGGTGGATGGGGGTGGAGATGGAGGTGATAGATCAGAAAGGAGGGTGGAGCCAATAGGTAGGAAGGGAGATTGGCAGATTGGACAGGTCATGGGGACAGTGCTGAGCTGGAAAGTTGGAACTGGGCTAAGGTGGGAGGAGGGGAAATGAGGAAACTGGTGAAGTCCACATTGATGCTCTGGGTTGAAGTGTTCCGAGGTGGAAGATTCACCTATTGTACTCTTTGCTACCTCCTCCCCAGCACCCCCACCAGCTTATCTTTCCACCCTGAAGGCCCCCTGCCTCCATTTCTGATGAAGGGCTTTTGCCCGAAACATCAATTTTTCTGCTGCTAGGTTGCTGCCTGACCTGCTGTGCTTTTCCAGCGCCACTCTAATCTAGACTGTACATGTGTCAAACATGAGGACAGCGATAGAAAAACTGGTGCATCGTTTTTCAATACATGGATGCCCAGAAGTGTTGATCACAAATAATGGACCAGCAGGGAATACGTTTTACCTTAAGTTGACATATATGGATAGTTCCATACCATCTATATCCAATGGCCTGGCAAAAAGACCAACCAAACTTTGTAGAAACAGCCTACAGCCTTGCTAGATACCAAGCTGTCATGGTTCGTATTTGATCACAGGAATAGCACCGGCAGAATTGCCAATGGGGAGAAGACTCTGCAACAGGTTAAATCTTCGGGAGGATATCTTTGCGAAATAACATCAGGAACGCCTGTGCTGGACCCAAGACTCCACTATGCGAGAGGGAAGAGTTGCTACAAGGGATGACATTTGGTGTAAGAACCACAGGAATGGCCCTGCATGGGTAAGAGGCAGGTTGGCAGGAGGTCAGTACCAGTAATGTGTAAAGTTCGGGACGGTGCGACATTCCAGAACAAGCATGTGGACCATATGAAAGCCACGAACTCATAAACAGTGTGGAAGCAAAACATGTCCAGTTCCTCAGAACAGTTGGAACGGCTGCGAGAACCAGTGGGTTCACCCTCTCTGAGAAGCTGCTGAATCTCAGAGGGGCATGACAGATGTACCCACATTGACGCCTTTGCCAGCAGAGGAAGAGAGTAAATTCCTACCAAGGTGTTCCTGGCGCAAGAGGTGGCTCCCTCGCTTTACACAGCCTCCGGTCGGAGGAACCTAACCCAGTGACAAAATCCCCAGGAAGCTCTCCGAGAAGAAGGACCAGATTATGTCCTCGAAGCCAGAGGGAGGAATGTAGCGACTGTAATGAGGTCAGCCAGCTGCACTTCAGAGAAAGTTAGTTTGCTGATAGGAACTGTACATCTGGTCCACTCAGGGAGCCCTGGCAGACAGATATAAACAGGAGTGTCAGAGATTCTGGGTGCAGATTCTGATGAGGCTGAGCCAGAGTTAAGGACTTGCCACATGTAAATAAAGGGTGGCTTAGTGTTGGGATGCCAGCCTCTGTGGAGTTATTTCATTCAGGTTATCACTACTGCCCTGTGTCCACTTACTGTGCCATTGTACTATATTGAGGTTCCTGATTTAATCTAAATCCATTCAGTGTTCTGAAAGTTCTCAGGGAGGAAGAACTAGCCAAGGATAATGTTCAGCAAGTTCAATATATCAAAGTATTTTTTTTTAAAGTATATCTTCTATTTCAGTACATTAAGGCCAATATCTCTTTCTTTTCTGATGATAGTACTCCATGCTGGCTCCCTTCAATCGGCTCAAAATGCTTCAGGCCTTTGACAGGTAGAGATTATCTACATTAACAACAGATTCCAATAAGCTCCACAAAACTAACTGGTACATTCCTTATTTGTCTCATTCACCTTTCTTAAATACCTGAGGTACAATCGCAATTTTCCAATTGAAATGGATAATCCCTGAATCAAGAGTGCTTTGAAAGATCATGACCAAAGCATCTATAATTTCCTCAGCCATTTCCTTTCAGACCTTGTGGCAGAAACGGTCAGGTCTTGGAAATTAACCAGTAGAGTCATAGAGCTGTACAGCACGGAAACAGACCCTTCAGTCCAATTTGTTCATACTGAGCAAGTATCCTGAATTAATCTGGTCCCATTTGCCAGTATTTGGCCCATATCCCTCTAAACCCTTCCTCTTCATCTACCCATCCAGATGCTTTTTAAATGCTGTAATGGTACCAGCCTCTACCCACTTCCTCTGGCAGCTCATTCCATACACGCCCTACCCTCTGTATGAAAAAGTTGCCCCATTCGATCCCTTTTCAATCTTTACCCTCTCACCTTATATCTATGCCCTCTAGATTTGGACTCCCCACCCCAGGAAAAAGCTCTTGGGTATTCACCCGATCCATGCTTCTTATGATTTTATAAACCACTGAAAGGTCAGCCATCGGCCTCCAGGGAAAACAGTCCCAGTCTATTCCAATAGATTTGTACCATCATTTTTTTTTGCAAACTGTTTTCTTTCTGATGTTAACTTTGGTGAGATCCAGTCCTCAACTCCTTACTAATTACTATATATCCTCAAACATATGATCCTGTTCTTCTCCTGAGACTGATCAACACCACAAAGTCATTCTTCAACATACAGTTTTTTAAGGGCTATGGAGCAATTGGAGTTGAAAGACAAACCAGGCACAATCTAACTAAGTGGCAAAATGGACTATCTTCTGTTTTAACCTATTCAATGCAACTCAATATTGATGCTGAATCAAAATTCAGTGTTGGACTAGCATCTAAAGTGACTACATTGCACTACACTGTCCACCCTTTATTCTTAAATACTGTTATCAGGTGTCAATGGAGGGCTGATTTCCAGCAATGCAGTTTGATGGATTCTTCAAAGTTCACTCAAACCCATCAATCTTACCTCACATCGGCCAGTAATGCAGACACCCTGATAGGTTCGGTCTCGGCACGATGTTCCATCCTGAGCAGGAACCATTAACTGCCTCTCTCCATCAATAGTGGTGCATTGCAAGTCACATGGTTTATTAGAAATATTAATGTGGTCATCTGTTTGAGAGGAATAGAGAATAATGTTAAAAAGCACTGTCTGAATATACACAGCATTTACAAAAGGGCTGATGGTCTCAATGAACAAATTGAATTACACGGGTATGATTTGCTTGCCATCACAGAGACATAGCTACACGGTGATCAAGATCAGGAACTGAACATCCAAGGAAATCCAGCATTCAGTAAGAGGTACGCAAAATAGAAATATAGTTGAAATCACACTTTTAGAAAAGACAAGGTTTCTACATTAGTAAGGGAGGATGGAAAGGTCAAGATCTAGAATCACTTTGGATGGAGCTAATAAACAGCAAGGAGCCTCATCCTATGGTGAAAAGTTTGAGCACAGTACAAATCAGGAAATCAGTGATGTATACAATACTGGTACTTCACTAATAATGAATTCAACTTACACATAGATTGGGCGAACAAAATCTGCAATAATGTTTTGCAGGATGAATTCCTGGTCTGTATACCTCGTGTTCTCTTATCTTTCATAGGATGCCGGTAAGATCAGCATTTGTTGCCCATTCTTCATCACGTTTGAACTAAGTACCTTGTCAGACCTTTACAAAGGGCAGTTAAAGGTCAACCATGTTGCGGTAGGTCTGGAGTTAGATGTAGGCCAAATGAGGTAAGGATGGCAGATTTCCTTCCATAAAGGACACAGTAAACCAGATGGGGTTTCTTTTTCACAACAACTGATTATTGTTGTTATTGTCACAATCGCTTGGATTAACTTTATATTCAAGATCAATTAATTGCATTCAAATTCTATCAGTTATCCTGGTGAGATTTGAACCCGTCTGTCCAGAGATTCAGCCTGGGTCTGTGGATTACTAGGCCAGTGACATTCCCACAATTCCATACTTTCTGGAGCAATAGGCTGAGGAGCTAACTTGGATCAGGCGATTTGGATTTAGTGTTGTGTAATGTGAAAGCCTTGCTACAAAAGGAGCACTTGGGGAACCACAATGTGAAACAATTTTGTGTTTAGTTTGAAAGCAATAATTAATTCTAAAACTGTAGTCCTAAATTTGAAGAAACAAAATTACGAAGGAATGCTGCCCAATCTATCACATCCATCAGAGATAGTGCTGGTAGTCTTACTTGCAATGCCAAAAAGATTAATGCAGCATTTAGGAAGCTCTACTCTGAGCTGTACCAGTCGGAGGTTGTGAGGACAGTTTGACAAAGATGGAGTCCTTTTTTAAGACTCTGGACCTTCCAGGTGTATCTTCAGAACAGGCGTCTTTTTTGAATACCCCTCTGACAATCCAAGAGTTACACGAGGTGGTGAGGCAGCTCCAGAGTGGTAAAGCACCTGGCCCAGACGGACTTCAAAATGGGTTTTACAAGGAGTTTATAGACATGCTGGCCGGGCAACTGTTGGATACGAGCAACTACTTGTACTGTCAGGACTGCCTTGCATCCTCTGAGAGAAGCAAATATTTCTGTTATTCTCAAGAAAGGGAAAGCCCCAGAGGATTGCACTTCGAACAGGCCCATATAGTTACTAAACGTGGATTTTAAAATTCTGTCAGAAATGCTGACGTTGAGATTGGAGAGGGTTTTGCCCTTCATCATAAAGGAGGGCCAGACAGGTTTTATTAAGGATCACAGGTCTACTAATAATATTAGAAGAGTGTTAAACATGGTTCAGGTACACCAGCAAGGGTCAATTCTGGGCTTGGTAGCCTCCCTGGGTGCAGAGAAAGTGCAAGACTGGGTGGAATGGCAGTACCTCTTATGTACTGGAGCAGTTTGGTCTTGGAGGGGTTTTTGCTAGATGGGTGGCAGTGTTGTATAGTGATGCGAGAACAGCTTTTAAGAAATATCAATTGAATTCCCTGCTATCTATCCTCTGTGGCTGACTGTGGACCTGCAGTCAATCTGGCTGGACATCAAGACCACCCAGGCAAAATGCCGCCTCATCAATTTGTTGTTTATGGACAAGATGAGGACTGTTACGGACCATTGCAGAAATCGGATTGTCCGTAACACAGTTAAAGCATGGAGAATAATGTAATAAGGTCAGGGCAATTTACAAAAACCTTCCCACTTCACGCCCATAGTAGGAATGTTAGGAATCCATCCAGGGTCGATGGACTCTGGCTTGAAGCTCTGGGTGTCTAGAGGAGTGTCCTATTTGGGAGATTTGTTTGACAGGGAGGTCATGATGTCTTTTGAGCAGCTGAGCCAGAAATATGAGCTATCTAGGAGCAACGTCTTTCATTACTTTCATTTTAGGGATTTTATACAGAAAAGGCTGACATTGATGGTTAGTCTCTGTAAGTCAGATATGAAGAGGAGAGTGCTTCAGTCCACGGGCGCTCTCTCAGTCACCACCCCGTATTATTTGTTAGGAGGTAATGTCTTGAAGGACATTGAGCGGCTGTGCGGAATCTGGACTCAAGAATTGGGGGTGGAGATCTCATCAGAGGATCTCATCAGTGGGCGGCACGGTGGCACAGTGGTTAGCACTGCTGCCTCACAGCGCCTGAGACCTGGGTTCAATTCCCGCCTCAGGCGACTGACTGTGTGGAGTTTGCACATTCTCCCCGTGTCTGCGTGGGTTTCCTCCGGGTGCTCCGGTTTCCTCCCACAGTCCAAAGATGTGCAGGTCAGGTGGATTGGCCATGCTTAATTGCCCGTAGTGTTAGGTAAGGGGTAGATGTAGGGGTATGGGTAGGTTGCGCTTTGGCGGGGCGGTGTGGACTTGTTGGGCCGAAGGGCCTGTTTCCACACTGTAAGTAATCTAATCTAATCTAAAAAAAAAAGGAGTGGGAAGATATTTGGGAGAATGTAAGGAAGATTTCGATTTGCAACGGGATACAGGCTATGCAATTGAAAATACTCCACAGGGCTCATTTGCACCGGAGCAGCTTGCGAAATTTAAGACAGGAGCGTCCCCAGTGCGCCCCAAATGTAAAACAGATGTTGGTACTCTTACTCATTGCTTGTGGTCACGCCACAAGCTTTGTAGGGATTGGGGTGCCATAGCGAGTGTTTTTGAAGGGGTCTTGGGAACTGAGGTCAAGGTGGATGCATTGTCCATCCTCTTGGATTTGCCAAATCTCCCCTGTTTGAATGTGCATGGGAAGAAACTGTTTAATATTCTTTCATTCTGTGTGAGGAAGAACATTCTAATGGGCTGGGTGTCAGAGAATCCCCCGGGACTCTCGGGGTGGCGTAGATTAGTTATGGAGCACATCCCCCGGACTTCCTTACAAGAATGGTGCACCAGAAAACGCAAAGGCGGCCCTTTCTGAATTACATAGACGCAGACTTGTCAGTTACATTGACCAGGACCTTTGTGTAGTCATGAGGGCTATGTCTGGAGGTCCAGGGGCCCGTGGGAGGAAGAATTCCGAACAAATATGGGTATGCTTATTGATACTCCCGGTGGTGGTGAGCTTTGATGGGATTGCACTGAGTGCAGTAACTTAACTAAATGTAACTTAATCTACTTTGATTCAACTTGGCTTAATTTAGCTTTTTTTAGTTATTTATTGAATTGTAGTTTTTGTAGGTTTTTCTCCTCTCTCCTCAGTGGTTTTTGGGGTAAAGCAGTAGTTTGTTTACTGTTATTGTTCTTATATTATAAGATTGTTATGATATTTTGTAGTGATTTTGTAATTTTGTAAAAAATTTAATAAAAACACAGTAAATGATAATGGAAAAGAATGCGAATTCAAGCGAGTAAGAAATATGAAAGCAGACTGTAAAAGCTTCTTAGGTATGTGAAAAGGAAAAGATTAGCTTAGACAATTGCAGGACCCATTACATGTAGGACTGAAGAATATATGATGGACAACATGGATGTACCAGAAAAACTAAAGTTACTTTACAGCTGTCTTCATGGAATAAGTTACAGAAAATCTTCCAGAAATCTCATTAAATAATAACCAAAAGAAACTAGTATTAATAAAGAGGTTGTCCTGAAGAGTGACTGATTATTACACTGTTATCATTAACATGACATGGTGAATAGTGGTGGAAAATATTGTGCCTACGAGGAGCATCATAGTTGAACAATCAGCAAGCAAGTTAATCTACAGATAGAACTCATCTTGGACTTTGCTAAAGTACATGACAAAATCCTTGATTTGTTCACCACAGCACTAGAAAATGCTGAAAACATGGTGAAACATCCCCATAGGAGAAAGTGAGGACTACAGATGCTGGAGATCAGAGCTTAAAAAGGTGTTGCTGGAAAAGCGCAGCAGGTCAGGCAGCATCAAAAGAACAGGAGAATCGACGTTTCGGGCATAAGCTCTTCTTCAGGAATGAAGAAGGAATGCATCCCTGAAGAAGGGCTTATGCCCAAAACGTCGATTCTCCTGTTCCTTTGACGCTGCCTGACCTGCTGCGCTTTTCCAGCAACACATTTTTAAGCTCTGAACCATCCCCATAGTTTAGATCACTTAAGAAAGGCAAGTGATCAGGGAGAGTGCTACGTTGATAGCAAGCAAGGGAAAATGAAACAAAGACTGTGAATGCAGGAGAACAAAACAGAAAAGGTTTTACTGAGTGGGTTGTGAACCTTAAAAATTTGCTTTGCATGCATTTAAGGCAAAGATTGATAATCTGATTACTGATGGCATACAGCATAATGGGGATGGTGAGAATAAAGGTCTTTGAAGTGCATGATCAGCCATGACCATACTGAACAGCAGGGGAGGCTCCTCAGGCCGAATGGCCTCCTCCTGTTCCTATGTTTCTTTGAAACATCTAAGATTCTTACAGAGCGCGACAGGGTGAATATAGATAGGATGTTTCCTTTGGCTGGCAAGTCTAAAATCAGGGAACAATTTCAGGATCTCAGGCAAGTTATTTAAGATGGAGATGAGAAGCAGTTTCTTCAGTGATGATTCTCCATAAATGTCTAGCCTATACAACTTTGGAAGGTCAACAACTGAGTAGATTCAAGACAGATATCAATAGGTTTCTGGAGTCTAATGACACTAAAGAATGTGATGTTAGGGGGTCACAAGGGGTGGTTGAAAAGATGGGTTTTTAAAGATGACTACCATGCTCCTTACCTGGATACAGTGGAACCCAGTGATAGTATCGCCCACTGAATGCTTTGGCATTAAAAGCTGAGCATTGCTGTTGTTTGAAGCTGATGCCATTATTTGGACAGGGCTATGGAGAAACAAGAATAAGCAAAATCTCACAATTATGTGACATTTTCATGATCTCAGGATAGCATCAAATGCTTTACAATGAATTACATACTTTTCTGAAGTGCAGTTATTGCCGTATTGTGAGAAAACTGCAGTATTTGCTGCTCACCGAAAATTCTGATGAAGACCCAATTTGATAACATACTTTAATTCTGTTGATTGAGCTGTAAACATTGGCCAACGTGCCTGGAAAATACTGCTTGGATCATCTACAATCACTGAAGAGGGCAAATTAGACCACAGTTCAACATCTCATCACTGACAATACACCACTCACTTCATATTGCACTGACATGTCAGTCAATATTTATGTCCATAAGTATCTTACTTGAGACTTGAACTCAGAAACAATGATTTCTGATAGGGATATGGAGACAGTGTTAGAAAGTGACATTGTGAAGATGATCAGCCGTGATCTAGAATGACTAGTCTGGTTCAACGGGCTGAATGGCCTACTCAGGCTCCTTTGTTCCTGTGTTCCTATGCACTGTAGCAACTCATCCAGGTTCCTTCGATTTGCTGGACTAGGTTGGACAAAGTTAAAAAAATCACACAACACCAGGTTATAGTCCAACAGGTTTATTTGGAAGCACTAGCATTCGGAACGCTGCTCCTTTATCAGGTAGTTGCCGACCACCTCCTGAAGAAGTAGCACTTTGAGAGCTAGTGCTTCCAGATAAACCTGTTGGACTATAACCTGGTGTTGGGAGGTTATTTCGACATTTAGTTCAAAATCCATGACCACACCAGCTAAAACAACAAGGTCAGCAGAATGCTTTGTGTGTGGAAAATCATGACTCACAAATAGTGATTGAGTTTTATGAGAAAGTAACTAAAGCAATTGATGAGGGCAGAGCATTGAACATTGTCTACACGGCCTTCAGTAAAGTCTTTGACAAAGTTCCGCACGGTAGACTAATCAGTAAGGTTAGACCAGATGGGATTCAGGGTGAGCTTGCCAATTGAATTAAAAAATTGGCTTGGTGGGTAGGAGACAGAGGGGGGTGATAGAGAGTTACTTTTTGGACTGGCGATCTGTGACCAGCAGTTTTCCAAAGATCGGTTCTCAGTCCACTTTTGTTTTTATTTATATGAACGACTTGGATGCGAATTTAGGAGGCACAGTTAGTAAGTTTGCAGATGAGACCAAAATTGATGGTATAGTTGACAATGAAGAAGGTTATCTAAGATTACAAATGGATCTTGATCAATCGGACAAATGGACTGAGGAGAGGCAAATGGAGATTAATCTGGATAAATGTGAGGTATTGCATTTTGATAAAATAAATAAAGGGCAGGACTTATACAGTTAATGGCAGGGTCCTGGGTAGTGTTGTCAAACAAAGAGACCAGGGGTTCAGATACATGGTTGTGAGAAGGTTGCATCATGCATAGATAGGGTGGTTAAGGCGGCTTTTAGCACACTTGCCTTCATTGCTCAGACTATTGAGTATAGGAGTTGGGATGTCCTGTTGAGGTGGTACAGGATGTTGAGGCCACTTTTGGAGTACTGTATACAGTTCTGGTTGCCCTGTGATAGGAAGGATATTATTAAACTGGAGAGGGTTCAGAAAAGATTTACCAGGATGTTGCTGGGACTGAAGGGTTTGAGTTATAAGGATAGGCTGGGACATGTTTCACTGGAGCAAAGGAAGTTGAGGGGTGACCTTCTTGAGGTTTACAAAATCATGAGGGGCATAGATAAAGTTAATAGCAAAGGTCTTTTCCCTAGGTTGGGTGAGTTAAAAACTAGGGGGAATATTTTTATGGTGAGAGGGGAAAGATTTAAAAAGGGACCAGAGGGCAACTTTTTCACACAGTGGGTGGTTTGTGTGTGGAATGAACTGCCAGAGGAAGTGGTAGATGCAGGTACAGTTACAACATTTAAAAGACATTTGGATAGGTAGATGAATGGGAACGATTTAGTGATTTGGTCAAATGCAGGCAAGTGGGACTAGTTTAGTTTGGGAAACCTCGTTGACATGGAGGAGTTGGACCAAAGGGTCTGTTTACGTGCTGTAGGACTCTGTATACATTGGAACAGCACAACCTGCAAGTTCCCTTCAAAGCCATCCACTATCCTTATTTGGAAAGACCTCTCCATTCCTTCATTGTCACTGTGCCAAAATCCTGGAAACTTTTAATAGCACTGTGAGTGTAACTATATTCCAAAGAGTGCAGCAGTTTGGAAAGGAAGCTCACCATCTTCTCAAGGGCAATTAGGAATGAGCAATAATTGCTGACCTAGCCAGTAATGCCCGGATCTCATGATTGTAGAAAAAATCCTCTGATTCACGGAGGAAAGTGCTATCAGTAGTGCCAAAGCTGACAGAAGGATGGTATGGTACTATGAGGTGCATGCCATTCTGCAGTGGCAATCGCAAAGTTTCTCTGTCTGACCCTTGAATCTTAGTTGCTGTTTATAAGATGTTGTGCAGATAAAGGGAAAAACTAAATTTTTTGGCAACACAGTTCATTGAAAGCGAGGTCGGTGACTGTCAGACCAGATAGAATCCCAAAACTAAATCCAATGGTGACCATAGGCAGTACAGACTCAACGAAGGGGATGCACTGAATATCTGACATTGTTATTTGCGAGTGAGTTTGTACCAAAGAAGCAAGAATGAGGGGGGATGAAAGAGATAAGATTAAAAATATTTTGAGACACAGAAGTAGAAAATTTTACCTGGATTTGGCATAATTGGTAGCGCCGAGGTGATCCAGTACAAAAGGTGCCATTCTTGCTTTGTGAAATTATACGTCTGCAACAAAATAAATATGCTGGACAGTTGAATCCAATTTAACAGCTCAAACCGAATTATATCCTCTCATATAACTGCACTACAGCTTTCACCACCTAATGAAAGGTCCCAATACTGAAACATGAACACTTCCTTTCTGCACAGATGCTGCTTAACCTGCTGAGAATTTCCAACCTTTTCTGTTTAAAAGCAATTTTGAATTTTTGAAAACTATTTGGAAGTTGACCAATGTAATATCTATAACGTAGGAAATTCATTCAATGAATTAAGCAATGCAGAATAAAATGTTACTCTTTCTTAAATAGTTACATAAGCAAACTCCCAATGTGTGTCTTTCTCAGAAAGATCTATTGCTGTGTCAGGAAACTGAAGCGCAGTTGAAGAACCTTGACTGAAAGGTGAGCCATTTGCTAGAACTTTCTTCTTTCTCATTTCCTAATGATGACTCGGTTCAATCTGTTCGCCAGAATCCAATGATGCATCCCAATATGCTCAGTTTAGTGATCCAACCCAACTCACCCTCTGTGCTCTCCCATTTAGCCTCCCTTTCGGTATCTGAGCAGAGTACTGCTCCATACTCCAGTTTTTGAAGACAACGTTCCAAGAAGAAAGAGAGAATTTACATTTTTATACAGCACCTTGAATTCCCTCCAAAATTTCCCACTGCATTTTAAGCTAATGAAATACCCTTGAAATGTTACATTACTGGTAAGGCAAAGCCAACAGTCAATATGCATAAAACAAGGTACCCAGCAAAAAGATTGGAAGTGCTAGTACTTGTCCATAGATAAAGGAAGAAATCCCTTAACATCATCAAGTAGTCTGGAAGGGATACTTTTCGGAGGGTCAGTGTGGACTCAATAGGCCAATTGGCCTGCTTCCACACAGGAGGGAATCTATGATTCCAAAGTCCCAATTACTTGCTCATGAGGGCTGTGTTTGGAGTCCATAGTTCGAATCAGGACAACTTCTATGATATAGTCAAACAAAGTAAACATTAAGTATCATCTTTAGTTAAGCACTTATATTCTAAACGCCAAAGTCAACATTGGGTAAACATGAATTAATAGGCAAGTTGCGGTCAATTGTAAACTATAGCTTGCACATTACATGGCAGGTACAACTCAGACAGATCTTTGA
Source organism: Chiloscyllium punctatum (assembly GCF_047496795.1). Taxonomy (NCBI): domain Eukaryota; kingdom Metazoa; phylum Chordata; class Chondrichthyes; order Orectolobiformes; family Hemiscylliidae; genus Chiloscyllium; species Chiloscyllium punctatum. The sequence continues at coordinate 45,773,960 of NC_092745.1, read as the reverse complement.
AATTGGCTCTGCAGTCTACTCAGCATTTAGGTCAGCAAACTCAAGTCACAAAATCTTTCAAATGCAGTCTTCCTCACAAAGAATTTTAGCTCCTCTATTTCTCGGACATAGCTCGATTTGCAGCTGACAGCAATGCATAACCAACCTGGGTATAATCTTAACTAAACCTAGCACAAAGTCTGTAGCAGAGTGCAACATGGTGGCTCAGTGGTCAGCACTACTACTTCACACTACCAGGGACCCAGGTTTGATTCCAGCCTCGGGTAACAGTCTGTGTGGAGTTTGCACATTTTACCTGTGTCTGCGTGGCTTTCCTCCGGGTGCTCCGGTTTCCTCCCATAATCCAAAGATGTATATGACAGAGGAACCTCACTTATCCAAAAGCCACGGGCGGGGAGTGTTTTGTTCAGTTAATTGAATGCCTGATAACATAGTTTAGCCATGGATCAGGACCTTGCGATCTTGTTCGCATAATCCAAAATTCGGATAATCGAGGTTCCTCTGTAGATGGATTGGCCATAGTATATTGCCCATAGCATCTAGGGATGCGCAGGCTCGGTGGATTAACCATGGGAAATGAAGGGTTAGGGGGATAAGGTGGATTTGGATGAGATTCTCTTCAGAGGGTTAGTGCAGTGTGTGCACGGTGTCAAAATTGAAATCATATGGAGTGAACTGGGAACAGGTATCAAGTGAGACACATGCATTTCACACACACAAAGCTCAGGGATTGCAGCATGAACTTTATCAGATCCAACCCGTTTGTTTAATTAACCATCTCGTCTCAGTGTTAAGGAATGAAGATTCAATCTGATATGCTGGTATTTGTATATGGGGAATGTGAGGGACAAGGACTAAATTCTTCACAAAAAGAAATAAGTATTAGGTCCGAAGCAATCGCTGTGGTGAACTTGTTCTTCCGTTTGCAACAACCACCTTTTCAGGAAAATCCCATGAAAGTCACAAAACACAAGGAATTCCCATTTCTTTTGGATGTTTGAACATGGAATGCAACAATTCAAGAAGGCAGTTCACCATCACCTTCTCAACAGCAGCCAGTCCAGCCAGCAACAGCCTTGAGCTGTGATATTGAAAGAAACTCAAGCATTTAATAAGCCGGACCTCCAAGTTAAAGTGGAAGTTTGTTCCTTCAACCCAGCTATTCATTTTGCTGTAAAAGGATGAGGAGAGGCTGATTGCTGGATTGAAGAACCTTGCCATCCACGTTGGGCCTGAATTCACGTCACAGAAGACAGGCATCCAGACGACTGTCAATTCGTTCACTGTGCCCCGTTGCTCAGGACAGCAATTTATATTTTTTGTTCCTCTATGCAGAGATGATAAAGGTGGTGCATACAGTATAAAGGCAAAGTGAAATTATCAAGTCCAGAGGGAAGAATCAGTCAGAAAGGGCTTAATAAAGCCTTGCAAAAGCAGCATAAGAACAAAGCAGAGGGTTTTATAGAGAGAGTTGCGAAGCACACAGTCATGACAGGCAATAATATTTTTACTGAGGAACTTGCTCTGTCCCAGGGGCCTTCAGAAGAATGGGAAGGCCTGGGGACACATGGTAACTCAGCAGAGAGGAGAGACGAGTATGCGATACACCGTCACAACCAACCTAACCTCGAGTGAAGAGCAACCAGTTCAAGAGAAACTATGGAAGGGCTACAGGAAAGTCGGGACAACATTCCAAAGGCATGGCATAACTTAGTCCACATCAACATTCGAGAGGAGTGTATCCAAAATTTCTTGCGCCTCTCACATCCCTGATTTTCATCGGTCCACTATTGGCAGACCAATGCCATTGTAGTGACAGATGGCTGAGCCTGCAATAGGAAGTGAACAGATTCCCACGGACGGGGAAAGTGTCGAGAGGGGCCACAGTGGGGAGCCTTTCCCAAGATACAGACTGAATTAGCTCGGGTTAAGAAAACCGAGTGCAAGGTCAGGAGTCACAGCACAATGGCAGAGGAGGAAGTGAACTTTCACCTCGCCCTTTTACACATGAAAAGCACAGGCGGGGAGCCTTTATCAGCAAGGAGTCTAAAAGGGCTCACTGCGAACAAGCCACACCATCTGAGAAGCTTTCCTTTAAAGTCACACTAATGCTTTCAAAAAAAAAACAATTTGCATTAAGCCACCATGTGAATATCCGAGGAATTCCCACGCTGTATCCTGCCTTGAATAAAAAGCACTTCATCCAACCCTTTTGTATTTTGACTTTACATTTAAATAACATTCTTAACGATGATGAGACGTCTGTGTGTCTTCAGGAAATAAGACTCGGAGGAAAGAGATTAACCTATGACCTGAAAGTCTGCACAGCTTTTTAACTTCTACTAATGTGCTGCTGTTGATTTCATTTTGTACAATCCCATTGTTTAAAAAAAACAAAAAAAAAGTGATTCCAATCAGGTCCTCCCTCATCATAAAGGTCTGCCTTAAATACTCTGTTCAAATTATTCAAGTAAAAATACACAGCACAGCTAGTCATACTAAAATAAATCCAGGAAGAAAAAAGCAGACATGTTTGAATGGCGTGTTTTACCATCACCCTGAGCACTTCTCCTCTGGATGCTGATAGTAGCCCTCCTTGATCTCTACAAAATGGAGTTTTGTTTCTCCAGACTAAGTGAGACACAAGTCTCAGGGGAGCTAATGTCAAACCTTAACCCATTTCCCAGTGATCAATACTGGATGCCAGGATGCAGAAGATAGAGCATCCTTGACAGTTATGTATCTCTCAGATTTATTTTCAATTACTTCATGAGAAATGGGCACCTTCGGAAAGGCCAACATTTGTTGCCAATGAGCTCATTGGACCATTGCGGAGCACTTGGTGCAAGTACACCTGCAATGCTGTTAAGAAGAATGTTTCCGAAATTTGACCCAGCAACAGTGATATCATTCCAGGTTGGGATGGAATGTGGTTTGCAGGGAAAGTTGAAGGTGGTGGTGTTCCCATCAGTCTGCCTGCCCTTATCCTTCTAGATGGAAGGTGCTGTCAAAGGAGGGTCAATGAGTTGCTATAGTGTATCTTGTCGATGGTATATACATGTATTGCAGGTAACCAAGGTCTACATTCTAGCTCTTAATGTAAGCATGCCAAATCACTATGCCTGTCCAGATAAAATGGTTTAATGTTCAGCATAACTAAAACGTTAACTGTTCTCCCCAAACAGCACCTTTTTTTTAAACTCATACAGAAGGTTATGGGCATCGCTGGCAAGATAAAGATTTACTGACTATTACTAACTACCTCTGAGAAGATGGGGGTGAGCCAACGTCTTGAGCCACCCACAGTGCTGTTAGAATCACAATCATAAAACTGGTACAGCACAGGAGGCCAATCAGCCCATCATGCCTGTACTGGTTCTATTACCTAGTGTCAACCTCCTGCCTTTTCCCAAAATCCCTGCTCACCATTTCTATCCAAATAATCATTTAACACCACCGTAAATGCCACAGTTGAACCTGTCTCCGCCACATTTCCATGCAATCCATTCTGCTTGCTGTGTGGAAAAAGTTCATTCTCACGTCTATGCCCCCCTCATTCGTTTTTCTTTTATAAGCAGGGATATTCTCTCCTTATTTACTCTATCCAGCCCACTCATGATTCTGAAGACCTCTATTAAATTTCCTTTCATCCTTTATCTCCTTGAGAACAGTCCCGACATCTTCAATCCATCCTCATTTCCCCTTCCTGGAGCCACTCTTGTAAATAGTTTCTACGATCTCACCGATGCAATTACACCTTTCTTGTGTTGCGGGGCCCACAACTGCACATAACAGTCCAGCTGCTATTTAACAAACGTCTCGTACAAGTTCAATATCACCCTTTTCTTTTGTGCTCTTGTACTACCTGCAGGGGGTTCTAGGAGTTTGGTTTATTGATGGAGGAATCGTCAATAAGGTTCCAAGCAAGGGTCAAAACAAGTTTTCTTTTCCAAGAGTCACTGTTTAAGATTTTCATGAAAAAAAAAATTTTCTCTGATATTTGGGCGCTACTACTCACCAGGGGATCCTTATATCTAAAACCGTTCTCAAAGCAGGTCACTCCTAACAATATCTCCATGGATGGATGTATCTGTGACAGTCAGGATGAAGTGATTTGTTTCTCCTTCAAGTTGTTTCCCTCACCATCTGCCCAACTCGGGCAGATATGTTTTTTCAGGACTTAGTCAGCTCGGACAGTAGTGGTGCGACCAAACTATTCTTGGTGATGGACATTGAAGTCTCCCTCCCAGATTACTCTGTGTTCTTATCACCCTTAGTGCCTCTTCCAACTGGTGCTCAACTGGGCAGGGGTACTGATTCATCAGCCGACTGGGTTGTGCAGACAGTGACAACCAGGAAGATTCCACATCCATGTTTAATTCCTCTCCAAAAAAAAAACACCTTGATCTCTCCATCCTTGCAAACTTGTGCCCATCTTACTTGGAACTTGGAGCTTACTTGAATCTTACTTGAATCCTCCCAATCAGGTTTCAGCCACTGCCCCAGTCTTATCAAAGTCACAAGTGACATCCTATGTAACTATGAGAAAGGTGAACTGTCCCTCCTGATCCTACCCAACTTGTCTGCAAACACTGACGCAAGTGACCACACCATACTCTTCCAACCCTCTCGACTGCCATCCTCTGGGTTGCACTGCTCTCATCCAAGGACTGACTGAATGAAACCAGAGTATCACCTGCAACGGTTTCTCTTCCTGCTCCCGACACTTTAACTCTGGTGTTCCCAAGGATCTATCCTTGGTGTTTCCCATTTCTCACCTACATGTTGCACCTCAGCAATATCTTTTGACAGTGTGGTGTTCGTTTTTGCAACACTCAGTTCAACAAATCCACTGATGCTAAATTATCAGACAGCTCATCTGACATCTTGTACTGGATGAGCAGAGATTTCCTTTAATGAAATATTAGCTGGGCTGAGGCCACTGTTGACAGTCCTCATACCAAACTCTGTTCCTTAGCAACCAAGTCACCAACTTCCTCTCTCCGGCAACTGTGTGAGATTAAGTTAGTCTGTTCACAACATTCATATCATATTTGACAAAGAGTTGAGTTTCTGATCACATATTTATACCATCACTAAGGCCACCTTCTCTGTAACATCACCCCAAATTTGTTCCTGTCTGTAATCACATGCTGCTGAAGCTCATTAATGTCTGCATCACCTACACACTTGACTATTCCATCATACACCAGGCTGGTCTCCCATAAACCTTTGGTGCTTGTCTTAACACACAGGGTTCTATTTCTCCTATCACATCAACGCTCACTGATTTGCACTGGCTCCTATTCAAACAACATCTTGATTGTAAAGTTCTTATTCTAGTTTACAAACCCCTCCATTGCCTCAGTCATCCTCCTCCTACCCACGCAATCTCCTCCAGTCCTCATTTGGGCATCTCATTTGAATTGCTTCGCTGTTGTTGGTCTCACATATAGCCTAGGCCCTAAGTTCAAGAATCCCTCGCCAGTAGTTCTCCACCTCTCCATTTTGCTCCCCTCCTTTCAGATATTCCTTATAATCCACTCTCTGATCAAGCCGTTAGTCACCAGTCTGAATATCTCTTTATGTGGCCCAATGTCATAAGACATAAGACATAGGAGTGGAAGCAAAACCTTCGGCCCATCGAGTCCACTCCACCATTTAATCATGGCTGATGGGCGTTTCAATTCCACTTATACCAACTCTTCCCCTAGTCCTTAATTCCTTGCGAGATTAAGAATTTATCAATCTCTGCCTTGAAGACACCCAATGTCCCGGCCTCCACTGCGCTCCGTGGCAATGAATTCCACAGGCCCACCACTCTCTTGCTGAAGAAATGTCTCCTCATTTCCATTCTAAATTGACCCCCTCTAATTCTAAGGCTGTGCCCATGGGTCCTAGTCTTCCCACCTCACGGAAACAATTTCCCAGCATCTACCTTTTCTAAGCCATGCATTGTCTTGTAAGTTTCTACTGGATCTCCCCTCAACCTTCTAAACTCATCCATGTGAATCTCCGCTGGACACGCTCCAGTGCCAGTATGTCCTTCCTGAGGTGTGCGGCCCAAAATTGGACACAGTATTCTAAATGGGGCCTAACTAGAGCTTTATAAAGTCTCAGTAGCACCTCACTGTTTTTATATTTTAACCCTCTTGAGATAAGTGACAACATTACATTTGCATTATTAACCACGGACTCAACCTGCAAATCAACCTTTAGAGAATCCTGTACGAGCACTCCCAGATCCCTTTGTACTTTTGGCTTTATGAATTTTCTCACCACTTTAAAAAATAGTCCATGCCTGTGTTCTTTTTTCCAAAGTGCAAGACCTCGCACTTGCTCACGTTGAATTTCATCAGCCCTTTCTTGGATCATTCTTCTAAACAGTCTAAATCTTTCTGCAGCCTCCCCACCTCCTCAGTACTACCTGCCTGTCCACCTAACTTCGTAATATCGGCAAACTTCACCAGAATGCCCCCAGTCTCTTCATCCAGATCATTTATATATAAAGCAAACAGTTGCGACCCCAACACTGAACCCTACAGGAGCCACTTGTCACCAGCTGCCATTCGGAAAAAGAACCTTTTATCCCAACTCTCAGACAGCCAATTCCCAATCCATCCCAGTAGCTCATCTCGAACCCCATGGGCCCTCACCTTACTCAGCAGCCTCCCATGAGGCACCTTATCAAAAGCCTTTTGGAAGTCTAGATAGAAAACATCCATGTCGCATTTTGTAATGTTCCTGTGAATCACCTTGGGAATGTTTCATTACGTTAATGGTAATATATAAATGTAAGTTGTTGAATTATTAGCAAAGTGCTGAACTATATTGTGGGTGCATTGTTCTGAAATGTCACAGCCACCTTTCATATCCACTAGCATCCTGCTCCTCAAAAATCTTACTTTGCTCACTGTGACCTTGTGAACTACCAATCAATCTCCCAACTACCTTTCCCTGCAAGAATTCGTGAAATGGGTTGTCACCTCCAATGTTCCTGCAACACGATGTGTGAACCTCCCCAGTTGGGTTCCTAGCAACCTTGCTCCTTGTCACAAGTACAGCATGACAACTGATCCTTCAGTCAACTCGTGCATGCCACCCAGATATTAGAGTCATAGAGATGTACAGCACGTAAACAGACCCTTCACTCCAACTCGTCCATGCCAACAAGAAAGCCCAACTTAATCTAATCGCACCTGCCAGCACCTAGCCCATATCCTTCCAAACCCTTCCTATTCATATACCCATCCAGACGCCTTTTAAATGCTGTAATCGTACTAGCCTCCACCACTTCCTCTGGCAGCCCATTCCACGCACACACCACCCTCTGTGAAAAAGCTGCCCCTTAGGTCCCTTTTATTTTTTTCCCCTCTCACCCTAAACCTATGCCCTCTAGTTATGGACTCCCCCACTCCAGGGCAAAGACTTTGTCTATTTATCCTATCCATGCCCCTCATGATTTCGTAAACCTTTATAAGGTCAGCCCTCAACCTCTCACACTCCACAGAAAACTTCCCTAGCCTACTCAAACTCTCCCTACCGCTCAAATCCTCCAAACCTGGCAACATCATTGCAAATCTTTTCTGAACCCTTTCAAGTTTCACAACATCCTTCTGATAGGAAGGAGACCAGAGTTGTACACAATATTCCAAAAGTGGCCTAACCAATGTCCTATACAGTTGCAACATGACCTCCTGACTCCTATACTCAATACTCTGACCAATAAAGGAAAGCATACCAAACGTCTTCTTTACTATCCTATCTACCTACGACTCTACTTTCAAGGAGCTATGAACCTGTACTCCAAGGTCTGTTTCTAAACTAATCTAGTCTCATTTGCCAATATTTGGGGGCCATATCCCTCTAAACCCTTCCTAAACATGTACTCATCCAGATGGCTTTAAAATGCTGTAATTGTACCAGCCTCCGCCACTTCCCCTGGCAGCTCATTCCATACACACACCACCCTCTGCATAAAAATATTGTCCCTCAGATCCCTTTTAAATCTTTCCCCCCTCATCTTAATCCTATGCGTTCTAGTTTTGGACTCCCCTACCCTTGGAAAAAGACCTTAGCTAGTCACCTTACAATGCCCCTCATGATTTTATAAACCTCTATAAGATCACACCTCAGCATCCAATGCCCCAGGGAAAACAGCCCCAGCCTAATCTGTTTCTCCCTTTATCTCAAACCCAGCAAATTCATTATAAATCCTTTCTGAATCCTTTCAGGTTTAACAACATCTTTCCTATAGCAGGGAGACCAGAATTGAATGGATAATTCCAAAAGTGGCTTAACCAAAGCCCTGTACATATACTCAAAGCAGTGACCAATAAAGGAAAGAATACTATATTGCCTTCTTCTCTGCCCTGTCTATCTGCAATTCCACCTCCCAGGAGCTATGCATCTGCACCCAAGGTATCTTTGTTCGGGAAAACTCCTCAGGACCCTACCATGAAGTGTATACATCCTGCTCTGATATTCCTTACCAACATGCAACACCTCACATTTATCTGAATGAAACTCCATCTGCCATTCCTGGGCCCATCTGATCAAAGGTCCTGTTGTACTCTAAAGGTAACCTTCTTCACTGTCCGCCATACCTCCAATTTTGGCTTCATCTGCAAACCTGCTAATCATTCCTCCTACATTCACATCTGAATCATTTGTATAAATGACAAAAAGTAGAGGGTTCACCACCAATCCCTGAGGAACACTGCTGGTCACAGGCCTCCAGTCTGGAAAAACAACCCTCCACCCTCTGTCTCCTAGCTTCAAGCCAATTTTGTATCCAATTGGCCATCTCTCTCTGGATTCCATGCGATCTAACCTTGCCCACCAGCTTTCATACAGATTTGGCTCCTTCTAAAGACGTAAGTTAGATCACAAGCAACGGTGACGATCCATCCCTACTTTACAATAGTTGTTACGGTTAAGGACGTCATCCCCCAGTAAACCCCCTCCCCATTTCTCCAGCTCATTGAGACAACCAAGTTACCAAGGACATGAAGTGTCAGCTATGCAGTGAGGGAATGTAGCCAAGTGTAGGCAGTAGCAGGTGCACTTTCCCAGGAGGACCAGTGCCTGGCTCACATTCAGTGTCCCACAGCACTGCAGATCATTTGTTTCGACTGGGGCCAGCTTACAGGTAAATTGGTAAATGCAATTTTATAGCGCTGCACAGTGGGGTTTGAGCACACAACCTCTATAGTATTAGCCCAATACCCAAGCTTACCACTTAGGAGTCCTGTAAATGTAAAGTGAGAGTCAGAGAGAGAGAGAGAGGAAGTGAGAGAAAGCTGTGACAGCAGCAATTCAGAATCTATTGCAAGCAATGAGACACCAGAGAGAAATTAATATCCCATAAAAAGGATTCACCGTCTTCCTATTTTTCAGAGTAAATATAGCAACAGCAATACCAAGAATTCCACCCCTTGCACGGGTTGCGTTGGTAAATCAAAACCAGACCTGGCTCAGGCAGTAATCCCTCTCTGCTGCTCTTCAAAGCGCCGCAACTATTCACGCAGCAGCTTTCAAGTATCAGGTTCACAGCCTGGGGTCACTGGCTGGCATGGGGCATGTCCTACTGCAGGGTGACAAGAGAGTGTGAGAAGAATGAAACGAGACACGACGTTTGCTGATCGATCACACCACAAAAGAATCTTTCAAGTTTCAGCGCCTGACAGAGACAGTGGATCAGCAGAGGCCGCATTCTGAACAGCAAATTCATTCCAGTTGGACCCTCAATACTATTCAAACTGTTGACCGACCAGTGGATGTTCCCATAGTGTTTGCAGCACCAAACCACTCCTACAAGCCTTAAACATTCATTCTTCAATAACTACTTCTGTGGTCGGTTGTTCTTTAGTTGGTAACATTCTCACCTCTTGAGTCGCAAGACTGTGGGTTCAAGTTCTTAGCATGAGGCACAGCAAACTCCTGATGGTTACAATGAGTAATCAGGGAGTAATTACCAGGCTTGGGAGAATAAACAATGTAGCACTAATATTATACCCTATTGCTGTACTGCGGAATATGGATTATTAGCAGCCCTGCTAATTGCAAGACATTCATTTACCAACTTCTTACAAAACACCACCAAAAATATTGCTGAATCTGGAAATCTGAAATAAAAATTGTAAGTGGTGGGAGAGAAAATAAAGGTATCTGGCAACATTGTTGGGAAGAAAATAACTGATAACGTTTCACATCTGTGACCTTTCATCACCGTCCTGTTCTATTAAACACAGAAACTAGGAGTAAGAGAAGGCCATTCAGCCCATTGAGTCTGCTCGGCCAATCGATAGAATCGTGATTGACTTTCTATCACAATGCCGTATTCCCACTTTCTCCCCATATTCCTTGATGCCCTTAAAAGCTAAAAAATTATCGATCTTTTTCTTATAATGTTCAGTGACTTGGCCCCCACAGCCTTCCCAGTGTTGAGTCTGTCCAGCCACATTAAAATTTTATACATTTCATACCCACTCATTCTTCTAAATCCGAGAGAATACAGGCCTAGATAAACCTCTCTGTTCTCTTATGACAGTTCTGCCACTCCCAGAATTCCCAGTGAACTTCCACTGCACTCCCTCAATGGCAAGCATATCTTTTCCTAGGCAGTGATGCCAAACTACTTGCAATACTCCAGGTGTTTTTGCCCCAAGACCCTGTATTGTTGCACTAAGGCATCCCTACTTCTGAACCCTTAGCCTCTTTCAATGAAGGCCAACACAACATTTATCTTCGTAACTGTTTGCTGCACCTGCTGTATGTTAGTTCACTCAGTCAACTGGTCTAAATCACCTTGAAACCACCTTGAGTCATCCTCACAACTCCCAACCTCATCCCATTTTCTATCACTAGTAAACTTGGAAATGTTGGTTTTGACTCCTTCATTAAGGTGTATAATGGGGGCCCAAGTACTGATCTTTGCAGTACTCCATTAGTCACTACATACCTGGAAAAAGACCATTTATTCACACTCTCCGAACCTTCCATTCATTGACTCCATCTAAATGTCTTGCTGCCTCGGAAAGGCAAACAACGTCAAAGACCCCTCCTGCCCCGGTTATAATTTCTTCCAACTTCTTCTGTCAGGCAGAAGATGCAAAATTTTAAACACACACAGACCAACAGATTCAAGACAGCTTCTTCCCCACTGTTACTAGAATTCTGAATGGACCTCTCAAATTTTAAATTTAAAGTTCATCTTGCTCGTTGTGCACCTTATCTATAGCCATAATATTGTATTCCTCACTCTGTTCTATTACACAAAAGCACTTTGCATGGTATAATCTGCCCGTACTGCCTACAAAACAAAACTTTTCACTGTATCTTAGTACATGTGACAATAAATCAAATCAAATCCTGACTGTCAACCAATTCTCGATCCATGCCAATAGATTACCCCCATCCCATGTGCTTTAACTTTGCTCATTTACCTTTTATAAAAGGACCTTATCAAAAGCCTTCTGAAAATTCAAATACACCACATCCACTGGTCCTCTTTTTTATTCTACTCTCGTAGATTTGTTAAGCAGGATTAGCCTTTCATAAGCCCATACTGGCTTCATCCAACCTCATTAATTCTTTCAATGCGTACTGTTATCAGGTCTTTCATAACAGACTCTATTATTTCCCCCACTACATATAATAGGTTAACTGGTGTGTTATTCTTAGTTTTACCTCCCCCCTTTAAATAGTGGGCTTACATTTCCCACCCTCCAATCTGTAGGAACCACTCTACAGTCTGGAATTTCAGACGACAACCACCAGTACTCTGGGATATACATTATCAGGCCCTGGTGATTTGTTAGCTTTTAAACCCATTAATTTAACCAGCACCATTTTCATATCTAATTCTAACTTCCTGGAGGAACCAGACGCCTGAAGGAAGAACATCTCACTGCATCAACATCGATTTCACCAGTTTCCTCATCTCCCCTCCCCCCACCTTATCCCAGATCCAATCCTCTAATTCAGCACCACCCTCTTGAACTGTCCCACATGTCAATCTCCCTTCCAACCTATCCAGTCCACCCTCCACTCTGACCTATCACCATTACCCCCCACCTGCATCCATCTATCACCTTCCCCCCAGCCCAATCTATCCTATTTAACTTTGAACCCCCTTTCCTGCCCCGCTGCACCATTCCTGACGAAGGGCTTACGCCTGAAACGTCGATTCACCTGCTCCTCGGATGCTGCCTGACCGATTGTGCTTTTCCAGCACCACGCGTTTCAAATCTGATCTCCAGCATCAGCAGTCCTCACTTTCTCCTAATTCTGACTTCTGCCAATTCCATTCTCTCACTTGGTTCTCTATAATTTTTGGGAGGTTACTTCAGCCCTCTTTTTTGAAGACAGAACCGGATGTGTTCAGTTCATCTGCCATTTCTTTGTTCTCTTTTATAATACTTCTAGCTCCTGATTGTTAGGGGCCTATATTTGGTCTTTATTAATCTTTTTCTCTTCACTTATTTATAGAAGCTTTTACTGTCTGTTTCTATGGCCTCTCTGCTATACGAAAGATGTTGTTAAACTTGCATCTCTAACTCATCCTGAATTAGACTAAGCTTATCTCTGTTATACTGTAATGTTTTTATTTACATGAAATATGCATTATCCTGAACTCAACTCACTGGTAAGTTTCTCCTCTGCTCCCTTTGATCTTCACTTGTGTGCTTCTCTGCTTTATTGATGTTAGAGTCCATCATCATCAATATAGAGGAACCTCAATTATCTGAACATCGATTATTCGAATAAGACTGCAACGTCCTGATGCTTGGCTAAACTGTTAGTTGGCAGTCGATTACCCAAATAAAATACTCCCCACCCGTGTCGTTCGGATAACCGAGGTTCCTCTGTATATTCATATCGCATCATACATCTCCCCCTCAGGCCTTTCTCTACTCATACAGTTTAAATCACCCAACAAATTACCTTAACTAATTACATTATCACCATCTCCGTCCTCCACTCAGGATCCAAATCATCAAAGGCCAAGATGATTTGGAATTTTTGCTGGTCACCCCAACCTGGTTTCTCCATAAGGGTGATGGTTCAGCCGAAACCACCAAGGCACCCTGAGATATCTGATGTAGTGCGCTTGTCTCAGCCCTGCATTCTGTGGCAAGCATATTCAATCCCTCTTCACCGGCTCAAGTAAATCATTGCATTCCTGTTTCTCCTGAACTTCCCTTCAGAGGTTCCGCTTGGAGGACTGTCGCCTCTGCTTGTCTGTCTCTTATCTAGATTTTTTGACCAGTTGTCAAAGTCAGCAGTGTTTTTGCCTTGGCTCTCAAGTTAGAATATATCTGCTTTCTGCTGTGGTCTTTTTCTATCTCCCTGACCTTCCCATGATCCCGCGGTTGCACTTCAATATGAGCATTTCTCATCTTTAGTCTTCCTCCCATGAATGATTCTACCAGAGATTATCCCCAGTTTAATGGTATTGGTCTGAGAGTTAAAAAGTCAATTCCCAATCTGTGATCCTGGCCAATAAGGAGTTTAAAGTTTTGACCACCTTCCTTTCTTCTCCATTCACCTGAAAATGGAGTGAAGAGCTCATCACCTGGCTGATTCCTACCTCTGTGACGAATTCCTGTTTTACAAATTACTGTCCGTTGTTCAAAAGCATTTTCTCTTGGAACCTGTGTTACAAAAACTGGTTTCAGGGTTCTGATGACTGAGTATGCTGCGGTTGTACAGATCCTTACAATTGTATCTAGCTAGAATAGTCTTCCATCAGTATTAATGTGTCTTCCCTTTGATATCAAATTGCTAAGCTCTGCCAAGGTTTTCTGGAGACATTAACATCTCTGTTTGAACAGCCTGTTGACAGCCCATGGCTGACAAAATCAATATATTCTCTATTTCCTTTTAAATAGTATATGGATTGTTGAGTAATGAGCTCTGAATTAAATGATCCCCAAGTGTCCACTAAGAAGTCAATTTAGGATTTCATCACTCATGGATTTTGGTATCACCAGTTCATAGTCATATACCATTAGGTCATCTACAACCATCCAATGTTGCCTCTGTTTGGGATACTTCTTTAGAACTTGCGTGTGTTGAATAATATCTGGGCCACACTTCCAAAGATGCTTGTGCACTCAATTGGCTGCTTTGAACAGCCCAGATTAACCTTAATGTCATCTCTGTAGCTGGTAGTGTACTGGTTATTTCAGGAGAAAATTATTCCATCTCTTCAATGAGAATTTAAGTCTTCCGTATCAGCCTGACCCACCAATGTTCTGGGTAGGGTCGCAGCTGTAAAAAGCATCTTGCCTGGAGTGTAGATTGGTGAGCAGTCTGATTTCAATTGTTGAGCTGAATCTATTCGCAATGGCATTGTGTCACTATATCTTTTGATCCCAGTAAGTTGACCAGTATTCTCCAGTGTGTTTTGACCAGGAATCTCAATCCCGAGGGGTAATTCAAGAAGCCATAAACCCATGGAACGAGCCCGAGTCCCTGGATTACTACTCCAGATGCTGTGTCACCATCCTGCTTTTCTACATCGGACTGTGCCTCAATATTATTCAGTAGTGGGCGATGTATTCTTCGAGCAGTATTCAGGCATTTTGGCTCAGCATCGATCTGTAATGCTAGTCACGTTTGAGCTTTCCTAATCCTCCGAAAAGGCTTGAGAAACCTTTGCAAAATTCTACCCCCGTCCCCGATCCCCCCCCACTATCTCCTCTTCCCACATGCCGCCAGAACAGGTGCTACCCGATCCACTGCCACACCCAACCCGTCCTCTCACCATCCCTGACAAACAACCAGACTCAACGTGACCCTCTCCCTTCCCTCCGTCACCTTCCAGAACCAACACACCCAACCCCCACCAGGCCAGATTTCGCCCACCTGTCCTTACCTATCCTAAACACTGCATTGCTTAGCTGGTACCCTACTCACTTGGCACCCCATTCTCGTCCCACATGGCAACCTATCCATTTGGCACCCTAATTACCTGCACCCTAACTGCCTATGCATCAGGCATCCTAGATCTACTACCAACCCCTTTCTTAGCTGGCATCCTACCCAGATAGCACAACAAACACTTAGCACCTTGCCATCTCAACAGCCTGACATCACACTTACATTATGTACTTACTATTTGACAGCAGCTGCCAAAGTTTCTGTCAGGACCTTCAAATCTCAGAAAACAGCAGCTGACTGCTGTGAAAAGAGGATGTGGTTATCCTGCTTGGATTGTTCTATGTAGTAAAATAACTGTCAAAATGTAAGTTTGGCTCCTCATTTCTGAGGGAGCCCTGAGGAGAATCTCCTCTCGGAAATGCAGAGCTTCCTTCTTTCATAAACAAAGATCTGCACTTGTGTGCCACTCTTTGGAAACCTAGCCTAGTTATGTTTAGTGCCTCGATAATCTCTCACTCCTTTGGCTAAATGAGATGGTGAACTGACACAACGCAACTGAAGATCTACCCCAGACCTTGCAATTTGATGATGACTAGCTGAACATCCACAGATTTTAACCATGACCAGCTGTCAGCAAATATGGAAACAGTATCCAATGTACATGCTTTAAATTCTGTATTTAATCCTTTTACCTGAAGGATGACAGTCCAAGACATTTGCTGGCCCTCTCTGATGCATCCTAGAAATGTTGCTTGCCTTGCTATCTTAGCTTTGGATTTCTTGTATCTTCTCCATTCCAAATGATTTTATTCCTTTGTCAAATGACTTCATTGTTTTGCTGGTGATACACAAATTTTAAGCATGCCGTATCCTCTTAACTGTCCTACTCTTCCTCACTGGTTGCATTAATGTTTGCGGTGGTGCCTTTCAGCAGGTCTTCCACATCCTAATATGGGTGATGGGGCTCTTTCCCGCTTTCTTGCCATGTTGGTAGGCCTTCAGGAAGATGACCATGTAATCTTACAGTCTACCGATCCAATTGTGTCAGAAGGAACCTCACTGCTACCTTCGATGATTGTCCAGTTCCGGGCCCTAATCTCAGCAGGAGTGAAAAACTGAACTGCCTCCTCTAGTGCGAGTTCCTCTTGTGGTGGAACAAAATCAAACAATTCTGTTTTTATTTCGAACATCTACAATGACACAATCTTCTGTAAGCTGGTCTTTTGGCACTTCATACCCAAAGCACCCACTAATGTGCATTATACTCAGCTAATAACACCTCAAATCGATTTCCCTTCCTTTGGTTAAATCTTACCCCTTCTATGACCAGATACCTCTTTAGATTAAAAGATGCACTGGAAATTTCGATGAAAGATTTGAAGTCAGGAGTACTTTCTTTCATACTCTGCCTCGTTAGGTCAGTGCAAGCAAAACAGAAATTCACTGACCTGATGCCTTTATTCTTTCACATGTAACCCCAATGGTGCTCTGTACTTCAACTCCCACTTTTGGCCTATTGTTGGCCCTCAGCATTCTCCAGCTACTGCAGCAGTGGCAGTGTTTTGATAGGAGCTGCTCCCTTCACACTGACCTGTGTAAATACAATGATTTCTCTTGCCCCTTGTTTGCCTAGACTTCTGATTATTCCTACTTGCTCACCAGAGTCTGCCCTTTGCATTAATTTGCCACCAAACTCTTCGACTTTCCATTCTACCTGCGCTATTCCATCTTTTGTTTCTTCAACCTCATGGGACTGTGATCTACCTTCAATTTGACATCACTGTAGTCTCCCTTACCACTACCAGGCTTTGACAGAACTCAGAATGAACCATGCCTTGGACTGCTGCAGCCATGTCTATGAAGTGTGTGTCTCCCACAGACTCTTGCCTGTCAGTGGTCACTTCATGTATTCTATGCTCTCTTGCCTCCCCAGGGCATTGGGTGCTTGCACTTGCACTTGCACTCTTACAGGCTGTTTGCTTTGCCCTGACCTTAAATCTCTCTGTTACACTCTAAGCTCTATCTACAACAGGATATACATTATTCTGAATCTTGCCCTGTAACAGCATTTCTCTTCTGCTCCCATTTGAGACTTGACCACATTTTCTCTCAGCTCACGTTAGGTTTGCATCATTATTTAAATATTCATAAATCATTCTACTAAACACAAAAAAGCCACTCAGTCCCTCAAGCCTTTTTTTTAAAAGATTAGGTTACTTACTGTGTGGAAACAGACCCTTCGGCCCAACAGGTCCATACCGACCCTCTGAAGAGCAACACACCCAGACCCATTCCCCTACACCTAAAGCTACAGGCAATTTAGCATGGCCAATTCACCTGACCTGCACATCTTTGAACTGTGGGAGGAAACCGGAGCACCCGGAGGAAACCCACACAGACACTGGGAGAATGTGCAAACTCCACACCGACAGGCAGGAATCGAACCCAGGACCCTGGCACTGTGAGGCAGTAGTGCTAATCACTGTGCCACCGTGCCACCACGGCCACCCCTGTAGTACTACACTGAAGCACCCACAACCTCCGGACTGAAGGAGATAAGAACACTGCCAACTGAATCTGTCATGTAACACCTGATGCTCTCAGCAGTCAAGAGCGAAGAGATGGCAGCAACCATCCCGCACCTGGGTCAAGTCTGGCTGAAAGGTGTGAGGAGCTGTGAGGATGTTGAGTCACTGACAACGTGCCAAATGACGAGGAAATGGATTGAGACACATCACTGGCTTGTTATGGCTGCTCTGATTGCTTGCACATGGTTCAGAGGCTACAGAGAGGAAAACAACCGAAAAGACCACTGAGGATCCAGAACAGTTTACAACTCAGCATGTGCCTGCAGCAAGGTACTGAGCTACACTGCCACATTCCACAATTTCACCTACTGCAGGCATTAAAAAGTGACTCCACCAGAACATGCTATTTCTAAAATTATTCACTCTTAAGTGTTTACACACTCAATGCTGGACACAGTTCATTTATTTTGATTATGCAGCCACTGGAAGTGGTTACAAATTATACAGAACCTCAAATGGGAAACACACAAGTTAGCCAAAGACCCCGCAGCTAAATCCTTTTTTTATTTAGAAGGTCAGTTCTTTCTCTTGCCTATGGTTGAGCTTAACTGGGGTGCAGGAAGGGGAGGGGTGTTGGGTCTGCCTCAGAGATCAGACCTGTTCATCCAAGGAGACATGGAGGAGTGGTTAAAAAAAAGACAAACCACAGTCAATTCACCTTTGGGATATCACCAACCCCTCTGCTGACAACACTGGCTTCTCACTGGGGAAGAAGGCCATTGGAAGCAAATGAAATAATGTGCAGACAAGTGAAACATTAGTTAACTGCCTACACTTCGCAATGTGGTACAGAGCTGCCACTTTGTCTGGTTTCATCCAAATTGGCACCAGCTTTAAACATCAATCTCAGCAGACCAACCTTTGATGCTGCAGCATGGGATTTGCGACAGGGTGCTGGTCACAACAGCTCAGTTCACACCTCTACACTTCTGTTCACTCGTACAGGGATTCTGAGCAAGCTGACTCTAGCGAGGCCATTGAAAGACTTCCACAGCCCAAGATGTTTGCGAAGAAACGTGCAGCCCATGAACCCGTTTCAAGTTGTAACCCGTTTCAAGTTGTACAGTCAATATTTTACAGTAGCAACTGCAACACCCAATTTGCAACCAACAACTTCTTACAAACAGCAATGGGCAGTGATCCGATAATCAGCGTTCTTAGATGTTGATGGAGGGTTAAATATTGGCCAGGGCGCCAGGAAGAACTTGACTACTCGCCTTCAAAGGAAGCATTGTGGGAATGTGTTTCCATACACTCTTCAGGCATATGAGACCCTACTGACAAAGCAAAAGCCAGCATGCTCTGACAATGTAGAACAAGACAGCCTGCCCACCACCCACTGCTCCCTTCCCTGAGAAGCACAAGCACGGGCAAGAGAAGGGAACAACATTGCACTGAAGTATCAGTTTAGATTTAGGGCTCACATGTCTGGAATGGGGCTTGAGGAGGAATAAGAAAACCTTATCATGAGCTTATGTTAAAATTACTGCCCAGATTGAGAAAAAGCCACAACTAAGATATTAGGCAGTCTTGGGCAAGGCGCTGATGTCCCAACGGCCTATTTTTGCATACATTTTTAAGAAATAGGTGTATTTTTTTTTAAACTCTTGAGAAGCTGGTGAAGGACTTGAAACTTCGCAGTCAATGAAGGTGCTCCCACATTGCTGCAAGATAGGAACATCCTGGATTTTGACCCAATGTTTATGAAGGAACAGCAAACTATTCCAAGTCACAATAGTCAGTGACTTGGCAGGAGCTTGGAAATGGTGATAAGATTATGTCTTTGTAAGTTTTCAAGGTGGCTGCCACAGACTTGAGATGTCATAGCCTCTAAGGAAAATTGGTCAGGAGCTATACCAAGCACTTCAACATTTGCAATATACTACTGCCAACTTTCCCAACTGGTTGCAGTAGTCACTGGTGTGCTATCATGAGAGAGAGAGAGAGAGAGAGACATCAACACTTTGCATCCAATCAACATTTTGCTTGCACTTCGCACCGTGAGGCTTGACGATAGGTCACACAGAGCTTCACACATCCAGGAAGGGTGAACCAAAACCACTTCATCACTCACCTTTGCTGTAAACAGTGCCTCTCCTGTGACATGACCCCTCCTCCGCAGCTCCGACTGCACGTGGACCAGGAGCTCCATTCTCCCCACCACTGAGCGACATCCTCCTCTCTGCTTTGGTCCTTCTCCGTAACTTCACTACTGTCCTGACAGAAACAACAAAAAAAAAGTATCCATTTGCATCTGTCAACCATAAGATAGCCATGATGTGGCGGTGCCAGTGTTGGACTCGGGTGGACAAGGTCAGAAGTCACATGATACCAGGTTATAGTTTATTCGCAATCACAAGCTTTCAGTGCGCTGCTCCTCCATGAGGTGGAGTCATCTCGTCACTTGTGATTTTGAATAAACCTGTTGGACTATAACCTGGTGTCATGTGACTTCTGACTTTGGCCACAAGATAGATCAACTTCCCCAGAAACACCAGACAGGCGACAAGACCGACATCAAACATCACATAGAAAGAAAATAAAGAATGCGCACTTATGTAGCCCCTTTCACAACTTCAGGACTTCACAAAGCTTTACATAGTTTTTTTAAAATTGTGTATCAATGTAGGAAACACAGCAGCCAACGAGCAGACAGCAAGGTTTCACGAACAGCTGTATGGCTTCTTCATCATTGCTGATAGAGAAAAATATATTGGCCAGGACAGAGAGACGAACTACCCTGCTCTTCTTCAAACTCACCCTTCCCATCTCTAACCCCCTCCAAACCTCTGCAATCTTTTCACTCCTCTGCAGTGTCTGTGAATTTCATTACCTCAGCTGCTTAGTCCTGGAATTCACAACACATACCCTCAATGTTTCAGCCTCTCTAACTGCTCTGAAATGCTCCTTGAAACCTGCCTCTTTCCTGTCTTAACGTGTGGCTATATATTAGGAATAGTTCTAATAAAACGAAAAATTATTTTGGCAGTTAATGCACATGCAAGTTCCAAAAGACATTTAATACTGAAAAATCCTCTGTGGGCTGACCCAATTCTCCTTATGTGGCTCAGTTTCAAGTTTTCTTTGATAATGCTTCTGTGAAGTGCCCAGAGACATTCCATTAAGTTACAGGCACTTTGCAAGTACATGTAGAAGTCAACATTGTTGGGTCATGAGAGCTGCTACATTTTTTTTATTTGGTTTATTATTGTCATGTGTACTTAGGTACAGTGAAAAGTTTTGTTTTGCATGCAGTACAGGCAGATCATACCAAAGTGCATTAGGATAGTAGAACAGAGAGAGGAATACAATGTTACAGCAGCATAGAAGGTGTACAAAGAATGCGATCAACATTCAATTTGAAATTTGAGGGATCCAGTCAGAAGTTTAATAACAGCAGAGAAGAAGCTGTTCGCGAATCTGTTGGTACGCGTGTTTACACTTTTGTATCTTTTGCCTGACAGAAGAGGTTGGAAGAGATTATACCGAGGTGGGAGGGGTCTTTGATGATGTTGGCTGACTTGCCAAGCAGCGAGTAAATGGAGTCAATTGGATGGAAGGTTGGTCCGTATGATAGACTGGGTTGTGGTCACAACTCTCTCTTACAGTCCTGGGCACAGCAGTTGCCGTACCAAGCCGTGATGCATCCGGCTAGAATGCTCTCTATGGTGCCTCTATAAAAATTTACCGACATGCTGAATTACCTTAGTCTCCTGATGAAGTAGAAACATTATGCTTTCGCGACCATCGCATCAACAAAGGTGGTCCAGGACAGATTGGTGGTGATCATCTCTGCTAGGAGCTTAACGCTTTAACCATCTCCACCTCAGCTCCATTGATGCAGATAAGAGAGTGTCCTCCACTTTGCTTCCTGAAGTCAATGACCAGCTCTTTCGTTTTGCTGACATTGAGGGCATTTGCTGACATTGACGTTGACACCACACCACTAAGCACTCTCTCTCTTTCCTATATTCTATCTCGTCATTGTTTGACATCCAGCCTAAAATGGTGGTGTTGTCAGCATACTTGGAGTTAGGATGAGATTTGGCCACACAGTCATGAGTGCACAGGGAGTATAGTAAGGGGGTGAGTAAGCAGCCTTATGGTGCGCCGGTGTTGAGGATTGTCATGGAGGAGGTGCTGTTGCCTATTCTCACTGACTGCAATCTGTGGGTCAGGAAGTTGAGGATCCGAGTTTGAAGATTAGTTTGATTGGAATTATAGTGTTGAAGACAAAGCTGCAGTCAATAAGTAGAGCTGGACGCAGGTATCCTTATTACCCAGATATTATAGGGATGAGTATAGGACCAGGGAGATGATGTCTGCCGTGGATCTATTGCAACAGAAGGCAAACTGCAAAGGTATCAAGGCAGGCTGGACCTTACATGAGCCATGACTAACCTCCCGAAACACTTGATGATTATGGAGGTCAGAGCCACTGGGAGGTAGTCATTGAGGCACACTGCATGAGTTTTCTTTAATGCCAGAATGATGGTGGTCTTCTTGAAGCAGGTGGGGTCTTCAGATTACAGTGACAAGAGGTTAAAAATGTCAGCAAATAATCCCACCAGCCGGTCCGCACAGGATCTGAACGCATGGACGGGAACTCCATCCAGGGCAGTCACTTTCCTTTAGTTCACTCTCAAGAAGACCAATCTGACATCTGAGGCAGTAACTGAGGGAACAGATGTGTCCGAGGCTGTGAGGACACGTGACACCATTTCACTGACCTTCTGTTCGAAATGGGCATAAAGTGCATTAAACACATCGGAAAAGGATATATTTTTGTCCTCTGCTCTGTTCTGCTTCACTTTGTAGCCCATTATGTCGTCCAGGCCTTGCCAAAAGTGGCAGGTGGCCTTGGGACATCCATCTGAGAGGACAGTCTCATGCAAAACGTGGCATTGCTGACAGTACAGCACTCCCTCACTGCTACACTAGAGCACCACCTACCTTTTGTGCTCTGGTCCCTGAACCCAAAGTCCACTGACTCAGATGTGAGACTGCTAACAACTGGCACACAGCTGACACCTAAAGACATGAAATGGGGCCATTTCAACTGAGCTATAAGGCAAAGTAGAGCGGAACATTTTGAAAGGGCCTGAATGACCTTGAAAGTAGTCATTGCAGACACAGGACCCAACAATGCAGATGACCACATAAGATACAGGGAGTTGCAAAGTCTTTGTATAGTTCACGTCACACCAGATGATGCACTTAAGTACTGGAGAGCCGTTAAAGAACATTCTACCCAGATCTGTAAGCTTTCTTTGAAATCCGTACAAATCCCCCAGGGGATCAAATTATCGGCATTGAGAGGCAGGGCCCCAAATGTCCTTAGCAACCAACTTGATCTGGAATGCTAGGCTGAAGACTCTCCCCATTACCTCATACAACAAAGTGGTTACAAGACTTACACACCCACCCAACCCCACAAACGCCTCAGGCGACTCTCTGTGTGGAGTTTGCACATTCTCCCCGTGTCTGCGTGGGTTTCCTCTGGGTGCTCTGGTTTCCTCCCACACTCCAAAGATGTGCACGTCAGGTGAATTGGCCATGCTAAATTGCCTGTAGTGTTAGGTAAGGGGTAGATGTAAGGGTATGGGTGGGTTGCACTTCGGCGGGGCGGTGTGGACTTGTTGGGCCGAAGGGCCTGTTTCCACACTGTAAGTAATCTAATCTAATCTAAAATAAAGTAAAGCAGCTCCCTTTCGTTCTCACATTCCCCATTAGTAAGTTCCTAGTCCATCATCTCTTAAGCTATATTCTCATACACCTACAGGTTCACCTTCAGCAGTCAAAGTGCTGAAATACTTCATATGCCTGCTTTAGAAATCACAAGTCTGAACTGAGGGGTTTAAACATCTTTGGACTCTAGGTGAACACCAAATCTTCAACTCAAATGTAACTTATTATCAAAGTCTGGCAAATCACTCCACGTCCTGGGATTCCAGTTGCTGTATTTCAAGCTCTCGCTGCAACTGGTCCCTGTCCAAAGTCTCTCATCATTGCTCCTCCCAGGTATCTGAGCAGCGAAGTGAACAGTTTGGTCCCAACACAGTTCTCCTGAGATCACTCGTTAAGCTGCTACAAGGTAGACAATCACCATAACCAATGGGAGTTGGAGTGAACTACTGGATTAGTGGTGCTAGAAGAGCACAGCAGTTCAGGCAGCATCCAACGAGCAGCGAGTTGGATGCTGCCTGAACTGCTGTGCTCTTCCAGCACCACTAATCCAGTATTTGGTTTTCAGCATCTGCAGTCATTGTTTTTACCTTGTTGGAGTGAACTAACCTAGTCAGGTTCCTTTCACATGTCCCAACCCCAAACCTGGAACAAGGCTCAATGACCAGCACCAAACAGGGGGTATTATTGCATATTGTCATAACACAACAAAAATTAAACCATGGGCTTGAGAGCCACACTGAACAACAAGGGATTAGGGTGGGTTACCTCAAACTAGTAAGAGACTAGTATAGGAGTGAAAGAAACCCCCAAGTGTGGTATTGATGAAAAAACTCATCAGCCTTGCAATCAGGTAAGGAGGCTAGTACTCAGTCTTGAAAGGGAATTCACAGCAGAACTGAAATCAATGTGACATTTAAGGCTGAATCTGTCACTATGTGAATGTGTTCTTTTCAAAAACTTGTAATTGAGCTCATTCGTCATTGACCAATGTGCGAAATGACATTTTGTTTTCAACAATACTCCACAAATGCTGGTGAATCCAGGCATCTGCAACAGGTTTTACACCAGGGATGACTGTTCTAAGTACCAAAAGGCAGCACTAAGTTACAACCCTGACTACAGTGTTGCTGTCACCCCTACTGTAAAGGCCAGGTGTTGGTTCTGCAGAGAAGTACATGACTGAAATAGAAAGTCAAAGGAAGAACTACAGCGCAGTTGGAGTATGGGACATACATGTGCTCAAGGAGAAGCTGTACTGGTTGTAGGCACAAACTACTGCACTAACATGGCTCTGGCATTCAAACAGAAGCTTGGCACATAATGAGAGACACAACAGAGTACCAGACTGGTGTGGGACAAATAGGTTTCAATTCATGGGAGATTGACATGAATACTGGGGAAGGAGGGAGCAGTTCTGATGGAATGGCTCCAAGTGAATCATACTGAGACTAGAGACCTAGTGAATTGCATAACTAGGGCTATAGATAGGGGTTTACAACTATATAATCAGAAGGACGATTGCTCACCAGAACAACACATAGGACAACATTAAGGTTGACAGCCTAAACAATCTAATGCTGCAGTATCTTGTCACAAGTGTGGCTGAGAAACTCCTATCAGTAAAGACAAAGCCATTTATTATTCTAAAGTACAAAGTACTCATTGCAACACAACAGGCTCTTCTTGGACTTATGCTACATTATGAAGAATATACCAAACAATAAATCAAATTGTTCCTAACACAATATGTACATTCACGCCTTGGAATAGACCTTGAAGAACAGACCTTGGGGGAGGTGATAGCTGAGATGTATTATTGCTGGACTGTTAATCTAGAGACCTGGGGACCTGGGTTCAAATCCTACCCTGGCAGATGGTGTAATTTGAATGCAACAAAATTCTGGAATTAAGAGTCTAATGATGACCATGAATCCATTGATGATTGTTGGGAAAAACCCATCTGGTTCACTAATGTCCTTCAGGGAAAGAAACTGCCATCCTTACCTGGGTCTGGACTACATGTAGTTCCAGATCCACAGCAATGTGGCTGACTCTTAACTGCCCTCTGGGCAATTAGGGATGGGCAATAAATGCTGGCCGAGCCAGCATCAGATGCTGTCATCCCATGGATGAGTTTATAAAAATCAATTGTTCAAGAGAACAAGCTTCTTTACTAGAAGAACAACAACACGTGGATGGACTCTATGGGAAAGGCTGTAAATCAACAAACAATGGAGGTGTTTAAATGAGTAACTTTAATCTTCATGTTGATTGGGTCAATTGAATTGGGAAAAGTAGCTACGCCAATAAATTCATCGAGAGTGTAAGGGATAGTTTCCAGAGAAATTTCTCATGAAACCAACCAGGAAGCAAGTTATCTTGGATCTGACAATGGGCAAATGAGGCAAGTTTAATAAATGACCTCCGAATGAAAGATTCCCTGGGTAGTAGAGATCATAACAAGGTAGAATTTAATATTAAGTTTAAGAGTGAGAAACTTGGGTCAGAAACAACTAGGTGTAATTTAATTAAAGGCAATTACAATGAAGTGCTGGTAGAGTTGGCTAAAGTGGATTGGGCAGATAGATTAGCAGTAATGATGGTATGCAAGTAGTGGCAGACATTTAAGGAGGCAATTCATCAGCTCAGCAAAACTACACCCCAGTAAAAACCAAAGACTCTAAGACAGGAATAAACCAACCATGGCTAACCAAGAGAGTTAAGGAACATATTAAGTTGAACAAAAAAGCAGAGATGGAAGCAAAAGTCAGTGATAGCCCCAGAGACTTAGTTAATTACAGAATTCAGCAAAGGAGGACAAAAAAAGATAATAACAACAGAGAAAATACAATACAAGGGCAAACTAATGAGGAATATAAAAACTGACAATAAGACCTTCTTTAAATATATTAAAAGAAAGACAAAGCTCAAAGTGACATAGGCCCCTTAGAAAATGGA
Source organism: Chiloscyllium punctatum (assembly GCF_047496795.1). NCBI lineage: Eukaryota > Metazoa > Chordata > Chondrichthyes > Orectolobiformes > Hemiscylliidae > Chiloscyllium > Chiloscyllium punctatum. The sequence continues at coordinate 45,747,837 of NC_092745.1, read as the reverse complement.
TCTGAGGACAGTTTTTAGAATCCCTAAAATCCCAACAGTGTGGAAACAAGCCAATTGTCCCAACAAGTCCACACCAACCCTCCGAAGAGCAACCCACCCAGACCCATTAACCTACCCTATTATTTGACGTTTTCCCCTGACTAATGCACCTAACCTACACATCCATGAATACAATGGCCCAATTCACCTAACCTGCACATCTTTGGATTGTGGGAAGAAACAGGAGAATTTGGAGGAAACCTACGCAGACACAGGGTGAATGTGCAAACTCCACACAGACAGTCGCCCGAGGTGGGATCAAACCAGAGTCCCTGGCGCTGTGAGTCAGCAGTGCTAATCCACTGTGCCACCCATGAATCTTTGGGGAATAAGGAAATGGCAGAGAGGTTAAACAGATATTTTGCATCAGTCTTTATGGTGGAGGATATTTTGAACATTCATAAAGAATATAGGAGAGGGATTAAGTACATTTACCATCACCAAAAAAGTTATATTAAACAAACGAATGGGGCTATTAGCAGTTACATCTCCTGGGCCTGGTTGCTTGCACCCGAGGATGCTAAAGAGATAGTGGATGCACTGATTGTAATTTTCCAAATATGTTTGAATTCTGGGGATGTACCAGAGGATTGAAAACTGTTAATGTGATAGAAGACAGGCACAGCAGGTAATCAGCAAGGCTAATGGAATGTTGGCCCTTATTTCAAGGGGGTTGGAGTATAAGAGTAAGGAAGTCTAGTTAGGCCAACTAGCCTAACACCTATGGTAGGAAAAGTACTGGAATCAATTACTAAGGAAGTAACAGCAGAACATTTGGAAAATCATAATCCAAAAAAGCAGAGCCAGCACATCTTCGAGAAAGATACATTGTGTCTGACATACCTTTCAGAATTTTCCCAGAAAGTTTCAACCAGAGAGTGGGTAGAGGGGAACCAGTAGATGTGTTATATTTAGACTTCCAGAAGGCATTCAACAAGGTACCTCACAAAAGGTTTAGTCATATGATATGAGCCGACAGAGTTGAGGTAGTTTATCGATGTTGACAGAGAACTGGCTTATGGGCAGGGAACAGCAAGTGAGAATAATGGTTCTTGTTCAGGATGGCAACCTGTAACCAGTGGGGTTCCACTGGAATCAATGCTGGGACTGCAACTATTTACAATACAGTATATATTAATGACTCAGAGGAAGAAAGGGAATATACAGTAGCCATATTTGCAGTTGACACTAAAATAGGTGGGAAGGCAGGTTGTGAAAGAGATACAAGCAGTCTACAGAGATATAAATAGGTTAATTAAGTAGGCAGAAAGTTGTCGAATGGAGTATAACATTAGAAAATGCAAATTGGACACTAATGAGGCTGCCCTATGGCACCAGGCACCCACAGCAATAACAGAACCATAGGCCCAGAACCTGAAGCAACTTAACACCCAGCTAGCTGAATAGCCTTCTAATAGAGGCACTGACAAGTATCAAAGCACATCTGCACACAGAATAGACAACAGGCATAACAAGTGCATCACAGAACACCTTGCAACGTGATCAGAAAGAATCACTTGTGACTATTATCAACATAACTCTTACTGAGTGGAGAATGATGTGTCAGTTCACTAAAGGCACAGTAGGCAGAAAAAATTAAAGGCAGTTTACGCTGCTATACTGTAAAGGGCTTACTACAGCCCTCATGCACAGAAATCTCCAGTAATGATCACTGTGTTCATATCTCCTTGTTTCCACAATCCACAGGCAGCAAGTTTGAACTCGTAGAAAACGTAAAGAATGCAGCATTCTCATTTGACCTTTGAAAAGGTCGACTGGCCTTTCTCTTCCATCACGTTTTCACAAGCATTTCCACCATCTGGTTTTGAGCAGCACGGAGACTCAGAAAGTTAGCTACCTCTTATCAGTCCAAAGAAGGACGTACTGCTATCGAGTCCAGCTAGTACAGAGCTTAAACACTAAAGTACACATGGTGAGACAATGACCAGCTGTATGTTCTACACAGGATCATCCAGGGCTTGTCCTCAGGAGCTAAAGATTGATACTCCAAAAGCACCTGATGCGAAGAAAATCTGGGAGAAACTTTAGAGGTACTTTTTTTTTTTAAAAGTTTTGCTACACTATAAATGCTGCCTTCCTTTAAGGTAATGGCCTTTAAGGTAATGGTTTAGTCATGGAAATATTGGAGATAGTAGATACTAAACCATTACCTTAAAGGAAGGCAGCATTTATAGTGTAGCAAAACTTTTTTAAAAAAAAGTACCTCTAAAGTTTCTCCCAGATTTTCTTTGTATCAAGTGCTTTTGGAGTGTCAATCTTTAGCTCCTGAGGACAAGCCCTGAATGATCCTGTGTAGAACATACAGCTGGTCATTGTCTCACCATGTGTACCTTAGTGTTTAAACTCCATACTAGCTTGATTCGATATCAGCATGTGCTTCTTTGGATTTCTATTGGACTGGTAAAGTTGGAAATTATGTGATCCTTTGAATGGTAGGGCAAGCTTGAGGGGTTGAACGTTCTATGTTTGCTCCTATTGCTTATGCTCTTATAAAACCTAATGTAAAAACATCTAAACATGTAGAAACTCTGGAAATACCCAGCAGATCAGACAGCAGTAACGAAGAGAAACACAAGTTAACATTTCAGGTGAAAGGTCGTTCATGAAAGATTCAAGCGTTATAACACTTCACTTGAGTCATTGATATAGGTTCTGGTTTAAAAATTGTACTGGTCTTTATAGTAAGTGTTAGAGTCATGTCATGAATCCATATATGTCATCCAGATAACAAATTATTCACAATGTACAACATTATTAACCGCCTATCTTTGGTACCTGCAGTTACTCACAATTACGGATGCAAACGTAGTGTTACACTGACCGTTTTGCACACTACCCCAGGCAAATCTGGAATGTTTTGAAGCATTACCCAAATAGGGACAAGGGTCAACCATTCCTCAGGGGATGAAAACAAAACTAGCTTAATGCTTGTCATAAAGAACATTAGTGAGTCAGATGTTTTTTAGGAAAAGAAATTTTCCATCTTTACCTGGTCTGACCTACATGTGATTCCAGCCTCCTAGCAATGTGGTTGACTTCTAATTGCACTGTGGGTAACTAGGGATGGACAACAAATCCTGGTGCGGCCAGCGACACCTATATCCCATGAACAAATAAATTGAAATATAAATGGACGAAATGTACACTGTGACAGGAAAGACCCATCAATATAGTTGACCAGTTTATTCTAGTCCTTCTCAATGAAGGCAAACAGCTCATAGCCACACACACACACAAAAATATACGCATGCACGCACACACACACGCGCGCATGCGCGCGCACACACACCTTTCAAGTCTTCACGAGCTAAGCAAGTAGAGTTTAGCAATCCTCATATAACTCCACTGCCTCACCTCTAATCCGAAATTATGAATGGCAGCCTTTACCAAACATTCCTGCCTTTAGTCTCATCCTAAAGTTCAACATTTATATAGTTCGTCTTTTCAACTCATTCACGGGATGTAGGTGACTTGCTAGGACATTTCAGAGGGAATTTAAGAGTTTACCTCATCGCCAAGACTTTGATTTGATTAGATTTATTGTAGTCACATGTACCTAAGTACAGTGAAAAGCTTCGTTTTGTGAGCAGTGCAGGCAGACCATAGCAAACAAGGACATCCAGATCATAGGTGCTTAGACAGAGTGAGGCAGACAAGAGGGGCCGCACAGGAGGTTCGCAAAGCAAGATCAACATTAACAAGATCAACATTATTTGAATATAGAGAGTCCATTCAACAGTCTAATAACAGCAGGGAAGAAGCTGCTCTTGAACCTGTTGGTGTTCAAACTTCTATATCTTCTGCTAATCGGAAGAGGTTGTAGGAGAGCATTACTGGGGTGGGAAGGGTCTTTGATGATGTTGGCAGCCTTCCTGCGGCAATGAGAAGTGTAAATGGAATCCATGGATGGCTGGCTGGTTTCCATGATGGTCTAAGCTGTGCACACCACCTTCTTTAATATCGGTTCTGGTTTAAAAATTGTACTGATCTTTGTAGTAAGTGTTAGAGTCATGTCATGAATCCATATATGTTATCCAGATAACAAATTATTCACAATGTACAACATTATTAACTGCCTATCTTTGGTACCTGCAGTTACTGACAATTACGGATGCAAGCGCAGTGTTACACTGACCGTTTTTGCACACTACAGAGCAGCTGCTGTACCAGGCCGTTGTACACCTGTCTATGATGCATCTGTAAAAGTTGGTGAGGATCCTTACGGACATGCCAAATTTCCTGAGCCGCCCGAGGAAGAAGAGGTGCTGTGCCTTCTTGACTGCCGTGTCTACGTGAAACGTCTAGGTTATCAGTTATCAGTTATCCTCGCTCCTAGGAACTTTATGCTCTCACCATCTCAACCTCAGCCCCGTTGATGTACATGAGGTTGTATACTCCTTTCTTCCTGAAGTCAATAATCAGTTCTGTTGTTTTTCTGAAATGGTGAGAGAGGTTGTTATCCTTGCATCATGACACCAAGCCCTCTATTTCCTTTCTGTATTCTAGAACATGGAACAATACAGCGCAGAACAGGCCCTTCGGCCCTCGATGTTGCGCCGACCTGTGAACTATTCTCAGCTCGTCCCCCTACACTAACCCAAAATCATCCATGTGTTTATCTAAGGATTGTTTAAATCTCCCTAATCTCACTGAGTTGACTACATTAGCAGGTAGGGCATTCCAGGCCCTTACCACACTCTACGTAAAGAACATTCCTCTGACATCTGTCTTAAATCTATCACCCCTCAATTTGTGGTTATGCCCTCTCGTACAAGCTGACATCATCATCCTAGGAAAAAGTATTTCACTGTTTACCCTATCTAATCCTCTAATCATCGTGTATGTCTCTATCAAATCCCCCCTTAGCCTTCTTCTTTCCAATGAGAACAGACCCAAGTCTCTCAGCCTTTCCTCATAAGACCTTCCCTCCAGACCAGGCAACATCCTGGTAAATCACCTCTGCACCTTTGCTTCCACATCCTTTCTGTAATGGGGCGACCAGAACAGTGCACAATATTCCAAGTGTGGCCGCACCAGAATTTTGTGAAGTTGCGGTTCCGGAACTCAATCCCTCTACCAATGAAACCCTCACACCGTATGCCTTATTCACAGCACTATCCACCTGGGTGGCAACTTTCAGGGATCTATGCACGTGGACTCCAAGATCCCTCTGCACATCCACACTACCAAGAATCTTTCCATTGACCCAGTACTCTGCCTTCCCGTTATTCTTCCCAAAGTGCATCACCTCACATTTAGCTGCATTGAACTCCATTTGCCACCTCTCAGCCCAATTCTGCAGTTTGTCCAAGTCTCCCTGCAACCTGTAACATTCTTCCAAACTGTCCACTACTCCACCGACTTTAGTGTCGTCTGCAAATTTACTAATCCATCCACCTACGCCTGCGTCTAAGTCATTTATAAAAATGACAAATAGCAGTGGTCCCAAAACAGATCTTTGTGGCACACCACTAGTAACTGGACTCCAGGCTGAATATTTTCCATCAACCACCACTCGCCGCCTTCTTCCAGAAAGTCAGTTTCTAATCCAAACTGCTAAATCACCCTCAATTCCATTGCCTCTGCATTTTTTCCATCAGCCTACCATATGGAACCTTATCAAAGGCTTTACTGAAGTCCATGTATACCACGTCAACTGCCCTACCCTCATCTACATGCTTGGTCACCTTCTCAAAAACTCAATGAGATTTGTGAGACATGACCTACCCTTGACGAAACCATGTTGACCATCTGAAATCAAATTCTGACTTATCGTTGTTTGATATCCGTCCTACCACAGTGATGTTGTCAGCAAACTTGCAGATGGCATTCATTCGGAATTTGGCGACACAGTCATTGGTGTACAGGGGGCTGACAACACATCCTGGGGTAGGGTCTCCAATGTTGAGGGTTATCATGGAGGAGGTGCAGTTGACTACCTTCACTGTTTACAGTCTGTGGGTCAGGAAGCTGAGGATCCAGATGCAGAAGGCAGAGCCAAGATCTAGGTCTCAGAGTTTTGAGACCAGTCTAGAGGAGATAATGGTGTTGAAGGTGATGCTGTAATCAATGAATAGGAGTCTGACCTAGATGTCCTCCATGCCTAGATGTTCCAGGGATGTGTGCAGGGCTAGGAAAATGGCGTCCACTGTGGACCTATTACATCGGAAGGTAAATTGCAGGGAATCGAGGCAGGCTGGCTCTCAATGACCAGCCTCTCAATGCTACTTCATGATTATGGAGGTCAGAGTCACTGGGCAGTAGTCATCAAGGCACACGGCATGTGCTTTCTTCAGTACAGGAATGATGGTGGTCTTCTTGAAGCAGGTGGGACTTCAACTTGTAGGAGGGAGAGGTTGAAGGTGTCAGTGAATACCTCCACCAGCTGGCAAGCACAGGATCTAAGTGCATGGCCGAGACTCCGTTTGAGTCCATCATTTTCCTTGGATGGACTCTCAGGAAGACCGATCTGACACCTGCAGTGGTGACGGAGGGAACAGGTGCATCTGGGGCTGTTGGGGCAGGTGACACCGCGCCGCTGGCATTCTGCTGGAACGGAGCATAGGAAGCATTCGGCATGTTAGGGAGGAATGTGACTTTGTCTGCTATCTTGCTTTGCTGCATTTTGTATCCCGTTATGTTGTGTAGGCCTTGTCACAGGTGGTGGGTGCCCGTATGGTTGGTTTGGACCTCTAACTCGGTCTCTGACAGCTTTGCAGAGGTCATATCTGGATTTTCTGTATAGGTCTAGGTCGTCTGACTTGAATGCTGCACGCCTGGTCTTCAGTAGACAGTGGATTTCCTGGTCCATCCAAGGTTTCTGTTGGGGAACACCCAGATTGACTTCTTTGGTATGCAGTCATCTATGTATTGGCTAATGAATTCTGTGATGGTGGTGGCATACTAGTCTAGATTTACAGCTGAGAACTTGAATAAGGTCCAATCCACCAATTCCAAGCAGTCCCGGAGAAGCTCTTCCAATTGAGTCACATGGAGGTCAGGAGTCTGGAGTCCTGGAGGTCTGAAGTCACAAAGAGGTAAGACCAGGTAAAGGTGACAAACTGACCTCCCTAAAGAATATTAGTGAACCAGATGGGGTTTCATAACAATAATCACTAATTAGACTAGTTTTTTTAATTTGAGATTTTTTCCTCAATTCAAATTTGCTATGGTGACAACCGAAGTTTTATCCCAAGAGAATCAGCCTTGAGTTCTGGGCAACTAGATGAAAAACACACCTGCAGCTTATCTAATTTGAACAAACATCGAAGCCAGACATGGGTATACAGGAAGGAACCATTTTTCAGGAAAGAGTCTTTGGGTAGAAAGAAAAGAATTATGGATTCATAACAGAAGAACTGAGAGGCTTGGCCCTCTTCTTCTTAATGCTCAATAAATAGCACCCAGTGGTGAAACAAATTAGAGAAACGTATTCATAGAGAACAAGGATATCTGCAAATGTTGTCACAACTGAGAATACAAGTTATCAAAAATAAAGCCATGATTACAGGTTAAAACCTACCACCTCAAAGACTCAAAAGGTTCTTTTAACTGCCTATTCTTGATTTTTTGTATGACTCACTATTCCCTTTTTAATTGTTATACCACTACGTTTTGTATGTTTGAGGTTGCATTTTATTACTTTTCTTGGGGTTACTAAATAATAAAATTTCTCTTTCTTTCACTCAATGAAATCTTTTAATTGAAAACAAAAAATGCTGGAGATCACAGTGCATCATGTCAGTTCTGACGAAGAGTCATCTAGACTCAAAACACCAGCTTGTGTTTTTCTCCAGATGCTGCCTGACCCACTGTGATCTCCAACACTTTTTTGTTTTCGGTACAGATGCAAGCATCTGCAGTAATTTGTTCCTAAATGTTTAATTGGTTCCTTAATTTTAATTAGTACCATGTTTAAAATATATAAAATCTTCATTGTGACCATCCTAGAGAGAGTTATGAAGAGGGAAACTAATTCATCCCTCTACATCTGGTTGCAACAAAATTGGGAGATTGACCAATACATTCCAAGAGACTACAGGAAGAATTGGAGTAGAGAAAAATAAATAATTCCTACAAAAGAGTTTTTAAAATATGCAAAAAGATTTTCTTGAATCTACAATATGCTGGTGCTAAGCAGTCTACATTTGATATTAATGATTTCATAGAACAAGACAAGGTATCTGAGCAAAAACTAAGAAAAAACACTTTGAATAGCTGAAAGAGGGAGCTAAGCACTTCAAGGTGGAAGCCTATGTGAAAGCCAGCAAAAGAGAAATTGCAAACCAGGTGGCAAAATATTTACAGCTGAAACCAATCAGTCAAAATCTCACTGTGCCAGGGACCCAGGTAAAATTCCAGCCTTGGGGTGACTGTCTGTATGGAGTTTGCACATTGTCCCAATGTCTGCGTGGGTTTCCTCCGAGTCCTCTGGTTTCCTCCCACAGTCCAAAGACATGCAGGTTGAGTGGGTTAGCTATGGGAGATGCAGGGTAGGTCTGGGGGTATACTTTGCAGAGGGTTGGTGTAGACTTGATTTGCTGAATGTCCTGCTACCATACGGTAGGTATTCTATGATTCCACCTATGTTTAAAATTGGAACAACTGAACAACTGGAATTCCAACAAAGATGAAAGAGAATTCTCGGCAAGAAAAAGGGAGAGAATTGCTAAACCTGGACAGTGAGGGAAAAAGGGAAAGGGAGTTTGAAGTGCAATAACTTGAACTGAGAGGGGAAGATCCTAATTAACTCAGCTCTGGTGAGGGAATCACACCCAACTCAGAATTAAGGACGGAGGTATTCAATTCATCCATTTAATCCCCAAGTTTGATGAGGAAAAGACAGATGCATGTTTTCTCCTTCAAGTGGTTAGCACAATTAAAGAGGCCTATCCAACAATGAACACTGCTGTTTCAGAGCAAGTTCAAGAAACGTATGTCCTATTACCCAAGGAGACTAAACGATCTGAGTCTAGGGGCTATATTAAGTACAAACACAAAAACAAGGGGGCTATATTAAGTACAAATCAGTCATTGTCAGAAGTGTGCTGATAAAGGATCCATATCCTCAGAAAACGGACTGATCAGACATAAAACCATAACACATTGAGGCAGGATTAGGCCATTTGGCCCGTTGAATCTCCTCCAAAATGTAATGAGATCTTGGCTGATCTGATAACTCTACTTCACTGCTTTTCTCCCATAACCCTTGATTCCCTGACTGATTAAAAATCTGGGCGGCACAATGGCTCAGTGCTTAATATGGATAGGGAAACTTGGTCGGCAAGAACAAGTTGGACCAAAAGGTCTGCTTATGTGCTGCTCCTATCACTGTATAAGGAGGGAGGTAAATAGCTTTGAGTCAAGCTGAAGAAAAAAAATAAAGTCAGGAAGACAAAGTAGAGCAGTCCTGACTGTTCAAAGGTCAGAAGTCACACAACACTAGGTTATAGTCCGACCGGTTTATTTGAAATCACAAGCTTTTGGAGTGCTGCTCCTTCATCAGGTGAAGTGCAGAGAGGCACAAAATTTATAGGTAGAGAGATCAAAAGATCATACGATTGGTGTGAGTGGAGTGTTGACAGGTTGAATAATAAGTTTCTTCAGATGATTAAAAGTGTCAGATGATATAAGTAAAGTGTCAATATCTGAATGACAAGTGAAGGGATGACTTATTATCTAATTAATTGAGGCAGAGAGGTAATTTTAAAATTAAAAATGTGCTGGAGACAAACTGAATAGCTGGAATAACATGAAAGGTATAAGAGGTGCATGTCGAGGGTCTAACCAAAGTAACAACTAATCCAAACTGTACAAAGTAATTAAAATAGAGAGATCATAATAAGTTATCAAGGCGATTGTGTCTAAACAGGACAGTAATGGAGATTCTACAGATACAGAACATTATGGTAGGATTACATGTAGCGCGACATGAACCCAAAATCATCTTCATTGGTACTGAACTTAGCTAGAGATTTCTGCTCAGCGATTCTGCGTTGTTGTGTATGTCGAAGGCCACTTTGGAGGACACTTATCCGAAGATCAGAGGCTGAATTTCTTGACCACTGAAGTGTTCCCGACTGGGAGGGAACACTCCTGTACAGTTTTGGATCACTTGTTACTTTGGTTAGAAAATGAGCATGCGACTCTTCTAGCTATCATGTTACTCCAGCCATTTGATTTATCTCCAGCACAACGTCATTTTCATTTTGCTGTCATTATCTCTCTGCATCAGTTAATTGGATTTTGGTCATCTATCCACTTGTTATTCAGCTGTTGACACTTTATTCACACCATCTGACACTTTTGATCCCCTGCAGAGAATTATTATTACTCACTCCACTCACATCATTTGTATGACCTTTTGAACTCTCTGCTATAAATTCTGCCGATGTGCCTTGCTGCACTCCACCTGACAGAGGGCTCAGAAAGGTGGATTTCAAGTAAATCGATTGAACGATAATTTTGGGTCGTATGACTCCAGCTCCTCGGCTGCTGCCTGACCTGCAGTGCTTTTCCATCACCACTCTAAACCTGACTTCTGGATCTTGACCACTCCAGTCTAACGCTGGCACCTCCACATTACGTGAAAAGAAGGGATCTGAGTGGGAGCTCAGTGGGAAACCAATCTAAATACTTCCATCAAGGAACCCAGAGTAGGCAAAGCATAATTGTTCATTTTGGCACCCCACAGCATCTCAGGCTGCAAAAATAGTAATGTGCAATATTAAACAAAAACCATAAACTGCTGGAGTAACTCAGCAGGTCTGACAGCTGGACGTCTGCTCTCTTGAAAAAAAAAAGGTATGACCTAATAACAATTTTCAAAGTCATGAAAAGCTTTGAGAGGGTAACTATAGAGAGAGTGTTTTCACTTGTGCAGAAGAGCAAAGTGTAGCCTGGTCGCAACAGGGAGTATCTGAAATGAGCATATAGGCATTTAAAGGCAGGCTAGATTGGATAGGAGGAGGAGGGGGTGTGGAATTATCCTGATCGAATTAATTAAGGATAGGAGGAAGCTCCAGTGAGACACCAGACTGGGCAGTTCAAAGAAGAGTCATTCTGGACTCCAAAGTTAATTCTGTTTCTCTCTCCACAAAGGCTGACAGACCTGCTGAGTTTCTCCAGCACTTTCAGATTTTATTTCAGATTTCCAGCATTGGCAGGATTTTGCTTTTCTTTTTAACCAGAGTGGCCGGCGTGGCCTGAATGCTGTTTCGTCTGTATAAATGACAGAATTATTACATGACAGCAAGAGGTGTTGGGCCAACCTCACACACAATGCCACTTTCCTGTATTCCTCCTTAACCCCGTGCATTATTTCATTCCCCTTCCAATACCTCCAAGTGACCTGCCTCAGCAAGCTGCCTGAGCCCTCTGCTGTCCAAGATGTCGATTTTCCTGCTCCTCAGATGCTGCCTGACCTGTTTGCTTTTCCAGCACCACTCTAATCTTGACTCTAATCTGCAGTCCTCACTTTCGCCTTGCCTCAGCCAGCTTCCAGACAGTACATTCCAGGCCTCAAATATGCCATGTGTAAAATATGGTAAAAACAATGACTGCAGATGCTGAAAACCAAATAGTGGATTAGTGGTGCTGGAAGAGCACAGCAGTTCAGGCAGCATCCAACGAGCAGCGAAATCGACGTTTCGGGCAAAAGCCCTTCATCAGGAATAAAGGCAGTGAGCCTGAAGCGTGGAGAGATAAACTAGAGGAGGGTGGGGGTGGGGAGAGAGTAGCATAGAGTACAATGGGTGAGTGGGGGAGGAGATGAAGGTGATAGGTCAAGGAGGAGAGGGTGGAGTGGATAGGTGGAAAAGAAGATAGGCAGGTCGGACAAGTCATGGGGACAGTGCTGAGCTGGAAGCTTGAAACGAGGATGAGGTGGGGGAAGGGGAGATGAGGAAGCTGTTGAAGTCCACATTGATGCCCTGGGGTTGAAGTGTTCCGAGGCGGAAGATGAGGCGGTCTTCCTCCAGGCGTCTGAGGGAGCAGCGGTGAAGGAGGCCCAGGACCTCCATGTCCTTGGCAGAGTGGGAGGGGGAGTTGAAATGTTGGGCCACGGGGCGGTGTGGTTGATTGGTGTGGGTGTCTCAGAGATGTTCCCTAAAGCGCTCTGCTAGGACGCGCCCAGTCTCCCCAATGTAGAGGAGACCACATCGGGAGCAACGGATACAATAAATGATATTAGTGGATATGCAGGTAAAACTTTGATGGATGTGGAAGGCTCCTTTAGGGCCTTGGATAGAGGTGAGGGAGGAGGTGTGGGCACAGGTTTTACAGTTCCTTCGGTGGCAGGGGAAAGTGCCAGGATGGGAGGGTGGGTCGTAGGGGGGTGTGGACCTGACCAGGTAGTCACGGAGGGAACGGTCTTTGCGGAAGGCGGAAAGGGGTGGGGAGGGAAATATATCCCTGGTGGTGGGGTCTTTTTGGAGGTGGCGGAAATGTCGGCGGATGATTTGGTTGATGCGAAGGTTTGTAGGGTGGAAGGTGAGCACTAGGGGGCGTTCTGTCCTTGTTACGGTTGGAGGGGTGGGGTCTGAGGGCGGAGGTGCGGGATGTGGACGAGATGCGTTGGAGGGCATCATTAACCACGTGGGAAGGGAAATTGCAGTCTCTAAAGAAGGAGGCCATCTGGTGTGTTCTCTGGTGGTACTGGTCCTCTTGGGAGCAGATACGGCGGAGGCGAAGAAATTGGGAATACGGGATGGCATTTTTGCAAGAGATAGGGTGGGAAGAGGTGTAATCCAGGTAGCTATGGGAGTCGGTGGGTTTGTAAAAAATGTCAGTGTCAAGTCGGTCGTCATTAATGGAGATGGAGAGGTCCAGGAAGGGGAGCAAGGTGTCAGGGTGGAATGAGTTGGTGAAGTTGGTGAAGTTGATGAATTGCTCAACCTCCTCGCGGGAGCACGAGGTGGCGCCAATGCAGTCATCAATGTAGCGGAGGAAGAGGTGGGGAGTGGTGCCGGTGTAATTACAGAAGATTAACTGTTCTACGTAGCCAACAAAGAGACAGGCATAGCTGGGGCCCATACGTGTGCCCATGGCTACGCCTTTGGTCTGGAGGAAGTGGGAGGATTCAAAGGAGAAATTGTTAAGGGTGAGGACCAGTTCGGCCAAACGAATGAGAGTGTCGGTAGAAGGGTACTGTTGGGGACGTCTGGAGCGGAAAAAACGGAGGGCTTGGAGGCCCTGGTCATGGCGGATGGAGGTGTAGAGGGATTGGATATCCATGGTGAAGATGAGGCGTTGGGGGCCGGGGAAACGGAAGTCTTGGAGGAGGTGGAGGGCGTGGGTGGTGTCTCGAACACCATGTGTAAAATATGTCTGTCCTCATTCTCTGGACAAGTTGTGCTTTTTTCTAAAAAAAACTACTGTGTATTTAATGAAGGAGCATGTTATGCACGGTTAACCTGCCATCCTTTAATCTCCCGTCTCTCCACCTGAAGGCGTCGGTAGAAGTCTTTGCTGCTGTATTCAGCCCATGGGCTCCTGTTTAGCGTGGGGTCCTCCGGACTGGGACGGGGTAGTCCGGACCGGGGGGGGGGGGAAAGAGATGGGGTCAGTGATTGCTGTGTGATCTGAGCGCCAAGCGGCTGTGGGAAAACCGCAAGAGCAACGGAAACACACAAAAGCGCCGCAGCAAAACAATCCTTCAAAAGATTTCTTTCTTCCAGGGGAAATGTTTAGCTAATCGTTTCAGCTAATGATGCCCAATTTTGATTTTTTTTTAATAAGGAGCCAAAAGATTTGGAGAGGTGGGGGGGGGGGGGGGGGGAGAAAAAAGTCTTCCTGCTTTTGAGTTAGATCAGAAAGCTCTTAGATTGAATAGTCTCTCTCTCTCACACACACACATATATATACACAGAATTCCCCTCCCTCCCGCAGTAATCGCTTCTCCCCTCGGGGTTGGCAGCTCTCAAGCGCCGGCCAGAGACAAAACAAATCCCACGTGATGTACCAGAGCATTAACACGGCCCCGAACCAGGGCCAGATGAAAGGCTTCAGTTTGAGGCAAAGTTAATGTGCCTCTCCTTTAGTCTAGACAAGCAAGAACAGAGGGGGGCTGCGAACTGCCCTCGCCAGGCTTTTCACTGCTTCCACACACCAACCCCACCCCCTTTCCATCTCGATGTTGAGAGAGAAATAGAGAAAAAAAAGACTGGGTCACTTAGTCTTTCTCATACACACACAAAAAAAAATCCCCGTTTCATTCATTTCACCCAACAAATGAATCTACCGAATTCAACTCTGCATCTTGTCGTTTACAGGAAGCATTCACTCCAATATTTTATGTCACGTCTTCAACTTAAATTCCCACTTTGGGTATCCAAAAAAGCCCCGATTTCTCATATCAGTGACAATGTCAGGAATGGGGGGGGGGGGTTAAAGAAACTTTGATTTTAACATCTGCAGTAATTTCCTTTTGTCGATGTGTGTGAGAGAGAGTGTATGAGTGAGTGGAGGCAGAAATATTAGGGATCAACAAAGTTTTAAAATGAAAACCTGTATTAACAGACTGTGCAGCGCGAAAAACATTTCAAATCCGGCTGGTTCAGTTTAACTGGGCAGTCAAAGTTGGTACAGCCAGTTGTGTCTGCCTAAGCGCGCACAAAACACATCCACAACTCTGATCTTAAATGGACAGTTCAATTTACATATTCTCCAAAGCGTTTTAAAACAGCTCTTCAAACAAAAATTCCCTCACAAATCTGGAAAATGCAAAACAATCAAGGCCACTTATTTAACAAAAAAAAACATTTTTTAAAGCCAGCTGACTTGCAAGTCATTTGTGATTACATGTCTAAACGTATTTACAAAACAAAGCAGCGAGACAGAGGAACCGAAAGAAAGCAAATGTTTGCTTCCCTATCTCCCACACGTGTGAGATGGTCTCGCATCACATCAGCCCTTTTTGCCTTCTGCTGTCCCCTCTTTTATAAAAAAAAACACAGGCAGCTTGCTCAAGTTGCAAGTCGTGGTTGCGACCAGAAAGCCGAGAGAGAGGGAGAGGTGGGGAAATCACCAAAGCTGGCGGGGTGGGTGTGCAAGAGAGGAAGGTATAAACTTACCGGATAGCCGTGTGCCTCGGTCCGCCACAGAAGGAGCAGCACAGAATAGGTGAAAAACGCAGCAGACCTGTTGCAGAGAGTCCAGTGCTTGGCAGCCATTCTTCAGCAGAGCTACAGGAGGAACGCATCAAGGGAGAGAGCCTGGTGAAACCCGGTTGGAGAGCAATTAATGACTTTACAACCTGTGGGTGCAGGCGAGGGGAGCAGATCGCTCCATTTACCCTGATTGACAAGCTAGACTGGAGGGGTGTGTGTGCGCGCAAGACCCCAGCAAGAAAGCAAACCCATTTCTTCCCCTCCCGGAGTTTTGCGTCTGTGTGCGGGTTACTGCAAAGGTCTTGTATTTTTGTTTCTTTAAAAAAAACTTTCTTCCACAACCGCTCCCCCCCCTCTCCCCCGGACCACCCACGCCAAAAGAGACACAAAAGGAGGAGGACAAACTGTAAGGGGAGGGGGTGCAGTCGACCCGGACAAGTACCCAGCTTCACCGATCCACGGCAAGGGACTGCAAACTCAGGAAGTCACCAGGGGCTGGGACCTGCAGCCACCTCCAAACCAGCCTGCCATTGAAGCTGGCGCGGCAGGTTCAAAGAGGAAATGTGTCTTCTTTCGTGCCAGACGTGAAGGAGAACAGACAGGATCCTCTCTTTTTTTTCCCTTCCCGTGCATGGAAACAACAATCTGGTCATTCAAATCTAGCAGAATGGAGTGTCTCTTTAAATAGTTCCCCCCCACCCCCCAACCTCACGCCTACCCACCTCACTATAACACTTCAGTAATTTTCTTCAAACTGAGAAATACAGCTTGTGAAGCCCTGGGTTAAAAAAAAATGTGAAAAATGGTTCCTGTCTGTAAATGGTTGGGGGAAACAGTGTTGTGGTGCAGTCAATTGGGAAAGGGGCCTCATTTTCTGGGTATATAATGAAAACCCCATTTTCTCATATGTATTGGAAAAGGGAGTGAACTTGCAGCTCGGTTTGTGAGTGAGGACACACACGCACGTGTGTCATCTGTTAAAAAAATCACACAACACCAGTTATAGTCCAACAGGTTTAATTGGAAGCACACGAGCTTTCGGAGCGCTGCTCCTTCATCAGGTCCCTGGACTATAACCTGGTGTCGTGTGATTTTTAACTTTGTACACCCCAGTCCAACACCAGCATCTCCGAATTGTGTGTCATCTGCACATTGAAGCTCAATGACGTTCAAAGGACCAAAGAATCTGTGGTTGCAGCTGTACAGGACTTTGGTTAGGCCACAGTTGGAGTACTGTGTGCAGTTCTGGTCGCCTCACTTTAGGAAAGATGTGGAAGCTTTGGAGAGGGTGCAGAGAAGATTTACCAGGATGTTGCCTGGAATGGAGAATAGGTCGTACGAGGATAGGTTGAGAGTTCTCAGCCTTTTCTCGTTGGAACGGCGAAGGATGAGGGGTGACTTGATAGAGGTTTATAAGATGATCAGAGGAATAGATAGAGTAGACAGTCAGAAACTTTTTCCCCGGGTACAACAGAGTGTTACAAGGGGACATAAATTTAAGGTGAAGGGTGGAAGGTATAGGGGAGATGTCAGGGGTGGGTTCTTTACCCAGAGAGTGGTGGGGGCATGGAATGCCCTGCCTGTGGGAGTGGTAGAGTCAGAATCATTGGTGACCTTTAAGCGGCAATTGGATAGGTACATGGATGGGTGCTTAATCTAGGATAGAAGTTCGGCACAACATCGTGGGCCGAAGGGCCTGTTCTGTGCTGCATTGTTCTATGTTCTATGAACAGTTTCCCATCTGCAAGACTGTCCCCATGCCCGACATGACTTGGAGGTGCTAGTGTTGGACTGGGGTGGACAAAGTTAAAAATTGCTCAACATCAGGTTATTGCCCTATAACTTGGTGTTGTATGATTTTTGACCCATGCCTGTGGGTAATTTGCAGGAGGCGAGATGCATTATGGAGAAGGGATCGTTGATGACACAGCCCTTTTTGGCTCCAGTCTTCATTAAGATGATGTTTGGGGTGATTCTGTTCAGAATTATAGTTTGCGTGTCATTTATGGATTAAGCAGAAAACTGTGACAAATTTCTGCGGGTGACCAAATTGAGGAGCATCCTCCAGAAGGTTCATGGTCAAAAGCTTTTGTGAGGTCAAAAAAGGCCATGTTATGTTGCTTGCAAAATTCCTTGAATTTGCTACAAGGTGAAAGTCATGTCCGTGATGTCTCACACTGCGTGAAAACCACACTCTGAATCTGGAGGGAGCTCCTTATCCACTGGGGGAAGGCAGTTGAGGAGAATCCTTGGAATTATCTTCCCTGTAGCAGACAGCAGGGAAACTGCTGTGCCCATTTAGACTTGTCTCCCTTCTTGAAAGTAGTTTGCATCATTTCCATATTTTGAGAGCCTCTTAACTAAACTATACAGAGACAATGAAATTCACACAACACCAAGTTATAGTCCAACAGGTTGAATTGGAAGCACTAGTTTTCGGAGCGCTGCTCCTTCATAATTTTATACTCCACAACCACCTGATGAAGGAGCAGCTTTCTGAAAGCTAGTGCTTCCAATTCAACCTGTTGGACTATAACCTGAGGTAGTGTGATTTTTAGCTTTGTACACCCCAGTCCAATACCAGCATCTCCAAATAATGAAATTCATCATCACTTCCAGTGTGCCCATACAGCTTTCAACTGACTAAGAACCAGGATGTCAAATCTCAAACTAAAGACTACCGGGAGTCTGTGAGCTTCACATTCCAAAATGCTTTGACACTTTGGTGTTGTTCACTCGCCGGATGAGGAGATCATTGGCTCGGCCAGCATTTACTGCCCACCACAGAGGGTAGTTAAGAGACTAGCACATTGCTGTGGGTCTGGAATCACATGTAGTCCAGACCAATTAAGGATGATAGCTTCCTTCCCTAATGGACATAAGTGAACCTGACAATAGATTTTCTTGTCAATCAACAATATATTCATGGTCATCATTAGACTCTTAATTCTAGATTTTTCTATTGAATTCATATTCCAACATCTGCCTATCCCAGGTCCCTTTGAACAGACCCCTGGGTCTGTGCATTAACAGTCCAGCAATAATACCACTAGGCCATCTTCTCCCATTACAGCTGGTTCCTTAAACCAGTGGGGAGTATTACCCACAGTGTCTTCTCTTATCTTCCAAGTCAGTAGAAGGAAACGCGGCCGAACAAGCAGCATTCTTTCTTGAGCTAAATTGCCAGCATTAAGGCTCTTAACCAGCTCAGCTCAGCAGGACATGTAATTCACCAGATTCTCAAAGAAACTGCTCTACTCAATCGTACGAGCAGACTCTTAAGAAGACAAGGCCGAGGTTTTAGGTATGTCCTCACAGTATCACTGCAAAGGTCAATCCCCATTGATCCATGGGAGTCCCTGGCTTATGACTAGCCAAAATGATGAAGGTTCATTCAGGAAAGTACAAAACCCATCAAGAGATTTTGTTGGGAACATGCAGAAGTGAAGTCGAGACATCAGAGGAAGCACACAAGTCTCCATAAAAAAGCAAAAGCAGACTGGAGTTTTTCTCCAGTGTTAGATTACCTGAAGCAACATGTCTAGGGAATGTAAACCCACAGTTTTATTCTGCCAATTTTAAAACCCCTCAGTTGTTCTCCAGGGATGGTGAGGCTGGGCATAGTTCTACCACTGCTGCTGCTCTCTCATCCTCAACCAAGACACAAAAGCACAAAATCTAAGGTGACACATCATCCCAGTTCTTAAGGATTGCTGCTCTGTTAGACGCGCACTGTTCAGGTGAGATGTTAAGCCAGGACCCTGCCTGTAAAAAAAAATCCCATCACTTTAAAAAAGAACAGAGCAGAGCACTGATGTCCAAACAATATTTGTCTCTTATCACACATTGCATTTCTGCTGCTTGTGGGAGATTGCTGTGCAGATTTAGCTGTGGCGTGTGGTTAGAATGAGTGGCGTTAGTAAGGGGGCTTGGGCATAGTAAGGAAAGGGAATCGGTAAGACAGACAGTCGAATTAAAGTTTGAAAAAATCTCAGCTGGGGAGGATTGGCTGGTGAGAGAAGAAAAACACAAGTGTCGTACACAGACCACACAACTTTTCTGGATCCTAATGCAATATCCCCTGAGGTTTCATTGAATGAATGCATTGTGATACTGAAATATAGAGATTGAAAGGCTCTGGATTGAATTCCAAGGTTGTTCTGATGTAACCAGTCTCACTCAGAGCTGGGGTGAAGTCCACAACTGGACTCGATATGAGGAAAGATCAGATCAGTCCATCACTCCTTGTCATCAGACGTTGCCCCCTATTAGAATGTGTACACTTGTGGGTCACAGTTGAAAGTCTCTCCCATTCCACTCACCCCTAACCTAAACACTGATGTCCCAGTTATGTCTGGTCTCTGTCAGGTTTAACGAGGGATGGATTATGCTGGTTTTCCCACTGATTTAGGGCTACAAAACAGGAGAACTTCTGTGAATTTCAGCAATGCTTATGGAATGTGGCTAACTAGGTAAATCTCCAGATGGTATAACCCTAGAACACTCCCCTTAAACTAAACCAGATTTTCAGGACACAAGCTAACAAGTTTAAGGACAAATTAATTCCTTCACCTGGAATTTGAGTAACTTAGCTTAGGCTTCCTGATACAATAGCGGATACTTTTAAAGCCAATCATTTCAGAATCAGGTGATTGGAGTAAAAGACAGACTTTAGGATAAGATTAGAATCACTGTTTGCAATTTCTCATGCATATCCTACTGGTGCTTTTGCGTCAGTCTCAGGAGCTCAGTAGGTGGCAATCTCACCTGAGTCACAAGGTCATGAAACCCCACTTCAAAGATAGCACAAAACTCAGCCTGACACTCTCCTGCAGTACTGAGGGGCTGCTGCAGTGGTGGAAGTGCCTCTTTCAATGAGGCTTTAAACCAAGGCCATGTCTGCTTTCTCAGAAGGTTGTGAAAAATCCCTTGGCACTGTTCAAAAGAAAGGAATAGCTTGGAAATATTCATCCCTCAAATAACAACATGATTCCTTTTCTCAGAATCTTGCTGTGCACAAATTGACTGCAGAGTTTTCTACACTACAATAGTGACTACATTTCAAAAGTACTTAATTGTCCGTAGAGAGCTTAGGGACATCCTGGGATCATAAAAGGTGCTATACAAATGTAAGTTGTTTTATTTTTCTTTCTTCAGTAGTCCCTACAAATTATCAAATAACTTGGGACAAACAGCAAATGGGATATCCTTGGACACCAAGGTTCGCCACACACACCTACTTTCCCAGAGAACCAACATGATCCTGTTGGTTCCATGTCCAACATGGAAACAGACCCTTCCATCCAACTCGTCCATGCCAGATATCGTAGGTAGACAAGCAGGAGGCTGGAAGAGCACAGCAAGTCGGGCAGCATCAGGAGGTGGAGATGTCAATGCTTTTGGTGTAACCCTTCTTCAGGACCTGAAGAAGGTTACATCCGAAATGTCAACTTCTTCGCCTCCTGAAGCTGCCTGGTTTGCTGTGTTCTTCCAGCCTCCTGCTAGTTTACCTTGGATTCCAGCATCTGCAGTTTTTTTCCATCTCTGACCAGGTATGCTGACCTAGTCTAGTCCCATTTGCCAGCGCTTGGCCCATATCCCTCTAAACCATTCCTATTCATATACCCATCCAGATGCCTTTTAAAGGGTGTAACAACAAAATACATTTTGAAATTTGCAATCCCTCACCTAATGAGTGGAGGCATCATCTAGATCCTAGCAATATGGTAACAGTCCTGTTGTGAGAATGCCATGACCACATTACTTGGAGTCCATAACTCAGCACTGAACGAGGCATTGTTAAGAAATTTCGGCAGAAATTCAGGCGTGCAGAAACATCTTTTCCATTTCCTTATTGGAGATTCTAAAGCATTAATACAGTCTAACTCACAAGAGTAAATTCTGAGCAGAATACTAATAAAATCAACATGGGCCACCCTTGGGACCAGTTCCAGGAATTCCCCTTTGAGTTTTTGGGATAAGTGAATGGCCTCCCATCGAATGTGGGCCAAGTCCAAACTACTTAAAAAAAATGCACCACTCCAGACTGGCTGATCTCCAACTCTCCACTGCACGAAAAATAAGAAATCGCAGTTGATCCCAGCCCAAACTCTTCGTTTGACTGAAGGTTTTTTTATGTTGAAGTGAGAGTCTCTGAGTCAGCCTTGGTTTCCAACCTGGAGCTGGTGGCCATCTTAATCAATGTGAAATAAATCACCTACGTTGGCCCAGATCAAATTAAAAATGTACTTTTTTGCTTCATCTGTGTGAGATTATCCTAAGAATCATAGAGAGATTACAGATCTCTGCAAGGGCAGCTCACTTTGTCTCACTCCCTACACCTCATCACAAGAGTTTGCAAAGTTGTTCCGTCCAGATAATTTAGTAGTTCCCTTTTGAAAGTTAAGCTTGAACTACCTCCACCACATTCTAAGGCAGTACATCTCAGATCCTAACCACTCACTATGTAAAATATTTCCTCATGTCATCTTTGGTTCTTTTGCCAATCACCTGAAGTAGGGTTGATGGATCCTGTAGACCTTAAAAACAGACATGGAACTGTTGGGCCCAATGGCTTGTTTTGTTGTAAGTTCTATGCATCCAGAGACAGTCTCTCATGCAGATCTAAGGGACTGGTCATGCAGTTTCTGCTTTTAATTTAAACAAGGCTGGGTCTCAGGAGAATAGATTGCTGTCCCTCATTCACATTGTGGTTTCTGAATGCATTGACTGCAGTACAATATTGCAGCACATTGGGTCTGTGAGTAACTCACTGGAATTGAAGCGAGATGGGTTGCCATTCACAGGATAATGAAGGTGTCTTACCAGTCTGCAGCAATATGCTCGACATTGCTCAACAACTGGGGAAATCCAGATGCTCTTCCTGGGTATTGGTCTAAAAAGACTTTCCAATACATTGGGAATCAACAGTGTTAAAGAGGACATCAGGGTGACCATCCACTAGCTGAGCCACACAGACGCTCCCCCCCCCCAAACCCCTAGGTTCCAGCTATGGCGAGTGCTGAACTTGCTAATCTCATTGAGAGGGAAGAGACAAAGGTGTTCCAGTTGATTTCAATGTACTTCAAGTTAAGGAAGGGAATTTCAACACATGCTGGAGAGCTTGCCACTGAACAAATGCATGATTCGTCTTGATTGCAATACCACCACACCCCCTGAACCCAAACCCTCAAGGCTGAACACCAGGCATTGTTCAAGGTCATGACTCACATATTTAATTGGACAAGTGTGCTAGTAATTGTGGAAAGGCTGTTTTATTTTATATAAAATGGGGGGAGTTAATTCAGTTGGCCAGGTGGTTAGCATCTGCATCAGACTAACCAACAGAGCAGTTCAATCTCCACTTCAACAGACGTTGACTCAGCGTCTGCCTCATTGAATCCCTACCATGTGGAAGCAGGCCATTCAGCCCATCGAGCCCACACCTACCCTCCAAAAAGCATCCCACCCAGAACCCCCTACCTTATCCCTGTTGTAACTCCACATTTCTCATAGCTAGTCCACCTAGCCTGCACATCCCTGGACACTATGGTCAATTTAGCATGGCTAGCGCATGTACCTGCACATCTTTGGAGGAAGCCGGAGCACCCAGAGAAAACCCACGCAGACATGGGGATAACGTGCAAACTCCACACAGACAGTCACCTGAATTGAACCAGGTCTCTGCTGCTGTGAGGCAGCAGTGCTAACCACCAGGCAACTGTGTCTCATTGCCCTATCTATACTGAATGAACCACAGCATTTTTCTAAGATTCAGCAAATAATCACAAAGAACCTGCCTTCAGACAGAGAACTCAAACAGAAGATGTTTTGTAAATACTGCCTGCATTTTGTTTTTATTCCCTCACCACCATCAAAACATCTCAAAGACATTCAAAAATCTTAATTATTTCTGTTTAATCCACTCTCGACTTATAGTGGATCAAATGCTTCCTTTTTTGCCTATGTTTCTATGATTCTGTCCTGTTATCCCCACCCTCACAAAATGTATCCAGGTCCCTTTTCAGTCTGTAAAACAATTCAGAGTAGTAGGTTCCACTCAGTCCCCTAAGCCTGTCCCACCATTTGTTAAGATCATGATTGTAGCTTCAACTGCAGTTATTCCTGGTACCCTTTGATTCCTAAGTAAGTCCAAGAGTCTCCTTCTGCCTTAAAAATACTCAATGACTGTAACACTGCTTTCTGAGGAAGAGAGTTTCACAGAATCACAATCCTCAGGGGAAAAGAAAATCCTTCTTAAACAGGAGACCCATTATTTCGAAACTGTGTTCCCAATTCTAGGCTTTCCCACAAGGAGCAAGAAATAGTCCAGCGTTTACCCCACCAAGTCACTTATATGGTTCAATAAGATCACCTCTCGTTCTCCCACAATCCAATGGATACTGGCCTACCTTTCCTAATAGGTAACTCTCTCAGGAATTAATTGAATGAACTTTCTCTGATCCAAATTGTATATGGTACTTTAGATGTGGTCTCACCAACACCCAGTTCAACAGTAGCAAAACATCCTTTCTTTCCCTTTGCAATAAACATCATTTTTCCATTTGCCTTTCTAATCGCTTGTTGTACCTATGTATCAACTTTATGGCAATCTTGTGGCAGCATATCCGGAACACCCTCCCACCTTGATTGTTCAGAGTTCTGCAGTCTCTCTACATTTAAATAACGTGCAGCATTTTTATTCTTCCTGCCATAGTGGATACATTCACATATTCCTATATTATACTCTCTTTGCCAATTTTTTGCCCACTCATATAACCTGTACAGAGTTTATCTCTTTACAGATTGAATTCCAGAGGGATCTAGGTGTGCTCATGCATGAATCATAAAAGATTAACATGCACGTTTAAGAAGGCAAACCTCAATTCATGCTAATATATTATCGCCTACATAGTGAGCCCTTGGGTTGTTTATTAACTTAGATGTGGCATTTTTTCCAAATGCCTTCAGGAAATCGAAGTGCACCACATTTACAGTTTCCCTTTTATCTGTGTTACTTGTTGCTTCCTCGAAGCACTCTAATAAATTAGTCTTGCATGATTTCCCTTTCATAAAACCATGCTGACTCTGCCTAATTGCATTGAGATTTTCTAAGTGCTCTGTTACAACTTACTTAGTAATGGCTTTCTGTATATCCCCTATTATGGCTGTTCAATTAGCTGACCTGTAGTTTCTTACATACTGTCTTCCCCATTTCTTAAATAGTTACAGAGTCTAATAAGTCTTGAATAGTCACAACCTTTGTAACTACTATTTCATGAGCCACTTCACTAAAGATCCTAGAATAATGTCCAGCACACCTGATGGGTTGTCAAATCATATGTCTAACAATCTTCATAGTACCCTTTCTCTAACAATTTTGATTGTTTTAAGTTACACCCTTTCACTTCTTGATTTACCACTATTTCTGGGATGTTATTATAGTGAAGACAGATACACAATATCTATTCATCTGCCATCTCCTTATTCCTTTATTAATTCTTCAGACTCCCTCTGTAAAAAAAACTCTCAATATACTTACATGTTTTCCATTTTAAAGTGTGCAGAAACCCTTGCTATCTATTTTAATATTTCTAGATAGCAGTTTCTCACACTCTAACTTTCCCTCCTTGTTAATTTCCTAGTAATTCTTTACTGTTTTTATACTCTGTCCAGTCTTCTGACCTGTCACTCTACTTCATGGAATTACACACTCTTTCTTTCAATATTTATACAATCTTTAATTTCCTTCGTCATACATGAATACATCCTTCCCCTCGAGTCTTTCTTTCTCACTTGATTGTATCTTTGCTGATTGTTATTAAATAGCTCCTTAAATATCTACCGCTGCATCTCTACTGACATATCTCTTAACCTAGTTTCTAGTTCTTTAATCATCTCTATCTTCATCTTCTATCCTCACAATTGCCAAAATTTGAGTTTAAAACACTAGCCATAGGATCTTCTTCTCTCCCTCAAACTGAAAGTGAAATTCAATCTTGTTATGATCACTGTACCTAAGGGTGCATTTACTCTGAGATCATTAATCAATCCTGTCTCCTGTTATATTACCAGATCTAGAATAACCTGCTCTCTGGCTCGCCTTAGGATTTGCAGTTGCAAGAAGCTGATCTGAAACACTCTATGAGCTCTACTTCCAGGATAGCTTTGACAATCAGCTTTGTCCAATCGACTTGTAGATTAAAATCACCAATAATTCACAGTTCCCCATTATTTCCTCCTGTATATTCATGCCATAAAAAAAGCTTGTAAATTGTGCTTCTAAGTTGTCTCTCTCTCAGTGCCCCAAATTTCTTGACAAGGAGAAAGCAGAATTCAAATTGTTTTACAGAATCAACTGACATGGCATTAACAATAACTTAATCAATTAATATGATATTCTCTCATAATTCAGTCGTAATGAGCTCTCTTTCTAAATGTACAAATCTTGACTTGGCAGCTCAATGAAACTATGTGTCTTGCCTGGGAGCTAAGTGGATCCCCCGTCTCGTTAAGCTGTAGTTTTATCTATAATCACGGTCATGGTTGATAAAGTAACACACAAAGAATAACAATAATAAACTTCCCACAAAACACAACAGACTGCAAAACCCTTTGTACCGTGTTTTCTGGGAAAGCTGCCTACAGTTCCTTGTAAATACACAGGATTCCCATCTGTGTTGCTAATGGGCTGGAACACTGGGAAACCATGAAATACTAAGCACACAAACTTCTGTCCATTCCTTGCTCGTCAAACTCTTTGAAAGCTCAAGGAAGGGAGAGCCAAGGACTTCCAACCTACTTTCTGGTATGTTATCCCCAGCTAGCAGTGTGTTCAAAAGGCACGTCCAATTATCCTGGGATTCTTTCTTGCACATTGAGTCCTTTGTTTTGATGTTGCGGATAATAAATAAACTGAATTGACAGTCAGATTATTAAAAAATCACAACTGCTTAAATGTAAAAGTAAGAGAAAGCGTTTGCATTTATGTCAACCTTTCATGCTTCCAGGATATCGCAAAGTTCCATATAGCCATATGCATGTAAATACTTTTAAAGTGCAGTCATTGTCATAAAGTAGTCAATGGATAATTTTTACAGAACAACACTATAAACTGAAATGACGTAAGTTAACAATCTGTCTTAGGTTTTGGGTGTGGGATAAATATTGCTCAGATCAGCTCACCTGCCCTTCACTGAATAGTGCCACTAGATAACATATCTACCTAAAAGAATGGACAAATATTTGAAGTAACAGCAAGACTGAAAGATGGTATAAAGATAGAGTACATCTCTGACAATACAGCAAGCACTGTAAATATCCAGACCTGAACTGGAGCTGAAATAGTTTGAACCAGAATCAAGAATTGCAACCACTGAACCATCGCTGATTCCTCAAGTGCCAGGTTAATTTTACATGTGGATATATACCATGTCTTGAGTCTTTCATCACTTCACCCTCCTGTTATTTTATGAACACATGCTTCTTGTAATTGAAGCGATAGTGGGCTGTTAGGGTAATTGACCATGTTGTACTTTTATTTCATCAATGATGTAAATAATACCCATCTGCATTTGCAACAAAGCAAAATGGACTTCCCCAGTTATTGTGTTCCATCCGTCTACTGGAATAGTGTTGACAGAGACTGAGAGGTTCAGGTATATACTTCTTTGAAATTTACCTAACAGGCAGACAGTGTGGTTAAGAAGGAGTTTAGCATATTTGCCTTTATTGCTTGGATCTTTGAGTATAGGAGTTGGGACATCATGTTGAGGTTGAAAAGACATTGGTGAGGCCGTTTTTGGAGTACTGTGTGTAGTCCTGGTAGCCCTGGACTATAAGATGGATATTATTAACCTGGATAGGGTTCTGACAAGATTTACCAGCATGTTGCTGGGAATGGAGGGTTTGATTATAAAAACAGACTGGAAAGGCTGGAACTTTTTCCATTGGAGTGTAGGAGGTTGAGGATTGGCCGTATGGAGGCTTATAAGTTCATGAGGGGCATAGATAAGGTGAATGATGAAGGTCTTTTCCCTAGGCAGGGGGAGTTCAAAACTAGTGGGAACATCTTTAAGGTGAAAGGAGAAAGATTTAAAAAGGACATGGGGGAAACATTTTTACGGAGAGAGTAGTTCGTGTGTGGAATGGACCCCAGAGAAAGTGGTGGATGGACATACAGTTACAGCATTTAAATGACATTTGGATAAGTTCATGAATAGGAAAAGTTTGGAGGAATATGGGCCAAGTGTAGATAGATGGGACTAGTTTAGTTTGGGAACATGGTTGGCATTCACTGAAGAGTCTGTTTCTGTGCTGTGGGACTCTATGAGTCTATAGGCAAAAATGGAAGCTTCACCTCCAGGATCTTGAGATTGGTGAAAATTCTGCTTCTGCAAATTGCCAATTGTGCCAGCTGATAACACCCCAGTTTTAATAATTTGATAAAAGTCTAGAATTAACAGCTAGCTTAATAGCAACCATGTAACCACTGCTGGTTGTTAGAAAAGGAAATCTGCCTTTCTTTCTGGTCTGGCCTACATGTCAGTCTGGACCCATAGCAACACCTATATCCCATAACCAAATAAAGCAATTCCAGAAAACGTGTTAATATAATGCAAGTCTAAACATCCAATAATTATTTAATTCTGATAAGGGAGCAGATTTAGCCAATTTAGACTATAAGCCATCTGCAGTCCTTCCATTCACTATCTACTGTTGAATATTGCTTTTAAAAAAAACCTAATTTACACCACCCGCTATAACACACTCACCCTTCCACCATCACAACTCCAGTCCTCAACCTTGTGGAATGCACAATTAACACAAGCTCCTTAAAACTCAGAAAGAAACTTTTCCAGGAGCAATTTTATTATAATTTCACTCTCAAGTGATTTGCCACCAATGAAATACATTTTTGAAATAGACTCATTGATGTAATGTATGAAAGGCAACAACCAATTTGCACAGAGCAAGGTCCCCAAAAGCAGTATAATGAAAGAGAACCAAGAAATCTCTTTTAGTGACATCGGTTAAATGTTGGAATAACTATTGGCTGGGCGTATGACTCCACTCTTGTTTAAATTATGCAACTGGATCCTTTACAGTCCGCTTGAGCAAGCAGACAGGGTCATGGGTGTACAAGTCATTTGAAAAGCAGCACCTCCAACAGTGCAGCACTGGTTTAGTTCTGCATAGGATATCATCTTAGGTTTTGTATTTAGTCCTTTCGGGTGGGATATGAACAATGATTTTCTTACTCAGCAACAAGACAACTAGTAACCAGTTGAGCTATACAGGATCTTCGGACCAATATGGTCTCCCAGAGACATCGTGCAGAACTCACAATATACATGTCTGCGCATGTAACCTTGAAAATGTCACTTAAAATAAAGTAACAGCATTTGAGCACTAAGGGATTCACAGGTTTTGATGTGTAAGACTCTTGAAGTGAATAAAGTACTGTGGTGAATGGGTTACTGATTGGACAGGGATTGGCTGCATTCCCAGCAGTAACAGCCACTCAGACATGTTTCCTGCTGGAGTTGGTTTCGTACAACGCGTCTGGAGAGCAGACTGTGTGATAACAGCTATTTAATATAAACCATACCAGGTCCTCAATGGTCTTGCTTTAAAACCGCACAATCATTCCCTTATTACACTCTCCTGTCAATCCTGTAAGCATGTGGTGATTGAACCCCAGTCTGTCTCTCCCAGTCAGTTGTAATTCCAGCGATGTTTCCCGTTTTAATTTTCTTTTTAAAATATTCTGCTCATCAAGGCAAGGAATGTCGGTGCAACTTTTCTGAAGCCTTTCTGACCCTTTGCCAGGGTTGCGTTGCCATGATCAAGAGGTGACCTCCACTTGCTTATGCAAAGATCCACTGTTATACATGAGCCTCAGCATATATGAGTGCCGGCAGCCCAGTTCACTGGATAGCCATCATAGACCAGCCAGAATCTTATCCTCCCTCCCCACCTTAACGCCCTATTTCCAATAGAGATGTGAGGATTCTTAATGGGAACAACATTCCCCTCCTCAGTGAAAACTGCAGGAGCCATCTCCAACATTTCAACCTTGCTTATGCATCAGAAGGTAGTAGATTCGAGTCCCTCTCCAGAGGCTTAAACACATAATCCAGGAGGGCATTCCATCACTGAATGAAGGAATTACTGCATTTTTGGAAGAGATATTGAACCGAAGTCTCATCTGCCCTCTCAAATGGGTATGAAAGATCCCAAGGCACAATTTCAAAGAAGTGTAAGCGAGTGCTTCTCGATGTCTCAGTCAAGAGTTATACCTCCTTTGACATCTGATCACATCATCTTATCAGATTGGTGTTTGAGCAACCTTGCTGTGCATATAATGTCTATTGTGTTTCCTCCAATTTAGAACTTCATTAATGTGAAACACATTGGGACATTGTGTGGCTGTAATACGCAATAAAAATAAAGCTGTTTAATTTTAACTGGCATGGTAAAATTCCAAAGATGAAATGTGTTAGAAATGTATTAGTGCTCCACTTTTCAATCTTTTTCTTCGCTTTTTTTTGTACTGGTGCAATTTGATAAATTGATTTGATGTCCCATTAGCCCTTCAAGTTGATTCCAGCTAAAGCAAGGAGGTTGATGCAGCAAGGGGGAGACAAGTCTTTCACATCTTCAACATTGGTTTAAGTTTGTCACTGACTAATAGGGTGAATATCTTGCCTAGTACTGACTCTAAGAGTCCCCATGTGAAATAGTTTGGGAAGTCTCAACCTGCTCCCTAATTAGGGATGAACCCACAGGATCAAAATCTCCACACATTGGGTATGAATTCATTTGGAAGATGTCAGAGAATGACTAATGTTGCACTGATGCAATGCAGTGTGCCATGTGAGATTAGGACTGAGGCCCAAGGTTGAGACAAAGTAGAGGGAACAATGAGTACTCTACATCTGTCTGCACTACATCTAACTTGGGATTGTTTGATGTCAATACTGAAATAGAACATTCACCATCTTGAACATTCTTCACCTATGGAGCGGAAATCAATTCTTTTTGTAAAATAATTGAATTCAGAAGGCTGTAATTAATTTATAGCAGGTTGCTTCATTTTCCTTTTGGACAGCTTTCCACACACCCAATTTCCAGGATTTTCCATGTTCCTGTTTACCACATTTCTTCTCTTGCGTTCCCAGGAGCTTGGTAGCTACTCTAAGAATTTCTTGAGGGCTTATCCCATGTACTTTGGAGTTCCTTTCATTTTTCAAATGGCCTCATTTCCTTTCGGTTTTCAGTTCAAGTTTCACCATAACAAAGTAATCATCATTTAACTTTACCAGAAATGACACACAGTCATTCAAATGGAATTGGAATACTATCAGCTCTAATACATGTCCATGGCTATAGATTTGTTCATTTATACAGTCAAAATAGAATGCAATTTTAGATTTCATTTCATGGTTTTTGATTTTTACAGGAATTTTCCTTTTTTAATATTATAATTCATATAATTGATCTGAAAATCACTTCTGTAGTTGCTGAATTTTGTTTGTTGGATTTCAGTTTTTTAGGAGATTTGCAATTGACCACTTATTTGGATTTCATTTCATCTCATACAGAAATCTGGGCAAAATGGCGGCAAAGTAGGACGTTCCAAATGGGCGGGATGGGACCATTCGCCACCATCGATTAGCCACCGCCCATTGGCCGCTGAGGACGATTCGCCACTGCCCATTGGCCACTGAGGACGATTCGCCACCGCCCATTGGCCGCTGAGGACGATTCACCACCGCAAGTGTTTGTAAATCATTTTTATGTATAAGCCAATAAAATAATATTTATTTCACTTTTTTTTAATCAATATGTACTATGTTGTCGTATAAATAAAGGGGACTGAGAAGTATGAAAGAACAGGCGGGAGGGAAAACAATCAGTACATGTATATATTTCTGGTGGTGAATAGTCTCCAGAGGTCAAATGACCCCAGTGGGG
This sequence comes from Chiloscyllium punctatum, assembly GCF_047496795.1. Classification (NCBI taxonomy): domain Eukaryota; kingdom Metazoa; phylum Chordata; class Chondrichthyes; order Orectolobiformes; family Hemiscylliidae; genus Chiloscyllium; species Chiloscyllium punctatum. The sequence continues at coordinate 45,716,692 of NC_092745.1, read as the reverse complement.
AAACGCTGGTGGCGAACCGGCAGTGGCTAATCGGTGGCGGCGAATATGCCATGGTGAATCATCACCAACCCCCAACCGGAGCTCATTCACTCCACCTTCTCTTCTTCTTCTTTTCTTCTTTCTTTTCTCTTTTTCTTCCTCCTGGTGCTTTTATCTTCTTCTTCTCCTTTCTTTTTCCTTTGACTTCCAGCCTCCAGTAACTGCTGGCGAGGAGCGACCATCCCGGGCCTCCTGCAAATGATTATCCCTGACCTCCAGCAAGTGACGATCCCTGGCCTTCGATGTCGATTCCTGACCTCCAGCACCCGAAAATTCCTAGCCTCCGACGATGACTCCGGACCTGGTGCAGCTGCCTCCCGTTGCGGCCTTCGGTGAATGGTGATCCCGACCTCCTGCGAGTGATGATCCCTGGCATTCGATGTCAATTCCTGACCTCCAGTGAGCGACAATTCCGAATCTCCAGTGATTACTGCCAGCGTGGTGCAGTGGCCTCCCTGCGTAGTGTGGCAACCTCCCAGCATTGGCGTGGTGACCTCCTGGTGTGGCATGTCGCCAGCGCAGGGTGGAACCAGGGCCCAGTGCAGGCTGCAAGCTAGGTGCCAGGGTGGTCTGCTGTACTGAACTTTTATTTCCATAATGCTGGACATTTTATTTCTGTATTGTCTAAAATCTTTTAACAAAAGAAGCTGTGCCTAGGTCCTTCTGTATCTACATTAGCGCTGTACTTGGTGACGTATAAACCTTTCACTGTATTCATTGCGTATATGTGACAATAAATGCCGTATATGTTATTCTATAAAGAGGGGGCATTTTACATGGCAGAGAATTGCAAGCAGATATTACAAGAAGCGTCACACAGGATGAGGATATTCAGCCTCTTGAGCGTGTTTCACCAGTCTATTTGCTACTGGGTGATCTGTATCAGTGCTGGAGGGGCTTATGTGCTTTGATGATCCCTTGAGTGATGCTGTCAGGAGCTCCAAGCTCCAATCAGGCAAGCACAGTGTGGGAGTCCAATGGCAAAGAAAGGCAATGCTTTTCACACAGGGTCACAGCACTGGCAAAGAAAGAAGAAAATAATTCCTGCCCTCCAGATCCCACAACTTTGTGTGCCCTTTGTGATCTGGGAATGTAAGATCAGCTCACTTCAGTTACTTAAAAATCTTTAACAGAAACACACAACCTGAGTTGATTTCATCCTTGAATTAAAGGACAACAATTTGTACCTAAGTCCATTGATAATCCATATTCCATTAATACATTTACTTAACAATAACCCATCATTAATTAGAGTGGATCATCCTCCTCTGTTTCCAGCTTCTCCAATATGATGACACAACTAAACACTTGCACCCTTTCCAAAATTCTGAAGGGACCATTTCTCTTCGAGATCCCATACCACTACTCAGTCACATCCCAACATCCCCGGCCTTCCTGATGGCCCATTCCATGTAAGTGTTAGAGATGTATTATGTGTCCTTTTTCCATCAGCCATTCTCAACATCCAAAGCACCATACATTTCTTCTGAGGGAAACAGCAATTTGCCTGTACTTCTTGCAACCTAGTCTACATTACTCAATGCTCATGATGCTCAAAAATTGGATTCTGGGTAATCCAAGATGGAGGACGGGAAAAATTTCTGGCTGTAACAGCTGCTCCTTTATTGAGGTATTTTAGGTGTCGGAGGTGATTTTCTTGAATTCCAGGAGCAGCAATTACTGTTTTCTATGCTGTTGCATTGTTTTAGAACTTTGGAAAAAAAATGTCAAAACAACAGCAGTTTTAAAAGGGAGAAGAACAGACAAAGGAAGCACATGGTGAGGACAGTGTAGGAGAGAGAGAGAGAAAGAAACTGACATAGCAGTGAACCTGCACAGTTACTGCCTTTGCTGTTTGAATTCATGTATCGCTGGACATCGGAGTGCATCTGGGAAAATTAACAAACAGTGAAATTCACAACTGATCTTGGAGGAACTGTTGGACGAAGTTCGCAGCACAGAATCAGATAAATGTATTGTTTTTTAAGTGGGACCTATAGAAAGTTGGCAGTAGTAAGCAGAATGGGTTCTTTCTTGATGATATGTTTTTTGAGATATGTCTCTTGATTAAACTTAAAATATAAGCCATAACTATTAATTTAATGTGGGGCAGTGTTTTGTAGAGGAATAAGACGGTGTTATTTTCTGGGTCTGTAGATTGTGAAGGAGCAAAACTGGCCTTCAGTAGAGTGATAAGCGCTTCTTGTCAGACGTGGGAGTTTAAAGAGAGTTTAAGGGTTACTGCAGATTATATCTGCAATAAATGCTGTTGGTTGGGAATCTTATCAGATTGAATGAATCGGTTGGACAGACAGTTAGAAGCAATGAGGAATTTGCAATAGCAACAGTATGTGATGGAGGGCAGTTATAGGAAGGGGGAAAGTCTCAGATACAGTCACATAGATGGGTTAACTCCAGGAAAGGTAGGAGAGTTAGGCAGCTAGTGCAGGAGCCTTCTATGGCTATACCCATTTCAAATAAGCATGCTGTTTTTGAAAATGGAGGCAGTGATGGATTCTCAGGGGAGTGTAGCACAAACAGCCAAGTTTCTGGTATTGCAGCTGGCTCTAATGCAATGAGGGGTACGTCGGGTTCCAAGAGATCAATTGTGTTAGGGGATTGTCTAGTCCAAGGTACAGACAGACGTTTTGTGGCCAGCAACAAAAAATCAGAATGGTGTGTTGCTTCCCTGGTGCCAAGATCAAGGATGTCTCAGAGAGGGTGCAGAATATACTCAAGGGGGAGAGGGGCCAGCAAGAGGTCATTGTCCATATTGGAACCAACGACATAGGAAGGGAAAAGGTTGAGATTCTGAACGGAGATTACAGAGAGTTAGGCAGGAATTTTAAAAGGAGGTCCTCAAGGGTAGTAATATCTGGATTACTCCCTGTGCTATGAGCTAGTGAGGGCAGGAATAGGAGGATAGAGCAGATGAATGCATGGGTGAGGAGCTGGTGTATGGGAGAAGGATTCACATTTTTGGATCATTGGAATCTTTTTTGGGGTAGAAGTGACCTGTACAAGAAGGACAGATTGCACCTAAATTGGAAGGGGACTAATATACTGGCAGGGAAATTTGCTAGGACTGCTTGGGAGGATTTAGTATGGTGGGGAGTGGGGGGGGGGTGCAGGTGGGACCCAGGGAGATAGTGAGGAAAGAGATCGATCTGAGATGGGTACAGCTGAGAACGGAAGCAAGTCAAACAGTCAGGACAAGCAGGGACAAGGTAGGACTAATAAATTAAACTACATTTATTTCAATGCAAGGGGCCTAACAGGGAAAACAGATGAACTCAGGGCATAGGTTTAGGGTGAGAGGGGAAAAATATAAAAGGGACCGAAGGGGCAACTTTTTCATGCAGAGGGTGGTACATGTATGGAATGAGCTGCCAGAGGAAGTGGTAAAGGCTGGTACAACTGCAACATTTAAAAGGCATTTGGATGGGATTATGAATAGGAAAGGTTTGGAGGGATATGGGCTGAGTGCTGGCAAGTGGGACTAGATTGGGTTGGGATATCTGGTCGGTATGGACGAGTTGGACCGAAGGGTCTGTTTCCATGCTGTACATCTCTATGACTCTATGTGTTCTCTATACTGGGGAGACCAAATGCAAATTGGCTGGCTGCTTTGCAGAATGTCTTATTTCAGTCTGCAAGTAACTTTGTGTCACAAATTATTTTAATTCTTGACTTTTCTGTCCGTGACCAGCTGGAGTGTTCCAATGAAGTTCAACACAAACTTAAGAAACAGTTCCTCATCTTTTGACTTATCACTCATTTGGACTCAACTTGAGTGCATGAATTTCCGATCATCACCTCTGCTCCATCTTGTTCTGTGTTTATTTTTACTAGTTGGCTTTTGTTTCATATTTTTCTTTACCCATTCATGGTGTATTCATTTGACTAATGTGTAGCCATTCACACCTCATCTGGACACATCTTTTGTTCCTCTCCAAATCCCATTCCTATTTTCCTTGGATTTTATACCATAAAATCTTTTGCAATTTAATCTCTCCTTCCCACCGCCCTGTCAGAGACATTTTTATTTGTTCTTCTTGTCCCTTCTTTCCTTTCAGTGGCTTAAGACCCATTCCATTTCGATCTTCCTTGATCTTTTCATAAAGATCATGTTGACCTGAAGCATCAACTGTTTCTCTCCACAAATGCTACTCAATCTGCTGAATATTTCCAACACTTTTACTTTTATTTCAGATTTCTAACATCCATAGCATTTTGCTCTGTAATAATCTACCAAGTTCTGAATATCTAGAACAGATTTCCATGAACCTTTGCATGAAACATATTTGCTGATTTCACTCCTGAATAACTAGCCCTAATTAAAAGATTGTGGCCGCTTGTTGGTTCAGACCTTTCATACCTCTGGATTCAACTACAACTTCCATTCTCCAGCATCTTGAACTCAGCCAAATTTCTACTGCCTGCATCCTAATTATCTTTTGCTCATTGAATAAGAATGGCTCCCGATCCAGCAGTGCCTTAACTGTAACACGTTCAGCTCATAAATTTGAATCAACCTACTTTGTACTCTCCTCAAGGCCTTCAGCCTTCCAAGATTTCCATACATCTCCAATTCTGACCCTATACACATCTCCAATTTCCTTACCCTAACGTTGCCTTCATTTGCCTGGGCCCTTAGTTCAATTTCACTCCCAAAATCTCTCTCGCTCTTTTTCCTCCTTTACGATACTACTTAAAATGATCTCTTTGCCAAGTTTTTGGTTATCTGTTCAATCTATTCTCAGAGTCAAATTCCATTTGGTAACACTTGTGTATGACACCACGGGATATTTTACTCGACCATGACATAATTGCTTGATATAATTGCAAGTGTTGTGCTGCATTCTCCAATCAAGGGAAATATTTTCTCTGTATCTGTCCAATTGACTCCCTTCATAATTTTAAACATTTCAATTTAATCACCTCTCTGTAACTTGGAACAATCCCATTTTAGAGTCATAGAGATGTACAACATGGAAACAGACCCTTTGGTCCAACCCATCCATGCCGATCAGATATCCCAACCCAATCTAGTCCCACCTGCCAGCACCTGGCCCATATCCCTCCAAACCTTTCCTATTCATATACCCATCCAAACGCCTTTTAAGTGTTGCATTTGTACCAGCCTCCACCACTTCATCTGGCAGCACATTCCATACATGTACCACTCTCTGCATGAAAAAGTTGCCCCTTAGATCTCTTTTATATCTTTCCCCTCTCACCCTAAACCTATGCCCTCTCGTTCTGAACTCCCCGATCCCAAGGAAAAGACTTTGTCTATTTATTCTATCCATGCCCTTCATGATTTTGTAAACCTCTATAAGGTTTAAAATTAGAGTTCTCTATTTTTTGAGAAAAAGAAAGGAAAATTCCCAAAATTGAAATCCCTAGTCTGATCCCTGCACCCCATAAAGCAAAATTAAAGCTACTGAAATGAAAAGTTATGCTGACTGGAAACAGATAAAAGTCAGCAAGACAAAAACAAACATGTCCTGTCACATGAAATCTCTCTTTCTGAAATTTCTGCATAACTTGTTCAATTTTGATCAAACACATTAGCAGATACAGATTCCAGAACATGTACCTGGTTCAACCGTAGAAACATTACTTCTGAGTGGACTGCTTTTGTGTAAAAATGAGCCACACAGATCCAGGAGCCAAGAGACCAGTTCACTTGTTACAATCACTCAACTCTGCTAAAGATGCTGGTCCTCAATGTGGTGGACACGAACAACGTGGACCCATACTTCACACCATCCCAGACGATGATGGCACCAAAGGCCGTTGGTTGAGATGGAATCACAACAGAAACTATATCCCTTCTCGAGCTGCTTGCGCCTTCACTTTCTGCCACTTCACTTTCTGCCATGGCATCTAAAATGGAATGAAAAACTATCAGTTATTCCGTTAGTACAACCATTCATATAAATGGGTAATGAAAGATTCATGCAAGATATGAGTAATCCACATACGGGGCGGCACAGTGGTTAGCACTGCTGCCTCACAGCACAAGGGTCCCAGGTTCGATTCCAACCTCGGGTGACTGTCTGTGTGGAGTTTGCACATTCTCCCTGTGTCTGTGAGGGTTTCCTCTGGGTGCTCCGGTTTCCTCCCACAGTCCAAAAATGTGCAGGTCAGGTGAATTGGCCATGCTAAATTGCCCATAGTGTTAAGTGCATTAGTCAGAGGGAAATGGGTCTGGATAAGTTACTCTTCGGAGGGTCGGTATGGACTGGTTGGGACTAAGGGCCTGTTTCGACACTGTAAGGAATCTAATCTAATCTAACTACCTGCAATCACCAATCTGAAAAATATCAACTAATCCCAACTTTTTTCTATTGTCTCTGCTGCAGCCAAATCTCTCTCTCCAAACAGCTTAGAAATAATACAAAGTTATTATTAACAGCAATTTCTTTGTGTGACAAATTATTGAACTTAATCTGGTAATCCTTATATACTACTACTGCTTTGATCAGTTACCTCACAATTTCTTCAATATAAAATTAAATTTAAACACTGGTGTGAAGTCAGTCAGCATCTCCAAGTTGACCATTCTGGTTCACCTTATGCCCTTCAAATTGTTTTCTAGTTTTATCCTGTGGTGAAAACTCAACGTTTACCTGAAATGAACCTGCTCTTTCTAGCTGCATTCTTTCTCCATTTTCAACGGAGGAATGTCACTCTTCAGCTTCCAGTTCTTTGGAACAGTTCTCAAAGCCTTTGGAAAGCTGATGATTAGTGTCTCTGCTATCTCCTTCGGTATTCTGGGCCACGCACCATTTATACCTGGTAAGTTTTCAATTTTTGCAGCCTCATCATCAGGTGTAATAATTCTCCAAAATCATCCATTGTTATAGCGATACTTCTCAGGTCCCTCCTTCCTTCATAAAACCAGATGCAAACTACCTAGCTGTTTCTACCTAGCCATTCCCCAGTTTTTTTTTTGAATGAATAAAATAGACCTCCTTGGCTGATTGAGTGAATCCATGAATAAACCATAATACAAGCAACTCACCTGGTTAACTATTTGTGACAGTATCCAATTTCATTATGTATCCAAAATGTATGATGTTGTACCATAATACAGTCGAGAATGTGTTGCTGGAAAAGCACAGCAGGTCAGGCAGCATCCGAGGAGCAGCAGAATCCGGGGAGCAACATCAGGAAGGTGATGAAGGGCTCTAGCCCGAAACGTCGATTCTCCTGCTCCTCAGAGGCTGCCTGACCGACTGGGCCTTTCCAGAAACACACTCTCGACTCTGATCTCTGGCATCTGCAGACCTCACTTTCTCCTTGTACCATAATACTGTCAGTTTTGTGACAGCTCACTGCATCTAGGAAAGAGTAACTGGCTGACGCTCACCAAGAAAGAGAAGGAGTCCATGACAAACAGTAATTTAGGGTCAGTCATAACAAGAAGCGATCTCCCCTCTGAGTCAGAAACAAGTAGGTTTAAGTCCCACTCCAGAGTCCTCAGCATAAAACAGAGGCTGACACTCCAGCGCAGTACTGAGGGAGTGTTGCACTGCCAAAGCTGCCATCTTTCAGATTACAAGTTAAACCAAGGTTCATCTGTCCAGTGAGATTGACAAAAAATAAGCTGTTTGGGAAAGAGCAAAAAGTACACTCTGGGTGCCCTGGCCAATACAACATTACTGCAAAATCACTGAAGCAAATTATCTAGTCATTTAACTCTTTGCTGTTTTTGGAACCTTGCTTTGTGTATATTGGAATTTCTTACACGTGGCTACACTTCAAAAGTACTTCGTCAGTTGTAAACCATTTAAAACATTCTAAGGTTGTGAAAGGCACTATAAAAATGCAAGTCTTTAATTTCATTAATTTTAAACATGGACTAATGATTAAAAAAAAATTAATGTTACTTTTAAATGATCCAGCCTTTAAATACTACTATTTAACAAAACTTCCTAACAAGCCAGTTATTTAATGAGAAAATAAAAAGAATAATACAGTGCACACACACATTTGGTTCACTTGATATTCAAGCAATCAGAAGGGTCTGAACACTGTTCCAATGGGGACTATATCCTTCTGAATTCTGACCCATGATTTTCAAGTACACAGTCTGCACCCATTCAGCCTAGCCAATGATCATAATTGAAACAAGCTTTATTAAGTGCTGTTCAGGTTTTACAGTGTAAAGGCATCTGGAATGTGTTCTCTTTTCCTGTGAGGCTGCTGCCTAACTGCACTGTTACAAACAAATGGTCAGGGGGAAGCTGAAAGTTGGCTGCAGAGCTGAAGACAGGCCTGCTTCAGCAGCCCACATTGCATCAGTGTGGATTTCCCCGCAGATCCTGTGTGGTGATTGTAATTGGGTCGAAAAGTGTGGCACTGGAAAAGCACAGCAGGCCAGGCAGCATCCTGTGATGCAGTCAGCCAGATGGACCTCACAGAGCATGATTGGAGCTGTTAATCAGACCTTGTCAGGTTCCCCCCCCCCCCCCCCCCCCCCCCAACAACCCACCCTCCCTTCCTGCCAACTTCCATTGCCACGGCAGGAATCGCAAAACCTTCCGCAAAAAGGAGCCTTCCGCGTCCATCAAGGTTTCACCTGCACTTCCACACACATCATTTGCTGTATCTGTTGCTCCCGATGTGGTCTCCTCTACATTGGGGAGACGAGACGCTTACTTGCAGAGCGCTTCAGAGAACAGCTCCGGGACACCCAGACCAATCAACCCCACCGCCCTGTGGCCGAATACTTCAACTCCCCCTCCCACCTGCCGAGAACATACAAGTGCTGGGCCTCCTCCATCGTCACTCCCTTATCACCTGATGCCTGGAAGAAGAACACCTCATCTTCTGCCTTGGGACACTCCAACCCCATGGCATCAATGTGGATTTCACCAGTTTCCTAATTTCCCCTCCCCCTACTTTAGGAGAAAGTGAGGACTGTAGATGCTGGAGATCAGAGCTGAAAGTGTGTTGCTGGAAAAGCGCAGCAGGTCAGGCAGCATCCAAGGAGCAGGAGACTCCTCCTTGAACTCCTCCATCGCCAGACCATAGCAACACGACGGCTGGAGGAAGAGCGCCTCATCTTCCGCCTAGGAACCCTCCAACCACAAGGGATGAACTCAGATTTCTCCAGTTTCCTCATTTCCCCTCCACTCACCTTGTCTCAGTCAAATCCCTCGAACTCAGCACTGCCTTCTTGACCTGCAATCTTCTTCCTGACCTCTCCGCCCCCACCCCCACTCCAGCCTATCACCCTCACCTTAACCTCCTTCCACCTATCGCATTTCCAACGCCCCTCCCCCAAGTCCCTCCTCCCTACCTTTTATCTTAGCCTGCTTGGCATACTCTCCTCATTCCTAAAATAAACCTCCCCCCTTACTTTCCTCCAAGGCCCCAAGGGATCCTTCTATACCGCCACAAATTCACCTACACCTCCACACACCTCATTTACTGCATCCGCTGCACCCGATGTAGCCTCCTCTATATTGGGGAGACAGGCTGCCTACTTGCGGAACGTTTCAGAGAACACCTCTGGGGCACCCGGACCAACCAACCCAACCCCCCGTGGCTCAACACTTCAACTCCCCCTCCCACTCCACAAGGACATGCAGGTCCTTGGACTCCTCCATCGCCAGACCATAGCAACACGATGGCTGGAGGAAGAGCGCCTCTCTTCTGCCTAGGAACCCTCCAATCACAAGGGATAAACTCAGATTTCTCCAGTTTCCTCATTTCCCCTCCCCCCACCTTGTCTCAGTCCCAACCCTCGAACTCAGCATCACCTTCCTAACCTGCAATCTTCTTCCTGACCTCTCCGCCCCCACCCCCACTCCGGCCTATCACCCTCACCTTAACCTCCTTCCACTTATCGCATTTCCAACGCCCCTCCCCCAAGTCCCTCCTCCCTGCCTTTTATCTTAGCCTGCTGGACACAGTTTCCTCATTCCTGAAGAAGGGCTCATGCCCAAAATGTCGATTCTCCTGCTCCTTGGATGCTGCCTGACCTGCTGCGCTTCTCCAGCCACACATTTTCAGCTCCCCCTACTTTACCCCAGTTCCAATCTACCAGCTCAGCACCGTCCTCATGACCTGTCACATCTGTCCATCTTCCTTCCCACTCTCCGCTCCACCGTCCCCTCTGACCTATCACCTTTACCCCGACCTCCATCCACCTATTGCACTCCCAGCTACCATCCCCCCCAGCCCCACCATTTATCTCTCCACCCCAAATCTCCTAGCCTCATTCCTGATGAAGGGCATTTGCCCGAAACGTCAATTTTCCTGCTCCTCAGATGCAGCCTGACCTACTGTGCTTTTCCAGCGCCACACTCTTGACTCCAATCAGAGACCCTTGGTTGACAGATAAGAACAGGAGTGTCCCAGTGGAAGGTTCTTGATGCAGGAGTCCTCCCTCTTTCCCTTGGGGTGGAAGGTGTTGCATGGAGCAGTCCCTTATAAGCACAAATTGCAGTTTTTCACAGACTCCCAGCCGAACTGTTTATGTTGTGGCGCTGTGGACTCTGTGGACCTTGTGTACATTGGACGTGAGTGTTTGTACCCTCCTTTTCAGTTACCCAAAAAACCTGTTACTACCTTTTTGGCTGAACTTCAGCCCACACTTCAGGTCGTTGGGAGCCCAGTACGGAGAGGTTCGGTTGAGTCAGAGGAGCTCCTCGTGGGTCTGCTCCTGGGCCTGGCCAAGCTGGCCAATAACAGGTTCAGATAATTGATGGTGGAGGGAGTCATTTCTGCTAACTGCTTGCCCCTCTTCCATGGTTATGTTCAAGCCCGGATGTCCATGGAGAGGGAGCACGCAGTGTCCACCACTGCTCGAGATGCCTTTAGGGAGAAGTGGTCACCACGGGGGGATGAAATGCTTTATTTCTCCCTCCAGTTCAATTTTGATGTAATCCCTACCCTCCACCTTCACTTTCTTCATGCAAGCGTTGCCCGTACCTGTCTTGGCTTGTTGCTGGTTCACTGGCTGCATGGGTGTTTTCGTAGTGGTGGAAATATTGAATAAAGTTTATTGCACGTGGTGTTTTCATTGAGTCACTACATCTACACACACACAACACAGGTGCTGTGGAGAAAAACTAAGCACTACTGCTGTCCAGTAGTAGTGTAGCAATAAAATAAAAATATTAACGAGGATTTAGAATCTCCTCGGTTAAAAAAAAAGAAAAACATACATAAACGGGGAAAATAAAATGTGCAGGAGTGTCTGACATCCTGTTCAGTCTAAAAGCTGGCTCTGAGGGAGCTGGATCAGTGCCAAAGACTCTCCATGTGTAAATAAAGGGTGACTTGGAGATGGGATATCTGCCTCTGTGAAGGTATTTCAGTGGTTTTGAGAGAAAATAATGCTCCTGAAGACATTCGCTCACAACAGTGATCTTGCGATTGGGGTAAGCATTTCTAACATCATGCTGTTATTTGGGAAGCTTCACTTGTTCGATCCTGCCATCGAACACTGGGCCCAGAATGTGGAAAGAATGCATTTTTTTTTCTGGTCAAATGACATTGGGACAGATGAAAAGCAATAAGTACTTCTCCTGACAGGTCGTGGACCCACAGCTATTTTGGTTATTAGGAGCCTCCCACTCCCTGAGGCACCAGAAACTAAACCTTTCAAGAGTTGACATATTTATTTAAGGAACACCATGACCCCAAGCCTCCTCTAATTCTGAGATGTTGTCAGTTTTACTTGGCAGTTCAGAACCAGGGGAATCCATATTGGGATTTTTGATTAGGTTAAGACGACTGGTAGAGGTATGTGAATTTGGTTTAACCCTTAATGAGATGCTGAGAGACCATTTGGTATGTGGGTTTAATGATGTGACCATGCAAAAGCGCCTTCTGGTTAAAATCCAACTGGATTTCAAAGATGCACAACACTTGGCTTCATCATTGGAAAATGCCACAAGTGGGTATTTGGATGGAAGTGGACACCCTTGCCAGTGAAACTCAGCTTGGGAAACACCACTTGAGTGAAGGCAATTGCAGAGCCTCACTCAGGACATATCCTGAACAGAGGGACTCTTGGTCAAAAGGAGGTCTGCCGATGCTAGAGATCAGAGTCGAGAGTGTGTTGCTGGAAAAGCACAGCAGGTCAGGCAGCCTCCAAGGAGCAGCAGAATCGATGTTTCGGGCAAGCGCCCTTGATCTGGAATGAATCCTGCTCCTCGGATACTGCCTGACCTGCTGTGCTTTTCCAGCACCACCCTCTGGACTCTAGGTTAGCCCACAACAAAACCCCAAAATAAAGCCAAGTCTTGGCCAAATGATTAAAATTTTCTTCATTATTCCGGCAGGCAAGCCATTGCAGTTGCTGCTGGTATCCATACTCAAGGCAGTACAAGAATCCCGTTATACTTACATTGAATAAAAGAACTCATAGACCAGTATCCAGGAGAGTCCACCTACATCTGGTTTGGAACAGTTAAATTGCTTAGCAACATCCAAAGCAAAAATAAACAAAATAAATGTCTGGTTAAATGGTTGCCGTGTTCTAATGCAAGTCAATACCAGCATGGCCATTTCAGTGATCGTACAACCAGTGTTTAACAAAATTCATTTTGGACTCCTTACCTTAGGTTTGTGCAAGACCTCAGCTAGGCTGAGAATCTATACCAGGAAACCTTTGCAGATTAAAGCTTTAACTTCAGTTTCAGTCCCGAACGAGAAGCAGTTGGTTCAGTTACCATTGATTGTAGTGAAGGGCTCAGGCCCAAGTTTGAAGGGTCAAACTTCATTGAGAAAGATTCACCTAGATTGGCTCAACACTTTTTGATTAGAAAATGGCTGCCCAAGTAAAGTCCGAATTAAATACCCAGATGTTTCCCAGGCAGATCTAGAGACTATCAAAGGAGCCAAGGCCACCAAACACATTCACCAGGAAGCAATTCCATGATTCTGCAAGGCCTGCCCAGTGCCATTTGCCGACAGACAAAAGTAGAGGCAGGAATCAGAAGGCTAGGGATTTTAAACAAATGGCAAACCGATTTTTGCAGCTGGATAATTACTCAATCCTCGCATTCAGGATTTATGTGCTTAGCCGAAAAGGGGTCTGTCCTTCATGAACTTGCCATGTGTACCTGCAATTGCGGTTAGATAAGGATTGTCAGAAGTATGCCACAATTAATACCATAAAGGTTTGTAGTAATTGAAACTTTTTTGGACTTGGAGAGACCAGATCACAGTAGATGTTGGCATATTATTAGGGGGAGCTTGATCTGAGCTAAGGTCACCACCAGATATTGGCTGAACTTCACCAAGGCCATCCAGGGGTTTCCAAAATGAAGAGGCTGGTGAGAAATTACGACTGGTGGTCAGGACTGGATGCAGACATAACCACATTGGTCTAGCAATTAGATTACTTACAGTGTGGAAACAGGCCCTTCGGCCCAACAAGTCCACACCGACCCTCCGAACAGCAACTCACCCAGAGTCATTCCCCTACATTTACCCCTTCACCTAACACTACGGGCAACGTAGCATGGTCAATTCACCTAACCTGCACATTTTTAGACTGTGGGAGGAAACTGGAGCACCCAGAGGAAACCCACACAGAGAACGTGCAAACTCCACACAGACAGTTGCCTGAGGCGGGAATTGAACCCGAGTCTCTGGCACTGTGAGGCAGCAGTGCTAACCACTGTGCCACCGTGGCACCCACCTGGACTTGGTTACACATTAACTGTGAAGGTTCTTTCATGGGCTCAATGCTCTTAGTCATTGTGGATGCTCACTCAACATGGTTGGATGTACATAGAGTTCATTTGTCAAACAAGAGACAACAATAGAAAAACTGCTCACATCCTTTGCAGTACATGGACTCTGGTCACCAATAAAAAGCTATCATTTACCAACATGGAATTTGAGTATTTCCTAAAGTTGAATGGTAATCCATAAATAAGGACAGCTCCATACCATCATCATCCAATGGTCTGGTAGAAAGAGCAGTCCTAACTTTGAAGGCAGGCTTATAGAAACAGCCTTCAGCTTCACTAGATATCAAACTGCCCTAGTTCCTACCTGATTATAAGACCACCCTCATGCAACTAAAGGGATAGCTCCAGCAGAGTTTCTAATGGGGAGAAGACCCTGTACCAGATTAAATCTGCTCTTCCCCGACCTGGCGGGGAAAGGGTAAAACAACATTAGGAACGCCAATGCTGGCCACAAGATCCTGCTAAGTGAGAGAGGCAGTTTACTTCAGGGGACAAAGGATCATGTGGGAATCATGGGAATGGCCTTGCATGGATAACAGGGATGGTCAATGTGAGGTCAGGTACAGTGACATAAAGATTTGGTAAGTGCAACAGTCCTGAACAAGCACACGGACCATACGAGAAATGCAAACTTGCAAACTGTGCTGGAGCAAAACCTGCCTGGCTCCTCAACAGCCTATCGGACTCTTCCAAAAATAGTGGGTTCTCCCTTTCCATAAAGTGTGTTGAAGATACCTCAGAATCTGATATGGACATCGTGGATGTCGCTGCCTCGACACCTTTGCTGCTGAAGAGGGGAATGAATTTCTTTCAAGATGTTCTGGGCGCAAGAGGTGAACTACCATGCTTTACACGCTGCCCGTATCCGAGGCAGAGTTGGACAGACCTGAGCCAGTGCTAAAACGCCCCAGGAGGAGCTACAAAACAAAAACTGATGTGTGTCCTCAGACTCAGAGGGAGAGGGATGTAGTGATTGTAATGAGGCCAGCCAGGTGGACCTCATAGAATATGAAACACAAAGAGACATTATTGGAAAAGCTCAGCAGCTCTGGCAGCAACCGTTAAAAGAAATCAGAGTTAACATTTTCAGGTCCGGTGACTCTTCCTCAGAACTGAAGGTGGTTGGGAAGGTCTTGTTGCAGAGGCGGGATGCAGTGCAAATAATCTCAGTACAAAGACAGAAACAAAATCAAGCACATATTATTTTCCTTTGTTTACTATTCAGTTGATCTCTGTTAAACAATATGTGAGCATAAATATTAAGCAACTGTGGCTGTACAGACATGCCTTCTATCATTAAACATCCTGCTGCTGTCACATATCTGTGCTCGAGAAACATCAGGGGCACAGAAAAGATGAAGCTCAGACTGAAAATTAGCACCTGAAAGTTCGGGGAGGGAAAATGTGCAAAATCAATGAACTAGTAACATTATATTTGGGTGTATCAAGAGTTTATTTGAAGAATGAACTCTTTTCCCATACAGTACAGTTTGTGAAAATTCTATACAGCATTTAATTTTGTTTGCAGAGAAAGGATTTAGCATTATTTTAAAGATTGAACCTTTTTTTGCGTAACAGCAGGACCTCCAATGCCCAGTTACAGCAGTTGCTGTAATAATGAGCTCCTGTAACCCGACACTCACCTAATACCAAAGACATAAGATGACATTTTTAAAGCCAGACAGGGTTCAGACAGCTTCTGAGCAATGGGTTTCCACCAGCCCTCCCTGCTTCCACATTGACTTTTCCAAGAATTCCTCGACTCCATTCAAACAGGTTTGCAAGGAATAATTCTATGCCTCCCTAGCTCTCTCTACTGTACAGAGGATGAGAACTCACGCTATCATTGTCATTTTAGAAGCGATGGTAACGCTGGTGTTCCAGATGTTCACAGATTTTCGAGCCAAGTCCATTATTTCCTGAAGTTTCACAGGGGCTTGAGCACCAGCTGACAAGCTGCAGAGTTAAAAGAGCTGCAGTTTCTGATCTCATTCTTCCTCATAGCTCCAGGGAATTCTGTTCTTTCTCGCACCTGCAATACCCAGTTATACCATATCTCTGCAGTATCTTTCTCATTGATATGTATAATAGCTGAATTACAAGGAACATCAGTTTCTTTTTCTCATGAAATATTACCTGTCTCCCAAAGGATCTACCCCTTTGTTGAGGAGTTCAGTGACCGACATTCAATCCAGGGATCATTCCTCACAGGAACCAGAGCCACACCTCACATGCAGACAACTAGCAACCCTCTCTGAGTAGCTCTTTCTTGGTGTTTTTCTTTCCCTGAAGGCTGGAGCAAAATTATATGTAATGTGTGGGAAAATTTGAACAATTCGCTACAAAGTGCCGTGGCACACGCCAGCTTTGCTCCCGGCCCAAGCAGAGTCATCATATAACACTCTACTTCTCACAAGCTACATGCGACCAGAGCTGCAAAGGCCTCAGAAAATGTACACGCGTGTCTCTGTGTAAATGTAGATGCGTGGGAATTCCAGCATTAACATAAAATTATCACCGTCGCAAAATGGCATAAGAGCCTCCAGTTCCACCTTGTTTCGCAAACCTGCAACCTCCATTTGATTTGATGTTTTGTGGCATGTACTGAGGTACAGTGAAAAGTTTTGCTTTGTGTGCAATACAGGCACCTAGAATGCCAATGGCAGCTGGCACAGAGGAATACAATGCCTCCATACTTCTCCCCACCAACCTAACAGGGACATATACCACCGTTTGTTTATCGTCTCTGGGTCAAAATCCTGCAACTCCTTACCTAATAGCACCTTGGAAGCAGTTTCACTACACAGAACTACCGCAGTACAAGATCGTAACTCACTGCCATCCGAACCTGGTTCAACCACAGATTTAAGTCTCTGACTAACAACATATCCAATGTGGAAATGAGGATGGTTATTTTACATTATTAATTATGTTCTGGAAAACATGGCATTGACTGGTTTTGGAAGCAGATTCAATATAACTGTATCACAGATTATGGCATGTAAGTTGGCCCACTGTATAAGATGACCTTATTTTTCCAGCTGCAAAATCATACTTTGCATATATTCAGAACAGGCTAAAGAAAAGTCATAGTGGACTCAAAACTTTAATGCTGTTTCTCTCTCTCCCCAAATACTACCAGACTTGCTGAGTTTCTCTAGCAATTTCTTATTTTATCTAATTGGCGCTGCCAGTTTATGGACTGATATTCATCTACATTTCCTGCTGAAGGCTGAGGGAGGGAGTGTTGGTGCCAGTGAGTGGCTTAGGGGCGGCACGGTGGCACAGTGGTTAGCACCGCTGCCTCACAGCGCCAGAGACCCAGGTTCAATTCCCACCTCAGGCAACTGACTGTGTGGAGTTTGCACGTCCTCCCCGTGTCTGCGTGGGTTTCCTCCGGGTGCTCCGGTTTCCTCCCACAATCCAAAGATGTGCAGGTCAGGTGAATGGGCCATGCTAAATTGCCCATAGTGTTAGGTTAGGGGTATGGGTGGATTGCACTTCGGCGGGTCGGTGTGGACTTGTTGGGCCAAAGGGCCTGTTTCCACACTGTAAATAATCTAATCTAATCTAATCTAATAATCATTCAAAGACTACAAATAAAACATTAATGTCAAAATTACCAGGCTCCAGTGATTCATCATTGGACAATGGTAAAAACACCAGCAACCACATCATGTCATAGTCATGTCACGGAACTAGTAATCCAGAACTGCAGGTGATCTTTCTGTGGACGTGGGTTAGACTCCCACCATGGCAGATGGTAAATTTTAATTCATTTATAAAAATATGGAAGTAAAAGCTAACTTAATGGCAGCCATGTAACCAATGTCAACTGCTGTGAAAGGAAACCTATCTATTCAGTAATGTCCTTTAGGAAGGAAATCTGCAGCCCTTATCTGGTCTGGCCTACATGTGATTTTAGAACAATGTGGTTAACATTTAGCTGCTCTCTGGACAATTAATGATGGTGTCTTAACCAATAATGCCAGCAGCCTGTGAGTGAATGATAAAATAAGTCTGAATCACGATAGGATCCTTATGTCAGTGCTATAGCCAAAATGATACAGAATGAATTTCCTGAACTCTTTGTCGTGGATACCAAAGGAAAGGAAATTGGTGGATTTTGTGGTTGAATAACATGAATTAATTCACTTAGTAAACCATGACATGACTTAATATGAATTACCAGACTTGCTTTCACATTTAAAAATGGGAATTACTTACACTGTTAGTACATATTTTATACTCAGTGAATAAGTGGGCTAATACACCGCAATCTTTGCCTTATCAAAGGAAACCAAATAAATAACTTAAAAGAGATATTAGATGTTGACATTGCAAAAACAACAAGACAGTGGGACTATTTAGATCAGTTTTACACAGAACTACTGCAGACATGATGGGCCGAATGGCCTCTCTGTGGATTCTATGATCAATTTCCCAAGGGCAGTAGAGGTGTGTAATTAGAGATGCCTTATCAATAAAGCTAAAAAGAACCCCTTGTGCATGCACACCCGCACACCTACACCCACCCTTACCCCAACTCCTGAGATGATGCTGCTCTGAGAAAACAGAACTCATATTAGCTTCTTGATATCCATTGTCTACATAAAACCAGCGACCAGAGCTGCTCAAAGGCCATCATGAGGAAGGAGGGAAGCTGGTAAATGCACCATCACCAGAAGGATACACTTCAATAGGAAATCGTACTGTTTCATTAACTATACAATACTAAAATCAAAAACAAAATGCAGATTGGCCAATCAATCACTTCTCTACAAAATCACTGGCAAAACATGGCTTTCTAATGAACCTTGGACCATTCAGCTCCCATCTTACAAGTGGGTTCTGTTTAAATAAAAGAGGTTTGACCTCCATGACAAAATTCGGCTATTAATTTACTCATGATCTTTGCTTTTTAGTGTAGATTGAAAATATTCTGAGTCTCCCTAGTCTGAGAGACCGTGGGACCTTGGAGGAGATTAATGTTCTCCTATTGTTGAACTAGATTGTGTGGAGAGAAGTAAGCTTGGCAAACTATCAATATGAATAACGACACAGCAATTACTGTCTGGAATACCAAGGGGCTGGTACCTACTAAGATTTGTGATGAAATCATCTTAACTGAAGCCAATTAATAGCTATAATAACTAAGAACCATTAAGAAGCAAAATAACTGCCTTCTTCTAATCCTGGCCTCTTGATCTTTCTTGATGCTAATCAGTCCACTATTGGTGGCAATGCCTTCAGCTGCCAAGACCATACTCTCTGGTATTCTCTCACTAAACCTCTCTGCTTCACTACTTCTCCTTTAAGATACGCTTAAAAAATAGCTCTTTGACCAAGTTTTTGATCATTGATCTTACAAGGGTTAGAGTCATAGAATCATACAGCACAGAAACAGACATATCAGTCCAACCAGTCCATGCTGGCCATATTGCCAAACTAAACTGGTTCCACCTGCCGGCACTTGGCCCATATTCCTCCTTCATGATCTTAAAGTCCTTTAAATGTTGTAGCTGTACCTGCATCCATCATGTCCTCCGGCTGTTCATTCCACACATCAACAGCTGTCTGTGTAAAAAAATTGTCCCTCATGTCCTTTTTAAAACTTGCTTTACTCACCTTAAAAACATGCTCCCTAGTTTTGAACTCCATTACCCTTGGGAAACAACCACTGTCATTCACCCTATCTATGCAGAGACAAATAGATTCTTGATTGCTAAGGGGATCAAGGATTACGGGGAGAAAATGGGAGAATGGGGTTGGGAAACTTAACAGCAGTGATTGAATGGAGGAGCAGACTCAATGGGCTGAATGGCCTATTTTCTGCTCCCATGTCTTATGCTCTTATGGTCTATATCCCTCATTAGTTTATAAACCTCTATAAGGTCATCCCTCAACCATCCACACTCCAGTGAAAGAAGTCCCAGCTTTTCCAGTCTATTTTTACATCCCAAATTCTTTATTCCTGACAACATCCTGGTAATTTATTTCTGAATCCACTCCAGTTTAATAATATAATTCCTATAACAGGGGGCCAAGAACTGCACACACTACTCCAGAAGAGGCCTCTTCAATGTCCTGTACAGCTTCAACATGAAGTCCCAGTGGCTATACTCAAAAGTCTGAGCAATGAAGGCAAGCGTGCTAAACGCCATCTTAAGCACCCTGTCTACCTGTGATGCACTTTCAAAGAATTATGTATGTGAACCTCCTAGGTCTCTCTGTTTGACAACACTACTCAGGGCCCTCCCATTAAATGTATAAGTCATGCCCTTTTTTCTTTTACTAAAATGCAATGCCTCACATTTGTCCAGATTAAACTCCATCTGCCACTCCTCAGTCCATTGACCCAATGAATTCAAATGTTTTTAGCACAGCCTTTGGCCCTCGATATTGTGCCGACCTTTTGCCCATCTCTAAGATCAAACTAATCTGCATTCCCTTCATTTTACTATCATCCATGTGCCTATCCAAGAGTCGCTTAAATATCTCTAATATATCTGAATCTACTACCATTGCTGACGGTGCATTCCGTGCACTCGCCACTCTCTGTGAAAAGAACAACCTCTGACATCTCCCCTAAACCTTCCCCTAATCACCTTAAAATTATGCCACCTTGTGATAGTTACTTCTGCCATGGGAAAAAGTCTTTGGCTATCCACTCTATCTATGCCTTTCGTCATCCTGCACACCTTTATCAAGTCTCCTCTCATCCTTCTTCACTCCAATGAGAAAAGCCCTAGATCCCTCAACCTTTCTTCATAAGACATGCCCTCCAGTCCAGCAGCATCCTGGTAAATGTCCTCTGTACCCTCTCTAAAGCTTCCACATCCTTCCTTAAATGAGGTGACCAGAACTGAACACAACATTTCAAGTGTGGTCTAACCAGGGCTCTATAGAGCTGCAATTAAACATAATCCCCTGCTAATGAAAGCCAACACCATATGCCTTCTTAACAACCCTATCAACGTGGACAGCGACTTTGAGGGATCTATGGACATGGACCCCAAGATTCCTCTGTTCCTCCACATAGCCAAGAATCCTGCCTTTAACTCTATATTTTGCATTCAAATCTGACTTCCAAACTAAATCACTTCACACTTTTCCAGGTAGAACTCCACCTGCCTCTTCTCAGCCCAGTTCTGCATCCTGTCAATGTCCAATTCCAACCTACAACATCCCTCCACTCTATCCACAACTCCACCAACCTTCGTGTCATCAGCAAAATTACTAACCCACCCTTCCACTTCCTCAACCATGTCATTTATAAAAATCACAAAAAGCAGAACAGGTCCCTGTGGAACACCACTGGTTACTGAGCTCCAGGTTGAATATTTTCCATCCACTACCACCGTCTCCTTCTAAGCCAATTCTGTGTCCAGACAGCCAAATTTCCCTGTATCCAATGTCTCTTTACTTTCTGAATGAACCTACCATGGGGAACCTTATCAACGCCTTGCTAAAATCCATGTACACCACATCCACTGCTCTACCTTCATCAATGTGTTTAGTCACATCCTTAAAGAATTCAATAAGGCTTGTGAGGCATGACCTGCCCCTCACAAAGCCATGCTGACTACCTCTAATCAAAAACAATGGTTTTCTAAGTAGTCATAAATCCTGTTTCTCAGAATCTGCTCCAATAATTTGCCCACTACAGACGTAAGACTGACTGGTCTGTGATTCCCAGGATTATCCATCTTCCTTTTCTTGAACAAGGGAATAACATTTGCCACCCTCCAATCATCTGGTACTACTCCAGTGGACAGTGAGGATGCAAATATCATCACCAAAGATGCAGCAATCTCCTCCCTCACTTCCTGTAGTAACCTAGGGCATATCCCGTCTGGCCCAGGAGACTTAACTATCTTTATGGTTTTCAAAGTTTTCAGCACACCCTGCTTCTTAACATCAATCTGTTTGAGCAACCTGTTTCACGCTGTCCTCACAAACATCAAGGTCCCTCTTAGTAGTGAATACTGAAGCAAAGTATTTATTAAGGACCTCTCCTACCTCACCCAACTCCAGGCACAATTTCCCTCCCCTATCCCTACCTTCACTCTGGCCATCCTCTTGTTTCTCACTTAAGTGTAGAATGCCTTAAGTTTTTCCTTAATTCTACCCACTAAAGCTTTTTCATGCACCCTTTTGGCTATCCTAAGTCCATTCTTCAGTTCCATCCTGGCTATCTTGTAACCCTCTAGAAGTCCTGTCTAGTGTCAATTGATCAAGATTTCTTTGTAATCTTTGATAATCTTCTTCACTGTCCACAATACAACTAATTTAGGTGGAATCTGCAAACTTACTCACCATACCTCTTATATTCTCATCCAAATTATTTATGTGACAAATTAAAGTGGACCCGGTTCCGATTCCTGTATCTTAGGCCTCCAGTTCGAAAAACAACCCTCCATCACCACCCTCTGTCTCCTACCATCAAGCCAATTTTGTATCTAATTGGCAGGCTCACCCTGAATCCCATGTGATCTAACTTTACTAATTAGTCTACCATGTGGAACTTTGTCAAAAACTTTACTAGGGTCCAAGTAATGAACATCTACTTCTCAGCCCTCATCAATCTTTTTGGTTACTTCATTAAAAAAACTTAATCAAGTTTGTGAGATCCAATTTTCCTGGCACAAAACCGTGCTGACTATCCCGAATCATTCCTTGCCTGCTATACTTTCCAGGCTTCTCCTTCCAGCTTTTCTGAAACAATGTCACAACATTAGCACTCTCCAGTCCTCTGGTACTTCACCTGTATTTATAGATGACCCAAATATTTCTGCTAGGGGCCCCACAATTTCCTCTCTAACTTCCCACAACATTCTGGTATACACTTGATCAGATCCTTAAGATTTATCCACCTTTATGTTTTCTAAGACCCCCAGCACTTCCTATTCTGTAATGTGAACTGTTTTCAAAACATCAATATTTATTTCCCTGAGTTCTGTCGCCTCCACTTCTTTCACCACAGTAAAAACTGACATGATTATTCATTTAAAGTCTCTCCATGATGTTCAACACATAGACAACCTCATTGACCTTTATAGGGTCTTACTCTCTCCTTTGTCGCTCTCTTGCTCTTAAAATACTTGTAGAATCTTTTTGGATTATCTTTAACCTCATCTGCCAAGGCTATCTCATGTCACTTCTTTGCCTTCCTGACTTCCTTCTCAGGAATGCTCCTACACTCTTTATACTCTTCAAGAGACTCAATTGATCCCCGTTGTCTGTACCTAATATATGATTCCTATTTTATTCTTGACTAGAACCTCAATATCTTTATTCATCCATTGTTCCCTAATCTTACCAGCCTTACCTCCACTCTAAAAGGAACATAATGCCTCTGAACTCTCATTATCATACTTTTGAAGGCTTCCCACTTGTCAGCCATCTCTTTACCTGCAAACTTTTTAAAAGTTTTTGTTTTATACCCTTAATATTTGTCTTACTCCAATTACGAACTTTAAATTTTATGGAAGATTTATACTTTTCCATATTTTAAATCTAATGGTATTATGATCACTAGTTCCAAAGTGTTCCCCTATTAACACCTCAATCACTTGCCTGCCTTATTTCGCAAGAGAAGGTCAAGTTTTGCTCCTTCTCTAACAGGAACATTTACATATTGATAATAGTTTTTTGAATGCATTTAACAAATTCTTCACCAGCCAAATCTTTAATAATTTGGCAGCCCCAATCAATATTTGAAAATGATTCCTCAGAAATATCTTCTCTAATTACAGTAGTTATGTTCTCCTTCATCAAAAATGTCACTTTCCCTGCTCTCTCGTCTCTCTTTCTATCCTTCCCATACAATCTAAAACCAGGAACACTGAGCTGCCAGTCCTGTCCTCTCTTAGCCAAGTTTCTGTAATAGCTACAATGTCCCAATCCCATGTTCTCATACTTGCCCTGAGCTAATTAGCCTTAACTGTAAGACCTCTTGATTGAAATAAATGCTGTTTAATTCTTCAGAGTTACTTCATTGTCTGACTTGCTCTTGACTGTCATTTCTAACTAACATGCTCTTTTCTGAATCCAAACCATCCTCATCAATCATTCTATTTTCAATGTTACTCAAGAAGCCCTCACACCCCTTAAATGCTTACGGGCTCTTGAAACATAGCTAGCAAATGTCCCCACCAGTACACTGATCCCCTTCCATTTGAGGTTAAACCCATCCTTTTTGAACAGGTCTCTTATGCCCCAGAAGAGATCTCAATGATTCAAGAAACTGAATCCCTGCAGATTGTGCCACCTCTTCAGTCATTGAGTTGTCTGCGCTATCCTTTTATTCCTTCCCTCACTACAACTTGGCACCATAAGTAAACTAGAGATTACTACTTTTGATATTCTGTTTTTTTAACCTAACCTCTTTTATTCACTCTGCAAAGCTTTAACCCTTTCCCTAACTATGTCATTCCAACCAAAGTATGGAACAATTTGCAGCTTCTCATTCTCCCCTCTGACAATATGCTTCAAGTTTGTTTGCTGTAAAGTATCTTGCTCCAGGGAAGTATCTTGGGCCATTAACTGCGTTGAAGTTAATATACAAACGCAAGTTGCTACGAAATCTACAGCCCACAATCTCTGGTCAGCGTTGATGAGCGAGACAATCACCAGCACCTAACAGAGCAGGAAAGAGAAGGAGCTGCAAACAGTCACCAGTATGTAAATTGTGTGGGAAAGAGAGGGGAAGTGAATATCCGATAAAATAGACTGGCACATTCCAAGGTCCAGGATTACGCACTGAGGGTTGCACTAAAGATTGGGGCAGCTGCTGCCAAGGTGTAGTGGGGAAAGACCACCATCTAATGTCTTTCTGCTGAAATTAAATGGGGGTCTGTTGGTTATCTCACTCTCCTGGTGCCTCAGATACATATAAATATGGTCTTGTATAAGTAAGAAATGTCTTATGTTGTTTGTTCTCAATATGCTAAGACTGTGTAGAATTGAACTGCTCTAACGACTGTATATCTATATAAAGATGTTTTATGAATAAAGTATATTTTCAAAATAAAACCAAAATAGCACCAAGAGGGAAAAAAATTCAACATGTAAAGTAACCTTTCACCTTTTGGCTAAGATCAAATATAGATTCCAAGCTCAAAGTCTGTGCGAAGATTTGTAGCTCGGGTGCTCGTTGTTGTGGTTCTGTTCGCCGAGCTGAGAATTTGTCTTGCAGACGTTTCATCCCCTGTCTAGGTGACATCCTCGTTCCTTGGAGCCTCCTGTGAAGCGCTTCTGTGCTGTTTCCTCCGGCATTTATAGTTGTTTGTCTCTACCGCTTCCAGTTGTCAGTTCCAGCTGTCCGCTGCAGTGGTCGGTATATTGGGTCCAGGTCGATGTGTTTGTTGATAGAATCTGTGGATGAGTGCCATGCCTCTAGGAATTCCCTGGCTGTTCTCTGTTTGGCTTGTCCTATAATAGTAGTGTTGTCCCAGTCAAACTCATGTTGCTTGTCATCTGCGTGTGTGGCTACTAAGGATAGCTGGTCGTGTCGTTTCGTGGCTAGTTGGTATTCATGGATGCGGATCGTTAGCTGTCTTCCTGTTTGTCCAATGTAGTGTTTTGTGCAGTCCTTGCATGGGATTTTGTACACTACGTTGGTTTTGATCATGCTGGGTATTGGGTCCTTTGTCCTGATGAGTTGTTGTTTGAGAGTGGCTATTGGTTTGTGTGCTGTTACGAGTCCTAGTGGTCGCAGTAGTCTGGCTGTCAGTTCGGAAATGCATGATATGGTAGTGTGGCTAGTCCTTTGGGTTGCGGCATGTACTACTTCCTGGTTCTCCAAGCAAATGAAGACAGCTTGTGAAAATCCAAATGACAACAAACTGCTACCATTAGTGAAGAAGCGTTGACCTGTATATCGATTCACTCAGCAGTGATGCTTGAAGCACACGAACCAAGATTTAATTGATAGCTTATGTAGAATGAGGACATGCCGCAACCCAAAGGACTAGCCACACTACCATACATCAGGAGCATTTCTGAACTGACAGCCAGACTACTGCGACCACTAGGACTCATAACAGCACACAAACCAACAGCCACTCTCAGACAACAACTCACCAGAACGAAGGACCCAATACCCAGCATGAGCACACCAATGTAATGTACAAAATCCCATGCAAGGACTGCACAAAACACTACATAGGACAAACAGGAAGACAGCTAACGATCCGCATCCATGAACACCATCTAGCCACGAAACGACACGACCAGCTATCCTTAGTAGCCACACACGCATATGACAAGCAACATGAGTTCGACTGGGACAACACTACTATTATAGGACAAGCCAAACAGAGAACAGCCAGGGAATTCCTAGAGGCATGGCACTCATCCACAGATTCAATCAATAAGCACATCGACCTGGACCCAATATACCGATCACTGCAGCGGACAGCTGGAACTGACAACCGGAAGCGGCAGATTCAAACCACTACAAATGCCGGAGGAAAGATCACAAAAGCGCTTCACAGGAGGCTCCCAAGCACTGAGGATATCACCAAGACAGGGAACAAAATGTCTGCAACACAAATTCCCAGCTCGGCGAACAGAAACACAACATAGATTCCAAGCTGCAAGTCATCAGAGGTTTTTGAGATCATTGTGGGATCATGATTGGTCACTGGAGTATCATTGATTGAGCTGGGCTGCTGTTGGTGGGTCATTCCATCGGCTTTAGCCTATTGCCAGTTCAGTGTACAGCCAACAAGAGCTATGACCACTGCAAACAGCTGAGCCCAGGCCAGGGTGTCTGGTAAAAACAATGACTGCAGATGCTGAAAACCAAATACTGGATTAGTGGTGCTGGAAGAGCACAGCAGTTCAGGCAGCATCCAACGAGCAGCGAAATCGACGTTTCGGGCAAAAGCCCTTCATCAGGAAGAGGCCGGGCGAATGTGAAGAAGGTGAAGGAAGGTACACTAGTCAATTGGACTTCTTTGTGAAGGGGATGGTCTTGAATTGCTGTGGGTTCCAAAAAGCAGATAACTACTATCTGTAGGATCCCCCAGCAGGGATACTTTGGTGCAACTCTCTGGAGTGTGAAATAATGCAAATGTCTCCTGAAGGTATTTTGAAAAGAAAGACAAGAGCCCCCTCTCTGTCCTGTCTGTGCCACCATTGTTTCTCCTCTCTGCACAGGTTGTTACAATCCATATGTTTAACCCCCACGCTCCAGCAGGAGATGTCCTGGCCTTCCTGGGAAGTTATGTACAGCTTAAAGGAGGCAGCAACAATGTAGTGAACACCTTCAGAATCTGGACCAGTAAGTGGCAGGTCAAGGTAACCCTAGAGGGTGGATATTGATGGGAATATCCTCCACCTACATTCCAGCTTCACAATTGGAGAGAGCTGACGTTCTTTGACATTTATGGGGTAGCATAGAGTTTGCAGAAACTGCAGGAGGTCAGGGCATGTAAAGCGGACTGTGAAGTGACATGTAGGTCAGAAAGGCGGGCATCATAGAATATGAGTTCCTTGATTGGGGCTGTTAATTGGGTAAGATCAGAGAGCCCTGGCCGACAGATACAAACAGGAGTGTCAGGCACCCTGTTCACTCCAAGAGCTGGTTCTAAGGGAACTGAACCTGTGTCAAGGAATCTCTATGTGTAAATAAAGTGACTTGGTGCTGGGACACCAGCCTCTGTGGAGTTATTTCAGTGGGGATGAAAGTAGAGCATTCTCCTGAAGAAAATTGCTCACAGCATTCGTCTTTGAGTTGGGGTAAACATTTCTGGGCATAGTGCCATTATTTGGGAAGAATGAGTGGACAGAGGTAAGGAGGAACCTAAAAGGAAAACTACGTGGGGATCCCACAATCCAACAGCTGCTGCGTGAAGGGCACAACTGTGACTCTTCTGATGAAGCTAATATGAGGGAGGACAGTCACAAACAATAGGGGAGAAAAAGTCCCGAAGGGGGCAAGGAGATGAGCACCCCCCAGTGTGGAAAACAGCAGACCTCACGATTGACCTGGTGAAATCTCACCTTCGGATGTCTTGGGAAGTGCAGAGGATCCACCACACCACATCTCCAAGCAGCTGGGAGCAGCAGCACTCTGAACCAGGAGCAGAACGCAAGAACAGCTCTGTCCAATTCAGAGCCAGACCTTCCTGACTTAGCCTCCACTCCGCTAACCCCAGGACAATGCACCCGCAGGAGGAATAGTGTAAGTGCAACAGTTCGCCCACACCATAAGGATGCATGACCCAGCAACAAGACCAGGGGAGAACATTTATTGGACAGTTCGGTGACACAAAGACAATCTTTAAACGAGTTTAAAAATTGGCAGCATACATACTAAAGCCACGATACAATATGCCTCCATGTTGGCTTACCCAGCCAGCATCAAAGTGGACCTCCTGTTTCTGCAGGAGTGCAGGATATCGCACCTCAGCAGCTACAGGACATGGTTGAGCTTGTGGACCCATGACCCTTCAATCTGGTTGAGGGTTAACATTGCCATTCTTCTGTCCTGGGTATTCCACTATGAGGAGGCAACTTCACCATCTCTGAAGGAGATAGTGGACAGCCACTTCCTCGTAGCAGACTTTAGGTGTAGAACGCTCTCCTGAGAGAAATTAACATGTAAGCCCAGCGGTAAAGAACGAGCATCTGACTGTCCTTTAATAACAGATATCTCTACATGTCCTACCACCTTTTATGACTGATATCACACACGTCTCTCTGCTATGTTTTGTACTATGTCTCCATGTTCTTCATACTAAAGCACATTGCAGAGCAGTTATAATGAACTGATATAAGACATTAGTTAAATTTCAGCTGACACACTGCGTTCGGTTCTGGGTGTATTGAAAGGAAATGATTGCATTGGAGAGGTTTAAGAGAATGGTTTCATAGATGATACCCAGGTAGATGGTAAGGAAAGTGATCAATCTGAGACTGGTGCAGTTGGGGAAAAAAAGTAAATCAAACAGACAGGGCAGGCAGGAACAGAGTAAAGAACGAGGTCAGACCAATAAATTAAACTCAATTTATTTCAATGCAAGAGGTGTAACAAGCAAAGCAGATGAACTCAGGGCATTTGACTAGGATAATCATAGCAATTACAGAGACATGGCTCAGGTATGGACAGGACTGGCAGCTTACTGTTCCAGGGTGGAGTTGCAATAGGAAGGATTGAAAGGGGGCAAGAGAGGAGGGGGAGTGGTGTGTTTGATTAAGGATAACATTATGGCCATATTTATAAAGGATATTCCTGGGAATACTTCCAAGGAAGTTATTTAGGTGAACTGAGAATCAAGAAAGGGATGATCACCCTATTGGGATTGTACTATAGCCCTCCAATAGTCAGCAGGACATCGAGTAACAAATTTGTAAGGAGATCTCAGTTATGTGTAAGAATAATAGGATGGTTATGGTAGGGATTTTAACTTTCCAAACGTAGACTGGGACTGCCAGAGTGTTAAGGGCTTGGATGGAGAGGAATTTGTTAAGTGTGTACAAGAAGATTTTCTGATTCAGTACGTGGATATACCTATGAGAGAAGGTGCAAAACTTGACCTACTCTTGGGAAATAAGGCAGGGCAGGTGACTGAGGTGTCAGTGGGGGAGCACTTTGGGGCCAGCGACCATAATTCCATTAGTTTTAAAATAGTGGTGGAAAAGGATAGACTAGATCTAAAAGTTGAAGTTCTAAATTGGAGGAAGGCCAATTTTAACAGTATTAGGCAAGAATTTTCAAAAGTTGATTGGGGCAGACGTTCGCAGGTAAAGAGACGGCTAGAAAATGGGAGGCCTTCAAAAATGAGCTAATGAGAGTCCAGAGACTGCATGCTCTTGTTAGGGTGAAAGGCAAGGCTGGTAGGTGTAGAGAATACTGGATGGCTAGAGAAAATGAAGTTTTGGTCAAGAATGAGAAGGAGGCAGATGTCAAGTATAGATAGCAAAAATCAAGTGATTCCGTCACAGAGTATAAAAGCAGTAGGGATATACTTACAAGGGAAATCAAGAGGGTAAAAAAGGGAACGAGATAGCTTTGGCAAGTAGGGTTAAGGAGAATCCAAAGGGAACCTACAAATACATTAAGGACAAAAGGATAACTAAGGGGAGAATTAGGCCTGAAGAAGGGCTCATGCCCGAAACGTCGATTCTCCTGCTCCTTCGATGCTGCCTGACCTGCTGCGCTTTTCCAGCAACACATTTTCAGCTCTGATTCTCCAGCATCTGCAGTCCTCACTTTCTCCCTTTAAAAATTAGCAAGGCCATATATTTGTAGAACTGGGGGAGATGGGGGAGATACTAAATGAGTCTTTTGCATCACTGTTTACTGTGGAGAAGGACATGGAAGATGTAGAACGTGGGGAAATAAATCTTGAAAAATGTCCATATTACAGAGGAGGAGGTGCTGAATGTCTTAAGATGCGTAAAGGTGGATAAATCCCCAGTACCAAACCAGGTGTACCCTAGAACTCTGTTGGGTACCTAGGAAAGTGATTTCAGAGCCCTTTGCTGAGATACAGCGGCACCTCCATTATGCGAATATCAATTATCCGAATTTCGGATTATCTGAAGGAGATCTCAAGGTCCCGATAGAATCATTACATCAAAGAGCTGTTTCAACCCTTTTGTTTACAGGTACAATGATTAAAAATAAACTTGGCTCACTGAAATGCTGCCGAGAACAGTCCTGGATAGTCCAGGCACCATCTCCAAATGACTGACCGCCCTCCCTCTCTCTCTCTCTCCCCACACTTTCCCTGGAGTTCTACATAGAGGTGAACCCTAAAACCCCTTCCCTAGATAATCTCTCCAACATTGTCTTGTACCGGGCATGTTTTGTGTGTGTGTGTGTGTGTGTGTGTGTGTGTGTGCACCTGCCGCTATTTGGAGACTTACCACAAAGGCAGCAGCAATCTTTGGTGTCCAGTCCAGCTGCCCCACTGGGTGGGAGGGGAGTATTGGGGGGGAGGGAGGGGAGGGGCAGGGGTCAAAGTGGGAGCGGACGGGGCTTGGGGGCAGAGGGAGCGGATGAGGTTGGAAACGGGCAGGGGGTGTGGGCAGGGTTGGTGGGGGCGGGGTCTCGCATGCAGTGTGCTGCTGCCTAGTCTCCTGAATGGGGAGCAGACTTCACAGAAAACTCCGAGCTCCAGAGGAAATCAATTAGCCGAATAATCAATTATCCGAAGGAAGTAGTGCTCGCCCATCTCATTCAGATGATCGAGGTTCCTCTGTATTTGTATCATTCATAGTCACAGGTGAGGTGCCAGAACACTGGAGGTTAGCTAACGTGGTGCCAGTATTTTTAAAAAGTGGTAAGGGAAAGCCAGGGAACTATAGAGCGGTGAGCCCGACATTGGTGGTGGGCGAGTGGTTGGAAGGAATCCTGAGGGACAGGATTTACATGTATTTGGAAAGGCAAGGACTGATTATGGATAGTCAACATTGCTTTGTGCATGGGAAATCATGTCTCACAAACTTGATTGAGTTATTTGAAGATGTAACAAAGAGGATTGATGAGGGCAGAGGGTAGGTGTGATGTATATGAACTTCAGTAAGGTGTTCAACAAGGTTCATCATGGTAGATTGGTTGGCAAGGTTAGATCAGACAGAACAGAGGGAAAGTCAGCTATCTGGATATAGAACTGGCTTGAAGAGAGAACTCAGAAGGTAGTGTTGGAGGGTTGTTTTTCAGACTGGAGGCCTGTGACCAGTGTTGTGCCACAAGGATTGGTGCTGGGTCCACTACATTTTCGCCATTTATATAAATGAACTGGATGCAAACATAGGAGGTATGATTAGTAAGTTTGCAGATGACACCAAAATTGATGGTGTAGTGGGCAGTGAAGAAGGTTATCTCAGAGTACAATGGGACCTTGATCAGATGGTCCAATGTGCTAAAGAGTGGCAGATGTAGTTTAATTTAGATAAATGTGAGTTGCTGTATTTTGGAAAGGCAAATCAGGGCTGGACTTATGTACTTATTAATAAGGTTCTGGGGAGTGTTGCTGAACAAAGACACCTTGGAGTACAAACTCATAGTTCCTTGAACCAGAGGACACAGCTTAAAAATATGGGGTAGACCATTTAGGACAGAGATGAGGAGAAACTTCTTCACCCAGAGAGTGGTGGCTGTGTGGAATGCTCCGCCCCAGAGGGCAGTGGAGACCCAGTCGCTGGATTCATTTAAGAAAGAGTTGGATAGAGCTCTCAAGAATAGTGGAATCAAGGGCTATGGAGATAAGGCAGGAACAGGATACTGATTAAGGATGATCAGCCATGATCATATTGAATGGTGGTGCAGGCTCGAAGGGCAGAATGGCCTACTCCTGCACCTATTGTCTATTGTCTATTGAAAGTGGAGTCACAGGTAGATAGAATAGTATGCTTTCCTTTATTGGTCAGTGCATTGACTATAGTAGATGGGAGGTCATGTTGCGGTTGAACAGGACATTGGTTGGGCCACTATCGGAATGCTGTATGCAATCCTGGTCTCCCTGCTATAGGAATCTTTTTAAAGTCTTTAACTTTTGTGATGACTCTGGGAATAGCACAGCATGATTTCCAGCATGCTACCCTAGTGAGGTGTAACATAGGAGAGAGAATTTTTAATAATTAAATAAATTGGATTGCCTAATGGTAAATCTGATCTGTACCCTCTCTAATGTCTTCCTAAAGTGCAGAATTCACAACTGGACACAATGCTTCAATTGAGGTCAAACCAGCATTTATCAATTTTCATCACAACTTCCTCCTCTTATCTTTGACTTTATTTACAAAGCCCAGTACCCATATGCTTTTTTAATAACTTTTTCGATTTGCCCTACCACTTTAAGTGCATGTGCTCATATAAACCCAGATCTCTCTGTTCCTCTCTGCACCCTTTTAGAATTGTACATTTATTTCAGTTTACCTCTCTTAGCTTACTACTAACAGTTCATACATCCTTGCATTAAATTTTATGGATCATGTGCTCAGTTATTCCATCAGCCTGGCTATGCCCTCTGCCACTGAAGTCAATTACTGTAGTCCAAGTTCATGCTTCTTACTTTGTGAAAAGAAAATCACCCAGAGTATGTAAGTGTTCACAACTAAGCAAAGGTTTTCGAGGAGAAAGTGAGTACTGCAGATCAGAGCTGAAAATGTGTTGCTGGAAAAGCGCAGCAGGTCAGGCAGCATCCAAGGAGCAGGAGAATCGATGTTTCGGGCATGAGCCCTTCTTCGTCGATTCTCCTGCTCCTTGGATGCTGCCTGACCTGCTGCGCTTTTCCAGCAACACACTTTCAGCTAAGCCAAAGTTTTGGATTAGTGGTGCTGGAAGAGCACAGCAGTTCAGGCAGCATCCAACGAGCAGCGAAATCGACGTTTCGGGCAAAAGCCCTTCATCAGGAATAAAGGCAGTGAGCCTGAAGCGTGGAGAGATAAGCTAGAGGAGGGTGGGAGTGGGGAGAAAGTAGCATAGAGTACAATGGGTGAGTGGGGGAGGAGATGAAGGTGATAGGTCAAGGAGGAGAGGGTGGAGTGGATAGGTGGAAAAGAAGATAGGCAGGTCGGACAAGTCCGGACAAGTCAAGGAGACAGTTACTGAGCTGGAAGTTTGAAACTAGGATGAGGTGGGGGAAGGGGAAATGAGGAAGCTGTTGAAGTCCACATTGATGCCCTGGGGTTGAAGTGTTCCGAGGCGGAAGATGAGGCGTTCTTCCTCCAGGCGTCTGGTGGTGAGGGAGTGGCGGTGAAGGAGGCAGAGTGGGAGGGGGAGTTGAAATGTTGGGCCACGGGGCGGTTTGGTTGATTGGTGCCTAAGTTTTTACCTAAGCCAAAGCTTTGTCAATCAAAGCCAAAACAGTGAATCAAGTCATTCACTTTATACAACACAAACCATTGTGACTTGATAGACTCGAACACCAGGATGTTTTCGCTGGTTGAGGAGGAGGAAGCAACCGAACATATCTATTTTCCATGCACTGATGTGAAATCAAAGGAAGTCATCAATGCCACAACAAAACAAAGGATTTAACTTGCATTCATTTGATCAAAGGAACAATAAATTCAAAAATTTCAATAGCACAAGTGGCATAATGCATTGTACCATAAGGTTAATGATTAAAATGTTAACTGCATGTAGCTTAATTACTCTGTTAAATAACATCCCTATTTTTAGAGACCATCTTCATTGCCAACTAAGGTTACAGACTGATTTCTAAAAGTGAAGAGTTTACCTCCACAACAGCCTTGATAATTTAGGGTTATCTGTGATCTCCTTGGAAGTAAAAGCACTATAAGGTATGGCATTGAGATGTACACTTCAGGGAGATCTCAACCTCAAGGAACACTACCTTATCTTTCCACTCGGCAATTTACAGCCTTCCAGACTCAACATTGACCTCAACAACATCATGTCATAACTATTAATCCCTTACTTTTTGGATGGTGGTACGTCTGCTCATTCCCATCGAAATTTGTGTTTCTTTACCTATCTCATTACGCTGTCTTTCTGTATTACACCATCAAACCATTCATCATTTAACCTTTCCTGTCTTCCACCCTATCCAAAAGCTTCTATTTGATCTTCCGTTTCTCCCTGTCTGTCTTGCCAATGATGAGGATGTGCCAGTGTTGGACTGGGCTGGACAAAGTTAAAAATCACACAACACCAGGTCATAGTCCAACAGATGTATTTGGAAGCACTTGCTTTTGGAGTGCTGCTCTGTCACCGGGTAGCTAGAGGAGCAGGATCATAAGGCACAGAATTTATAGCACAAGATCATAGTGTCATGATATATTGAACAAACCTAGATTGCCGTTAAGCCTTTCATCTTTTAGAATGGGTTCTGGATTAGAGTGGTATTCCTGATGAAGGGCTTTTGCCTGAAACATCGATTTTCCTGCTCCTTGGATGCTGCCTGAACTGCTGTGCTTTTCCAGCACCACTCTAATCCAGAATCTGGTTTCCAGCATCTGCAGTCATTGTTTTTACCTAGATCTTTTAGAATGGGGTACAGCTTTGATTCTAGTAGGTGTGAAAGGAGATACGTTCCCTGGGCCAGATGGGAATTTTCTGAGAATTCTCTGGGAAGCTAGCGAGGAGATGACCGAGCCTTTGGCCTTGATCTTTGAATCGTCATTGTCTACAGGTTTAGTACCAGAGGACTGTGGGTTGCAAATGTTGTGCTCTTGTTCAGGAAGGGCAGTCCTCACTTTCTCCCAGTAGAGCTGATCCAGGTAATTATAGACCAGTGAGATTTACGGCTGATGTAGGAAACGTTTTGGAAAGGATTACAGGATTATAAGATTATAAGGTTTATAATCATTTGGCAAGCAACAATTTGATTGGAAATAGTCAACGTGGATTTGTCAAGGACAGGTCATGTCTCGCAAAACTCATTGAGATTTTTGAGAAGGTGACCAAGCATGTGGATAAGGGTAAGGCAGTTCATGTGGTGTACATGGACTTCAGTAAAGCCTTTGATAAGGTTCCACATGGTAGGCTGTTGGAGAAAATGCAGAGGTATGGAATTGAGGGTGATTTAGCAGTTTGGATTAGAAACTGGTTTTCGTAAGAAGGCAGCGAATGGTGGTTGATGGAAAATATTCAGCCTGGAGTCCGGTTACTAGTGGTGTGCCACAAAGACCTTTGGGACCACTGCTATTTGTCATTTTTATAAATGACTTGGACGCAGGCGTAGGTGGATGGTTTAGTAAATTTGTAGATGACACTAAAGTCAGTGGAGTGGTGGACAGTGTGGAAGAATGTAGGAGATTGCAGGGGGACTTGGATAAACTGTAGAATTGGGCTGACAGAGTACAAATGGAGTTCAATGCAGATAAAGGTGAGGTGATTCACTTTGGGAAGAATAACAGGAAGGCAGAATACGGAGTCAATGGAAAGTTTTTTGGTAGTGTGGACGTGCGAGGGATCTTGGTGTCCATGGACGTAGATCTCTGAAAGTTACCAACCATGTTGATAGTGCTATTAAGAAGGCATACGGTGTGTTAGGTTTATTGGTAGAGGGATTGAGTTCTGGAGCTGTGATGTCATGCTGCAACTGTACAAAACGGAAGTGCGGCCTCACTTGGAGTATTGTGTGCGGTTCTGGTCACCTCATCACAGGAAGGATGTGGAAGCATTGGAAAAGGTGCAGAGGAGATTGACCAGGATGTTGCCTTGTCTGGAGGGAAGGTCTTATGAGGAAAGGCTGAGGGACTTGGGTCTGTTCTTATCGGAGAGAAGAGAGGATTTAATAAGAGATATACAAGATTATCAGAGGATTAGATAGAGTGGACAGTGAGAGTCTTTTTTCGAGGATAATGACATCTGCTTGTATGAGGAGAACATAGCTGCACATTGAGGGGTGATAGATTTATGACAGATGTCAGAGGCAGATTCTTTACTCAGACAGTGATAAGTGTGCGGAATGCTCCGCCTGTCAATGTAGTCAACTCAGCCACACTAGAGACATTTAAACAGTTCTTGGATAAGCACATGGATGATGATGGGATAGTGTAGGGTGATGGGCTTAGTTTAGTTCACAGGTCGGCGCAACATCAAGGGCTGAAGGGCTTGTTCTGCGCTGTGTTGTCATATGTTCTATGTTCATTAATACGTAAATCCCAGAACTTTTTTCAAGTCACATTCCCAAGGTAACTTAAGGTTTTATAAAGAAAGGTGATATCTCAGCTCAGACAATGCATTAGAGGTGTGAGGTTAGAGTCTGTATGTATTTCAATATTGACTGGTTCCATTTCCAAAGTAGGAATTTATAAAATGTCATGTGGATTGATTGCCTGTACTGACTGGAGACGTAGAAGACACCAAAGAAGGTTACCTCAGATTACACCAGGATCTTGATCAGGTGGGCCAATGGGCTGAGGAGTGACAGATGGAGTTTAATTTAGATAAATGCAAAGTGCTGCATTTTGGAAAAGCAAATCAGAGCAGGACTTATACACTTTGTTGCTGAACAAAGAGACCTTGGAGTGCAGGTTCATAGTTCCTCGAACGTGGAGTCGCAGGTAGATAGGACAATGAAGAAGGCATCTGAAATGCTTTCCTTTATTGGTCAGAGCA
Organism: Chiloscyllium punctatum; assembly: GCF_047496795.1. Lineage (NCBI taxonomy): Eukaryota > Metazoa > Chordata > Chondrichthyes > Orectolobiformes > Hemiscylliidae > Chiloscyllium > Chiloscyllium punctatum. The sequence continues at coordinate 45,679,870 of NC_092745.1, read as the reverse complement.
CTGAGTTTAGGAATTGGAAGGTCATGTTGCAGCTACACAGGACATTGGTTAGGTCACTGTCGGAATATTGGTGCAATTCTGGTCTCCTTCCTATCGGAAAGATGTTGTGAAACTTGAAAGGGTTCAGAAAATATTTACAAGGATGTTGCCAGGATTGGAGGATTTAAGCTTTAGGGAGAGGCTGAATAGGTTGGAGCTGATTTCCCTGGAAGGTCGGAGGCCTTATAGAGGTTTATAAAATCATGAGAGGCATGGATAGGATAAATAGACAAGGTCTTTTCCCTGGGGTGGGGAAGTCCAGAACTAGAGGACATAGGTTTAGGGTGAGAGGCGAAAGAAATAAAAGGGACCTGAGGGGCAACCTTCTCACGCAGAGGGTGGTGCATGAATGGAATGACCTGCCAGACGAAGTGGTGGAGGCTGGTACAATCAAAGCATTTAAAAGGCATTTTGGATGCATATATGAATAGGAAGAGTTCAGAGGGATATGGGCCAAGTGCTGGCAAATGGGATGAGATTAATTTAGTATATCTGGTCAGCATGGACGTGTTGGGCCGAAGGGTCTGTTTCAATGCTGTACCTCTCTGTGACTCTTTGACTGCCTACATTGACTGCCTGCAGATTGTGCTTTTTGAGCAAAATAGGATGTATCGGCAAAAATAAAAATGTGCGTATGAATGCGTATGGGAGATAGTGGGATTGCGGGTGTATGTGCATGTGACCGTATATGGGAGAGAGTGGGATTGTGGTTACATGTGCATGTGAATGTGTATGGGAGAGAGTGGGAGTGTGGGTGTATGTGCGTATGAGTGTATATGGGTGATAGTGGGATTGTGGGTGAATGTGCGGTGAGTGTGTATGGGAGAGAGTGGGATTGTGGGGGTATGTGCATGTGGATGTGTATGGGAGAGAGAGGGATTGTGGGTGCATGTACGTGTGAGTGTGTATAGGAGAGAGTGGGATTGTGGGTGTATGTGCATGTGAGTGTGTATGGGAGAGTGTGGGATCGTGGGTGTATGTGCTTGTGAGTGTGTATGGGAGAGAGTGGGATTGTGGGTGTATGTGCGTGTGAGTGTGTATGGGTGAGAGTGGGATTGTGGGTGTATGTGAGTGTGAGTGTGTATGGGGGAGAGTGGAATTGTGGATGTATGAGAGAGTGTGGGATTGTGGGCGTATGTGCGTGTGAGTGTGTTTGGGAGAGAGTGGGATTGTGGGTGTATGTGCGTGTGAGTGTGTATGGGAGAGAGTGGGATTGTGGGTGTATTTGCATGTGAGTATGTATGGGAGACAGTGGGATTGAGGGTGTATGTGCGTGTGAGTATGTATGGGAGACAGTGGGATTGAGGGTGCATGCAAAAGAATGGGATGGTGGGTGTATGTGCGTGTGAGTGTGTGTGAGAGAGAGTGGGATTGAGGGTGTATATGCGTTTGAGTGTGTATAGGAGAGAGTGGGATTGTGGGTGCATGGGAGAGAGTGGGATTGTGGGTGTATGCGCGTGTGAGTGTGTATGGGAGAGAGTGGGATTGTGGGTGAATGGGAGAGAGTGGGATTGTGGGTGTATGTGCGTGTGAGTGTGTATGGGAGAGTGTGGGATTGTGGATGTGTGTGAGTGTGTATGGGAGAGAGTGGGATTGTGGGTGTATGTGCGTATGAATGCGTATGGGAGATAGTGGGATTGTGGGTGTATGGGAGAGAGTGGGATTGTGTGTGTATGTGCATGTGAGTGTGTATGGGAGAGAGTGGGATTGTGGGTGTATATGCGTGTGAGTGTGTATGGGAGATAGTGGGATTGTGGGTGTGTGTGTGTTTGAATGTGTATGGGAGAGAGTGGGATTGTGGAGTCTGAATGTGAGTGTGTATGGGAGAGAGTGGGATTGTGGGTGTATGTGAGTGTGAGTGTGTCTGGGAGAGAGTGGGATTGTGGGTGTATGTGCATGTGAGTGTGTATGGGGAACAGTGGGATTGTGGGTGGACGTGCGTGTAACTTTGTGTGGTAGAGAGTGGGATTGTGGATGTATGTGCGTTTGACTGTTTATGGGAGAGTAGCATTGTGGGTGTATGTGCATGTGAGTGTGTCTGGGAGAGAGTGCAATTGTGGGTGTATGTGCATGTGAGTGTGTCTGGGAGATAGTGGAATTATGGGTGTATGTGCGTGTGAGTGTATACGGGAGAGAGTGGTATTGTGGGTGTATGCGCGTGTGAATGTGTATGGGCGAGAGTGGGATTGTGCGTGCATGTGCGTGTAAGTGTGTATGGGAGATAGTGGGATTGTGGGTGTACGTGTATGTGAGTGTGTATGGCAGAGAGTGGGATTGTGGATGTATGTGTGTGTGAGTGTGTATGGGAGAGAGTAGGATTGTGGGTGTATGTGTGCATGTGTGTGTATGGGCGAGTGTGCAAGAGTGGGATTGTGGGTGAATGTGTGTGTGAGTGTGTATGTGAGACAGTGGGATTGTGGATGTATGTGCGTGTGAGTGTGTGTGGCAGAGTGGGATTGTGGATGTATGTGTGTTTGAATGTGTATGGGAGAGAGTGGAATGTCAGTGTATGTGCGTGTGAGTGTGTTTGTGAGAGAGTGGGATTGTGAGTGTATGTGAGTGTGAGTGTGTATGTGAGACAGTGGGATTGTGGGTGTATGTGCGTGTGAGTGTGTATGGCAGAGTGGGATTGTGGATGTCTGTCCGTGTGAGTGTGTGTGGGAGAGAGTGGGATTGTGGGTGTATGTGTGTTGAAATATGTATGGGACAGAGTCGATTGTCGGTGTATGTGCATGTGAGTGTGTGCAGGAGAGAGTTGAATTGTAGGTGTATGTGCGTGTGAGTGTGTATAGGAGAGAGTGGGATTGTGGGTGGATGTGCGTGTGAGTGTGTATGGGAGAGAGTGGGATTGTGGGTGTGTGTGTGTTTGAATGTGTGTGGGAGAGAGTGGGATAGTTGGTGTATGTGCGTGTGAGTGTGTATGGGAGAGAGTGGGATAGTTGGTGTATGTGCGTGTGAGTGTGTTTGCGATTGTGGGTGTATTTCGAATGGGGCAGAGAGAGGGATTGTGGATGTATGTGCTTCTGAGTGTGTATGGGAGAGAGTGGGATTGTGGGTGTACGTGCATGTGTGTGTGTATGGTAGAGAGTGGGATTGTGATTGGACGTGCGTGTTGGTGTGTATGGGAGAGAGTGGGATTGTGGGTGTATGTGCATGTGTGTGTGTATGGTAGAGAGTGGGACTGTGGGAGGAATTGCGTGTGAGTGTGCATGGGAGAGAGTGGGATTGTGGCTGTATGTGCGTTTAAGTGTGTATGGGAGAGTGGGATTGTGGGTGTAAGTGCATGTGAGTGTGTGCAGGAGAGAGTTGAATTGTAGGTGTATGTGCGTGTGAGTGTGTATAGGAGAGAGTGGGATTGTGGTTGTGTGTGCTTGTGAGTGTGTTTGGGAGCGAGTGGGATTGTGGGTGTATGTGAGTTTGAATGTGTGTGGGAGAGAGTGGGATTGTGGGTGTTAGCTTGTGAGTGTGTATGGGAGAGAGTGGGATTGTGGGTGTTAGCTTGTGAGTGTGTATGGGAGAGAGTGGGATTGTGGGTGTTAGCTTGTGAATGTGTTTGGGAGAGAGTGGGATTGTGGGTGTATGTGCGTGTGAGAGTTTATGGGAGAGAATGGGATTGTGGGTGTATGGGAGAGTGTGGGATTGTGGGTGTATGGGAGTGAGTGGGATTGTGGATGTATGTGCTGTGAGTGTGGATGGGAGAGAGTGGGATTGTGGGTGTATATGCGTGTGAGTGTTTATGGGAGACAGTGGGATTGTGGGTCTATGTGCGTGTGAGTGTGTATGGGAGAGAGTGGGATTGTGGGGTCTGAATGTGAGTGTGTATGGGAGAGAGTGGGATTGTGGATGTATGTGCGCGTGAGTGTGTATGGGAGAGAGTGGGATTGTGGTTGTCTGTCCGTGTGAGTGTGTGTGGGAAAGATTGGGATTGTGGGTGTATGTGCGTGTCAATGTTAATGGGAGAGAATGGGATTGGGGGTGTATGTGCGTGTGAATGTGTATGGGAGAGAGTGGGATTGTGAGTGGGTATGGGAGAGAGTGGGATTATGGGTGTATGCGCGTGAGTGTGTACGTGAGCATGTGGGATTGTGAGTGTATGCGTGAGTGAGTGTTGTTGGGAGAGAGTGGGATTGTGGTTGTATGTGCGTGTGAGTTGTATGGGAGAGAGTGGGATTGTGGGTGTATGTGAGTGTGTTATGGGAGAGAGTGGGATTGTGGGTGTACATGCCTGTGAGTCTGTATGGCAGAGAGTGGGAGTGTGGGTGTACATGTATGTGAGTGTGTATGTGCGTTTGAGTGTGTGGGAGAGAGTGGGATTGTGGGTGTATGTGCTGTGAGTGTTTATGGGACAGAGTGGGATTGCAGGTGTATGTGTGTTTGAATGAGTATGGGAGAGAGTGGATTGTCCGTGTATGTGCATGTGAGTGTGTGCAGGAGAGAGTTGAATTGTAGGTGTATGTGCGTGTGAGTGTGTATGGAAGAGAGTGCGATTGTGGGTATATGTGAGTTTGTATGGGAGAGAGTTGGATTGTGGGTGTATGTGCATGTCAGTGTGTACGGCAGAGAGTGGGATTGTGGGTGTATGTGCATGTGAGTGTGTATGGGAGAGAGTGGGATTGTCGGTTTATGTGCGTGTGAATGTGTATGGGAGAGAGTGGGATTGTGGGTGAATGTGCATGTGAATGTGTATGGGAGAGAGTGGGATTGTGGGTGTATGTGAGTTTGAGTGTATAAGTGAGACAGTGGGATTGTGGGCGTATGTCAGAGTGAGTGTATATGGGAGAAACTGGTATTGTGGTTGAATGGGAGAGAGTGGGAATGTGGGTGTATGTGCGTGTGAGTGTGTATGGGACAGATTGGGTTTGTAGGTGTATGTGCGTGTGAGTGTGTATGGGAGAGAGTGGGATAGTGTGTGTATGTGCGTGTGAGTGTGTTTGCCATTGTGGGTGTGTTTCGAATGGGGCAGAGAGCGGGATTGTGGTTCTGAGTGTGTATGGGAGAGAGTGGGATTGTGGGTGCACGTGCAAGTGTGTGTGTATGGTAGAGAGTGGGATTGTGGGTGGAAGTGCGTGTGAGTGTGCATGGGAGAGAGTGGGATTGTGGCTGTATGTGCGTTTAAGTGTGTATGGGAGAGTGGGATTGTGGGTGTATGTGCATGTGAGTGTGTATCGGAGAGAGTGCGAATGTTGGTGTATATGCACGTGAGTGTGTATAGGAGATAGTGGGATTATGGGTCTATGTGCGTGTGAGTGTGTACGAGAGAGAGTGGGATCGTGGGTGTTTGCGTGTGTGAGTGTGTTTGGGAGCAAATGGGATTGTGGGTGTATGTGTGTTTGAATGTGCGTGGGAGAGAGTGGGATTGTGGGTGTCTGTGTTTGTGAGTGTGTATGGGAGAGAGTGGGATTGTGGGTGTATGAGCGAGTGAGTGTGTATGGTAGAGAGTGGGATTGTAGGTGTATGTGCGTGTGAGTGTGTATGGGAGAGAGTGGGATTGTGGGTGTATGGGAGTGAGTGGGCTTGTGGGTGTTTGTGCGTGTGAAAGTGTATGGGAGAGAGTGGGATTGTGGGTGTATGGGAGAGAGTAGGATTGTGGGTGTTTGTGCATGTGAGTGTGTATGGGAGAGAGTGGGATTGAGGTTGTATGTGCGTCTGAGTGTGTTTGAGAGCAAGTGGGACTGTGGGTGTATGTGAGTTTGAATGTGCGTGGGAGAGAGTGGGATTGTGGTTTTATGGGAGAGTGTGGGATTGTGGGTGTATGGGAGAGAGTGGGATTGTGGGTGTATGTGCGTGTGAGTGTGTTTGGGAGAGAGTGGGATTGTGGGTGTATGTGCATGTGAGTGTGAATGGGAGATAGTGGGATTGTCGTTGTATGTGCGTGTTAGTGTGAATGCGAGAGAGTGGGATTGTGGGTGTTTTGCGTGTGAGTGTTATATGGGAGAGAGTGGGATTTTGTTATATGTGCGTGTGAGTGTGTATCGGAGAGAGTGGGATTGTGGGTGTTTGTGTGTGTGAGTGTGTTTGGGAGCGAGTGGGATTGTGGGTGTATGTGAGTTAGAATATGTGTGGAAGAGACTGCGATTTTGGGTGTATGTGCTTGTGAGTGTGAATGGGAGATAGTGGGATTGTGGTTGTATGTGCGTGTGAGTGTGAATGGGAGAGAGTGGGATTGTGGTTTTATGGGAGAATGTGGGATTGTGGGTGTATGGGAGAGAGTGGGATTGTGGGTGTATGTGCGTGTGAGTGTGTACGGGAGAGAGTGGGATTGTGGGTGTATATGCGTGTGAGTGTGTATGGTAGAGAGTGGGATTGTGATTGGACGTGCGTGTTGGTGTGTATGGGAGAGAGTGGGATTGTGGGTGTATGCGCGTGTGAGTGTGGATGGAAGAGAGTTGGATTGTGGGTGTATGTGCGTGTGAGTGTGTATGGGAGAGAATGGGATTGTGGGTGTATGTGAGTTTGAGTGTATAAGTGAGACAGTGGGTTTGTGGGCGTATGTCAGTGTGAGTGTATATGGCGGAGAATGGTATTATGGTTATATGGGAGAGAGTGGGAATGTGGGTGTATGTGCGTGTGAGTGTGTATGGGACAGATTGGGTTTGTGGGTGTATGTGCGTTTGAGTGTGTATGGGAGATTGGGATTGTCGGTGTATGTACATGTCAGTCTGTATGGGAGAGAGTGCGATTGTGGGTGTATGTGCATGTGATTGTGTATGGGAGATAGTGGGATTATGGGTCTATGTGCTTGTGACTGTGTACAGGAGAGAGTGGTATTGTGGGTGTTTGTGCGTGTGAGTGTGTTTGGGAGAGAGTGGGATTGTGTGTGTATGTGAGTTTGAATGTGTGTGGGAGAGAGTGGGATTGTGGGTGTATGTGCTTGTGAGTGTGTATGGGAGAGAGTGGGATTGTCGGTGTATGTGCATGTGAGTGTGCACAGGAGAGATTGGGATTGTGGGTGTATGTGCATGTGAGTGTGTACAGGAGAGAGTGGGATTGTGGATGTATATGCGTGTGAGTGTGTATGGTAGAGAGTGGGATTGTGGGTGGACATGTGTGTGAGTGGGTATGGGAGAGAGTGCAATTGTGGATGTATGTGTGTTTGAGTGTGTATGGGAGAGAGTGGGAATTTGGGTGTATGGGAGCGAGTGGGACTGTGGGTGTTTGTGCGTGTGAGTGTGTATGGGAGAGAGTGAGATTCTGGTTGTATGTGCGTGTGAGTGTATGGAACAGAGTGGGATTGTGGGTGTTTGTGCGTGTGAGTTTGTATGGGAGAGAGTGGGATTGTGGGTGCATGGGAGAGTGTGGGACTGTGGGTGTATGGGAGAGAGTGGGATTGTGGGTGTTTTGCGTGTGAGTGTGGTATGGGAGAGAGTGGGATTGTGTTATATGTGCGTGTGAGTGTGTATCGGAGAGAGTGGGATTGTGGGTGTTTGTGTGTGTGAGTGTGTTTTGGAGCGAGTGGGATTGTGGGTGTATGTGCGTGTGAGTGTGTACGGGAGAGAGTGGGATTATGGGTGTATATGCGTGTGAGTGTGTATGGTAGAGAGTGGGATTGTGATTGGACGTGCTTGTTGGTGTGTATGGGAGAGAGTGGGATTGTGGGTGTATGCGCGTGTGAGTGTGGATGGGAGAGAGTGGGATTGTGGGTGTATATGCGTGTGAGTGTGTATGGTAGAGACTGGCATTGTGGTTGTATGGGAGAGAGTGGGAATGTGGGTGTATGTGCATGTGAGTGTGTATGGGAGAGAGTGGGATAGTGGGTGTATGTGCGTGTGAGTGTGTTTGCTATTGTGGGTGTATGTGAGTGGAGCAGAGAGAGGGATTGTGGGTGTATGTGCTTGTGAGTGTGTTTGGGAGAGAGTGGGATTGTGGGTGTACGTGCATGTGTGTGTGAATGGGAGAGAATGGGATTGTGGGTGGAAGTGTGTGTGAGTGTGTATGGGAGAGAGTGGGATTGTGGGGTCTGAGTGTGAGTGTGTATGGGAGAGAGGGGGATTGTGGATGTATGTGTGTGAGTGTGTATGGGAGAGTGTGGGATTGTGGGTTTATGTGCGTGTGAATATGTATGGGAGAGAGTGGGATTGTGGGTGTATGTGCATTTGAGTGTGTCTGGGAGAGTGGGATTGTGGGTGTATGTGCATGTGAGTGTGTATGCGAGATAGTGGAATTTTGTGTCTATGTGCGTGTGAGTGTGTACGGGAGAGAGTGGGATTGTGGGTGTATGTGCATGTGAGTGTGTATGGGAGAGAATGGGATTGTGGGTCTATGTGCTTGTGAGTGTGTATGGGAGAGAGTGGGATTGTGGGGTCTGAGTGTGAGTGTGTATGGGAGAGAGGGGGATTGTGGATGTATATGTGTGAGTGTGTATGGGATAGTGTGGGATTGTGGGTTTATGTGCGTGTGAATGTGTATGGGAGAGAGTGGGATTGTGGTTGTATGGGAGAGTGTGGGATTGTGGGTGTATGGGAGAGCGTGGGATTATGGGTGTATGTGCGTGTGAGTGTGCACGAGTGAGAGTCGGATTGTGGGTTTATGTGAGTGTGTGGGATTGTGGGTGTATGGGAGAGAGTGGGATTGTGGATGTATGTGAGTTTGAATGTGTGTGGGAGTGAGTGGGATTGTGGGTGTCTGTGCTTGTGAGTGTGTATGGGAGAGAGTGGGATTGTGGGTATATGTGCATGTGAGTGTGTTTGGGAGAGAGTGGGATTGTGGGTGTATGTGCGTGTGAGTGTGCACGGGTGAGAGTGGGATTGTGGGTGTATGTGAGTGTGTATGGGTGAGAGTGGGATTGTGGGTGTATATGCGTGTGAGTGTGTATGGTAGAGAGTGGGATTGTGGGTGGACGTGTGTGTGAGTGGGTATGGGAGAGAGTGGGATTGTGGATGTACGTGTGTTTGAGTGTGTATGGGAGAGAGTGGGAATTTGGGTATATGGGAGAGTGTGGGATTGTGGGTGTTTGTGCGTGTGAGTGTGTATGGGAGAGAGTGGGATTCTGGTTGTATGTGCGTGTGAGTGTGTATGGAACAGAGTGGGATTGTGGGTGTTTGTGCGTGTGAGTTTGTATGGGAAAGAGTGGGATTGTGGGTGCATGGGAGAATGTGGGACTGTGGGTGTATGGGAGAGAGTGGGATTGTGGGTGTTTTGTGTGTGAGTGTTATATGGGAGAGAGTGGGATAGTGTTATATGTGCGTGTGAGTGTGTATCGGAGAGAGTGGGATTGTGGGTGTTTGTGTGTGAGTGTGTTTGGGAGCGAGTGGGATTGTGGGTGTATGTGCGCGTGAGTGTGTACGGGAGAGAGTGGGATTTTGGGTGTATATGCGTGTGAGTGTGTATGTTAGAGAGTGGGATTGTGATTGGACGTGCGTGTTGGTGTGCATGGGAGAGAGTGGGATTGTGGGTGTATGTACATGTCAGTCTGTATGGGAGAGAGTGCGATTGTGGGTGTATGTGCATGTGAGTGTGTATGGGAGATAGTGGGATTATGGGTTTATGTGCTTGTGACTGTGTACGGGAGAGAGTGGTATTGTGGGTGTTTGTGCGTGTGAGTGTGTTTGGGAGAGAGTTGGATTGTGGGTGTATGTGAGTTTGAATGTGTGTGGGAGACAGTGGGATTGTGGGTGTATGTGCTTGTAAGTGCGTATGGGAGAGAGTGGGATTGTCGGTGTATGTGCGTGTGAGTGTGTACAGGAGAGATTGGGATTGTCTGTGAATGTGCGTGTGAGTGTGTATTGTAGAGAGTGGGATTATGATTGGACGTGCGTGTTGGTGTGTATGGGAGAGAGTGGGATTGTGGGTGTTTTGCGTGTGAGTGTTATATGTGCGTGTGAGTGTGTATCGGAAAGAGTGGGATTGTGGGTGTATGTGCTTGTGATTGTGAATGGGTGATAGTGGGATTGTGGTTGTATGTGCGTGTGAGTGTAAATGGGAGATTGTGGGATTGTGGGTATATGTGCGTGTGAGTGTGTATGGTAGAGAGTGGGATTGTGATTGGACGTGCGTGTTGGTGTGTATGGGAGAGAGTGGGATTGTGGGTGTTTTGCGTGTGAGTGTTATATGGGAGAGAGTGGGATAGTGTTATATGTGCGTGTGAGTGTGTATCGGAGAGAGTGGGATTGTGGGTGTTTGTGAGTTAGAATATGTGTGGAAGAGACTGGGATTGTGGGTGTATGTGCTTGTGAGTGTGAATGGGAGATAGTGGGATTGTGGTTGTATGTGCGTGTGAGTGTGTATCGGAGAGAGTGGGATTGTGGGTGTTTGTGTGTGTGAGTGTGTTTGGGAGCGAGTGGGATTGTGGGTGTATGTGAGTTAGAATATGTGTGGAAGAGACTGGGATTGTGGGTGTATGTGCTTGTGAGTGTGAATGGGAGATAGTGGGATTGTGGTTGTATGTGCGTGTGAGTGTGAATGGGAGATTGTGGGATTGTGAGTATATGTGCGTGTGAGTGTGTATGATAGAGAGTGGGATTGTGATTGGATGTGCGAGTGAGTGTGTATGGGAGAGAGTGGGATTGTGGGTGCATGTGAGTTTGAGTGTATAAGTGAGAGAGTGGGTTTGTGGGCGTATGTCAGTGTGAGTGTATATGGGAGAGACTGGTATTGTGGTTGTATGGGAGAGAGTGGGAATGTGGGTGTATGTGCGTGTGAGTGTGTATGGGACAGATTGGGTTTGTAGGTGTATGTGCGTGTGAGTGTGTATGGGAGAGAGTGGGATAGTGTGTGTATGTGCGTGTGAGTGTGTTTGCGATTGTGGGTGTATGTGAGTGGAGCAGAGAGAGGGATTGTGGATGTATGTGCTTCTGAGTGTGTATGGGAGAGAATGGGATTGTGGGTGTACGTGCATGTGTGTGTGTATGGTAGAGAGTGGGATTGTGAGTGGAAGTGCGTGTGAGTGTGCATGGGAGAGAGTGCGATTGTGGCTGTATGTGCGTTTGAGTGTGTATGGGAGAGAGTGGGATTGAGATTGTATGTGCGTGTGAGTGTGTTTGGGAGCGAGTGGGATTGTGGGTGCATATGAGTTTGAATGTATGTGGGAGAGAGTGGGATTGTCGGTGTTAGCTTGTGAGTGTGTATGGGAGAGAGTGGGATTGTGGGTATATTTGAGTGTGTTTGTGTATGGGAGAGAATGATATTGTGGGTGCATGTGAGTGTGTATGGGAAAGAGTGGGATTGTGGGTGTATGTGCTTGTGAGTTTTTCCGGGAGAGAGTGGGATTGTGGGTGTATGTGCGTGTGAGTGTGTATAGGAGAGAGTGGGATTGTGGGTGTCTGGGAGAGAGTGGGATTGTGGGTGTACGTGAGTTTGAATGTGTGTGGGAGAGAGTGGGATTGTGGGTGTATATGCGTGTGAGTGTTTATGGGAGACAGTGGGATTGTGGGTCTATGGGAGAGAGTGGGATTATGGGTGTATGTGAGTTTGAATGTGTGTGGGAGAGAGTGGGATTGTGGGTGTATATGCGTGTGAGAGTTTATGGGAGAGAGTGGGATTGTGGGTGTATGGGAGAGTGTGGGATTGTGGGTGTATGGGAGTGAGTGGGAATGTGGATGTATGTGCTTGTGAGTGTGGATGGGAGAGAATGGGATTGTGGGTGTATATGTGTGTGAGTGTTTATGGGAGACAGTGGGATTGTGGGTCTATGTGCGTGTGAGTGTGTATGGGAGAGAGTGGGATTGTGGGGTCTGAATGTGAGTGTGTATGGGAGAGAGTTGGATTGTGGATGTATGTGCTTGTGAGTGTGCACGAGTGAGAGTGGGATTGTGGGTGTATGAGAGTGTGTATGGGTGAGAGTGGGATAGTGGGTGTATGTGCGTGTGGGTGTGTATGGGAGAGAGTGGGATTGTGGGTGTATGTGAGTGTGAGTGTGTATGGGGAACAGTGGGATTGTGGGTGTATGGGAGAGAGTGGGAATGTGGATGTATGTGCATGTGAATGTGTATGGGAGAGAATGGTATTGTGGGTGCATGTGAGTGTGTATGGGAAAGAGTGGGATTGTGGGTGTATGTGCTTGTGAGTTTATCCGGGAGAGATTGGGATTGTGGGTGTACGTGCATGTGAGTGTGTATAGGAGAGAGTGGGAGTGTGGGTGTACATGTATGTGAGTGTGTATGTATGTTTGAGTGTGTATATGAGAGTGGGATTGTGGGTGTATGCGCGTGTGAGTGTGTTTGGGAGCGAGTGGCATTGTGGGTGTTTGTGCTTGTGAGTGTGAATGGGAGAGAGTGGGATAGTGGCTGTATGTGTGTGTGAGTGTGTACGGGAGAGAGTGGGATTGTGGGTGTATGTGCGTGTGAGTGTGTATGGGAGAGAGTGGGATTGTGGGTGTATGTGCGTGTGAGTGTGTTTGCGATTGTGGATGTATGTGAGTGCGGCAGAGAGAGGGATTGTCGATGTATGTGCTTGTGAGTGTGTATGGGAGAGAGTGGGATTGTGGGTGTATGTGCATGTGAGTGTGCATGGGAGAGAGTGGGATTTTGGCTGTATGTGCGTTTGAGTGTGTATGGGAGAGTGGGATTGTGGGTGTATGTGCATGTGAGTGTGTATCGGAGAGAATGCGAATGTTGATGTATATGCACGTGAGTGTGTATAGGAGATAGTGGAATTATGAGTCTATGTGCGTGTGAGTGTGTACGGGAGAGAGTGGAATCGTGGGTGTTTGTGCGTGTGAGTGTGTTTGGGAGAGATTGGGATTGTCGGTGTACGTGCGTGTGAGTGAGTTTGGGAGCAAGTGGGATTGTGGGTGTATGTGCGTGTGAGTGTGTATGGGGGAGAGTGGGATTGTGGGTGTACGTGCATGTGAGTGTGTATGGGAGAGAGTGGGATTGTGGGTGTACGTGCACGTGAGTGTGCATGGGAGAGGGTGGGATTGTGGCTGTATGTGCGTTTGAGTGTGTATGGGAGAGTGGGATTGTGGGTGTATGTGCATGTGAGTGTGTATCGGAGAGAATGCGAATGTTGATGTATATGCACGTGAGTGTGTATAGGAGATAGTGGAATTATGAGTCTATGTGCGTGTGAGTGTGTACGGGAGAGAGTGGAATCGTGGGTGTTTGTGCGTGTGAGTGTGTTTGGGAGAGATTGGGATTGTCGGTGTACGTGCGTGTGAGTGAGTTTGGGAGAGAGTGGGATCGTGGGTGTTTGTGCGTGTGAGTGTGTTTGGGAGCAAGTGGGATTGTGGGTGTATGTGCGTGTGAGTGTGTATGGGAGAGAGTGGGATTGTGGGTATATGTGCATGTGAGTGTGTTTGGGAGAGAGTGGGATTGTGGGTGTATGTGCGTGTGAGTGTGCACGGGTGAGAGTGGGATTGTGGGTGTATGTGAGTGTGTATGGGTGAGAGTGGGATTGTGGGTGTATATGCGTGTGAGTGTGTATGGTAGAGAGTGGGATTGTGGGTGGACATGTGTGTGAGTGGGTATGGGAGAGAGTGGGATTGTGGATGTACGTGTGTTTGAGTGTGTATGGGAGAGAGTGGGAATTTGGGTGTATGGGAGAGTGTGGGATTGTGGGTGTTTGTGCGTGTGAGTGTGTATGGGAGAGAGAGGGATTCTGGTTGTATGTGCGTGTGAGTGTGTATGGAACAGAGTGGGATTGTGGGTGTTTGTGCGTGTGAGTTTGTATGGGAGAGAGTGGGATTGTGAGTGCATGGGAGAATGTGGGACTGTGGGTGTATGGGAGAGAGTGGGATTGTGGGTCTTTTGTGTGTGAGTGTTATATGGGAGAGAGTGGGATAGTGTTATATGTGCGTGTGAGTGTGTATCGGAGAGAGTGGGATTGTGGGTGTTTGTGTGTGTGAGTGTGTTTGGGAGCAAGTGGGACTGTGGGTGTATGTGCGCATGAGTGTGTACGGGAGAGAGTGGGATTGTGGGTGTATATGCGTGTGAGTGTGTATGTTAGAGAGTGGGATTGTGATTGGACGTGCGTGTTGGTGTGCATGGAAGAGAGTAGGATTGTGGGTGTATGCACGTGTGAGTATGGATGGGAGAGTGTGGGATTGTGGGTGTATGTGCATGTAAGTGTGTATGGGAGATAGTGGGATTATGGGTCTATGTGCTTGTGACTGTGTACGGGAGAGAGTGGGATTGTGGGTGTATATGCGTGTGAGTGTGTATGTTAGAGAGTGGGATTGTGATTGGACGTGCGTGTTGCTGTGCATGGGAGAGAGTGGGATTGTGGGTGTATGTACATGTCAGTCTGTATGGGAGAGAGTGCGATTGTGGGTGTATGTGCATGTGAGTGTGTATGGGAGATAGTGGGATTATGGGTCTATGTGCTTGTGACTGTGTACGGGAGAGAGTGGTATTGTGGGTGTTTGTGCGTGTGAGTGTGTTTGGGAGAGAGTTGGATTGTGGGTGTATGTGAGTTTGAATGTATGTGGGAGACAGTGGGATTGTGGGTGTATGTGCTTGTACATGTGTATGGGAGAGCGTGGGATTGTCGGTGTATGTGCGTGTGAGTGTGTACAGGAGAGATTGGGATTGTGTGTGAATGTGCGTGTGAGTGCGTATTGTAGAGAGTGGGATTGTGATTGGACGTGCGTGTTGGTGTGTATGGGAGAGAGTGGGATTGTGGGTGTTTTGCGTGTGAGTGTTATTTGTGCGTGTGAGTGTGTATCGGAAAGAGTGGGATTGTGGGTGTGAGTGTGAATGGGAGATAGTGGGATTGTGGTTGTATGTGCGTGTGAGTGTGAATGGGAGATTGTGGGATTGTGGGTATATGTGCGTGTGAGTGTGTATGGTAGAGAGTGGGATTGTGATTAGACGTGCGTGTTGGTGTGTATGGGAGAGAGTGGGATTGTGGGTGTTTTGCGTGTGAGTGTTATATGGGAGAGAGTGGGATAGTGTTATATGTGCGTGTGAGTGTGTATCGGAGAGAGTGGGATTGTGGGTGTTTGTGTGTGTGAGTGTGTTTGGGAGCGAGTGGGATTGTGGGTGTATGTGAGTTAGAATATGTGTGGAAGAGACTGGGATTGTGGGTGTATGTGCTTGTGAGTGTGAATGGGAGATAGTGGGATTGTGGTTGTATGTGCGTGTGAGTGTGAATGGGAGATTGTGGGATTGTGGGTATATGTGCGTGTGAGTGTGTATGATAGAGAGTGGGATTGTGATTGGATGTGCGAGTGAGTGTGTATGGGAGAGAGTGGGATTGTGGGTGCATGTGAGTTTGAGTGTATAAGTGAGAGAGTGGGTTTGTGGGCGTATGTCAGTGTGAGTGTATATGGGAGAGACCGGTATTGTAGTTGTATGGGAGAGAGTGGGAATGTGGGTGTATGTGCGTGTGAGTGTGTATGGGACAGATTGGGTTTGTAGGTGTATGTGCGTGTGAGTGTGTATGGGAGAGAGTGGGATAGTGTGTGTATGTGCGTGTGAGTGTGTTTGCGATTGTGGGTGTATGTGAGTGGAGCAGAGAGAGGGATTGTGGATGTATGTGCTTCTGAGTGTGTATGGGAGAGAATGGGATTGTGGGTGTACGTGCATGTGTCTGTGTATGGTAGAGAGTGGGATTGTGAGTGGAAGTGCGTGTGAGTGTGCATGGGAGAGAGTGCGATTGTGGCTGTATGTGCGTTTGAGTGTGTATGGGAGAGTGGGATTGTGGGTGTATGTGCATGTGAGTGTGTATCGGACAGAGTGCGAATGTTGGTGTATATGCACGTGAGTGTGTATAGGAGATAGTGGAATTATGGGTCTATGTGCGTGTGAGTGTGTACGAGAGAGAGTGGGATCGTGGGTGTTTGTGCGTGTGAGTGTGTTTGGGAGCAAGTGGGATTGTGGGTGTGTGTGAGTTTGAATGTGCGTGGGAGAGAGTGGAATTGTGGGTGTCTGTGTTTGTGAGTGTGTATGGGAGAGAGTGGGATTGTGAGTGTATAAGCGCGTGAGTGTGTATGGGAGAGAGTGGGATTGTGGGTTTATGGGAGAGTGTGGGATTGTGGGTGTGTATAGGAGAGAGTGGGATTGTGGGTGTTTGTGCGTGTGAGTGTATATGGGAGAGAGTGGGATTGTGGGTGTATGGGAGAGAGTGGGATTGTGGGTGTTTGTGCGTGTAAGTGTGTATGGGAGAGAGTGGGATTGTGGGTGTATGTGCGTGTGAGTGTGTTTGGGAGCGAGTGGGATTGTGGGTGCATGTGAGTTTGAATGTATGTGGGAGAGAGTGGGATTGTGGGTGTCTGGGAGAGAGTGGGATTGTGGGTGTACGTGAGTTTGAATGTGTGTGGGAGAGAGTGGGATTGTGGGTGTATATGCGTGTGAGTGTTTATGGGAGACAGTGGGATTGTGGGTCTATGGGAGAGAGTGGGATTGTGGGTGTATGTGAGTTTGAATGTGTGTGGGAGAGAGTGGAATTGTGGGTGTATATGCGTGTGAGAGTTTATGGGAGAGAGTGGGATTGTGGGTGTATGGGAGAGTGTGGGATTGTGGGTGTTTATGGAGTGAGTGGGAATGTGGATGTATGTGCTTGTGAGTGTGGATGGGAGAGAATGGGATTGTGGGTGTATATGTGTGTGAGTGTTTATGGGAGACAGTGGGATTGTGGGTCTATGTGCGTGTGAGTGTGTATGGGAGAGAGTGGGATTGTGGGGTCTGAATGTGAGTGTGTATGGGAGAGAGTTGGATTGTGGATGTATGTGCTTGTGAGTGTGCACGAGTGAGAGTGGGATTGTGGGTGTATGAGAGTGTGTATGGGTGAGAGTGGGATAGTGGGTGTATGTGCGTGTGGGTGTGTATGGGAGAGAGTGGGATTGTGGGTGTATGTGAGTGTGAGTGTGTATGGGGAACAGTGGGATTGTGGGTGTATGGGAGAGAGTGGGAATGTGGATGTATGTGCATGTGAATGTGTATGGGAGAGAATGGTATTGTGGGTGCATGTGAGTGTGTATGGGAAAGAGTGGGATTGTGGGTGTATGTGCTTGTGAGTTTATCCGGGAGAGATTGGGATTGTGGGTGTACGTGCATGTGAGTGTGTATAGGAGAGAGTGGGAGTGTGGGTGTACATGTATGTGAGTGTGTATGTATGTTTGAGTGTGTATATGAGAGTGGGATTGTGGGTGTATGCGCGTGTGAGTGTGTTTGGGAGCGAGTGGCATTGTGGGTGTATGTGCTTGTGAGTGTGAATGGGAGAGAGTGGGATAGTGGCTGTATGTGTGTGTGAGTGTGTACGGGAGAGAGTGGGATTGTGGGTGTATATGCGTGTGAGTGTTTATGGGAGAGAGTGGGATTGTGGGTGTATGTGCGTGTGAGTGTGTTTGCGATTGTGGATGTATGTGAGTGCGGCAGAGAGAGGGATTGTCGATGTATGTGCTTGTGAGTGTGTATGGGAGAGAGTGGGATTGTGGGTGTACGTGCATGTGAGTGTGCATGGGAGAGAGTGGGATTTTGGCTGTATGTGCGTTTGAGTGTGTATGGGAGAGTGGGATTGTGGGTGTACGTGCATGTGAGTGTGTATCGGAGAGAATGCGAATGTTGATGTATATGCACGTGAGTGTGTATAGGAGATAGTGGAATTATGAGTCTATGTGCGTGTGAGTGAGTTTGGGAGAG
Organism: Chiloscyllium punctatum; assembly: GCF_047496795.1. Taxonomy (NCBI): domain Eukaryota; kingdom Metazoa; phylum Chordata; class Chondrichthyes; order Orectolobiformes; family Hemiscylliidae; genus Chiloscyllium; species Chiloscyllium punctatum. Next base: position 45,662,315 of record NC_092745.1, on the reverse strand, counting down.
AGTGGGATCGTGGGTGTTTGTGCGTGTGAGTGTGTTTGGGAGCAAGTGGGATTGTGGGTGTGTGTGAGTTTGAATGTGTGTGGGAGAGAGTGGGATTGTGGGTGTCTGTGTTTGTGAGTGTGTATGGGAGAGAGTGGGATTGTGGGTGTATGTGCGTGTGAGTGTATATGGATCAGAGTGGGATTGTGGGTGTATGTGCGTGTGGGTTTGTAAGGGAGAGAGTGGGATTGTGTGTGTATGGGAGAGTGTTGGATTATGGGTGTATGGGAGAGAGTGGGATTGTGGGTGTTTGTGCGTGTGAGTGTGTATGGGAGAGAGTGGGATTGAGGTTGTATGTGCGTGTGAGTGTGTGGGAGAGAGTGGGATTGTGGGTGTGTATGCGTGTGAGTGTTTATGGGAGACAGTGGGATTGTGGGTCTATGTGCGTGTGAGTGCGTATGGGAGAGAGTGGGATTGTGGGGTCTGAATGTGAGTGTGTATGGGAGAGAGTTGGATTGTGGATGTATGTGCGTGTGAGTGTGCACGAATGAGAGTGGGATTGTGGGTGTGTGAGAGTGGGATTGTGGGTGTATGAGAGTGTGTATGGATGAGAGTGGGATAGTGGGTGTATGTGCGTGTGAGTGTGTATGGGAGAGAGTGGGATTGTGGGTGTATGTGAGTGTGAGTGTGTATGGGGAACAGTGGGATTGTGGGTGTATGGGAGAGAGTGGGAATGTGGATGTATGTGCGTGTGAGTGTGTATGGGAGAGAATGGTATTGTGGGTGCATGTGAGTGTGTATGGAAAAGAGTGGGATTGTGGGTGAATGTGCTTGTGAGTTTATCCAGGAGAGATTGGGATTGTGGGTGTATGTGCATGTGAGTGTGTATAGGAGAGAGTGGGAGTGTGGGTGTACATGTATGTGAGTGTGTATGTATGTTTGAGTGTGTATATGAGAGTGGGATTGTGGGTGTATGCGCATGTGAGTATGGATGGGAGAGAGTGGGATTGTGGGTGTATGTGCATGTAAGTGTGTATGGGAGATAGTGGGATTATGGGTCTATGTGCTTGTGACTGTGTACGGGAGAGAGTGGGATTGTGGGTGTATATGCGTGTGAGTGTGTATATGAGAGTGGGATTGTGGGTGTATGCGCGTGTGAGTGTGTTTGGGAGCGAGTGGCATTGTGGGTGTATGTGCTTGTGAGTGTGAATGGGAGAGAGTGGGATAGTGGCTGTATGTGTGTGTGAGTGTGTACGGGAGAGAGTGGGAATGTGGGTGTACATGCGTGTGAGTGTGTATGGTAGAGAGACGGATAGTGGGTGTATGTGCGTGTGAGTGTGTTTGCGATTGTGGATGTATGTGAGTGCGGCAGAGAGAGGGATTGTCGATGTATGTGCTTGTGAGTGTGTATGGGAGAGAGTGGGATTGTGGGTGTATGTGCGTGTGAGTGTGTGGGAGAGAGTGGGATTGTGGGTGTGTATGCGTGTGAGTGTTTATGGGAGACAGTGGGATTGTGGGTCTATGTGCGTGTGAGTGCGTATGGGAGAGAGTGGGATTGTGGGGTCTGAATGTGAGTGTGTATGGGAGAGAGTTGGATTGTGGATGTATGTGCGTGTGAGTGTGCACGAGTGAGAGTGGGATTATGGATGTATGTGCGTGTGAGTGTGGATGGGAGAGAGTGGGATTGTGGGCGTATATGCGTCCGAGTATTTATGGGAGACAGTGGGATTGTGGGTGTATGGGAGAGAGTGGGAATGTGGATGTTTGTGCGTGTGAGTGTGTATGGTAGAGAGTGGGATTGTGATTGGACGTGCGTGTTGGTGTTTCTGGGAGAGAGTGGGATTGTGGGTGTAGGTGCGTTTGAGTGTGTATGGCAGAGTGGGATTATGGGTGTATGTGCGTGTGAGTGTGTATGGGAGAATGTGGGATTGTGGGTCTATGTGCGTGTGAATGTGTATGGGAGAGAGTGGGATTGTGGGTGTATGTGCGTGTGAGTGTGTATGGTAGAGAGTGGGATTGTGATTGGACGTGCGTGTTGGTGTTTCTGGGAGAGAGTGGGATTGTGGGTGTAGGTGCGTTTGAGTGTGTATGGCAGAGTGGGATTATGGGTGTATGTGCGTGTGAGTGTGTATGGGAGAATGTGGGATTGTGGGTCTATGTGCGTGTGAATGTGTTTGGGAGAGAGTGGGATTGTGGGATTTGAGTGTGAGTGTGTATGGGAGAAAGTGGGATTATGGATGTATGTGTGTGTGTGTGTGTGTGTATGGGACAGAGTGGGATTGTGGGTGTATGTGCGTGTGAGTGTGCATGGCAGAGAGTGGGATTGTGGGTGTATGTGCGTGTGAGTGTGTATGGGAGAGAGTGGGATTGTGGGTCTATGTGTGTTTGAGTGTGTATGGGAGACTGGGATTGTAGGTGTATGTACATGTGAGTGTTTATGGGAGAGAGTGCAATTGTGGGTGTATGTGCATGTGAGTGTGTGTGGGAGATGGTGGGATTATGGGTCTATGTGCGTGTGAGTGTGTACGGGAGAGAGTGGGATTGTGGTTGTATGTGCGTGTGAGTGTGTATGGGAGAGAGTGTGATTGTGGATGTATGTGTGTGAGTGTGTATGGGAGAGAGTGGGATTCTGGGTGTGTGTGTGTGTGAGTGTGTATGACAGAGAGTGGGATTGTGGATGTATGTGCGTGTGAGTGTGTATGGGAGAGAGTCGGATTGTGGGTGATTGTGCATGTGAGTGTGTATGGGCGAGAGTAGGATTGTGGTTTTATGTGCGTGTGAGTGTGTATGGGTGAGAGTGGGATTGTGGGTGTATGTGTACGTGAGTGTGTGCATGTGAGTGTGTGCGTGCTTGGTAGAGTGTATGCATGAGTGTGATGGTGTATATGTCTGTGAGAGGGTGTGTGTCAGTGTGGGGGTATATGTGTGTGTGTCTGAGAGGCAGCGTGTGTATAACAATGGGTCTGTGTGAGTGTGAGAGTATCTAAGGGTGTGTGCATATATGTGTTTGGGTGTGAGTGTGTGTGTGACAGTGTATGGTGTAGTGGTATCACTTGTAGTGTGATATGAACCCAAGATCCCAGATGTGGCCATCCTCATGGGCATTGAAATTGAATATCAGCCTCTGTTTGGCCACTCTGCCTTGTTGCCTATCCCGAAGTCTGCCTTGGCACACACACTCACTCTCTCTCTCTATCTCTCCCCCTCACATGCATGCACACACACATCTCAGTCTATGGAGTGAATTTGCATTTGCAGAAATCTATTTGCAGGTACATTCTGATTTGCCCAAAAAGCACAGGATCTGCAGGCAGTCAATCCATGTAACATTTTATAAATTCCTACTTTGGAAAAAGTACCCATCTGACTCAAGACTGGAAGAATATACACAGACTCTAAGCTCACGCCACTAATGCATTGTCTGAGCTGAGGTGTCAGCTTTTTTTGATAAAGCCTTAAGTTATCTAGGGAATGTGACTTGAAAGAAGTTCTGGAATTTACATATTAATGAATCAAAACCTGCAACCCATTCGAAGAGGTGAAAAACTTAACAGCAATGTAAGTTTGTTCAATATATTATATCAGTTGCATGACACTATGACCTTGTGCTATAAATTCTGTGCCTTATGATCCTGGCGCACTAGCTGTTTTGCTGAGACACTGTTACACCTTTAAGTGCTGTCAGTTCTGGAGAAGGATCACCTACCAGAAATACTACTATGTTTCTCATTCCACAGATGCTGCAAGACTTGCTGAGTACCTGCCACGTTTTCTGTTTATATTTAAGGTCCCAGCTCTATGAGAAGTTACCTATTCTAAAGCCAGACAGGAACAGGAACACTGTGATTTAACCCAACATGCCTGAACAGAGACTGAAAAGATGTTTTTTTTAACAAAAACCTGGAAAGGTTATTGGTTTTAATCACTTCTCACATACCCAATACTGATTACTTTGTGGGGTGGATGTCAGAGGAGGTTTGCCTCAGGATGCAACTGTGCTGCCATCACAGTTGAACAGTCTGTCAACATTCACTACATTCCCACACTTGATCATTTGAACGAAGAGCTCGAGGGGATCAGAACAGGATCATCATAACGTGAAGTCAGCGCTGAACTAGACGCTCGTGTTGTCCACCAGTTTCCATGCTCATATACAAATAATACCCTGTTCAAACACTAATACACTAACGTACACCCACAACCTGGTACATCTTATCCAAGGCATCAAGTCAAGATTTGGTCAACACCAGTCTGTACATTTATACATATAAAATACTCTTCATTGTTCACCAAGGAAGAAACACACAGCTCAATAGCTGCTGAAATCTGAATGCATGCCTTTATTAACACTATGCTTGAGCCTACTGCATTTCTCTGGCTGGCATCACACACTGTGCTCTCCATTAACATGAGATCATGTGAACACTCTGTGTTTGTTAACTGCCTTGCACCAATTCCCATTACACCTGTGCTCACTGACCTATGTATGATTCTTGATTAAGTCTAGCCTCTCTTTAAAAACTTTTATCATGGTCTTACACCCTGTCCCTTTGAGCTTACCAACCTCTTCCAGCCATACAAATGGTAGTGTGGAAGAGCAGAGGGATCTTGGTGTCCATGTACACAGATCTCTGAAAGTTGCCACCCAGGTAAATAGTGCAGTGAAGAAGGCATATGGCGTACTGGCTTTTATTGGTAGAGGAATTGAGTTCCGGAGTCCTGAGGTCATGCTGCAGTTGTATAAGACTCTGGTGCGGCCGCATCTGGAATATTGTGTGCAGTTTTGGTCGCCATACTATAGGAAGGATGTGGAGGCACTGGAACGGGTGCAGAGGAAGTTTACCAGGATGTTGCCTGGTATGGTAGGAAAATCCTATGAGGAAAGGCTGAGGCACTTGGGGTTGTTTTCATTGGAGAAAAGAAGGTTTAGGGGTGATTTGATAGAGGTGTACAAGATGATTAGGGGGTTAGATAGGGTTGACAGTGAGAACCTTTTTCCACGTATGGAGTCAGCTATTACAAGGGGGCATAGCTTTAAATTAAGGGGGGGTAGATATAGGACTGATGTTAGGAGTAGGTTCTTCACTCAGCGAGTCGTAAGTTCATGGAATGCCCTGCCAGTAGCAGTAGTGGACTCTCCCTCTTTATGGGTATTTAAGCGGGCATTGGATAGGTATATGGAGGATAGTGGGTTAGTGTAGGTTAGGTGGGCTTTGATCGGCGCAACATCGAGGGCTGAAGGGCCTGTACTGCGCTGTATTCTTCTATGTTCTATGTTCTAAAGACAACTGCACTCCTTCAATTCTGGCCTCTTCAGCATCCCTGATTTTAATCATTCCATCATTGGCACCTATACCTGCCGATGTCCACAAGACCTGGGATTCCCTACCACACCTCTCCGCATCTCTCCCTCACTTTCCATTCTTTCAAACAGTCCGTAAAACCTATATGTGACCATGATTTTGGTTATTTATAGAGTCACACAGCACAGTCCGTTTCATTCATGTTGATGAGTTTTCCCAAACTAAACTAGTCCCACTTGCCTACATTTTGTCCATATCCCTTTAATCCTTTCCTATTCATGTAGCTGACTAAATGTCTTTTAAATATTGTAACGGTACCTGCATCTACCACTTCTTCTGGCAGTACATTCCAGATATGAACCACCCTCTGTGTGAAAACGTTGCCCCTCAGGTCCCTTTTAAATCTTTCCCCTCTCACCATAAAATTATACCCCCCCAATTTGAATTCCCCTACTCTAGGGAATAGACTTTAGCTATTCACCTTATCTATGTCCCTCATGATTTTATACACCTCTATAAGATCACCCCCTCAGCCTCCTGCGCTCCAGTGAAAAAAGTCCCAGCCTATCCAGCTTCTCCTTATAACTCAAACCCTCCAGTCCCAGTAACGTCCTTGTAAATCTTTTCTGCACCCTCTTCAATTTACTAATATCCTTCCAAATTTGACCTAATGCCTGTTTATGTGGCTTGCTGCTATACTTTGCTTGGTAAGGCTCCTCCAACCTTCGATCACTCACCTTTCAATTTTCTCACTCCTGCTATTTGTACATCACACTTTAGCGCCTTGGCTCTGGTTACTAAAACCTTCCCTTCTCCACTTAGCTCTACACATCTAAAACCTGCTTGAAATCCATCTTAAGATACTTCTAAATCATTGTTTCAATTGCTCTGTGTGTATTGTTCATTGATTTGTACGTCATTTGTCTTACTGCTATCATTCCACCTTCACATCCTAAAAGGTTTCTTGAGTTGGTCTCTACATTAGTGGCAATTGGTAAGAAGGGAACAGAGTACTTCATGGCTTTTTGAGTAGGAAACACTCCTGGATAAAATATACTAAACATACCAGTTCTTTCTTGCCTTGCAATGCAGCTAAAGTGGACACACTCAACATTACATTATTCCTCTTTGCTTCCAGTGATAAAGTTAAAAATCACACAACACCAGGTTATAGTCCAACAGGTTTAATTGAAAGCACACTAGCTTTCGGAGCGATGCTCCTTCATCAGGTGATTGTTCACGCTGCTGTAGGACCATAAGAAAAACAGGGTAAGCCATTTGGCCCATCATGCCTCCTCCACTATTCAACAGGATCATGGCTGATCTGACACAATCACCTGATGAAGGAGCGTCGCTCCGAAAGCTCGTGCTTCCAATTAAACCTGTTGGACTATAACCTGGTGTTGTGTGATTTTTAACTTTGTATGCCCCAGTCCAACACCGGCATCTTCGAATCAGGAATAATGTAGGTATGGACCTTAAGTCTGGAATAGGATCAGATAGATTTTAGGAAAAGTACAATATTACAAGTCATTTATTTATATAATGTAATGAAACATACCAAGGTATTCACAGACGCAACATAAAACAAAGTACAGGTCGTTCTGCTATAACGCACAAATTGGCTATAACGTGATTGATGAATTGTGGACATTGTTTTGATAATGCCAACTTTCTACTGAATGGGTATCGTGATTTTGTATGAGTGATCTTCTACAGCATGATTTTCTATAGCGGGTTTTCATAGCGCAATTTTCTATAGTGCAAGCAGAACAACTTGTATGCGCTGATCTTCATAAGGAGATACGACTTCACATGACCAAAGGTTTAGTGAAAGACATAATTTTAACACACGTCTTAAAGGCTGAAAGTGAGGTCAAGAGGTGGAAAGGCAAAGGAAGGGAATACCAGAGCTTGAGGCCTAGAGAACTAAAGGCTTTCTTCAGTGCTGTAACAGTTCTGTGATTCTGTGAGTCATCTCTTTTTCTCCCCAACTTCCCCTGGAGATTTGGTCCACACATGTATTTCACCAGAGTGGAATAGTGAGAGACACAGCTCTCCTAGGATGGCACAGAGTAAGGATGCACATTGTCAAATTATAAATCACTAGCCCAGCACTTCAGAAGATGCATTTTGATAGTCGTCTTTGTATTAACAGTTGGTAAACTCATCACTCAACTCCTTTTTAACAAAAGCGACTGATAGTCTGTTGGTATGTGATCTCTTAACAATCCATTGAAAGGTGAGGATTGTGAGGGGCGGGGGGGGGGGGGGGGGGGGGGGGGGGAGGGGGGTAACCAGCTCTAATTAAGCCCAGAGACAAAAATCAACAGATTATGACAGGAAAGATAAGCTCTTATTCATTTATTGGTAATATCAAAACCTCAGGAATAAAAACAAAAGATTACATTCATTATAGCTTCTGCTGGCCAGAATCCACATCACCACCCACACTCCCCTCCATGAATCAAAAGTTACAAATATTTCATCATTTTAATTCCCATTATCTTCTAACGTTTTCTTGTTATCTGTAAAGGACTGGTCTGTCAGCCAACCCTCGCTCTTTCTCACACTCTCTCCAAAAAGCCCATAATGTCTTCAACAATGCCTCCAATTATCGGTTCCACTTGTCTCTTTCTTCCCAGCTCTACATCCATCTACTTTTACTGAAGTCCCCTCCGAAAATCTTATGCTCCGCTTGCCACATTTTCCAATGATAAAGCCAGTTGCAGTGCCTGTTTGAAGTTCAGTTGGTCTTCAGCTAGTAGGTGCTTTTCCACAGTTACATCATTAATCCCACATACCAAACGGTCTCTCAGCATCTCATTAAGGGTTAAACCAAAGTCACATGCTTCTTAACCTAATCAAAAATCCCAGTACGGACTCCCATGGTACTTGAATTGCCGAGTAAAACCAATAACATCTCCGATTTAGAGGAGATTTGAGATCATAATATTCCTGAACTAAATATGTCAACTCTTGAAAGATTTTAGTATTGGGTGGCTCAGGGAGTGTAGGCTCCTAATAACTGGAAAAGCTGTGGGTCCGCAAGCTGTCAGGAGAATTATTAATTTTTCATCTGCCCCAATGTCATTTGCTCAGAAAAAATAATGCATTCTTTCTATATTCTGGGCTCATCTTTGACGGCAGGGTCAAACGATGGCATGATGCCAGAATGCTAACCCCAACTCAAAGACAAATGTTGCGAAGGAGTTTCTTCAGGAATATGCTTAACTCTCATCACCACTAAAGTAACTCCACAGAGGTCAATATCCTGCCACCAAGTGACCCTTTAGTTACACATGGAGAGTCTTTGACACTGATCCAGCTCCCTCACAGTCAGGTCTCAGAGTGTCAAAATGTCTGACCTTGCTCTTTTTATTTGTCAGCCAGGGCTCCCTGATTGCACTAGGGAACTCATATTCAATGAGGTCCACCTACTGACCTCATTACAATCAGTACAATCTCCACCAACCTTTCCACAGCAGTTTGCAATGAGATAACTAATGATAGCATCAGTGACAAAAATAGAAATTACTGGAGAAATTCAGCAGATCTGACAGCATCTTTGGAGAGACAAAGAGTCAAATATTTTTAGTCCAGTGACCCTTCTTCACTTCAGCATCACTAGATCTGAAATGTTAAATGTGCTTTCTATTCAAAGAGTTTCTCAAGTAATTTCTGTATCTTTTTCAGATCTTTGGGATCCATGGCTTTTTTTATATCTGGCATTAGTGACAAGTGTGGAGTTCTAACCTTTCCTAGACTGCCTCTACCTCTCACTGCCTTGCAACATGCATCATGAGTATCCCAAGCATCACAGATGCCAGTCCTCAGCCAATTCGCCTGACTCAAGAAATGGTTGGCGATATTGATATTTCAAAGGGCATAGGCCCTGAAAAGATCCCAGCAATAGTACTGTGAAGATTTGTGCCACACACCTAGCTAAGCTGTTCCAGTAAAGCTACAATACTAGCATCTACCCAGTGGCATGTCGAAAATTGCCAAGGTATGTCTTGTTTACAAAGTGCAGGACAAATCCAACCCAGTCAATTATTGTCCTATCAGTTTACTGTTGATCATCAGTAAAGCGATGGAAAGTGTCATCAATATTGCTATCAAGCAGCACCTGCTCAGTGACACCTAGTTGGATTCCACCAGGGCCAATCAGCTCCTGACGTCATTACAGCCTTGGTTCAAACATGGACAAAAGAGCTGAATTCCTGAGGTGAGGTTAGAGTGATAGTCCCTAACATCAAGGATACATTTGACTGAGTGTGGCATCAAGGAGCCCTAGAGAAACTGGAATCAATGGGTATCAGACAGCAAACCCTCCACTTGTTAGGGTCATACCTGAAGATGGTTGTAGTTGTTGGAAGTCAGTCACCTCAGCACCTAGGACATCTCTGCAAAAGTTCATCAAGGTAGTGTTCTAGGCCCAACCATCTTCAGCTGCTTCATCAAATGACCTTCCCTCCATCATAAAGTCAGAAGTGGGAGTCTTCATTGATGTTTGCACAATGCTCCAGCAACATTCACAATACCTTAAACACTGAAGCAGTCTATGTGCAAATATAGCAAGACCTAGCCAATGTCCAGGTGGGCTGAAAATGGCAGGTAATGTATATGCCACTCAAATGCAGGCAATGGCCATTCACAATAAGACACAATCCAACCATCACCTCTTGACATTCAAAGGTATTACCGTCATTGAATTCCATCCCCCAACATCCCCCCCCCCCCCACCTCAACATATCAACACCTTGAGGGTTATCATTAACCAGACTAACTATATAAGTATAGTGGCTACCAGAGAAGATCAGAGGCTAGGAATCCTGCAACGGATGACTCACCTCCTGGCTCCACAAACCATCCACCACCTAAAAGACACCAATCAGGAATGAGGTGGAATACTCCCACTTGCCTGAATGGGGATAGCTCCAACAACACTCAAGAAGTTTGACACCATCCAGGACAAAACAGAAACCTGATTGGCACCACATCCACAAGCATTCACTCCCTCCACCACCAACGCTCAGTAGCAGCAGTGTCTACTATATGCAAGATATATGCTGCCAAAATTCATCATAGCTCATTAGGTGAGCCTATGACCCTTTCCATCTGGAAGGTCAAGGGCAGCAGATACATGGAAATATCACCACCTGCAAATTCGCCTCCAAGCCACTCACCATCCTGACTTGGGAGCTATATTCCTGTTCTTGCACTGTCACTGGTCAAAATTATGGAATTCCCTCTCTAATGGAATTGTGGATTGACCTACAGCAGATGGACTCCAGCAGCTCCAGGAAGCAGCTTAGTATCACCTTCATCAAAGGGAACTAGGGATAGGCAATACAGGTATACGTGTTGATCCAGCCAGCAGAGCTCACATCCCCTGACTGAAGACAAAACAAAACATGGTTGAAGAAGATATCCACCATTTCAACCAGGCAAAGTCCTACTAGAACGCCCTCGTGTAGTTTCAATCCCACCTAGCCAGCTGGTGGACAGAGTGTTTTTATACATATCCATAGGAATCTCTGGACTAAAACGAGTTCCACTTTAGTCTTTCTCTGACTGGAAATTCTAGGCGATTATATAATTTACTAGGTAAATTGCTTCTGTGGAGAATGGGTCCAAACATGATGGACCAAATGGCCCCATTCAGTGTTCTTATAATTCTGTGACTCATGGTTGATAACACTCTGATATCACTGTTCAAATTCACCACAGCTACAACGATATAAGCTTGTCCCCTGCCTGTCCACCAGAATATCAACCATGAGTGTGAAGATAAAGGCTCATACACCACAGAATAACAAAGTTCAGAACAAGTATTGTTCTCAATACTTCTCAATACATCTAGCATTAAAAGGACACTAGCTATCATTAAGGCTCACTATCCAGGTACTTGGGAGGCAAGGTTGGAGTACAGTGTTAATGTCACTGGGGCAGTAAACAAAAGGCCCAGACTTTTGTTTGGAGTAGATGGGTTCAAATCCTGTTATTCGAGCTGGTGTACACTGAACTAAGCTAATCAATAGAGTCCCTACAGTGCAGAAAGAGAACACTCGGCCCATCAAGTCTGCACTGACTCTCCAAAGAGCATCCCACCCATCCCATCCCATACCTATGACCTTGCATAGGTTTCTTCCCATGGCTAATTACCTGGCCTGCACACCCCTGGACACTGGGCGATCTAGCATGGCCAATCCACCTAACTTGCACATGTTTGGACATGGGAGAAAACTGCAGCAGCCAGAGGAAACCCGCACAGACCCGGGGAAAGCACTCAAACTCCACACAGACAGAAGCTGGAATCAAACCCAGGTGCCTGGCACTGTGAGACTTACCACTGAGCCACTGTGCCCCACTCAAATCTGGAATGAATAATGAACACAAGACCATTAACAGTTGTTGTAAAAATTCATCAGGGTCACTAATGCCCCTGAAGGAAGGTAATCTGCTAACCCCACCTGCTCTGTAATGTATGAGACACATGATTACAGCAATGTGAGAGACTTCCAAGTACCCTCTGAAATGGCCTATGAAGCCACTCACTTGTATTAAACCACTATAACTCCAAAAAATAGGATTGAAACTGGATGGATCACCCAGCATCAACCTATGTCCCAATAATCGCACACCTGCTCTGACAATCCTGCAAATTCCTTGTGACTAACATCCAAGGAGTCGCATAAAATTGGGATAACAGTCCCACAGACTTGCGAACTGATCGTCTGCCACTGTGAACTATGATTCAGTTAGTATGACTATATCTCAAACACAAAGTCAAAAAACTATGGGGCTGGAAAAGTACAGCCGGCCAGGCAGCATCCGAGGAGCAAGAGGGTGGATGTTTCGAGCATAAGCTCTTTCTCAGGAATGTCACATTCCTGATGAAGAGCTCATGCTCGAAACATCGACTCTCCTGCTCCTCGGATGCTGCCTGTGCTTTTCCAGCACCATATCTTTTGACTCTGATCTCCAGCATCTGCAGTCCTCACTTTCTCCTATATCTCAAGCACCAACATCCTCAGGTATGTTCTGGTCCACTGACAAGAACCACCAGATGTGCTGACACAGTATTTTACCCTCAGGAGGCAGATGCCCTGGGAGTTTTCAACAATGACTCTGAACACCATGAAGTCTCATGGCATCGGGTCAAACACAGGCAAGGCAATCTCCTGCTGTTAACCACTTTTGGCCACCACCACCTCAGCTGATATATGTTGTGCATCATTTGAAAGAAGCTTTGATCATGCCAAGGGCATAGGATGTATTTTGAATGAACGATTTAAACATCCATCACCAAGACTGGCTGAGTACTGACCAAACTGACTGGGTCCTAGAAGACAGTGCCTCTGGACTGGATCTGTGGTAGGTAGTAAGCAAACCAATCAAAAGGAAGAAACTACATCACTTCATCCCCACCAATCTATCACAGGTGCATCTGAGAATAACAAAATCATTGGAGTCAACACTGCAGATTCCTTTTGGGAACAAAGTCCCTTCTCCACATTGATGACACCATCCATTGTGTCAATGGGCACTATCACTGCACTAAATGGAATTGATCTTGAATGCACCAAGCAACTCAAAACTAGCTATCTATGAGGCACTGTGAGCCAGCAGCAACAGCAGAATTGTATTCAACCACAACCAATAATCTCAAGGACTGGCTTATTCCCCCATTCTCTCATTACTGCCAAGATGGGGAATCAACAGGGCGGGTTGGAATGCCAGGATCAGCACCAAGCCTTCCCAAAAATAAGGTGTCAACCTGGTCGAGCTACATCACAGGAATACGTGAGAGCCAAATAGCGGAAGCATAATGCGGTAGACAGAACGAAACAATCCCACAATGAAATGCTCGATAGTCCTGTCCCATCTCACTGTGAATGGTGGTGGACAATTAAGCAACTAACCAACAGGAGGAGGAAGCTCAACCAATGTCACCATTTTAATTGAGGGAGTCCAGCACATCGGTGCAAAAGGCCAAAGCATTTACTCTTCAGCTGGAACAGCAGGTGATCCATCTCAATCTCCTCCTGAGTTCCCAGCATCACAGTCTTCAGCTAATTCAGTTCAATCCACATGATATCAAGAAACTGTTGGAGGCACTAAAACTGCAAAGGGTGTGTTTATGGGATGTTACCAAATCGGAACAAGTTAGTCGCTAACTAATCTATTATTCTGTTAAGGTTTCCAATAAAAGTACAGCAAAGTCAATTCTTCTAGTTTTTCTTTTGCTTGTAATTTGTCTAGAGTGTATGAATGAAGTGTGTTTTGCTTCATATCTGGCAGTTTGACCAATCGAATTGCAGCTGGAACTCAGCACCTTACACTTACCTTTAAAATAAGAATAACCTAGGGTCTAGACATTCTTAATATATTTTGAGAGGATTTGGTCTCACCCATACCATGATGTTTGGCTAATTATCTGTAATTCTTGATTTCCCTCCTCCAACCTTTTTAAAAAGCAGGGTTACACTTGTCACCCTCCAATCTGCTAGGTCCATTCTAGAATCTACAGAATTTTGATTAGATTCCCTACAGTGTAGAAACAGACCCTTTGGCCCAACCAGTCCACACCGACCCTCCAAAGTGTAACCTATCCAGACCCATTTCCCTCTGACTAATGCACCTAACATTATGGGCAATTTAACATGGCCAATTCACCTGACCCGCACATCTTTTTTTTTCGGATTGTGGGAGGAAACCAGAGCACCCAGAGGAAACCCACGCAGACATGGGGAGAATGTGCAAATTCCACACAGACAGGAGATCGGAGGCAGGAATCAAACCTGGGATCCTGGTGCTGTGAGGCAGCAGTGCTAACCACTGAGCCACCGGGCTGCCCCTTTGGAAAACAAAAACCGATGTATAAACAATCATGTTGGCTACATCCTTCAGTACCCTGGGGTGAAGATTCGAGTTAGATTTAAGTTTAGATTTTATTATCACATATACTCAAGCACAAGGTACAAGAATACAGTGAAAGGTTTACAGTGTCACCACACGCAGCACCATCTTAGGTACAAAAGATAAAGAAATAAGTTAAAAAGTTCAGCACTGTAGCCTTCTCAGCATAGAAGTAGAAAAGTAGAGAAATAAAGTTAAAACGTCAAACAGCACACTCTTTGACGGAGGCATGGGCCTGCAGATGCTCCAAGCTGGGCTTCCCGAATCGGGCTCATTCTCCCCTGTGCTGGGCTAAGGTCCACCCAGGTGTGCTGGGTTTGGCTACCACTCGCAGGGCTTTGGCCCTGACCAACACACTGCTGCTGACCACCTCTGTCACCATTGCTCATGGCCCACTATCAAGCTCTGTGGATTTATCAGCTTTCAATCCCATTAATTTTGCCGGCCCTTTTTTTTTAATTGATACTAATTTCCTTTAATACCTCCTTCCCCATAGGCCCTTGCTTTCCGAACATTCCTGAGAATTTGCGTCTTTTGTGAAGACAGAACTAAAGTAGCTGTTTTGTTAAGAAGGCAAGGGCTTTTGTTACAAAGGAGTCTTACCGCAATTTGTACAGGGCATATATGTTGCCACAACTGAATTATTGCACATCATTTTAGTCTCTTTACTTTAGTAAGGAAATATTTGATAAAGAGGGAGGACAACAAAGGTGCTCTGGATTTGTTCATCAAGGAGAGGATTGTCCCGTGAGGCAAGACTAAGTAAACAAGGCCTTTCTCCCCTGTAGGAGAAAGTGAGGACTGCAGATGCTATGGTAGTTTGGAAGCACAGGAGGTGAGATTTTTATGGGGTTTGGGATTTTAGAACACAAGGTCACACTTGCCGAATAAGGGGTCAGTTATTTAGTATTGAGATGAGAAAAGTGTCTTTGGTCAGTCGAAAATCTTTGGAAATCTCTACCCCGAGAAGCTGCAGATGCTCAGCAAACCTGTTTGATCATTGTCATTCCTTCAACGCTGCCATGTCAAAACCCTGGGATTTCAATCTATGCAAAACAGATTCGGGTACTAAGGGAATTAAGAAATATGGGAATAATCCAGGAATTTGGACTCAGGGTTGAAGACAACGGTGAAGCGGATTCAGTAAGGCACAATGCTGATCGATCAGAACGTACCCGTTTGGTCTCAGAACCAAATTTGAGGGTTAACTGCTCCTGCTGCACATCCATGCCAACATTGGTTGCATCAATCAGCACCCTCTCTTCACATACTGTATAGATATCAGTGTACCTTTCCCAAGTCTGGTCCTTCCATCCTAGTCGTTTTGAGCGGAAGATGAAGACAAGATACAAAATGCATATAGTCCAGTGCTGAAGCTTTGCCAGGTTATTTTAATTAATTCAATTAATTTTAACTTCTAACCACAATTTAGAAATTAGAATTAGGATATATATTCTGGCTATGTCATATAATTTTTTAAAAATCATTGTACTTATGTTCAATTTTACTAGAAATTGCACCAATTTCCCCATTAAGGAAGACAAACTAGAGAAATCATAATTATTGCATAGGGTTGGGTATTTGACCATAAGTTGGAAGGAATAGCACATGGTATAAAGCAGTGCCAGACTTTTACAATTAATGTCCTCCACTTGCATTCTGAAAAGCTGTTTGTTAAGGTAATTCAGGGTAGGTTCATGACAAAGCACATGGACTCTGGATACAAAATTGGCAGAAAATTACAAAGCAGAGAATAAGGTAAGGGAGGAAGGGAGAAAGAAATGTTTCACAAGCATCAATATTGGGATTACAGTTATCATTAATTTAAGTTGAGAGCTAAGAATTTGGAATAAGCTAGTACAAAGATGGGCAAATTGTATGGAACTTGGAAACAGAGTTAACACTGAGAAAGAATGCAAATTTTTCCACAAGGCATTCAAAAGAATACGTAGGCTGGACATAGATAATGTGAGGGAATTTGCTAGGGAAAATGGAAACATCATCTACATTTCTTTACTCAAAGTGATTAGAACGCAAAACTGAAGAAAAAATCATTACTGGCTGCTTGATGGAATAAACTGTCTTCAGATTCCAAATATTAATGTTGCATCCAATAGGGCCTATAACAATGCCACAACATCTTTGTGGACAGTTTGGCAAAAGGTAAATAAATTGCAAATCAAAAATACAATGTGCACGTGCTTAACATTATGTCAACAGAATATAAAGAAAGCAAAAGTAATGTTCAAAAAGTGACTTCGATTCAGACAATTATAACTCACTTGCACCATCTGGTGGTTACTTGTAAGTATCACGTGGAAGTGCAGGTGTTAAATTGGCAAAGTCAGAAGTCACATGAAACCAGGTTATAGTCCAACAATTGAAATCACAAGCTTTCAGAGTGCAGCTCCTTCATCAGGTGACGTGAGAGAGAAGAGCACACAGACACTGAAATTTTAAGTCATACTATACCTTCACTAACTAGTTACCTGATGAAGGAGCAGCACTCTGAAAGCTAGTACTTCCAAATAAACCTGTTGGACTACAACCTGGTATGGTGTGATTTTTAAATTTGTCCAGCCCACTCCAACACCGGCACCTCCACATCTATAGGTAGAGAGATCAAGGGCAGAGAGAGCAAAAGATCATACAACTGGTGTGAGTGGAGTGTTGAATAATCAACAGCTGAATTACAAGCGAAGGGATTATCTATAATCCGATGAAATGAGGCAGAGAGATAATTACAACAAATTAAAAGTAAGGTGATGTTGGAGACAAACTAACTGACTGGAATAACATGATAGGTATCAGAGTCGCATGCCAAGGGTCTAACCAAGATAATAATTAATTTCCAAATCTGTACAAACTAATTAAGGTAGAGAGATCATAACAATTGATCAAGGTGATGGCACCTAAGCAGGATAGTGTGGAAGATTTTAAAGATCTGGATGTGTGGTGGGATCACATGTAGCGTGACATGAACCCAAGATCACGGCTGAGGCCACCTTCACGAGTACAGAACTGGGCCATCAGTTTCTGTTCGGCGGATTCTGAGTTGTTGTGTTCCCCCAGTTGGCGAACACTTCAGTGGTCAAGGATATTCCGCCTCTGATCTTCAAGTAAGCATCTTCCGAGGTGGACTTCGAGATACACAACAACGCAGAATCACAGAGCAGAAACTGATAGCCAAGTTCCATACCCATGAAGTCCGAATCAGCCGTGATCTGGGTCATGTCGCGTTACATGTGATCTCACCATACTGTTCTGTATCTGTAAAATCTTTCCATACTGCCTTGTTTAGACACCATCAACTTGATAAATTGTTATGATCTCTCTACCTTAATTAATTTGTACAGTTTTGACCCTTGGTTAGACCCTTGGCATGTGACCTGTCATTTAGTTTGTCTCCAAAATCACCTCATTTTTAATTTTTTGTAATTATCTCTCTGCCTCATTTAATCCAATTGTAGGTCATCCCTTCACTGGTTATTCAGCTGTTGACACTTTACTTGCACAGTATAACACTCTTGATCATCTGAAGAGGCTTATCATTCAACATTCCACTCACACCAGTTGTATGATCTTTTCATCTCTCTGGCCTTGATCTCTCTACGTATAAATTGTGTATTTGTGTTCTGTCCTCTCTCACTCCACCTGACAAAGGGGCTGCACTCTGAAAGCTCGTGATTTCAAATAAACCTGTTGGACTATAACCTGGTGTTGTGTGACTGCTGACTTTTGTATGTGACTTAAGTATGACATATGTCATCAGTTGATCAGCTCATGCATGCCACTGTTCCAATGCGCATAGAATGGAAAAGTAGCAATGCTCATTGATTTGTCACACAAAGTTGACAAAAAGTACAATTTTAAGATGCAATTTCTCATTCACAGTAGGCAAACCATTAAAATTTCAATCAAGTTGCTCCACAAGCTTAAGTTCATCCAAAACACTTCCTAACTCCTGAGTCCTGCCCATGATGATCTACATTGGTTGTGGTACAGCTGCAATTCAATTTTAACTCACTCCATGGCTTGCACTCTCCACCATCATAACCTTGAACAACTCTGAAACCCTCCTACATCTCTACATTCCTTGAATTGGCCCTTCTCTCATTTGGATAACAATGTCTACCAGAAAGACATAAGGAATGGGAGCAGCAGCGCATTCACCTCTTCAAACTTATTCTATCATTCAAGATCTTCTACCTCAGCAGTACCTTCCTACCTTGACAAGTATCGTTTTATCCTTTGGTACCTAAACATCTATCCATGTCTTAATTTGAATATACTTGATGACTGAATATCCACAACTGTTGAGGTGGAGAATTCAAAAGATTCACAACCTTATGAAACCTTGTTTAGGGCAACATGGTGGCTCAGTGGATAACACTGCTGCCTCACAGTGCCAGGGACCCGGATTTGATTCCAGTCTTGGGCGACTGTCTGTGTGGAGTTTGCATGTTGTCTGCATGGGTTTCCTCCAGCTTCCTCTCACAGTCCAAAGATGTGCAGGTCAGGTGAATTGGCCGTGCTAAATTACCCATAGTGTTCAGGGATGTGTTGGCTAGGTGCATTAGCCAGGGGTAAATGTAGAGTAATAGGGGAATGGGTCTGGGTGGGATACTCTTTGGAGGGTCAACGTGGACGTGTTGGGCCTAATGGCCTGTTCCCACACTGTAGAGATTCTAGGTCAAATTTTTCCTTAACTCAGTCATAAGTGGCTGACCTTTTATTCTGGAATTACTTTCTTAGCCTTTTTGCTGCTCTACCTGTCTTTCAGCTAATACCTAAAATCCATGTCTTTAACCAAACTTCAGTCCTAACATCACCTTAGATTGCCAGGCATTAAATGTTTTGCATGTGAAACATCTTGGATGTTTTTATTATGCCAAAGGGCTACAGAGGAATATGTTAGTGCTGGAGATGCATCATTCTGTTGAGGTTAACAGCAGCAGAAGCACAGTCACAAAAAGATACAAACCCCAGGATGGTTACCCTGGTTCTATCAGTATTAAACAAGTTTTTCTTATCTTTCTCAAGGCATGAGTGGTAGGCAAAATAAAACTGGTTAACATTCAGTCATGTTTGCTGAAAAAATGTCCATTTGCACTGCATTGCAGAAATCTCGCCACTACTGTTACTTTGAATTTGCCAACATTACAATGTGAGGATAAGTTAATGTAATAGGATTTGATCTGGCAAGGAATGCTATTGAACAACATATTGTTGAAAATCTGGCAACAGAAATTATATTGAACTTGCCACAATCCATCCAACCCCAATCATTTTAACCACTGTTCAGATTCTTTATGGAGAACGTGTACAATGCTTTATTTGAACTTCTTTTCATTAATATTGTTTTTTTGTCTTTGAATAAAAATCATCTAGGGACTGAACAGGTCCCTACTTATTTTTTACACAGTAGCACCTCGACATACGTTCACGAACAAATCAGTTTACGAACAGGATTGTACATAAAATTCTGCTTCAACTTACGTACGAAATTCAAGGAATGAACGAAGGTACGAACGCAAAAAGCCCGTGGTTTCATTGTCATTGTTCTGCTTTGCTACGCGCGTTTTGAATATCCGAACAATGGGAAAATTGGTTCAGTTCGCAAACCTTTTGGTTCGCGAACCCGGTCCCGGAACGGATTAAGTTCATAAGTCGAGGCACTACTGTATATCCAGAAAACTGCAAGTCAAAGCAGTTCTCTCTTAAATTTTCGTAATTACATTAAGAACACGGGCTCGGACTGGGCAAATTTGGGCAGTCATTTTGCATACCACAAAGTCCCATTAAACAGCTAGGAATCGAGGTTTCACACATATGTTCACTGGTATTGGTAGAGGCAAGTATGATTAGGAACAACATGGTAAAGTTTATTGCTTACTTAGCGGTGTGAAAGAATTGCCACTACCAATCCAAATCAACACATTTAATCTATAATGCAAAATCCAACCCTGCTAAAAAGCATGTACAAGGATGAACAGAGCATCTGATTTTTCTGGACTGTTGAAACAAAACAGGCAATGTCCCCTAAAATTCAAGTTGTATTCTCATTGCAGTCAATATATCAGCTTAGGCTTGGAAGCATGAGTGCTATTACAGGGTCAACAGGTCATAGGTTCAAGTCCCACTCCAGAAGCACGTATTTTTTCCAGGTTGTGTTGCAGTGCAGTACTAAGTGCTGCACTGCTCAAGGAGATATCTTTCAGATGGGATATTAACCATAAGTTCTAACTGCCTGAATGGATATAAAAGATCCCATGACACACTTTAAAAAGGAGCACAATAGTTTTCCCTGATATTATGATCAATGTTTATATTTTGACCACTGTCACATAACCATTATTGATTATCTAATTGTAAGGCCACGGCTAATTGACTGTTTGCTTTATTTGGGAATTTGAATATTGCTTTTGGTAATGTTGATCTATTGGATTTTAATTAAACCAGGGTTGACACACTACCCCCCAATGAGTTCTCAACAAACATTTAACAACTGACAGCAAGTCTGCAGATAAGCTTGCCAGGATTCAGTAGAACTTGTGATTTGGAAGATCTGCTGCTAAAAATGTAATGATCATCTCTTTTACAAATCTTAGTAAACTCTGGTTCAGTTGCAATGACCAGTATTTTAAGAATGAGCAGACTGGTATGGTTCAAGGGTAAGAACTGCTTTCACTGGTTTGCAAATTTAGTCCAAATTACTGCCATGTTAGTCATGGAAACTAACCGAAATTGGGAACTGCATTCAGAATGCTGCAACCTATGATTTCTCTACCTCTTACCACCTTCACCAACCCAAACGTATCACCGCCTGTTCAAAGTAAAAAGTTAAAAATCACAGCCTTAACAGACTCAACAATCAATTTTTCAATGTATAATTTCAGTTACATCACACTGCAAATTTTTGCTATAACTTCTGTGTTACAACGGAGCACTCCACAATCACCTGATGAAGGAGCGTCGCTCCGAAAGCTAGTGTGCTTCCAATTAAATCTGTTGGACTATAACCTGGTGTTGTGTGATTTTTAACTTTGTACACCCCAGTCCAACACCGGCATCTCCGAATCATGTTCAAAGTAAAGCATCTTGAACTATATTAAGATTGGCAAGCAATCCATTCAATAATCATGAGGCTCCTGGAAAGTGTTCAGAACAGTAATCAACTGAAACATTGGCCTAATGTATTTTTAATAATATTTTGCTTTTTAAAAAAATTAGTACAAAAGATGTGTGAACCTCCATTTTTTGCCCATCCCTGGTTGTCCTTACAAAGCGAAAGAGTTGTGGATGCTGGAGATCAGAAACAGAGACAGAGATTGCTAGAGGGGCTCAGCGGGTCTGGCGGTATCTGTGGAGAGGAATCAGAGTTGATGTTTCAGGTCCAGTGACTGTTCTGAGGAAGGTTCACTGGACCTGGGGCGTGGGCTCTACTTTCTCTCCATGGGTGCTCTCAGACCTGCTGAGGTCTTCCAGCAATTTCTGCTTTTGTTGTCCTTAAGATGGTGAACCACCTTCTTGAACTGCTGCAGTTATTGTGGTGCAGGTACACCCACAGTGTTGTTGGGAAGGAGGTTCCAGGACTTTGGTCCAATGATGATGAAAGAGCAGCAATATAGTTCCAAGTCAGGATTGTGTTATCGCTTGGAGAGAAACCCGCAGGTGGTGGTAGGTGATGGAGATCATAGTTCAGAAGGTGTGGTTGAAGGAGCCTTGGTAAGTTATTGCAGTGCACCTTGTAAATGATACACAATGCTGCCTTATGCATCAGTAAAGGGAATGAGTGTTTAAGATGATGGATACAATGCCAATCAAATGGGCTGCATTGTTCCAGATGGTGTCAAGCTTCTCAGGTATTTTGTCACTCATTCAGAATGGAAAATATGTTGATATTCACCTTGTAGGTGTGTCAGCTAATAAAATACTTGCTGCAAAATTCCAGCCTGCTCTTGGAGCCATGGTATTTATACAGCATTTACATTTCAATTTTTGACCAATGATAACTGCTCCCCTCTCTGTGATGTAGATAGTTGAGGAATTCAGCAGTGATGTCATTGCATATTAAGAGGAGATTATCATTCCCTGGTAATTGTGTAGTGTAAGTGCACTTATCAAATTGAACTCGCATATTGCACCCACTGTGCACATGCAAACCAACCCCACATGCACACCTCCACGCATGCACAAACCCGTACACTCCACCCCCATGCTGAATAAGGACATGGACTCTTTCAGTTTCTGAGAAATTTGGATAGTGCTGAACGTTGTTCAATCATCAACAGACAGCCCAACGTCTGACCTTATGAAGAGAAAGTCACTGAAGTAGCTGAAGATAGTTGGGATTGGGATTCCTCATTCCATGTCCTGAAGTATCACTTGGCCTGTTTCCAGCGGTGTGCCACAAGATCAGTGCAGGGTCCACTGCTTTTTATCATTTATAATGATTTGGATATGGACATAGTAGGTATGGTTAGTAAGGTGCAGATGACACCAACATTGGTGGTGTAGTGGACAGCTAAGAAGGTTAGCTCAAAGTACAACAGGACCTTGATTAGATGGGCGGAGGGGTGGCAGATGGAGTTCAATTTAGATAAATGTAAGATGCTGCATTTTGGAAAGGCAAATCAGGATAGGATTTATGCACTTAATGGTATGATTCTGCTGAACAAAGACACCTGGGAGTACAGGTTTCATAGTTCCTTCAAATATCAAGTTGGAGAGGGGCCAGAAGAGATTTCCTAGGATGTTGCTGGGTATGGAAGGTTTGAGTTATAAAGAAAACCTGAATCAGCTGAGACATTTTTCACTGGAGCGTAGGAGGTTGAGAGGTGATCTGATAGAAGTTTATAAAATAATGAGAGGTATAAATAGAGTTAATGGTAATTGCCTTTTTCCTAGGATGAGGGATTTCAAGACTTGGGGGCACATTTTAAGGTGAGAGAAGAGATATTTATAAAAGACTCAAGAGGGTGGTTTTTTACTTGGGAGGGTGGCTCGTGTGTGGAATGAACTTTCTAAGAAACTTGTGGATGCAGCTATGATTACAACAGTGTAAAGACATTTGGGTCAACGTGAATAGGAAAGCTTTGGAGTAATATGGGCCAGGAGCAGGTAGGTGGGACTTATTTAGATCGGGATTACGTTCGGTATGGACTGGTCAGACCAAAGGATTTGTTTCTGTGCTGTACAACTCTATGACTAGAGTTGCAGGTAGACAGGGTAGTGAAGAAAGCTTTCGATATGCTTGCCTATATTGTTTAGTGCATTTGAGTATAGGAGTTGGGAGGCCATGTTGCGGCTGTACAGGATATTGGTTAGGCCACTTTTGGAATAATGTCTTCAATTCAGGTTTCCCTGCTATTGGAAGGGTGTTGTGAAACTTGAAAGGGTTCAGAAACGATTGACAAGGATGTTGCCAGGATCGGAGGGTTTGAGCTATAGGGAGAGGCCGAATAGACTGGGGCTATTTTCCCTAAAATGTCAAAGGCTGAGGGGTGACCTTATCGGTATTTATAGAATCATGAGGGGCATTGATGTGGTAAATAGCCAAGGTCTTTTCCCCAGGATGAGGGAGTCCAAAACTAGAGGGTGTAGGTTTAAGGTGAGAGGGGAAAGATTTAAAAAGGACCTAAGGAGCAGCTTTTTCACGCAGAGGGTGGCATGTATATGGATTGAGGTGCCAAAGGTAGTAGTGGAGGCTGGTAGTTGCAACATTTAAAAAGCACCTGGGTGGGTACGTAAATAGGAAGGGTTTAGAGGGATATGGGCCAAATGCTGGCAAATGGGACTAAATTAATTTAGGATATCTGGTCAGCATCATCTGTTGTTCCTCAAGGTCTGTTTCCATGCTGTACAGCTCTATGACAAGATAGCAGACTCTTGCAACTGCACTGAAGTTTCAGCTGTAGGTTATGAAGTTACATCGTCAAGCTTCATGGTGGGTCTTTGGCTGTTGGCAAGGGGGTTCTAATTTATCTTATGATATGGGTGGCTGAGCTTTGGTTCAACGGAGGTTTAGGGAGATGAGAAACATTGTAGTCAATTAAGGAACGACTGAGAGTTTCAGCAACAGATAGTTGGAGTTGGGGACAAGAATGGAGAGAGGCAAGAAGTGAAAATAGGCAATGATGCTGAAGGACAGGATAAGGTGGTGGAAACTCAGCTCAGGGTCATTAAACTGAGGATGCTGGATCTGAAATGAAAACACAAATTGCTGGAAATACTCAGTGGTTCAGGCAGCATCTGTGAGAAAACAAAGTTAATGTTTCAGGTTAATGAAAGGTCGCCTTCATAATATTTTCAGACCTGTTGAGCAGTTCCAGTATCTTCTGCTTTTATCATAATCTAATCAAGTGGAATCAGCATGGCTTCATAACAGGGAAATCAGGTTTGCCTAATTTATTAGAGTATTTGAGGAAAACTCAACCGAAGTAGATAGAAAGGAAACAGATGTGTTGTATTTAGACTTCCAGATATTCAACAAGGTACCTCACAAAAAGTTAAGTTGCACAAGCCCGTGGTGTTAGAGGTAGGTCATTGACATGGAGAGAGAATTGGCTAATATGCAGGAAACAGTGAGCGGGGATAAGGGGCTTTTTCAGGTTGGTGACCAATGAGCAGTGGAGTTCTGCAGGGATCAGGAGTGGGATTGCAACTGTTAACAACAAATATTAATGATTTAGAGGAAGCAAAGCCAAATTAGCAGATGACACTGGAATTGGTGAAAAGGCAGGCTGAGAGGGATGGAAACAGTTTACAGAGAGACATGGATAGGTTAAATAAGTAGAAAAATGGAATATAATGTGGGAAACTGTGAAGTTGGTCAGTTTGGGAGGGAGAACAAAAAAAAATGGAATACTATTTACATTGAGAAAAACTGCAACACAAGGGTACTTTTGCACAAAACATAAAGCCAGCACATAGCTGTAGCAGGTAGTCAGCAAGGTTAATGGAATGTTGGCTCTGATTTAAAGGAGGTTGATGTATAAGAGTAGGGAAGTCTTCCTGCTGGTGAGAATACCTCTAGATTACTATGAGCATTTTTGACTATTATTTAAGGCATTTACCATTACATTAGAGGCATTTTAGAAAAGGTTCACTAGGATGATACCTGGTATGGAAGAATTCTCTTATAAGCAAAGGTTCAACAGTGTGTGACTTTATTCACTGGAGATTAGAAGAATGAGAGGTGATCTCTTTGAAACATGTAGGATTCTTGAGGGACTTGCCAGGGCACGTACTAAGTCCCCTCATGGGAGAGTTTGTGACAAGAGGGCACAGTCTCAGAATAAAGAGGTGCCAATTTAAAACTCAGAGGAGGACGAATTTCCTCTCGAACAATTAAGAGTCTTTGGAACTCATTGCCACAGAGAGCCATGGGAGCAGAGTTCTGGTGTCTATTTAAGGCTAAGTTAGATAGATTCCTAATCAGCCATGATCCGATTGAACGGCAAAGCAGGTTTGACAGGCCAAACAGCTGACTTTTAAAAAAATTTCTTATGGTCTTATTTGAGGTGATAAACAAATATTGACCAGCCTGACACAATGACATGAAAAATAACTGAATTTCTAGCTTGACAGGGAATCAAAGGCGTAAAGTATTCCAATCTTCACAGTATGGCATTGGAAGAAATTTCAGGCAGTCTTTCTCAGGACACGCCATTGTAAAAGCCCGTATCCTAAAGTTAACATATTTATATAAGTAAAAACTGTTAAGCACATCATTTTTCGTTTTGATTAAAATTCATTTTTAGAAGGTGAGCATCATTGGCAAGTTCGATATCTATTGGCCATCCCTGGTTGCCTTGAAGATGCCTCCAGGTCAGCTGCTCCAGGAGTTTGGTTCAGTAACAACAAAGGAGCAGTGACAGATGCCCCAAACTTGGATGATGATAGCGGTGGGGATAACGTTCCCTTAAGGTATGCTGCCATTTCTCCCCACCAGATGGTATCCTTTCTAAAAATAAAAGTCTGCAGTAATCCGAAACTGGCTACACATTTATGTAGAAAGGTGGACAATGGAATAAAGGTTTCAGCAGACAAGGTAAATGCTCAATTTATGGAGAAAAATTAGTCTGAAAAATATACAATTTTTAATTTTCCTTCACAGCATAAAAGAAACTCATGACACAAAATTGTCACAAATAAATCCTAGTTGAGAGACCATAGAAATGTGAAAGTCAAAACATTCTTTTAAAAAAAAACTTGCATAATCAAAGCACCCAAGTCATTGACTTGTACATTAGTGTGAACAGGCAATATCAGAAATGCTGAGCTCTTAAATCAATTCAAAAAGAATTTGCATTTGTGTAGTGTCTTTCATGACCTCTGGACACCCCAAAGCAACGCACAGGTTTTTGAAGTATTGCTGAAAGAGAATATTTTGGTGGAATCGCAGTTAAATCCACTTTCCTTTTTCAGGCACCGATCGGCCTGCTGCACGTATCTGTGATCCTCCTGGATAAAGTGTACTGTGGAACTGAAACAACATGTAAAGTATGTGTTTCTACCCTTTGTGCTTTCATTTTCAGTATCTTTAAATTTTAAAGCTTTTTTTTAATTGAGCAATTAAAAGGTACACGTTTAGGAAATACCACAGCAGCAGCCAACAGGTATTGCATGGTGCATACAGCTCTCACAGTTGGTTACGTTCCCAATACCTACACCTGCAAGGCTATGAGAAGCAAATTTCTCAAATGCTCTTTTACCGATAAGGAAGTTACATTGATTTCCCATTTGTTCTACTGCAGAAAATAGGCTTGACAACAAGAAACAAGACAAGTAGTAAAGCCTATAATTAAATAAAACATCCTACAGGAATGGCTCATTCACTGTAGTCTAAGTTTAATATTGGGCCTCTATCAGGAACAGAGGAAAAGCTAACCCCCCCCCCTCCCACTTTGTGAATGGAATAACCATAACTGGGTTCCCACTATTCTGAACAGAATCAGTATTGGAAAGGGTTACTCTACCATAATATTTTGCTTAACCTTACCAAAAGTACGGAAGTGTTGTCAATGTGAATTCTCTCTTTTTTTAAAAACGATTAGGGAACTCTGTGAGCATAATGTTCTACTATGGACATTGTAGCACAACATTGACATAAATAAGGTCCAAGAATCTTTACTACTCAACCATAATTGCATTTCTAGTGAAATACAGTTCTGTTGAGAATGTTTTTCCTAAACAGAGAGTTATTCCTAATTGTATGGGAGAGGAGCTGTTCAATTTGAGGGACAAAGTTAGCAGAAAGGAGTTGCAATAGACACTTTTCCTAAATTGAGTAGCACAGCCAGTATGTTTTCATTCGATTTTGTAAGTTTAGATCTGTTCAACTTTCTTCAACCGCTACATGTATTAAATAAATTGTGCAGATTTAGCATTGTTTTTGTCACTTTTTTTCAGCAGTTGATTAGCTGGAACAGAAAAAAAAGCAACAAAAGTCGATGCTGGTTCCAGTATGACATAACACAAGACCAAACAAAGGGACGCAATCACAATACAGCAACAAATCTGACTGTGAAGCTACCACCTTTCCCTTGGAAGTGGGTAGAATAGTAACTAGTCATGCATCGATTGTCTCTGGATTATATCACTAATTAGTGTGGTTCAAAAATAAAAATCATTCCTAGTCTGTACCACCCAACGCAAACAAAACATGCATCCAAGTGACCAAAGGTCACATGACAAAAAAAAATACGAGATCAAGATTTGGTTCAAAGACGACAGCTCTCTGCTTTGGAGTAAGAATTATCACGAGTAATCAAACACATCTTTCAGGGATTGCTTGATTTGCACATCTTTCAACTTCAAGGAAACAGAAAACTGGGTTTTCTCAGTAAAGGTGGTCAATCGATGGCATCAGCTTTACACTTGGATAGTATTACATATTTCCCTTCAGATGCCTGTATAACTGAACTGACAAAAGTTTAATGGCAGTAGTTGCTGAACAGTCCCAAATACAATCGGCATCCAAGTCAATCTGACCCAGGGACATACTCCAAATTTGAGCCGCCAGTGTACGCTGGCTGTTTCTGCTGCCAGTGGCAGGGGAGAACTTTCCCCAAATAACTTGGCATCCTTTTTCTTGGGCAGCCATAATGCCCAAGCCAAACAGTGGTTGGCCCACTCTAAATCCTCCACGGGGTTCCAAGTCTGTTATCTCACTGGCAATCAGTGCTCAACTCATGCTCAATGCTTGGATCCAGCTGTTATTTTTAACTTGCCAACACAGCCAAGATCAGAAGCCCGTTTGAGGGTGGGAGTATGGATAATGATTTGATGTTGTAAAGTGGGCTATTGATCACAGCATTTGGAATCTGTGCCTCAATGAAACAAAAAAAGAGAAGGACGTTGCTCATTATGATGTCAAGGTTCCCTCACAAAGATGCTACTAAGAAATCACCTGAGTTCAGCTAATGGCACTTCATGCTAAACAGCACATTAAGAAACTAAAGGGGAAGATAGATGATGAGCACAGAGTGTCTCAAGATATCCAGGCATCAATATTTTACTAAAATTTCATTTGGCAACATATTAAAAAATATTTTGCTGGTATGTTCGATTTTCAAATTTCCACAAAGCAGGTCAATTGACAAATAAAGGAGGTTTGTTCTTCCGAGTGGGTGAAAGATACCCTGATTTAAGATATGATCTTTCACCCATTATTATTCAAGGAGGCTAGAAAAACACACTTGGGACAGCTAAGTATAATGGTGTGGGAGATGCAGAGAAGAGGGGAAATTAGTGCAGGTGGCTAAACTTCACCCTTTCCCCAGATCACTGCCCATCTTCTTTGCAGCCCCTCTCTTCAATCTCACGCACAGGCACCACCGGGAGCACAACGTGCGCGATGCGACTCCACAGTCCACTCAGCTTGTCCGTGTCCATTCCCTCTCTTCCTTGAGAGGCAGCGAACTTCCGCTTCAGAAAATCGCGGACTTTCACTTCCACGGCTCCCAGGCTAACACCTGCAGGCAGCATCTCCTCGTCCAGCAGGATGGTGATCAACAGGGCGACATCTTTGTAGGCTGCGTTCTCGTGGTCACAATACTTGTAGAATATCAGGGTGGAGGGCGGGGGCAGGTCCTGGAAATGGTGAACCACTGCTGCCTTGCTGCCTTTCTCAAATCCAGATGAGAGCAATGTGTCCACCTCTAGCTTCACAGCATCACTATTCTGCCTACTTCTGTCGGAAGCATCAATTTCCACTGCGGAGGTGGCATTGAGGGCCGAGGTATAAGCTCCAGCAATCTGGTTAGCGAGGCACCTCATGGTCTGCTCTCCGTTCCACGCAGCTGCGAACATCAGGATGGCAGGTTTCATGTGCCGGGTCAGATTGATATGGTTGCGCAGGGTGATCTTGCTTCTCCTCCACAACACTGGCTGCTGACCATTAAACAGTGCTTCAACCTGATCAAATTGGCTTGAAAAGGCCGTCAGTGCCGTTGCTTCCCCCACTGTCACAGCTGGCGATTCATTCCTCACAAAGAGGAACATTATTAAACAAACCATGACTACAAGCGCCATAATCAAGGCCACTTTCTTGTTCGAGGCATCTGTGGTGCCTGTGGAGGAATGAAAAAGATAGAAAAATCACTGACTGTTTAGATTAGATTAGATTACTCACAGTGTGGAAACAGGCCCTTCGGCCCAACAAGTCCACACCGACCCGCTGAAGCGCAACCCACCCAGACCCATTCCCCTACATTTACCCCTACTCCTAGCACTACGGGCAATTTAGCATGGCCAATTCACCTAACCTGCACGTTTTTGGACTGTGGGAGGAAACCGGAGTACCCGGAGGAAACCCACGCAGACACGGGGAGAATGTGCAAACTCCACACAGTCAGTCGCCTGAGGCGGGAATTGAACCCGGGTCTCTGGTGCTGTGAGGCAGCAGTGCTAGCCACCGTGCCACCCCCTACAGTTGCTGAAATTTCACTTTGCACTACGTTCAGTAAATCAGTACCAATGTGTGGAATATGCCAGCAGCAAAATCACGACCAATATCCCCCAGCATGGGACAGTTGAGTACTGACACCATTGCAGGAGCTCACTGTTAGTAGTATCTGAGCACTGAACTACACCCGTACTGGCTGCAACTCAAACACGGACTAAAATTATTAAAAACCTGCATATAATTCTAAAAACGTTGCTATTTTGAACCAGGAGACTTTGCAAACCAATGACAACCAGACCTTAAAAATTCAGCAATGAGAATTTTTTTTAAAAAGCTCATAAATTTTCTGTGCAGATTGGGATTTGGCAAGTTCAGGAGCAAACCCAGTGCAGGAAATTTCCTCCGCAATAATGCAGCATAGAACGTAGAAAGGTTATGATGCAGACGGAAACTATTCATGCATCGTGTCTGTGCCTTCTGTTCAAGAACTACCCAGCCTCGTCCCACTTTCCACAATAGGACCATTCAATTATGCCACTTCAAGTAGAAGTCGAGGTAACTTTAAATGCAATGAGAGTTTCTGCCTCTACCATGTTCTTTTCCAGCAATCAGTTCTAAATCCCAACAGACTGGGTGGGATTAAAAAAC
Organism: Chiloscyllium punctatum; assembly: GCF_047496795.1. Taxonomy (NCBI): domain Eukaryota; kingdom Metazoa; phylum Chordata; class Chondrichthyes; order Orectolobiformes; family Hemiscylliidae; genus Chiloscyllium; species Chiloscyllium punctatum. The sequence continues at coordinate 45,631,547 of NC_092745.1, read as the reverse complement.
AATCAACACTGCTTTAATACTTCCGTCAAGTGTTTTAAATCTATTTTCCTCAGGTACTGACTTTAAGGAAAATGGGTCCTTCATTTTAACTTAACTTAGGCGCCTCTATTTTCATACACTTAAATCCTTTGTTCCAAAGACAACCCCCAGCTTACCCAAACTCAACTCAGATTCACCACTCCTGGAAACATTCTTGTAAATTGCCTCTGCCCTCTTTTGTGAGTCATCACATCCTTCCTGTATTATGCAATGACCAGAGAGTATCCCACGTGGGTTTTTAACCAGCTTATATACCTATCCTGCTTTCTTCAGGCATCTGTGTGCGTATACTTGAGGATCTTTTCCTTCCTCCATCCTTTTTTGCCACTCTATCTATTAGATATTCCTTCGTCTTGTTTACCCACGACAAATGCATTACCTCTCATTGTGATTTGCGTTAATTTATGAACCACGTACACAGACCAATAAATTTTGGAACAGCTTCTTCAGTTCGCATCCACAGAGCTTGTTACTCCAGTCAAATACTCAGTTCTCCACCTGGCTAGATTTTCTTTGAATACATTTTGATAATTATTTTAAACCAACCTGTTCAGACATGACACCTGATGGCAAGTAGGACTTGAACATGGACCTTCTGGCCAGGGACACTACCACTGTGCCGCAAGACCCACATACACATTTTATTACTCTTTGTGAAAACCAAAACCAGATTGAACCAATTGAAAAGAACCTAACAGCCTTAAACCAAGACAATATAATTCTGCTCAATGCTGACTCCCTTACCAAATGCAGATTGAGTGACTGCTTTCCAGAACACTTTCACTTCATCTGCAGGAACGATCCTAATCTCCCATTTACTTTCTATTTCATTGACTACCTTCTCTTACGTTAACAACTATACCCTAGGCTTGCTGCAATGTCACACTGAGGCACAATGCAAGCTCAAGGAACAATATGTTGTGTTCTGCTTTCGGCACTTCACTAACTTGAAGTCTCAATATTGAATTCAGTAAGTTCAGAAACTGGCTGTGTTATGTCTGTTCTCCATTTTTTCTTAGTTTCTTCACTGCACACCCCTCACCATTCTTCTTTTGTTTGTCATTTATTTAATTTGTTCTTAGTGGAGAGGATCTCTCTTTCACATTGTAATTCCCACTGATTTTGCATCTCTTTTTCTTTCACCAACACTAAGAACTCCTTTGTCTTTTGTACTGAGCCTCTACATCTGCCTCCTTGTTCCTCCTCTGTCTTTGTCAAAAGTACAACAGAAGCATTTACCATGCCTTTCAATTCTGAAGAAAGGTCATACCAGACTCAAAATATTAACCGTTTCTCCTGCCACAGATGCTGCCAGACATGTAATATATTTGAACCTGGCTTCCTCCAGACCAAGAGGGGATAGCTGTACACCTGGCCTATCCTTCCCCAACTGTTGCAGATTAGGGAGAAGGAACACTGCTGTTATGAGGGATGGGGCATTGGACAAGATGACCAATTGCTGCACTGGAAATTGCTGCACTTTTTAAAAACAAGCTTCCAGCACTCATTGTAAGTGCTGTTTACACCGTTGTTTGTTCAACCAGTGGGACAAGTTTAGCTGCAAATCAGCTGTAGCCAGGGAGTCTATACAAAATGAAATTTGGCCATTAACATGTAGTTGATTGATTTGAAGAGTGATGACCAGTTATCGATGACTAAAGCTTTCTGCCTGCCAACATGATGTGATTGGATTCCAAATGGCTGAACAGCTTGTGGGTGTGAACAAGACAGGGAGAAGCCTTCAGACCTCCAATAATAAAGGTACTATCTTTGCCTCTGCAGTTAAAAGAACTAAAATGTGAAGAAAGCCAGTTTAGCTTCCCTCACCAATCGCTGTAAGCTGTTGATTTTAACCAAAAAGTCAAAGACCTTATAAGTTGTGAACCAGGTGCCTCTGCAAGGAAGTGAAAAACACTTAGAGAGGATGGGATTGACAAGCAGCAAGCCAGAAGGATAATCTCAGTGAACCCTTTGGACAAAGACTATTGGACTGCCTTTCCAGTTTTTCTCTCTCAATGTTATCTTTGTCAAAAGAAGCCTGAAAGAATTATGCACACTGGAAATCAGAAACGAAAACAGAAATTGCTGGAACCACTCAGCAGGTCTGGCAGCATCTGTGGAGAGAAAGCAGAGTTAATGTTTCGGTGCCAGTGACCCTTCAGAATTCTTTTCGTGTCTGCCTTTAACCTTTGTGACAACCCCAAGAATAGCAGGGCTTGACTTCCAGCACACTAGCCAAGTGACGTATGACACCAGACTCCCACTTTCCAATACACAGTTTTGGGGAGGCTCAACACATTACTGTCCTCTGTGAATTCCAAGAGCTTAGAAAGTTTGATTTGCCGCAAGTTGGTTTATAGCTGCATCATTTATAAAATTTCCCTTTGGCATAAAGTTGATTTAAAGCAACTGGATAAATTCTAAGCACCAACAACAAAAATAGAAATTGCTGGAAAAGCTTAGCAGGTCTGGCAGCATTTGTGATGAGAAATCAGAATTAATGTTTTGGATTTGGAAACGTTAACTCTCATTTCGCTTCACAGATGCCTCCAGACATGCTGAGCTTTTCCAGCAATTTCCACTTATGTTTCAGATTTACAGCATCCGCAGTTCTTTTGGTTTAAATTTTAAGCCGTGTTTGGTTTGTACCTTTTCCAGCAGGTCTTCTGTCCCTTTCTCCTTTCCTGGGCGAAGGTTCACTGTGAGGCAATACTGTTGGGTTGAAACAAACCAAGACTAATAAATTAAAAAACAAACCTAACCTTTGTGCAATGTCATTACCACCACACCAACATCAATACAGGTTTAAATTCAGTCAGCAAATGTAATCCAGTCTGCTGAATGATGAAGAGAAAGTGAGGACTGCAGATGCTGGTGATCAGAGCTGAAAATGTGTTGCTGGAAAAGCGCAGCAGGTCAGGCAGCATCCAAGGAACAGGAGAAGCGACGTTTCGGGCATCAGCCCTTCTTCAGGAATTCCTGAAGAAGGGCTGATGCCCGAAACGTTGATTCTCCTGTTCCTTGGATGCTGCCTGACCTGCTGCGCTTTTCCAGCAAACACATTTTCAGCTGCTGAATGATGAACACAGGATCAGGGCAGAAATTTCATTCAGCTAGTTGGAATGTTGGTCATTTAGATAAAATGAAAACTATCATACATAATGCATAGGCAGAGAATAACCCCTAATTCTCACTTATTCAGTAAATGCAAATCATTCCGCTTAGCGCATGTACATTAAGAAACATTCAATCATGGAAAATTGTCCTCATAGCTCACCCTCTATATAAATAATTCCTTTCCCCTGAGCAATAGTACAACCTTCAACCAACAGTGCCAGTATAGTGCTGATCAGGTGGTAGAATTTTGTGATGGCCTGAAATCATGTAAGGTGCTATACACCTTTTTAATCTCACTGTCCCAGTTTAATATTTTGTACTTCAGTACTCTCCTATGTTGAGCACCACTTGCAGGATGCATTGTGGGTGGCAAAGGTACAGAATGTACTCTTGGTGGGGCAGTGGGCAGGGAATGGTACTGATCAAGCCAACTGAGTCCTAAAGGACATAGTTGCTGGACTGGGATTGTGGTAGGTGGTAAGGGAACCAACAAGAGGGCAAAACATACTTGACCTCTGCCTACCACAGATGCATACATGACAGTATCGGTAAGAATGATCACCAAACAGTCCTTGCAGGGCCAATGGCTCAAATCTGAGCAGTTGCGGTAAACCAGAATGGGGAAAATGCAACACAGGAAGGGGTTAATGAGGGAAACAATAAACAGGCAAGGACAAGAAAGGAGAGAATGCAGATGTAAGAGTAAATCAACAAATAATACAAGAGGCTACAAAAATGATAAGATGACAAAACTTAAGGGACTTAATTTGAGTACACATAACATTCAAAACAAAACAGATGAACTAGTCGTACAAATTAAGAAAAATAAGTATGCTCTAGTGGCCATAACGGAGATGTGGCTGCAGGATGCCCAGATTGGCACCTGAATATCGAAGGGTATGTGACATTTAGGAAGGACAGAAAACTAGGGAAGAGTAGTGGAATGCCTCTGTTAATTAAACAAAATATTAGCAGGAAACTACAGATCAGTTAGCTCAATACTTGTCATAAAGAAAACATTAGACAAGTTATAACAGGGCACTTTGATCAGTTCAAGGTAATCAGGCAGGGATTTGTTAAAGGAAATCACGTTGAACTAACTTATTGGAGCTCTTTGAGAAAGCTATGCATTGTGAATAAAGGGGAAACCAATGGGTGTATTGTATTTGGATTTCCAGAAGGCATTTGGTAAGATACCACATCAAAAGTTATGACAAAAAATAAAAGCTCATGATATTGGACATGACTTTTGGCAAGGTCACCAGAATGCCTGGCTAACAGGAAGCAGAGAAGAAGAAATGGGTCTGTTACAGGCTTGCAGAATACCACAAGTGGTGTGTCGCAGAGGTCAGTACTGGGACTTCAACTCTTAACAATTTATGTAATGATTTGGATGAAGGGACAAAAGAATGGCACAAAGATAGGTAGAAAGTGAGTTGAGAAGAGGACATAGCCCAATAATGAACGTAGATAGATTAGACGAGTGAGCAAATGTCCTACAGATGTAGTATAACTTGGCCAAGTGCAAAATTGTGAATTTTAGCACAAAGAACAAAGAAGAAGCATATTATTCAAATGGTGAGAGGTTGCAGAGCTTTGACATGGAGAGAGATCAGGATCCCCTCTGGCATGAATCACACAAGTTTACTATGAAGGTACAGCAAGTAATTAGGAAAGATAATAAAATGTAATGGTTTATTGTGAGGGGAACTGAATGCAAGAGTAAGGAGGTAATGCTTCAATAATACAGAGAATTTGTGCAATTGCATCTGGAGTACTATATACAATATTGTCACTGCATTTATGGAAAGGATATTAACACATTGGAAGCAATTCAGAGAAAGTTTACTAGACGAACATCTGGAATAAGTAGATTGCCTTGTGAGGAAAAGCTAGACCTGTATCCTCTAGAATTTGGAAGAATCAGAGGTGACTTCATTAAAACATACAAGATACTGAGAGGTTTTGACTGGGTGGATGTGGAAAGGATGTTTCCTGTTGTGAAAGAATCTAGAAATAGGGGTCATAGTTTAAAAATAAGGGGTCACCCATTTAAAGCAGAGTGAGGAAACAGTTTTTTCTCTCAGAGGTTTGATGGTCTTTGGAACTCCCTTCCTCAAAAGGTAGTGGGTGCAGAATCTTCAAATATTTTTGACAGAGAAGTAATCAGATTCTTGATTATCAAGGGGATGAAAGATTATTGGAGATATGCAGGAATGTACAGTTGAGGTTAAAATCAGATCAGCCACAATCTTACTGAATGGTGAAGCAGACTTAAAGAGATAAGCAGCCTTCTCTTGTTCCTTGGTTTCTGCTTGTTAAGATCCACCCCCCCCAACCCTATCACTGGGAATAGCTCACAAATGGCACTATCACAGAGCTAAATGGGATGGATTTTGAACAGTTCTTACAAATCAAAGTAGGGCACCCATGAGGCACTGTGGATCGGCAGCAGCAGCAGAATCATACTCCGACACAATCTGCAACGTCATGGTCCAGCATATGCCCTATTTTACCATTACCCTCAAGCCAGGTAATGAATCCTGGTTCAAACAAGGACAGTGCAGGAGGGCAGGAGCAGCACTGGCTCGACCTAGTGAACCTACACAACAGCACTAATCGTGTGCCAAACAACACACACAGCAAATGACACACTGAGTTAAGTGATTCCACAACCTACAGATCTGATCTAAACTCTGCAGCCTTCCAACATATAGTCGTGAATGGTGGTGGACAATAAGCCAATTCATTACTGGGGGTGTGTGAGAGAGAAGAGTCCAACACATCAGTGCAAATTATAAGGCTGAAGCATTCACAACAATCTACAGCTAGAAATGCAAAGTAGATGATCCATCTCAGCCTGCTCCAGTGGTCCCCAGTGTCACAGTTGTTAGTCTACAACTGATTTGATTCACTCCACGTGATACCATTTGGAGGCAACGGGCCCTGACAACATTCTGGCAAGAGTGTTGAAAAGTTGTGTTACAGACCTTTCACAACTCTAGCTAAGCTGTTCCAATACAGTTACAACATTGGCATCTACCTAACCATGTGGAAAATTGCCCACCTATGACCTGTACACAAAAAGGAGGACAATTCCAACCCGGCCAATTACAGCCATATCTGTCTACTCTCCATCATCAGTAAAGTGTTGGAAGGTGCTATCAACAGTGCTACCAATCATCCCTTGTTCATTAATAATCTGTTCACTAATGCCCAACCTCTGCCAGGGTCGCTCAGCTCCTGACCTAGAGTTATAGAGTCTAAGAGATGTACAGCAGGGAAACAGACCCTTTGGTCCAATTCGTCCAAACCAATCTAGTCCCACCTGCCAGCACCCGGCCCATATCCCTCCAAACCCTTCCTATTCATATACCCATCCAAAAACCTCTTAAATGTTGCAATTGTACCAGCCTCCACCACATCCTCTGGCAGCTCATTCCATACATGTATCACCCTCGGTATGAAAAAGTTGTCCCTTCGGTCCCTTTTATATCTTTCCCTCTCACCCTAAACCTATGCCCTCTAGTTCCAAACTCCCCCACCACAGCAAAAAGATTTTGCCTATTTACCCTATCCGTGCCCCTCATAATTTTGTAAACCTCTATAAGGTCACCCTTCCACCTCCGGCGCTCCAGGGAAAACAGCCACAGCCTGTTCAGCCTCGCCCTATAGTACAAATCCTCCAACCCTGGAAACATCCTTGTAAATCTTTTCTGAACCCTGTCAAGTTTCACAACACCTTTCCAATAGGAAGAAGTCCAGAACTGCATGCAATATTCCAACAGTGGCCTAACCAATGTCCTGTAAAGCCACAACATGATGCCCAACTCCTGTACTCAATACTCTGACCAATAAAGGAAACATACTAAACGCCTTCTTCATTATCCTATCTACCTGAGACTTTCAAGGAGCTGTGAACCTGCACTCCAAGGTCTCTTTGTTCAGCAACACTCCCTAGGACTTTACCATTAAGTGTATAAATCCTGCCAAGATTTGCTTTCTCAAAATGCAGCACCTCACATTTATCTGAATTAAACTCCATCTGCCACTTCTCAGTCCATTGGCCAATCTGGTCAAGATCCTGTTGTCATCTGAGGTAACCCTCTTCACTGTCCACTACACCTCCAATTTTGGTGTCATCTGCAAACTTACTAACTACACCTCTTATGCTCACATCCAAATCATTTATATAAATGACAAAAGTAGTGGACCCAGCACCGATCCTTGTGGCACTCCACTGGTCACAGGCCTCCAGTCTGAAAAATAACTCTCCACCACCACCCTCTGTCTTCTACCTTTGAGCCAGTTCTGTATCCAAATGGTTAGTTCTCCCTGTATTCCGTGAGATCTAACCTTGCTAATCAGTCTCCCATGGGGAACCTTGTCAAACACCTTACTGAAGTCCATATAGATCACATCTACCGCTCTGCCCTCATCAATCCTCTTTGTTACTTCTTCAAAAAACTCAATCAAGTTTGTGAGACATGATTTCCCACGCACAAAGCCATGTTGACTATCCCTAATCAGTCCTTGCCTTTCCAAATACATGTACATCCTGTCCTCAGGATTCCCTCCAACACCTTGCCCACCACCGATGTCAAGCTCACTAGTCTACAGTTCCCTGGCTTATCCTTACCACCTTCCTTTAATAGTGGCACCACATTAGCCAACCTCTAGTCTTTCAGCACCTCACCTGTGACTATCAAAGTTACAAATATTTCAACAAAGGGCCCAGCAATCACTTCCCTAGCCTCCCACAGAGTTCTAGGGCTTCTGATCAGGTCCGGGGGATTTATCCACCTTCATGCATTTCAAGACATTCAACGCTTCCTCCTCTGTAATATGGACATTTTTCAAGATGGCACCATCTATTTCCCTACACTCTATATCTTCCATACCCTTTTCCACAGTAAATACTGATGCAAAATACTTGTTTGGTATCTTCCCCAGTCTTGGTTCAAATAGACAAGTGAGCTGAATTCCAAATGTGAAGAGAGGTAAGAATAACTGTCCCTGACATCAAAGCTGCACTTGACCGAATGTGGCATCAAAGAAGTCTATGCTAAACTGGAATCAATGGGAAAAACTTTCCACTAGCTGGAGTCATACCTAGCATATATGAAGATGATTGTGTTTGTTGGAGGACTGTCATCTCAGCTTCAGGATGTCTCCACAGAAGTTCTTCAGGATAGTGTCTGAGGTCCATCTTCAGCTTGACCAATGACCTCCATCATAAGGTCAGAAGCGGGAATGTTTGCTGATGATTGCAACACCATTTGTGATTCCTCAGGTAACTGAAATAGTCCATGTCCAAATGCAGCAAGACTGGGACAATATTCAGGCTTGGGCTGAAAAGTGGCAAGTAACATTCATGCCATTTAAAAGCCAAGCAATGACCACCTCCAAGAAGAGAAAACTGACCAAAACACCTCATGGATAATGCTATTATCATCACTGAATCCCCTGCTGTTAACATCCTAGGTATTACCATTAAATAGAAATTGAACAGCACTATCTATATACATAGAATAGCTACTACAGCAGGTCAGAGGCTAGGATTTCTGCAGTAAGTAACTCATCTCCTGGTGCCTCAAAGCCTTTCCAGCAGGCACAAGTCAGTAGTGTGATTGAATACTTCCCAGCTGCCTGGATAATTATAGTTCCACCAATATTTGAGAAGATGAACCCTACAACCTAGCAGTCCATTTGATTGGTACCACATCCACAAACATCCACTTCCTTCACCACTGATGTTTAAGAAGCAGCAGTGTGTACCATCTTCAAAATGCACTGTAGCTCCTTAGATAGCACCTTCCAAATCCATGACCACAGCCATCTAGAAAGACAGCAAGACACATAGGAACACTGCCATCTACCAATTCCCTCCGTCACTCAACATCCTGACTTGGAAATCTATTGCTGTTCCTTCAATGTCATTGGGTCAAAATCCTGGGAATCTTCCCAAATAGCATTGCGGATCTACCTATAAGACAAGAACTGCAATGGTTCAAGAAGGCAACTTACCAGAATCTTCTCAAAGACAACTAGCGATGGACAATAAATGCTGGCCCAGTAGTGATTTCCACATCTTAAGACTGCATTAGTAAGAATAGCATAGATGTAGGATTGGCTAACTAACAGAAGACAGAGGTTGGATAAGGGTGACATTTTCAGGTTGGCAACTTGTAAAAAGTTGAGTGCCACAGCAATCAATATGTATTTTTATATATTAATGACTTGGAAGAAGAAAGTGAAAGCCAAGTGTTCAGGATGACTCATATTGGCTGCAGAAGGAGATAGGTTTAAGTGAATGGGCAAAACTTGACAGATGGAATATCATGTGAAGAATGTGAGGAGAGTGGAGGAATTGAATATGAGTTAAATAGAGGTCTCCAGATAGCTACAGCAAATCAGGATTCATGCATAAATCACAAAAAGCTAACACAAACTCATCAAGTAATAGGAAATACAAATGAAATTTTCGCCATTATTTCAAAACAAATGGAGTAAGTGAAAAAAAAGGGATGTCTTGCTAAAATTATAAAAGGCCCTAGTCACAACACAGCTGGAATCTGTGAACAATTTTGGTCCCCTTATCTAAGGGAAAACATACTGGTATTCGGGATAATCTACTGCAGATTCACTAGGTTTATCCCAGATATGGTGGGACAGTCTTATGAGGAGAGATTAGACCTGTACTGACTGGAGTTCAGAAGAATGAGAAGTGTCCTTCTTGATACATTTAAGATTCTTAGGGGACTTGACAAGGTAGATGCAGAGGGGTTGTTTCCCCTTGAGTGAAGTCTACGACTAGAGTGAGCAATCTCAGAATAAGGGGTTGCCCATTTAGGGCAGAGATAAGGAGGAATTCCTTCTCTCAGAAGGTAATGAATATGTCAATACCACAGATGGCTTTTGAGGCTAGGTCGTTAGAGTCATAGAGATGTACAGCACAGAAACAGACCCTTCCGTCCAACTCGTCCATGCCGACCAGATATCCCAAACCAATCTAGTCCCACCTGCCAGCACTTGGCCCATATCCCTCCAAACCCTTCCTATTCATATACCCATCCAGATGCCTTTTAAATGTTGCAACTGTACCAGCCTCCACCACTTCCTCTGGCAGCTCATTCCATACATGTATCCGCATGAAAACGTTGCCCCTTAGGTGTCTTTTATATCTTTTCCCTTTCATCCTAAAACCTATGTCCTCTAGTTCTGGACTCACCCACCCCAGGGAAGAGACTTTGCCTATTTACCCTATCCATGCCCCTCATGATTTTATTAACCTGCATAAGGTCACCCCTCAGCCTCCGACATTGCAGGGAAAACAACCCCAGCCTATTCAGCTTCTCCCTATAGCTCAAATCCTCCAACCCTGGTAACATCTTTGTAATCTTTTCTGAACTCTTTCAAGTTTCACAACATCTTTCTGATAGGAAAGAGATCAGAATTGCACATAATATTCCAAAATTGGCCTAACCAATGTCCTGTACAGTCACAACATGACCTCCCAACAATTGTACTCAATACTCTGACCAATGAAGGAAAGCATACAAACGCCTTCTTCACTATCCTATCTACCCGCAACTCCACTTTCAAGGAGCTGTGAACCTGCGCTCCAAGGTCTCTTTGTTTAGCAACACAAGCATATTTAAAGTTGAGATATACATATACTTAATCTTTAAGGGAATCAAGGGTTATGGTAAAAAGGTAGGAAAGTAGAGTCGAGGATTATCAGATCAGCTATGATCCCATGAAATAGCACTGCAGGCTCGATGGGCTAAATGGCCTACTTTTATACTATGGTCTCTGACTTTTATTGCTAGCCCTTTCAGAAACCTCATCCTATTACAGCCTAACTGACACAGCCAGAACTTAATCCTTAATCCGGAATTTAAGGCAACAAATGATGACTGAAAAAAATGCGTGGAAATAAACTGAGTACCAATAAAGAAACAGTATATCAAAAAAAGTACATTCAGAACTTTTTAAAAAAATATAGTAAAAGGAAAAGGGAGAGCCAAGTGAACACAAGAACATAGACGAGGAGGCAATTTTCTCTCAACCTGTGGAATTCTTAACCAAGCCTCAACAGCTCTCAGTGGTAAAGTGTATACAAGGGTGAGATAGACAGATCTTTAATTACGAAGGGAATCAAGGATTATGAAATAAGGCAGGAAAATGAATTTGACTATCAGCTTAGTCATGAACTCAGTGAATGTTGCAGCAGACTCAATGAGCCAAAAAGGCTATTTCTCCTCCTGGACCTTATGGCCCAATGCATCAGTGATTGCTGCAGAAAATCCTTAAAAGAATTAAACAGTTGTCCAACCAAAGTCTGATATGCCTTAAATTCTGCCTATGCCAAAAGAAAAAGGAGACAAGTGTTACAATACAACATTGCTGCTCTGCTTTACCTGAAGTTACTGGCCTGTGATCAGCTTTAGTTTGTAATGAAGCATCACCGTCCTTTCGACCTATGGGAAAGCAGGATTTGTAAAGTGAACACCATTGTCTCCAAGTACATGTATATAATGAGACTGTGACTGAAATAACTGAGTCACTTGGTTGAAACATTAAAACTTGAAGCTAAAAAGCTGAGATCGATAATTTAAATTGACAGTCTGAATCATAAACGAATACATTGTTTGATCATGACAATAATTATTAACAAGACAAAAGTTGCTTCAACATCATCTTTCTTCTCTGTTGTGATAAACATAATGTATCTGACTAACTGGAACAAATTAACACAAAAAGCATTCACACATGTTCCTTTAAAGAAATCAGTGAAAATGCTGTTTCTGTCACAGGCAGTAAGTTATGGGGAAACAATCACTTGTAGGTTTTACATTTTAGCTAATAAGGGATCAAAGTTTAAAATGTCACTCACTCTGCCCTGTTTGAATATAGAGATCATTGTGCACATTTATCAACAGTTTCCCATCGTGCAGGGAAATCTGTCAATGTTGGGGCTGAAGACATTTAGCTGCAGAATTCTTGCATGCTCAGGGCTCCTGCAATCTGCTGGAGGTTTGAATCTAAGGACCCAATTAAACATGAAGCCAGAGTGGGCAGGTGTCAACATTACAGTGAAAAAAATTTAACGCTTTAACAAGTTAACACTTTTAGTCACACAGTAATTGCTATTCCGAAAAAAATCTTTGACAGTCAAAGCTTGTGATGCACAATATATAACAACAATTGGATTAATATTTGACATAGTATATGACTAAAGTTAATGAAACATTTTGGCTGTCCATTAAACGAATTACCTGAATGTCACATTTTCTGTTCAGGAATGAAACTGAGATATTAAAGTTACTATCAATCACACATTCCCAAAAATATAAGAAATAGGATGGATAATGAGTTCATGCTGCAGTTCAGCAAGATTATAATGGATATTCTACCTACCTGCACTATCCCCATTTCCCTTCATATTCAAATACCTTATCAAGTTTTACCTCAAATGCAGTCAACAACTGAGCACCTAGGGCTCTCTATGGTAATGATTTTCAAAGATTCACAAACTTTTGAGTGAAGAAATCCCTCCTAATCTCAGACTTAAATCATTAACTCTTAAACCTAAGACTTATGTACCATGTTTCTCAGCCAGCGAAAACATTTTCTCAACATCTATCCAGTCAAGCCATTTAAATATCATGCTTCAATCCAAAAGTGAATAACTTGACATCTTGTAATACCATATTTCATCTGCCATGTTCTTTCTCACTTAACCTGTCTACATCTGTTTGCATTCTTTTTGTGCACAAGAAAGAAATAGTGGTAAGTCTACAGGAACAAATGATGGAGTGGAACTTACTGATTGTTCTGCAGGGAATTAGCATTGACTTAATGGGCCAAAAATGACTTCTCGCTTTCTTTCAACAGCAAATTCAATTATGGCTCACCCAAGGCATTAATATTGATTGTAACTACCTGAAGCTCTACAACTTATTCTTCCTGATTAGATTAGATTACTTACTTACAGTGTGGAAACAGGCCCTTCGGCCCAACAAGTCCACACCACCCCGCCGAAGCGCAACCCAACATACCCCTACATCTACCCCTTACCTTACACTACGGGCAATTTAGCATGGCCAATTCACCTGACCTGCACATCTTTGGACTGTGGGAGGAAACCGGAGCACCCGGAGGAAACCCACGCAGACACGGGGAGAACGTGCAAACTCCACACAGTCAGTCGCCTGAGGCGGGAATTGAACCCAGGTCTCTGGCGCTGTGAGGTAGCAGTGCTAACCACTGTGCCACCGTGCCGCCTGATGAAGGGCTTATGCCTGACACATCGATTCTCCTGATCCTCGGATGCTGCCTGACCGGCTGTGCTTTTCCAGCACCACACTCTCGACTCTGATCTCCAGCATCTGCAGTCCTCACTTTTTCCTAACTGATTCTCTGTGCCCCACATATTACAGCCTGTCAAACCAAAAAAGCTCTGTACTCTCTCTTTAGTCTGTTAATGAATTTGTAAACTATGCCAATATATTATTCCCAAACGCACAAGATCTAATTTTCTGTTAAAACCTCTCGTGTGACTCCTTATTACATGCTTTTCGAAATTCAAGTAATCTACATCCACCAGTTCATCCTTTTCCGTCATACTAGTTATAGTCTCAAAATAGGCGAAGCAGATTTGCCAAACAATTTTTTTTTTCACAGATCAATACCAATTATTCCCAATCATGTGATTGTCCAAGAGACCCATTATCACTGCTCTAAACTCTTGGCTTCCCATTATTTCCAGAATTTGTGTCATTTCCTTCTCTCCCACTACGTTACCTGTCTGCCTCTAATGAACCCATGTTTACTTTCACTAATTGCTTCCCGTTTGCCAATCTACAACCTCTTAGAGTGTCACTAGTCCACACTCATTCTCTTTTATCTCAGCAATGCATTAATCCTTTGTTGATTCTAAAATCCTTCTAACTCACAGACTTACTATCATTGGCAAAATACACACCTGCTCCTTTGCTCTAACACTATTGTTAACTTTTCTTGCTAGCCATATTTAGATCACTCTCTGTGGAATGCTTGTGATTAGATTTTTAGATTAGATTCCCTACAGTGTGGAAACAGGACCTTCAGCCCAACCAGTCCACACTGACCCTCTGAAGAGTAACCCACCCAGACCCATTTCCCTCTGACTAATGCACCTAACACTATGGGCAATTTAGCATGGCCAATTCATCTGACCTGTACATCTTTGGACTGTGGGAGGAAACCAGAGCACCCGGAGGAAACCCACGCAGACACGGGGAGAATGTGCAAACTCCACCCAGACAGTCACCCGAGGCTGGAATCAAACCTGGAACCCTGGTGCTGTGAAGCAGCAGTGCTAACCACTGAGCCACCGTGCTTCAAAGAAATAAGTAATTTGCACCAAATATTCACCAACTCTTTAAAAGATAGCTATTGCTTCCAATAGTTTACAAACGAATACAGCCTGGTCACCCCTCACACCAATGAAGAATGCTTTGTTTAGATTTAAGATGGAAGAATGTTCCCGGTGACCAGAGAATCCAGAATCAGGGACTTTACGTTAAGGGTATAGGGTAGGACCAAGATGAGAAGAAATTTCTTCACCCTGGGAGAAATGACCCTGTGGAATTCTCTGCCACAGTAAGTACATGAGGCCAAAATATTAAATATTTTCAAGGAGGAGTTAGATTTAGTTCTAGTGACGCCAACAGTGTGGGTTTAAATCTTGCCCCAGCTGAGGTTACCATAAAGGAGTCACATCCCCAACCTTGCCCCTTTCCTGAGCTAACCCACAGGTTAAACCACAACCAATCATATTTTTCAATTGAGACAGCAGCTGTGGGCTCTGGTAAAATGATGGCAAATTCACCTCAACCTTTTACTTTTCCTGAATTCATCAGGTCCCATCTGATTTAAATGTAGTCTGCTCTAATCAAACAACTCTCTTTTACTCTAAATACTGTTACCAGCTACTCATGAAGCAAGACCTCTGACTTCCTCATCAATCTTTCAACTTACATTTCTTTCCAAAATGCTTATCCCTGTGTCAATTTGTATATGGCTCAGGTATCAATAGAGAGATTATCTTGGAAGTTGTGCTTTTCAATCTGACTCCAATACAAGAAGCACTCTCAAGGAATGTTGGTTTAGTTCAGTTGCCTGGACGGCTGGTTTGTGACAAAAAGTGACGCCAACAGCGTGGGTTCAATTCCTGCACTGGCTAAAGCTACGATAAAAGGATTTTTCTTCTCAACCTATTCCCTTAGTTGAGGAAAGGTGGCCTTCAGGTTGAACAACTTCCAGTTGTCATGCTCTAATGAGAAAGCAGCTTTATAGTCTGGTAAGGTCATAGCAACTTTATTTAAACACTCTCTGCAGAACACTATTCCTTGTTTTACAGTGATGTAAATGAACCTGAGCTGCAAGGTTCATTAATTCTTATGTAGACCATGACAGATAACTGGATGTTACCACACCCACTTTGTCTCTAGTCAGGATGGAATGTCCTTAAATCATTGCCACATTCCTATTCACTCCCATCACTGAAGCAGACAACTCTAAGGAGATTGAGCCAGTCAGTTCTGAACTCAGTAGTACATCCATCATATCCTCTTGTTTCGGAAACAAGAAAGAGTCATACCTTTGATTGAACGAAGAGGTCTTCGGCTTAGGCTAGGCTGTGTGTGCAGAAGAACCTGATCTGCAAAAAACAAATACAAGAGGCTATGAGCACTCAAAGTTCAGTTGTAAGTTTAGCTTAAGTCGTTTAGCATAAACACCACTGTTAAGTACTCGTTATTGATTTTGTCTACAATAATACATAGATGACAGAAGCAAGCGCAGTAATTAGCCATGATGATTCAACCCCATCGTGACTTCACTGATCTCTGGACGTAGGTTTACTCGCTGAGCTGCAAGGTTCATTTTCAGACGTTTCGTCAGCATACTAGGTAACATCTTCAGTGAGCATCCGGATGAAGCACTGGTGGTGTAGCCTGCTTTCTATTTATGTGTTTGGGTTTTCGTGGGTTGGTGATGTCATTTCCCGCGGTGATGTAATTTTCTGTTCTTTTCTCAGGGGGTGGTAAATGGGATCCCAGACAATGTGTTTGTTGATAGAGTTCCAGTTGGAATGCCATGATTCTAGGAATTCTTGTGCTTGTCTCTGTTTGGCTTGTCCTAGGATGGATGTGGTCGAATTCTCTACAAGAATCTCAGGGAGTCCCTCTCCCACTGCAACTTTCTCCCCACCCCCACCCTCCTCTAGCTTATCTCTCCACACTTCAGGCTCTCTGCCTTTATTCCTGATAAAGGGCTTTTGCCCGAAACGTCGATTTTACTGCTCCTCGGATGCTGCCTGAACTGCTGTGCTCTTCCAGCACCACTAATCCAGAATCTGGTTTCCAGCATCTGCAGTCATTGTTTTTACCTCATATCTTTTTGTGGTTAATTTTCTACATTGGACAAACAAGCAGAAAACTAGCTACCAGGATACATGAACATCAACTTGTCACAAAACGACATGACCCACTCTCACTAATGTCCTTACATACAGACGAGGAAGGACACCACTTCGACTGGGACAACACATCCATCCTAGGACAAGACAAACAGAGACAAGCACGAGAATTCCTAGAAGCATGGCATTCCAACAAACACATTGACTTGGATCCCATTTACCACCCGCTGAGAAAAAAAAAGGACATGACATAGGAAATGGTGTCATCATAGGAAATGATATCATCAACCCAAGGAAACCCAAACACACAAATAGAAAGCAGGCTACACCACCAGTGCTTCATCCGAAGGCTGATGATGTTACCTAGTATTGTGACGAAACATCTGAAAACAAACCTTCCAGCTCAGCAAGCAAACCTACATCCAGAAACTCAACCTGAGCTACAAATCTTCTCAAAACTCGCCTTCACTGATCTCATCATGGGCAGTGGTTGAGATATTAAACTGCTTCAACAAGCCTGGAGTCCGGAAAGACAAAAATATAAATATTGCTGAGCTCCTAGATCAGGTGACAAGCCAGTGACTCTTGCCAGACAGCTCAACAGCATGGGCAGACGTACACAAGATTGGTGTCGCTTTAATGCCCCACTACGAGGGGTGAGGGTGAAGGGAGGCTGGGAAAGAGAAAAAGGAGATAGAAATAATAATCAAGTTTAATACTATTCACATAATTCCCTGTCAGCAGGGAAATGAATAAATCATATTAAACTAGCTGGTCCCCCTGGTGAGGAGGGAAATCGGTTGAAACGTTTGGTTCATTGCTCTGATGCACAGATATTAGCAGTTTCACTGTATTTATTCCAGCATAAGCAGTTTACCTGGGAAGGACAAGCAGAATTGATTTACAGCTAGTAAGTTAAAGGATAATTGGAAAACGCCCTCAAATAGAACTAACTATGTACAATCTCTGGGAACTCTGTACCTGATGAAAACCGAGATCGTGTCCTGCTACAGATCGGTGAATCACCGCCTGCCCCCACATCACCTTCAGAGTCACTAGTTTCTAAGGAAAAAAGGAACACAAGTATCTCAATGATATTATCTGAGATCTCCACCAGCATTTATAATAACAGTTGTTTTGAAAGCACATTGCTTGAAAAATTATTGATGCCAGATTAGATAAAACAGTGCCAATACCTTATGTACCTCCACTTACTTGTGTCTGCTCTGCCAAAATCAACTTCATCTTTAGGAATGTGATCTGTAGGAAAAGAAGCGCTTCAGTTATATGCTGTAATTGCTGTTCCATACAACTACACTAACCTATGCCTATTCAATCTGAAGTTAGATAATTGCAGACACTGTGTAAGGACCTGGGTAGTGGGAATAAAGCACTCGCTCATCCTTGGACAGGAGAAGTGGAAAAACATATTAGACTTCTTTTACATAAAGGCAAGACTCAGAAAATTTAATAGGTTTATCCCAGATATGGAGGGACAGTCTTATGGGGAGGGATTGACTAGGTTGGGCCTGTACTGACTGGAGCTCAGAAGAATGAGAAGTGGTCTTCTCGATACATTTAAGACTCTTAGGGGATTTAACTAGGTAGATGCAGAGTGGTTGTTTCCCCTTGAGTGAAGTCTACAACTAGAGCATGCAATCTCAGCATAAGGGGTTGTCCATTTAGGGCAGAGACAAGGAAGAATTCCTTCTCTCAGAAGGTAATGAATTTGTCTTTACAGCAGATAGCAGTTGAGGCTAGGTCATTAGAGTCATAGAGATATACAGCACGGAAACAGACCCTTCGGTCCAACCTGTCCATGCCAACCAGATATCCCAACCCAATCTAGTCCCATCTGCCAGCACCCGGCCCATATCCCTCCAAACCCTTCCTATTCATAAACCCATCCAAATGCCTTTTAAATGTTGCAACTGTACTAGCCTTTGCCATTTCCTCTGGCAGCTCATTCCATAAAGATACCACCCTCTGTGTGAAAACGTTGCCCTTAGGTCTCTTTTATATTTTTTTTTCCCCTCTCACCCTAAACCTATGCCCTCTAGTTCTGGACTCCCCGACCCCAGGGAAAAGACTTTGTCTATTTATTCTATCCATGCCCCTCATGATTTTATAAACCTCTATAAGGTCACCCCTCAGCTTCCGACCCTCCAGGAAAAACAGCCCCAGCCTGTTCAGCCTCTCCCTTTAGCTCAAATTCTCCAATCATGGCAACATCCTTGTAAATCTTTTCTGAACCCTTTCATGTTTCACAAACTCCTTCCGATAGAACATAGAACATTACAGCGCAGTATAGGCCCTTTGGCCCTCAATGTTGCGCCGACCTGTGGAACCAATCTGAAGCCTATCTAACCTACACTATTCCATTATCATCCATAAGTTTATCCAATGACCATTTAAATGCCCTTAAAGTTGGTGAGTCTACTACTGTTGTAGATAGGGCATTCCACACTCTTACTACTCTCTGAGTAAAGAAACTACCTCTGACATCTATCCTAGACCTATCACCCCTCAATTTAAAACTATGCTCCCTTGTGCTAGCCATCACCATCTGAGAAAAAAGGCTCTCACTGTCCAAACTGTTTAACCCTCTGATTATCTTATATGTCTTGATTAAGTCACCTCTCAACCTTCTTCTCTCTAATGAAAACAGCCTACAGTCCCTCACTGTCTTTCCTCATAAGACCTTCCCTCCATTCCAGGCAACATCCTATTAAATCTCCTCTGAGCCCTTCCCAAAGCTTCCACTTCCTTCCTATAATACGGTGACCAGAACTGTACACAATACTCAAGTGCGGCCGCACCAGACTATTGTACAGCTGCAATATGACCTCATGGCTCTGAAACTCGATCCCTCTACCAATAAAAGCTAACACGCTGTATGCCTTCTTAACAACCCTATCAACCTGAGTGGCAACTTTCAGGGATCTATGTACATGGACACAGAGACCTCTCTGCTCATCTTCACAACCAAGAATCTTACCATTAGCCCAGTACTCTTTATTCCTGTTATTCCTTCCAAAGTGAATCACCTCACATTTTTCCACAGTAAACTCCATTTGCCACCTCTCAGCCCAGCTCTGCAGCTTATCTATGTCCCACTGTAACCTGCAACATCCTTCGGCACACTCCAAAACTCCATCAATCTTAGTGTCATTTGCAAATTTACTAACCCATCCTTTATAGACATTTACAAAATTAGGAGGGGCATGGATAGGATGAATAGACAAAGTCTTTTCCCTGGGATCGGGGAGTCCAGAACTAGAGGGCATAGGTTTAGGATGAGAGGGGAAAGATATAAAAGAGACCTAAGGGGCAACTTTTTCACCCAGAGGGTGGTACGTGTATGAAATGAGCTGCCAGAGGATGTGGTGGAGGCTGGTACAATTGCAACATTTAAGAGGCATTTGGATGGGTATATGAATAGGAAGGGTTTGGAGGGATATGGGCCGGGTGCTGGCAGGTGGGATTAGATTGGGTTGGGATATCTGGTCGGCGTGGACAGGTTGGATCGAAGGGTCTGCTTCCATGCTGTACATCTCTATGCTTCTATGGTCACCTTCTCAAAGAACTCAATAAAGTTTGTGAGGCACCAAACTACTCTTCTTAAAACCATAAAATCATCCCAACACCCACAAATGAAGGTGCATCAGAACATTATTTCAACAAGCCAACACACACTGCAGCACAGAGGAAAATCACCTATACCGTGTATTCAAAAAGAATGGGTACCCAATGAACACACTCCGCCGATTTCTCAGCAACAAACCCAAACAAGCAGACAAAACACATCCAGAAACCCTAGGCACATCCCCTACATCAAAGACATCCCGGAAATGACCGCCAGAGACCAGAACTACACGCAATATCCCAAAACTAGCATAACCAATATCCTGTGCAGCTGCAACATGACCTCCCAACTCCTATACTCAATGCTCTGACCAATAAAGGAAAGCATACCAAATGCCTTCTTCACTATCCTATCTACCTGCGACTCCACTTTCAAGGAGCTATGAACCTGCACTCCAAGGTCTCTTTGTTCAGCAACACTCCCTCGGACCTTACCAGTAATTTTAAAAAATAGTCTACATTTAAGAATTTAAAGCATTTAACTCATACCTCTCCTCACAGGACTACTGTCCACACCATCTGTCACTCTCTTATTTGGAGAAAGTCTACTTCCATCTGGAAAAGCAAATGAAGATAACAAATCAAGCAAAGAACAAAATATCACACTGCAAATAAAGGCTTAGACATCATTGTTTTGAAACAAATCTTGGTTTACCATCCTGAAATACTTTGACAGTTCGTAAATAGGTTTCAAAGAACCAGTATCCAACTAATTCAACCAGTCTGCTTTCAACCATCTTCTGAGTAGAATTATTGATGGTTCCACTGATAAGATGGAGAATATTAAAGGACTGGATACAAAGTTCACTTGATCAGCTGCTGAATGCACAACATTCAGTCCAACACACGATAGATGGCTGTTAAATAAAAATTGCATTAAAGTGGGAAACTGATGAGGCATTAGTCTGCTTTAAAACTTCATAGTGGGATAATGCTAGATCATCTTATCTCTTGGCAAATGTGTCTCAATCTTTGGAAATACTTTCTACTCCTGACTTTCTCATTTTGAGGTTAATTTATGTTACCATTTAAAGAAACAGACAGACCAAAGGTATTATTTAATCTCAGGGCGTTTGTGCAGAATCCATAAACCACTGAGCTTTGTTCTCTGAACTTCCAACAACCAGGATACCAAAGCTAGACACACCTACAGACATGAATTGAGAATACATTCAAATCAATATTTCTATACCTGGTTTGTTAATCATTAACCATGTTCTTTGATTACACATTCAGAATCAACCTGACTTAAGTTCAAAACATTCAGGGTATATACATTCCATCTGACTCATCATCCGCACTCTCAACTGTATTTTTAAGAAAATGTTAAGATTCTTTCTTGGCCCCATTATATTGGGGACGGTTGCCTCTCGTCTAGTATCGTCACCCTTCTTGTCAGATTTGTTGTCATCACTGACCTCTACAAATAACAGCCCTTGGCTCCTATACTTATGACCAAATATTCTTTCTTACACTTTCACAAACTCAAGCACCATTTCAGAATTTCATCCAACAACTATGTGAGCCACACTGCTACGTTGCAGTTTCTGAGACAACCATTCGTGACGCAGAGCTTGGAATGGGGCATATGCGGAAGGTAGCCATGCGTATTTGGACAATGTTAAAAATCACAACACCAGATTATAGTCCAACAGGTTTATTTGGAAGCACTAGCTTTCAGAGCTGTGGGACAGGATCATAAGACACTGAATTTATAGCAAAAGATTACAGTGTCATGCAACTGAAGTGATAAATTGAACAAACCCAGATCGCTGTTAATCTTTCATCTTTTAGAATGGGTTGCAAGTTTTGGTTCATTAATATGTAAATTCCAGAACTTTTTTTTTAAAAGTCAAATTCTTAAAATAACTCAGCTTAGACAATGTATTAAAAGTGTACGGTTAGAGTACCAGAGTCTTAAATCAGACTGGTTCTATTTCCAAAGCAAGAATGTATAAACTATTACATAGATTTACTTCCTGCATTTCTGCCTGCAGATTGTGCTCTTTTTGAGCAAAATAGAATGCATTTGCAAGTATAATTCAGCAAGAGAGCAGAGGTGACCAGAAATCCAACAACTCAGGATGGAGCATCCATGAGGCCTTGTGGGCCACCAACAGCAGCAGAATTGTACTCCAATACAATCTGCAACCTATTGCCTAGCGTATCCCCACTCGACCATTACTATCAAGCCAAGCGATCAGCACTGGTTCAAAGAATGCAGGAGGGCATGCCAGGAACAGCAATAAACATATGTAAAAATGAAGTACCAACCCGGTGAAGCTACACAACAGGGTTTGCTCTGCACCAAACACCCTAATCAGTAAGTGATAGACATAGCTAAGCAATCTTACAACAAACAGATGAGGTCTGAGCTCTGCAGTCCGATCACATCCACGGTGGTGGACAATTTAACAACTCACTGGGAGAGGAGCCTCTGTGAATATCCCCACTTTCAATAATGGGGGAACCCAGCACATTAGCGCAAAAGATAAGACTGAAAAATTCACAACAATCTTCAGTTAAAAGTGCTGAGTGGATAATTCATCTCATCCTCCTGCAGTGGTTCCCAACACCACAGCTCCCAGCCTTCAGTCAATTCTTGATATCATCTAGAGTGAATCAAAACGGTTGGAGGCAGTGGATACAGCAAAGGCAATGGGCCCTGACACATTCGGAAAAAGTGAAGGCTTGTGCTCCAGCACTTGCCACACCCAGGACCAAACTATTCCAGCACAGCTACAATTCTAGCATCTATTTGACAACATGAAAAATTGCACAGGTACGTCTAAAAAGCAGGGCAAATCCAACCCAGCCAATTACCAGCCCATCAGTCTACTTTCGATCATCAGTAAAGTTGTAGAAGGTGTCATCAACAGTACTTTCAAGCAGCACCTGATCAGCAATAATCTGCTCAGTGACACCCAGTTTGGATTCCCTCAAGGCCACTCATGACAGCTTTGGTTCAAACATGGACAGAAGAACAGAATTCCAGAGGCGAGACGAGGGTGACAGCACTTGACATCAAGGCTGCGTTTACACCAAGTAATGTGATCGAGTACACATGACAATAAATAATTTGAAGAGCATGGGAGCCCCTACCAAAACCAAAATCAACGGGAATCAGGGGAATGCTCTGCCATGGTTGGAGACATATCTTGCGCATAGAAAGATGGCTGCAATTGTTGGAGGCCAGTTATCTCAACTCCTAGACACCATAGTAGGAGCCCCTCAGGGTAGTGTCAGAGGCCCAACCATTGTCAACAATGTCATCAATGACTTTCCCTCCACCATAACGTGGGGACATTCATTGATAATTGCACAATGCTCAACACTATCTATGACTCCCAGATGCTGACAGTCCATTGCACAGATGCAACTAGACCTGGCCAATACTCAGGCTTGGAGAAAGTGAGGACTGCAGATGATGGGGATCAGAGCTTAAAAATGTGTTGCTGGAAAAGCACAGCAGGTCAGGTAGCATCAAAGGAGCAGGAGAATCGACGTTTCGGGCATAAGCCCTCTTCAGGCTTGGGCTGACAAGTTGCAAGTAGCATTTGTGACACACAAATGCCAGATAAGACCAATAAGAGACGATTTAACCACTGCCCCTTGAAATTCAATGGTTTTACCGAATCCCCCACTGCCAACATCCTGGGGGTTATCATTGACCAGAAACTCAACTGGACTCGACACAGAAACACAGTGGCTATAAGTACAGGTCAGAGGCTAGGAATTCAGCAGCGAGTGACTCACCACCTGCTTCCGAATACACGACCACTTCGATCCAGAAGGACAAAATAAGCAGATACATGGGAATACCGCCACGTACAGGTTCCCCTCCAAGGTACTCACCATTGTGACTTGGAAATATATCGCCATTCCTTCAGCGCCACTGGTGCAAAATCCTGGAACTCCCCACCCAAACAGCATTGTGGCTCTACCTGTAGCGCCACGGACTGCAGCGGTTCAGGAAGGCAGCTCGCTACCACCTTCAACAAGGCCAACTGGGAATAGGCAATAAATGGCGGCCTAAGGCAGTGAAGCCCACAATCTTAAACCTACCTGTTTAACACCTGTCACATAGTATGTTGGCAGCTGCAACTTTTGGAAGCACACCATGAGCTCTGAAACGTATGCCTGCCTGTTCCCATCACTCCTGTTGCAATCGGGATGCTGGTGGTGCATCTGCAGAGTGATGATGGTGATGCATCTGCAGAGTGATGCTGGTGATGCATCTGCAGAGTGATGCTGGTGGTGCATCTGCAGAGTGATGATGGTGGTGCATCTGCAGAGTGATGATGGTGATGCATCTGCAGAGTGATGCTGGTGGTGCATCTGCAGAGTGATGATGGTGACCATCTCAATATGGTGGTAACCTAGTTCCTGAGCTGGGAAAGGCCCCTCTAAAGTGGACTATCTACCCACGCAGGTTTGTTAATGTTTGGAACTGAGCTGGCCTGGCTGATTGAATGTATTGAAAGGTGAACCAGACAGATGTATTGCTGATAAATTGGGGAGTTAATGGCTCATATGGGACAGGAAGGTAAGGTGCGGGTTAAGGCTAGAAACATATCAGCCAGGACTGAATGACGAAGCACAGGCTTCGAGGGGCTGAACGGCCTCCGACTTTCCGTCGTCTATCCCCTCACCTCCTGTTTGGGCTCTCTCCCCGCGCTCGGGCCCGGAGCTCTCGCTGTCGGTGTCGGTGTCGCTCATGCCTCCGGGCAGCCGCAGAGTGAACCCCGCCGCCGCCGCCGCAGCATCCGGGGTCTCAGCGGGCGGAACCGGAACTGGGGCCGGAAACACAGGTCTCCGCGGGCGGCCATCTTGGTGAGGGCGGAATTGAGTCCGTATCCGGAGGGAATAGGATCAGAGGAGGGAATAAGGTCAGGGGGGGGGGGGAGGGAATAAGATCAGGGGGGGGGGGGAGGGAATAAGATCAGAGGGGGGGGGGGAGGAGGGAATAAGATCAGAGGGGGGGGGGGAGGAGGGAATAAGATCAGGGGGGGGGGGGGGAGGGAATAAGATCAGGGGGGGGGGGGGGGAGGGAATAAGATCAGAGGGGGGGGGGGAAGGGAATAAGATCAGGGGGGGGGGGAGGGAATAAGATCAGGGGGGGGGGGGAGGGAATAAGATCAGGGGGGGGGGGGGAAGGGAATAAGATCAGGGGGGGGGGGGAAGGGAATAAGATCAGGGGGGGGGGGGAGGGAATAAGATCAGAGGGGGGGGGAGGGAATAAGATCAGGGGGGGGGGAGGGAATAAGATCAGAGGGGGGGGGAGGGAATAAGATCAGAGGGGGGGGGGGAGGGAATAAGATCAGGGGGGGGGGAGGGAATAAGATCAGAGGGGAGGGGAGGGGGAGGGGGAGGGGAGGGAATAGGATCAGAGGGGAGGGGGAGAGGAGGGAATAGGATCAGAGGGGAGGGGGAGGGAATAGGATCAGAGGGGAGGGGGAGAGGAGGGAATAGGATCAGAGGGGAGGGGGAGAGGAGGGAATAGGATCGGGGGGGAGAGGAGGGAATTGGATCAGAGGGGAGGGGGAGAGGAGGGAATAGGGTCAGAGGGGAGGGGGAGAGGAGGGAATAGGATCGGGGGGGGGAGAGGAGGGAATAGGATCAGGGGGGGAGGAGGGAATAGGATCAGAGGGGAGGGGGAGAGGAGGGAATAAGATCAGAGGGGAGGGGGAGAGGAGGGAATAGGATCAGAGGGGAGGGGGAGAGGAGGGAATAAGATCAGAGGGGGAGAGGAGGGAATAGGGTCAGAGGGGAGGGGGAGAGGAGGGAATAAGATCAGAGGGGAGGGGGAGAGGGAATAAGATCAGAGGGGAGGGGGAGGGGAGGGGGAGAGGAGGGAATAAGATTAGAGGGGTGGGGAGAGGAGGGAATAAGATCAGAGGGGAGGGAGAGAGGAGGGAATAAGATAAGAGGGGAGGGGAGAGGAGGGAATAAGATCGGAGGGGAGGGAATAAGATCGGAGGGGAGGGAATAAGATCGGAGGGGTGGGAATAAGATCAGAGGGGAGGGAGAGAGGAGGGAATAAGATCAGAGGTGTGAGGGAGAGGAGGGAATAAGATCAGAGGGGAGGGCGGAGGAGGGAATAGGATTAGAGGGGAGGGACTAAGATCAGAGAAGAGGGGGAGAGGAGGGAATACGATCAGAGGGGTGGGAGAGGGGAGGGACTAAGATCAGAGGGCTGGGGGAGAGGAGGGAATAGGATCAGAGGGGAGGGGGAGAGGAGGGAATAGGATCAGAGGGGAAATATTGGACAGAAATGAATGAGGGTGTGAAGGGCAATAAAAGAGAGAAGAGTGAATGGACAGGGATAGGGGAGTGGAATGAGAGAGGGATAATGGAGAAGTGGGTTAAAGGAGGGGAAGGTGAGAGGAAATGGAAAGAAGATAGGAAACAGAAAAGAGAGGAGTGGAGGGGAGGTAGAATGGTGGGGTAGGCGGAATAGAAGGGAGAGGGAGTAAACAAGGGGGGCATGGAAAGGGAGGGGAGTGCAAAGCGATGGCTGGAGGGAGGGGTAATCGAGAGCAGGTAGGAAATGCAGGAAAGGCTAGGGTCGTGGGAGTTTAAATAGAGGGAAAGGGAGGGGGTACCTGGACCTCTGGGAGTAAAGAGGGGATATGTTCGAGGAAAGAGAAGCATGGGAAATGTTGAGAGGGCAGACAGACGGAGGGGATTTGGAAAGGGAGGGAGATAAAGGATGCATAAGAAGAATTGATGGGTTTGGTGTTAAAAGGGTAGGGAGAGAGAGAGTGGGAAGCAAAGAGAATTGAAGTGTGGGAAGTAGAAAGAAAAAGAGTTTTGGAGTTAAGGAAGTGGGAAAGGAGAAGAAATTTGATGAATGGGATTTGTGTAAGGGAAATATAGGGTTTGAAGGGGGAGATTTCTTTCATTTCCTCAACCCTTAAAATTAGATGGAGATACTTGAGAATTTTTTAGTGTTTATTCTCACATTTACAAGGGAGACTTATTCTTCCCATGGTAAAAATGTTAACTACCTGAGGTGTTCCAAACATTAATTTTTATACTAGATTAGAGTGGTGCTGGAAAAGCACAGCAGGCCAGGCAGTATCTGAGGAGCAGGAAAATCGACGTTTCGGGCAAAAGCCCTTCATCAGCTCTATTCCTGATGAAGGGCTTTTGCCCGAACAGTCAATTTTCCTGCTCCTCAGATACTGCCTGGCCTGCTGTGCTTTTCCAGCACCACTCTAATCTAGACTCTGGTTTTCAGCATCTGCAGTCTTGTTTTTTCCTAATTTATTTTTATACTACCTATTTATTTGAATAGACAAATCACCTATGTGATTCTATTCATCCAATCATGGTCAAATCCCATCTATGGTATTTGAATAAAAAACAACAATGGGGAATGTGTACATGATGTAAGGGAGGTAAACAGATGACCAATCGCTATGTCTTTAATCTTGTTTCGATGTGTCACTTAGTTTTATGGACTGGAACATTGTACTGGACCAATAATCATGTACAATGGGTTAATGTTTTAGGATGGCACTTCTTCTCATGGGAAAGGAACCATTTGCTGTAGGCCTAGCGTTGTTCACATGTAAGTGTTATCATTTCACTGACCTGTGTGATTCTTTGTAACTCTGGGACATGACTGTTTCAACCCTTTTTCATCTGTTTTTGCTTTGTTCTGTTAACATGTCTGACCACACATGGCTAATACCCTGAATCATCTATTTTTTTCTAAGCTACATTACTTGCTCCAAAAGCTATCCTGAGATTGTGTAATTTTTTTATTTAAAATGAGCTTTCCTCTTTCAGGCCACCCACCTCCTCTTGGCCACAATGGCCAACTAACTAAAAACTGTTGAGAATTTTCTCCTTCCCTCAGATGACCAATTGTCTGGAATAATACAGAATCCTCAACACTCCAAATGCAAGCAATGACTATCTGTACTACTGTATTATAACTGGAGCAGTTAGTTCTTGCCCCACTCATTGTTCTGAACAGTGATGTATGTTTCTCTCTGGTATCTTTTTTATTATCTTCTCTAAATAACAAGCCATACCCGATCAGGTAGAACACAAACAACAGTTGCACTATCACCTCCTATCGCCACATTATCGTTATCCAAAATGTATCCATACATTGAACCATTGGTTTCAAAGGTCCTCACAACATTTGCTATTTTTGATTTGTTCAATTTCTCTTCTGATGTGTTTGGTTTTCTGTTGTAGGATATAGTATATTTTGTGTACTGTTTCTAATCCACAGAGTGTTCAAATGTTGATGTCGTAGAGGACTGGAGTATGAGAATTTGTTTGTACATTTCTTCATTCATCTTGAATGCTTTTTTTAAAAAATATTTTTATTAGAGCCCTTTTAAATCTTTTACAAAACATCTATATACAAAAAAATACCAAAAAACAGAAAAGTTGAGGCAGTACAACAAAGTCATATTGCGATACTATTAGTAATGAGCGATCTACTATTCTTCCAGAACATATGTATCAACTTAAACTAAACTACAAGCAAATTAAATAAAAATAAAATTAAACTAAATTCAAATTAAATTAATTTATATCTCACTATTCTGTTTCACTCATCACACCTCCACTGAGGCTTCCATCCCTGGGAGCACCAGGCATTGTACCCGTATTCTTTCTCCCCCAGCCTCCTCCTCCCAGGGCCTCCTGGGCACCCATACTGATTCCCACGGCTATACCATGGCCCTGATTAATACTGCTGATAAGTATGCATCAATATAATTTTGAAAGGGCCACCACATCTTATAAAACTGCTCCGTTTTGTGGTGCACCATATTTGTGAGGTAGTCCTGGGGGAGATGCTCCATCACCAGCCTACACCACCCCATAAGACCTGGTGGTTTTTCCAACGTCCAATTCATTAAAATGTTCGTCCTTGCACAGTGGGTAAGAATGTTGCACAGTCTCTTCCCAAGTTCCCCCAGAGAGAGCAAATTTGGCAAATCCAGAAGAAGAAATAATTAATTTCAATCCCCAGGATGTCCTTTAGCTCCCTTACTATAACACTCCAGTATCTCTAGATATTATGACCAAGAGCAATGTGTGAGATTGCCTATACTAATTTTACATTTGGGACACCCTGGTGACACTCCTCTTTTGAACTTAGCTAGCCTCTCTGGCGCCATATAAGCCTTGTGTAAGATCTTCAATTGCATGGCTTACACTCTGTTACATACTGAAATTTTCCTTACATTTTGCCATATATCTACCCATACCTCCAATGAGATAACTTCTCCTAGCTCTCAATTCCATGTCCTACACAGTCCTTCTATGTCCCCTAAGGCCCGACCTTTCTGTAAATGGTACAAAGTACTACTGAAAGAGCGTCCGTACACTGGAGAATTCTTCTCCATGTCTGACTCCACGTCTCTCCTGAACCAGGAGCATGGTCTTCCTCTTATATAATCCCTTATCTGAAAGTACCGGAAAAGTTTCCTATTGGACAATCCATATTTCTGACTTAACTGGCTAAATGACGTCAAGACCTCCCCCTCGAACAAATCTCCCAGGCAAGAGATTCCCTTATTCTCCCATAACTTTAACTGGAGTCCATTGCCCGAGGTTTAAATGGGGCAAACGGTGAGGTTTTTAACCAATAGCCCTCATCTTGCATCATTATCCTCCATGCTTTCACTGTATTTAAAATGATTGGATTCTTACAGTGCTCGGTCACGGATTTCATTTTATCCATAAGTAATAGATTAACTAGGGGACATCTCAACTGCAAGGCTTCAGCATCAAGCAAATCGACTCCAAATTCCTCTGTACCCAGTCACTAACATATGCTAACAGGGCACTTATTTGATATTTCTTCAAGTCCGGAAGATCCACCCCTCCCTCACCCAGCGAAAGCTGCCATTTGTTAAATTTAATTGGAGGGCGCCTGTGACACCAAATAGAGGATCCTAGTCAACCACTGAGCCTCCGTAACACTCGTCTGAGTAACAACAACGGGACCATTCTCATGGGGTACAACAGGCAAGGAAGAACATTCATTTTAATCAGGGCTATTTCGGCCTAACAGTGATAACGGTAATCCCTCCCAGTGCTGCAAATCCTGTTTTATCCTCTCCGATAGTTGTGCACAGTTAGTTTTATACAGCTGGTGGAAGGCAGGGGTAATAGAAATTCCCAAATACAAAAAACCTTTTGACAATCATCTAAATGGGAACTGCATTCCATCCTTCAGATCAGGCACCTCCACTAATCGGCTTCCGATTTTGTAAAGTTGATCCTGTAGCTCGAGAAACCACCCAATAAATTAATTGTTTAAATCAATCGAGGAACAGACTTCTCCGGATTGGCCAAGAACAAAAGGACGTCATCAGTATATAGGATGATCTTATGCTCCCCCATTCCCACCCTTGACGCCACTATTTCAAGATTCCTCCTGATAGCCTCAGCTAACGGCTCAATTGCCAAGGTGGATAACAGTGGTGAGAAAGGGCACCCCTGTCGACTTCCTCTCCCAATATTAAAGTTATCTGACAGTGCCGTTTCTGATGACTGCCGCCTTAGGATCATTATACAACACTGCCACCCACCTGGCAAAGGATCCCCCCCCCCAGAACAAAGCGCTGTAGGACCCCAAACAGATATGGCCATTCTATCCAGTTAAACGCCTTTTCTGCGTCTATGGAGCCCAACAAACCTGGGATCAATCTTTGCTGGCATACCTGCACTGTGTTCAGTACCCTCCTGATATTGTTGGAGGAGCTATGGCCCTTAACAAAACCCATCTGATCTTCTTTTATAATATGGGACAAGACCTTTTCCAACCTTGGAGCCAGCATCTTGGATAGATTTTTAACAGCTACATACAACAGTGAAATAAGTCTATATAAACATGTTCTTCAGGGTCTTTCCCCTTCTTTAAAATGAGGGCGATATTAGCCTCCCTGAGAGAGGGTGGAAGACAATCCTGTGTATAAGAATAGTTGTACATCCCCAGAAGTGGCTCCACCAACACATTTATGAATTCCTTATAGAATTCACTTGGGAATTCATCTGGCCCCAGTGCTTTGCCACCCTGGAAATGCTTTATTGTTTCCTGCACTTCCTGTATCGTTAAAGGCGCATTCAACAGGGAAGCCTGTTCCATGTTTATACTGGAAGGTCCAGGTTCTCAAAAAAGGACTGTGTTCCCCTCCTTCCGACCGATATAGCTCTGCAAAGTATTCCCTAAATCGAACATTGATCTTCTTCAACTTATGGGTGCC
Organism: Chiloscyllium punctatum; assembly: GCF_047496795.1. Lineage (NCBI taxonomy): Eukaryota > Metazoa > Chordata > Chondrichthyes > Orectolobiformes > Hemiscylliidae > Chiloscyllium > Chiloscyllium punctatum. The sequence goes on along the minus strand of NC_092745.1, from coordinate 45,600,035 downwards.
AGCCCTCTCTCTAACAGACATAAGAGATTGGAAGCTTTATTCCTCCTAGCCAGATGTCTACCTGGCTTATCTCCAAATTCAAAGAGTCTTTGTTTGGCAAAGAAGACCAATATTTTTTGCCACCTGTGTGCGCCTTGAGTCGAGAGCTGCCCAGAGGGCTGTGACCCGCTGCAGCTTGACCAATGAGGGCCTATTATAATATACTTCCTCAGCTATCTGCAGCCTGGCCTCCAGTCTCCGTTGTTGCTCCTCCCTCTACTTCCTTCTAGCCGCTGATTACGAAATGATCTGGCCTCGTAAATATGTCTTAGTGGCCTCCCAAAGTATTGGCCATACCAAGTTGATATCCCATAAGGCACTCAACCCTCTTCTGATGTACTCAACAAATTTGCTATCCCTTAAGAGGAATAGGTCCACGCGCCAGTGCCATGTATCCATTCCACCACCCTTGATTTTAACATCTACATACACTGGTGCATGGTCCAAGACAGCTATATTCCCAATTTTGCATGCCAATGTTCTATCTAAACCGTCAGCTGGCATAAAAAAACATGTCAATTCGCCTATGGCACTGTGTGGATTGGAGTAGAAAGTAAAGTCTCTTCCATTGGGGTGGAGATGCCTCCACACGTCCACTAGTCCCAACTCCTCACGCATGTCCACCAACTGCTTAGATTGCGTGGGCGTACGTGCTGGACCCCTTGGCACCCTGTCAACCTCTGGATCTATTAGGCAATTAAAATCCTCTCCTATGAGCATGTGGCACATCCGAAGATTAATTAATTTAGCAACTGCATCAATTAGAAATTTAAGAGGGTGCTTCGGGGGACAATACACATTCAAGACCCCATACTCTTCTCTATGTATTAGATCTTTAAGAATGATGAACCGTCATGTTCGTCCTTAATTTGCTCAGTTACCTGGAAAGGGTGGTTCCTTCTTACCAGTATAGCCACTCCTCTACTCTTCGAGCTGAAGGAGGTGAAGAATACCCTGTCATAATCCCCCTGCTGCAGTTTCAGATGTTCCTGATCAGTTAAATGCATCTCGCGCAGTAGGGCGATATCCACCCTTTCCTTCCTAAGGCTTGTGTCATGGAAATTAAATCGACTCGACTCAAATGCAAGAGCAAAGAAAAAGTTTATTTCAGACCTTTGCAAAGGGACCCAATACATTGGCAAGGTGCCTCATGTAAGAGGTGCCTGATAGCTTTCACATATTCCCTTTATACTATAATTCACTTATTCTTATCAACACCTCAAGCCAGGAGCCTGGAACATTCGAGTTCCTTTCCAGATACGGAGTTGTTTTTCTCATTCCTTGACTCTTGATATGGTAGTTTAACTGGCCTTGTATGTCTGCTGTTACGTCGATTTGCCTTTACATTTTTTCTGTCTGTCTGCAATACTTGCCCCTAGTTTCAGTCAGGCCCTTCTTTGTTTTCCCTATGCTTTTATAGACTTCGCAATAAATGTTAATTTTCCATTACAGCTTGACAGCACCTTCTTTCTTTTAATAGGGGAATGGCTCCCTTTTACAATTCAGGTGCATCACCTGAACAAATCACTAGCCAGGGTCATCCAGGGCAGCTCTTGATTTCCCAGGAAGAGAAGGCTTATCTGAGGTGTGACGAGCGACAAAGACATCACCTCTTTGAAGTCTTTAAAACTATTCCTATAAAAACTACAACTAAAAAAACTAATCACTACATTTAACACCTAAATAACCCCCAATTTGCTAGAGATCTTCCCCCATGCCCATAGTGGCACTACTCCCAATCCTTGCTACCATCCCAACTCCCTCGAGCTGAGGATATGCCCGAGCCCCAAAAGAAGAAAACCTGTTATTTACCTTCTGAGAGTTAACAATGGATGCCCCTTCCCTCCCACCCATCTTAACCACCCCAATAGAAAAACAAAAGGACAGCAATAAAAAACAAGTTCCTAGATAATACCCAACCAACTGACATATAAAATAATTCTGGTTTTATATCAAGGCCGTACATATAAAGCCAAAAAAAAAAGTGAGATAGAAGAGAAAAAAGGGGCAATTAAAAAAACCCATACCATTGTCTGTAACTATGCCCCCTCCACTCCCACCCCGACTCAGAGAATTCAGAGAATTCACAAAGTCCTTCACCTTATGTACCATCCCATGAGCGAAACGCAACACGGCCAGGTACCTTAAGGAATATTGAACATTCAGGCCCTCTCTTAACTTCATCAAATGCCCTTCTCAATTAGGGCTCCTAAAAAGTCCCGAAAGAACATTATCCTTGAGCCTTTGTACATTAAAGCCAGTGAATTTCTTCCCAGTCTTCTTGCTGTTCAATTAATTACTATTTTTCATTATAATACAGGAGCTGCAATAGGACCGCACAGGGGCAGTGGGACCTGCGCCCTTGTGCAGTCCTATTGCAGCTCCTGCATTGCAATCCTCTTGAATGCTTTTAACATTCAGATTGACCACTTCCTATCGATGGATGATAGCTGTAGAAGACATATTGTTCTATTTTCCAGGGGACGTGGCCTGATCCCTTGCTAGAAACCATGTCTGCACTGTGATGACACAATAGCAGCCATTCTCCACATTGACCACTCAAGTAGGCTCCATATCAGCCAACACAGCTGGTGTAGTACAGTTAGCAGTTGTGTTAAAGTCACATTTGGCCTCCTGTATCTTACAGATTGGATAGGGACACACAATCACTGATTTTCTTTTGTTGCATCCCTTTAGGGTGGAACTAATATCTTCCCTTGTATTTTCATCCCAGAAGGAATGACGCCACAATGCCTAACATTATATTTTCTCTTAATTACTTGAATATTCACAAATATGTACAACTTTCCAGGTTGCATGTTGTCAGTTATCACAGATATAACTCGGGTCATTCCCAATAACATTTCCCTTTTCATCATAGTATTTGTTGAATATTTGTGGATCTTACTTGTGAGTTGGCAACCAGTTATGCCTGCCTTTGTTTTAGATCAATTGGTTATTGCTGATCCTTAGATGTACTTCCCTTGTTGAAAAAGTGTCTGATTATTTGACGTGTCTGTTCAACCATTCTTGACTCAAAAGGATTACAGTGGAAGGGGGAAGACAGAGAAAGACAAGATAGTTAGTGTTCAAGCTGTTTTTTTTGAGGCATACCTTCCCTTATTACTTTATTAATTGTTTATGTATGACAGTCAACTACTATTACCAGGATTTTAATGTGCCCAGTTAATCCTGCATCTTTTTTTTAAAAAAAGAAAAGTTGTTAATGTAGGGATGTTTAATATCATCCAATCAATTGAACTTAATAATGATTTAATACTAGAATCTTTTCGTAAGGACTAGACCTTGCTTCCGCAGCCTAATCCCACAGATTTGAGCATTCCTTTAGAATTCCATTTTGCTGTCCCTTCTCTATTGAAAGAGGGTTTGCAGGAATTGGGGAAGGGTGGAATGGGGCAAGATGGGAGGTTTGGGGGAAAATGGGAAGAGTGATTTGTGTTGCTAACAAAAGAGGTTTTGTTGCAGCTTTTACTTACCAACACAATTTGAAAAAGAATACCTATTTAATGGGAGGACCAACATTTCTTGGCAAGTGGACCCTGATTGGAAGAGGCATTGGTATGTAAACACAACAATTAATGATGATTGATAGTTCATTGCCACGCTTTGTTTAAATTTTAAACCAGGCAGGTTGACTTTAATTTCTCAGGGCATTGCCTGAGGATTGAATCAGTGAATGGCTGTCACCTATTTTGTAGGGTTGAAATAGGTGGTGTCTGTTACTGTTTGTTCTTTCTGTCTGGAATAAACAGAGCCCACTGTATTATTATTCAGTTTCCATGACATGCAAGTGTATCTCACTATAAACCCAACTAATAATCCTAAATATGTTAAATACAAACAGTATTCAATGGGGAGCAATAGTACAAAACATATTTTGCTTAAAGGAAAAGTTCAGTCCTATTTATAAAGATAATTCATATTATTATTTCCTCACATATAAAAATGTTCCCTGCATGTACTATACGGAAGACGACAGATGTATGCTTTTCTTTAGGTTGTTAAAGAGACATTGAATACAGGGAAGGCACTTAAGTGGGAAATAATTAAAGGAATACTTGCATTTAGATTAAGCGCACTGCACATAAGTAACTGTTGTAATCTAACACAGCAGCCATCCTAAAATGAGAAACGTCACATCAATGAAAATGTTTAGTTGTTGGTTGAAGGAAGAATCTTAGCAATAACACCAGGAACTCACTTTGCTCTTCATTCTATGGTGTTGATTTCCTAAATGTTCACAAGCACTATCAAGTGACAAAGGCTGACCCTTCACCTAACTTTTAATACTTTCAAAAATAAAGTGAAATGTCTGAGGCTTTCTAAAAAAACAAGTTTATTGTAATTTTTTTTAGCACTTGGTGAAATAGACAATATAAAACCATTTAAGAAATAAATACAATTCCAATTTATACCTTAATATTTTGAGTGGAAGTTAATCTTTGTAACATTAAAATATGAAATGTGGGTTTGTCAAAATGGAAATCACCAAGAATGTCCAAATGTTTTGGATGGACTTGAACACACCGTTTCCAGTATCCAAGTTACTTCTGAATCCCATTCTCTAAATCACAGTCTGGAGCTTGAGATCACTGCAGGCTAGAGGATTGATGAGGTCTTGCCTTTGACCCATAGTGTTCCTCTGCCAGCGGATGAGTATACACCAGTGACCAAGCAAATGGCCAGTCCAACAATGCCATGTCTTGACTCTTGGGCTTGAAGTGGCAGTTCCCAGCAACAGCAAGTGGATATCGTGAAGTGATGTGCTGCACAAACATAGGATCCTTGGACAGACCATTTTCCAGCTTCCTCCTTTGGTGAGAGAGAGGGTCTTGCAGATAAGACAATATTCCAAAGCGCACAGTATCTCAGTGGAGAAAATAAATTGTACAAATTTTTAATAGCAAAAAAGAGAGGCTTGTTTTAAAAACGAATTTGAGCTTCCCTAGCCCAGAAAGCATCACATTCAGGTTCAGAAAAATACTCAACCAGACGCTTAAAAATATATATTCCACAATAAGTAATTTGAACAATTATTTTAAACAAGCAGTCAAAAAGAATCAGCTGGATTTTGAGATTCCATTAACAAATGGTCTTTCACAAAAAGTACAGTGAACATCAATGTTTCATTTGCAATTTTAAACTCTATCCAGGGCATGCCATTCAGATAACTTCATGGAGGGCAGTCTCCAGTTTCAATCTCTCTCTCTGGACTGACTGGGAGCACCAGATGGGAAATGCGGCTCCATAGCCCACTCAGTTTATCAGTATCCATATGCAGTTTATCGGAGCAGAATTTCTTCTTGACAAAATCATGGACCATTTCCTCCACGTTTTTGAGGGACAAGTCCAGCTTCAACTTCGGCTCATCCAGCAAGACTGTGATCAAAATGGAGACATCCTTGAATGCAGCATTTTCATGATCACAGTACTTGTAGAACAGAAAGGTAGAAGATGGTGGGAGATCCTGGAAGTGATGTATTACAGCAGCCTTCCTCCCTTCCGTGAACCCGGCTGTCAGTTGGTTGTCAAGTTTCAGCTTCAGAGCATCGCTATCCGGTGATTTCTGATCCGATCCATTGATTTCTAGTACACTTGAATTGAAAGCAGATGTGTACACCTCAGCTATCCTGCGAGTGAGGCATTGCATGGTTCTCTTTGCATCCTGTGCGGCAGTAAACATGAGAATAACAGGCTGAGTGGGAATTTCCTCACCCACGTGTTTCTTCAACAAAATACTGCTCCGTTTCCACAATTCGTCTTGCTGATTTGGAAACTTGGTCTTCATCTCTTTCCACTTGGCTAGGAAGAGCTCCGGTCTCAGCATTAGGTGATCAGGCTTCTTGCATACCCAAAGATAAAATACACAGATGCTCAAGACCGCAACCAATCCCATTAGTGGAAATACAACTGGCCAGAAGGAGGACTTGGTTTCTAAGAAAAGATGAAATAGGCACAGTTATTCTTTTTGTTCCAGGAATAGTAGATTGCAGAAGTTTTAAGTAGATCAGTTGCCACACTAGAGATCGCATGTACATTGCCTTCGGCTATATTATTTGATTGGGCTCAATCAGTCAGAACTAATTCTACTCAAGTCCATTCAATAGTATTAAGGGGCTTTAGGTTTGGTGTGATCCATCATAGTTACAATACTAAAATATTCTGGCCATTTGCAATTTCCATCATTCAACCATTGGCAATTACACTTCGAGCAGCTTCATCCTGAAACATTCTCCCCTTCAACCCCAACCCTCAAACCTCTCCACCACACATCTTTTTAAGATGCTTATTAAAATCCAAAGCACCCACCTTAATATCATTTTACATGACTCAATGTCAAATCTCTCAAAAACTATCGAACAGAAATGTAAGAATATAGAAATCAGAGCAAAAGTAGATCACATGGTCCCTCAAGCCTTCTCTACCATTTAATATGATCGCGGCTGATGATACCTCAACTCCACTTTCCTTCTCATTCCCCTTGTTTCTCAATTCCTCAAAAGACCAAATATCTGTCCATCCTAGCTTTGAAAATATTCAATGATGAGCATCCACAACCCTCTATAGTAGAGAATTTCAAATATTCACAAGTCTCTGTCAAAATAAATTTCTCCATATTTTAGATCGAAATGATCAATCCTTACCATGTGCTTGTGTCAGCTGAGCTAGATTCCCCAGCTATGGAAATCAATCTTTCTGTGACTACCCTGTCAGGCCTCGTCAGAATCTTTTACATTACTCTTTTTGCTGACATTGGCTTCCAGTCAAACAATATATTCATTTTAAAATTCTTATCATTTGTTTCCCAAACCTTCCTTGGCCTCACCCCTTCCTACCTCTTATCTCCTCCTGGTCCACAATAATAACAGATACCGGACTCCTAATTGTGGACTCTTGAGGAAGCCCAGATTTAAGTGGGCGGCACGGTGGCACAGTGGTTAGCACTGCTGCCTCACAGCGCCAGAGACCCGGGTTCAATTCCCGCCTCAGGCGACTGACTGTGTGGAGTTTGCACGTTCTCCCCGTGTCTGCGTGGGTTTCCTCCGGGTGCTCCGGTTTCCTCCCACAGTCCAAAGATGTGCAGGTCAGGTGAATTGGCCATGCTAAATTGCCCGTAGTGTTAGGTAAGGGGTAAATGTAGGGGTATGGGTGGGTTACGCTTCGGCGGGGCAGTGTGGACTTGTTGGGCCGAAGGGCCTGTTTCCACACTGTAAGTAATCTAATCTAATCTAATCTAATTTGCACATCGCTCACCACATTTTAAGAACTAATAGCAGAAGTAGATAGAGGGCTGACCAAGTCTGCTCTGCCACTTAACATGATTATAGCTGATCTCTCTGTTAAAATACACTTTCCCCAACTCCCCCTTATTTCTCTAAGTAGTTAAAAAGTCAGTCTTAAAGTCCAAAAATGTGTAGGTTAGGTGAATTGGCCATGCTAAATTGCCCATGGTGTTAGATGTAGGGGAATGGGTCTGGGTGGGTTGCTCTTCGGAGGGTTGGTGTGGACTTGTTGGGCCAAAGGGCTTGTTTCCACACTAAGTAATCTAATCTAATCTAATCTGACTCCCTGGGCTAGCAAATTCCAAACAGGAGGAATAAGTGAAGAAATTTCTCATTTCAGTCTCTGAAGCCCCATACAATTAAAAGAAAGATTCTTTGATCATGTGCTCCAATCCATTTGTAATGGAGGACAACTTTCTATTTGCCTTCCTAATTGCTTGCTGTACTTGCAGGTCCATTTTTGAGATTCTTGTACATCCAGGTCTCCTCAACCATCAACATTTACAAGATTCACACTTTTTAAAAAGAATTCTGCTTTTCTAACAGCCAAATTAAATAACCTCACACTTCCCCACATTATAGTCCATCTTCCATTTTGTTCTCCACTCAGCTCATCCATCATTTCTCAGCCTCTACCCTCCAAATAACTTGCATTCCCAATTACCTTTGTTAAACCAGGAAACTTAAATACAAATATATTCTGTCCAGGTCATGAACATAGATATAAATGGCTGAAGTCCCAGAACTCTCCCAGACAGTACTCTGCTAATCATAGATTGTTAACTTTAAAACACAGGTAGTCCTCCTACAATGCTGTAGTTGCATTCCAATGAAACCTCACTTAATAGAAAATAATTTAATAGAAATAATGGAGCCTATGGGAAAAGTGGGCTTACGGGCACTCAAAAATCACCCAAAAGTCTAATGCAAAAGTATAGCACAGTCCGAATAAAGGTTGAAATTGTATTTAATGAAACTAAAGTAAATTTAACATAGTACATTTTTAAAAATGTACTCTCTCTCTCACAGAAAGCTGCTCTGTTGGTAGCTGACACCGACGCATGTGCAGAGTGGCACAAAGACAGGCACCGACATCGCACATGCGCAGAACGGCACGGCGATTTCAGCATAGACATCGACGCATGTGCAGAACGAAGCACGTGAACTGATCCCTGCTGGAATCACACTATTGCAAATGGAAGTAGGCGTTCTTGAAAAAGACCATTCCCAAATTCTTCAGTGACACTATAGCCATATCACACTGTCGAAACGCATGTTATCCTGAACTACCTGTACCCCATTTATCACTGATCTTTCCTTTTTGACTGCTAACCAATTGTCAAACCATGATAATATTTCACCCTCAAGCCATGAGCCTTTATCTTGCATATTAACCTTTTGTGAGACACCTTACCAAGCAACGTTTAGAAATCCACAAAGGCTGCATTTACTGCTTCTCCCATATCTGCTTTATTAGTTACAGGTTGGGGGGGGGAGGGAGCTGAATGGTCTATTTCCATTTCTAAATAAAATTTTAAAAATCAAACATGATTTCCCATTCGCAAAACCACATCAACTTTGATCCTAGCGTGATTTTCTGTGCGCAATGCTCTGTTCTCTGAAGTAGAGACAGATCCTTGGTGATTATTTTCCAAGTCATGGCCAAATGCCAATATTACATTAAATTATGAATATGGGACTGAAGGCAGGCTCAAGTCTATAGCAGCTAGAGTGAGGATTCAACCACATGCTGGTGATAACAATCTGATCCACACACTAGCCATCTAGTCAACTTAGTTGACCAGCCCTGCAATTTCATTATTTAGGAGTTCCTAAAGAACAAATTTCAACATTTTTCCAATATCAGAGGTTAGTGCAACTGCTCTGTGGTTCTCGGATTTCTCTCTTTTTCGAGAGCAGTAATATTATACTTGCTGACTCCCAATCCAGTAATACTAATCCAGAACCTATGGGATCAATTATTCTTAGGTCTTTGACTAAGTCACTGTAATTTTAAAGTTTTTAGAAGCTAAGATCCCAGTACTCCACTCATTATATTTGTCAACTAAAAATACCCCACTTATACCTACACTCTGCTTCCTGTCCACTAATTGAGCTGTCTATATTATAGTATTGCTAATACCAGCTTTCATTCAATCCTCGTGTGACATATTACATTCTTGACTTAGCAAATATAGGAGTGAAGGAGTATAGTGGTTGGAGTGTCAGAGAAAACCAGCCGATTGAGGAATGTTTCTGCTATAGCTTGCAGACCTGCTTCAGAATTCGTTAGCTCAGCTAGTTGAGTAGCTGGTTTGCAATACAAAAAAAATGATTCCAAGAGCATGGGTTCAATTCCTATAGTAGCTGAGGTTACTATGAAGGTCCCTCTTATCAAGTTCTCCCCTTGGCTGAGGTGTGATGACACTCAGGGGAAAATAATACCAGTCATTTCTCTTCAATGAGAGAGCATCTTTATGGTCCTCTGGGACTGTGGTGACTGTACTTTTTTTAAACTATTATAAAACTTCCATCTTTGTATTCCAACCCTTAAGATAAAGGCCAACACTCCATTAGCCCTTTTATTTATTTATTATGCCTGTCCAGTAATTTATACATTGTTGAACTTGGATCCCTGGATCCTCTACTCATCCACAATTCAAAATCAGAAAATATTCTGATTTCTTTTTCTTTATTTCAAAAGTATATGATCTCACACGTCCTCACATTGAACTCCAGCTGCCAGAGTTTTGTCTACCCATAAGATTAGTTAGAGGTGGCTTTTGCAATTTTGTACTCTCATCTACACTGTTCTCGGAATCAACTAAATTATTGCTGTCAACAAATTTGTCTATATGGTTCTCTAGTACTTGTGCCAAGTCATTTTGCAATATAGTGAAAAGCTCATGTCCCAGTATAGAATCTTGGGAAACACCGCTTTTCACTTCCTGTCAATTGAATACACACCCATTAACGTCTGTCTATCCTCTAGTTCATAAATCAATTCCTGTTTAGTTAACAATCCTTTAAGATACTAATAGTACTAAAATAAGTGATTTTTGTGTAAGCTTAATGTTGGAAAATAGAATATTGTCCTGTTTGGGCACTCAGCAAGTTTAGGCAAAAGTGGGTACTACAGATGCTGGAGATTAGAGTCGAGATTGGTGCTAGAAAAGCATCACTCTACTAATCTTGACCCAGCAAGTTTATCCTGGTTAGCCATATCAGTTAATTGTTGGCTGAGTGCAAATTAATGCTCCCCCTGCTCCATTCCTAGGTATGACCAATCACTTCAAATTCAGGGGAGTTTTCCTTTTACCTTCCATATAAACATCCATGGGCCCCTCTGACTAAGACTGCAGATTGCCCTGGGTACTAAATCCTTGGAGCTTCTTTTGAGCTCAGTAACAAAGTAAAATTATAATTTAAATCTCCATCCTTGTCTTATATTTTAGAGTTAATATTCTGTTTTGTAAGGGGTATTCAACTCAACTTCCCTTTGACCATTAAGTATATCTGCAAAAATAACATGATACACAATTCTCCCACCTCCAAGCCTATTTTAACAGTATACTGTGCCCTTTAACATTACAAAGCAACATTACTATTTCCTCAGCAGCTGTTTTGAAGTTTTATTTTTAAATGTCTAATTGCTGATTTTACAATAAGTTCTTACCAAATTTATAAAGCACGATTTTTAAACATAGTCTATAGCCACCTGGATGACACACAAATTGGAGTACTGGAGTACTGAGGGTTGAATGGTGAGGGGAATTTGAACACTAACTCATCCTCCATCAATCCTAGAAACTAAAAAGAGTGAGAACAGACTATGGCATGCCTTCCCTAACTGCTAACATTAAGGGTGCCCTGTGCAATGTGATTTGGTCATTAATAAAGTGTATATAGGAAAGTCCATGCCCTGGCTGCACTCCTAGAACACCAAAAAAGTGGTCATTACATTGAAAGAAAAGCTCAATTGTAATGAAGCTGCAACCATCACTCCAGAAGAGTTTGTTACAACATACCTTCTGCACTTGGCCTTATGAACTGTGGAGTTCGTACTGAATCTGTGTGGTATTGTGGTTTCCTGTAGTTGGTGGGCTGGTAAGTATCAGCTATGGGAAGGAATGAACGAACATTTAAAATACTGTATAGGTTCAATAACAAGAATGATTTTTTTTTAAACTTTGCATGTTTCTAGTCAGAAACTCATTTGCTGCTCCTATGAGAGGATTGCATGAAAGACTTAACTATTATAATACATGGTGATACTGTATTATGGACCTCACCTGCTTTACAAATGGTTAAGTACTGAATAGCCACTGTTATATTATACAACCATGATATTTGGTTCGTGAGTTGAGAAGATTTGTAGCTCAGGTTGAGGCTCTGAATGTAGGTCTGCTCGCTGACCTGGAAGATTTGTTTTTCATGTAGAGGATACCAAATATATCTGTACTAACTATAACTCCAGTGAATGGAGCAATGTAACTACAATTTAATTATTAATTCTCATTTTTGCAATTATATACACCTCATTTTAATGCAAAGTATAGCACTCCTTTGCTATTTCTACATGTATCCATGGAGCTTAAACAATATATATATATATATATGCATGGAGCAGAAACATACCAGGAATGAGGGATTTTAGATATAAGGTCAGATTAGAGAAAGTGGGCTTACTTTCCTTCAAGCAAAGATGATTAAAAGGTGATTTTATAGAGACATTCAAAAACTATAAACAATTTTGACAGGGTAAAGCAGGTTGGTAAAATTCTAGAATCCATCATTAAGGATGAGGTTTCTAAATTCTTGGAAGAGCAGAGTCTGATTAGAACAAGTCAACATGGATTTAGTAAAGGGAGGTCATGCCTGACAAACCTGTTGGAATTTTTTGAAGAGGTAACAAGTAGGTTAGACCAGGGAAACCCAGTGGATGTGGTCAATCTAGACTTTCAAAAGGCCTTTGATAAGGTGCCACACGGGAGGCTGCTGAGCAAGGTGAGGGCCCATGGTGTTCGAGATGAGCTGCTGGGATGGATTGAGGATTGGCTGTCTAACAGAAGGCAGAGAGTTGGGATAAAAGGTTCTTTTTCAGAATGGCAGCCGGTGACGAGCGGTGTCCCGCAGGGTTCGGTGCTGGGGCCACAGCTGTTCGCATTATATATTAATGATTTGGATGAGGGAACCGAGGGCATTCTAGCGAAGTTTGCCGATGATACGAAGTTAGGTGGACAGGCAGGTAGTACTGAGGAAGTGGGGAGGCTACAGAAGGATCTAGACAGGTTGGGAGAGTGGTCCAGGAAATGGCTGATGGAATTTAACGTGAGCAAGTGCGAGGTCTTGCACTTTGGCAAAAAGAATAAAAGCATGGACTACTTTCTAAATGGTGAGAAAATTAATAAAGCCAAAGCACAAAGGGATCTGGGAATGCTAGTCGAGGATTCTCTAAAGGTAAACATGCAGGTTGAGTCTGTGATTAAGAAAGCGAATGCAATGTTGTCTCTTATCTCAAGAGGGTTGGAATATAAAAGCAGAGATGTACTACTAAGACTTTATAAAGCTCTGGTTAGGCCCCATTTGGAGTACTGTGTCCAGTTTTGGTCCCCACACCTCAGGAAGGACATACTGGCACTGGAACGTGTCCAGCGGAGATTCACACGGATGATCCCTGGAATGACAGGTCTAGCATATGAGGAACGGCTGAAGATACTGGGATTGTATTCGCTGGAGTTTAGAAGATTAAGGGGAGACTTAATAGAGACGTACAAAATAATACATGGCTTGGAAAAGGTGGATGCTAGGAAATTGTTTCCATTAGACGAGGAGACTAGGACCCGTGGACACAGCCTTAGAATTAGAGGGGGTCATTTCAGAACAGAAATGCGGAGACATTTCTTCAGCCAGAGAGTGGTGGGCCTGTGGAATTCATTGCCACGGAGTGCAGTGGAAGCCGGGACGCTAAATGTCTTCAAGGCTGAGATTGATAGATTCTTGTTGTCTAGAGGAATTAAGGGCTACGGGGAGAACGCTGGTAAGTGGAGCTGAAATGCGCATCAGCCATGATTGAATGGCGGAGTGGACTCGATGGGCCGAATGGCCTTACTTCCACTCCTATGTCTTATGGTCTTATGGTCTTATACTATTTCCACTCGGTGGGTCAGTAACTTGGGGTCATAACTTCAAAGTTAGCAAGAGAGCTAGGACTGAATTGAGCAGCAACTGTTGTCAGGATTTGGAACTCTTTGCCTGGGAGAGAGTGGTGGAGATGGACTCCATAGGAGGTTTTAAAAATGAGCTGGATATATATTTGAAAGAGATTAATTTCGAGTGTTACGGATATAGGGCTAGAGAATGGGATTAGCTGGGTAGCTCTTTCAGGAGCTGGTACAGATGCAATGGGTCAGAATGGCCTCCTTTCATACAGTAAAATTCTATAATTATATCACAAAGAAATTAGGGTATATGGGGAACTAGCTACAAAAGTAAACGATAGCAAAAGTTTGTTCAGTCACTAAAAGGGAATAGTGTGTGTAAAGTCAATCTTTGCCTCTAGAGAGCAAGAATGGTGAGTTAATAGTAGATAATGAGGAAATGGTGACTTACATAAAAATACTTGTTAGTTAATGCCGTCGTCATTATACAGAATACAAAAAAAACCCATTAAAAGGTGGAATGGAGAAGGGAACTTAATGAAATTACAATCAAGGAAGTGCTGCAAAAGCAAATTGATGGACCTGTGGGCAAATAAGTCTTTGGATTTGAATGGATTTCGTCCTAGGGTCTTAAAAAATAGGTGGCTAATGTAATGCTTTGGTGTTAATTTTACAAATTCCCTCAATTCAAGAAAGATTTCATCAGACTGGAAAATACAAATGGAACCCCTTTCCTCAGCAATGGAAGGAGGCAGTTAACAGAAAACCACAAGATTTCAAGAAAGCATTTGATAAGGTTCCATGTCAAAAAGTTTATTGCAAAAAAATAAAAGATCATGGTGGAGGGCAACATATTAGCTTGACCAGAAGACTGACTGGTTGGCAGATGTGCATATTTGTGCCTAATTGGCAGAATGTGATAAGTGGAGCCTGAACTTTTCACAATTTACATCAATGACTGAGATGAGGCAACGAAGGCACTATCATTAAATTTGTAGATGATGCAAAGAAAAGTTGGAAACTTTGTGGTGAAGAAACAGAACGGGGTTTCAGAAAGATAAGTTGAGTGAGTGAGCAAAAATATGCAGATGGAGAAAAAAAAAGATGTTTGTTCACTTTGGCAAAAAGAACCACAAAATACACAGGTTAGAGCGAGGAGAATGTAAAGAGAGGATGTAAGAAAGTCAACTATACAGAGCATTGGTGAGACTACATCTCAAGTACCATACACAGTTCGGATTTACTTCCTGGAGGACAGATAAACCTGCACTGGAAGTAGAAAAGAGAAGCTAATTCCTGCAATGTAGGAGTTGTCTTATAGTAGGGGTTGAGAAGATTGAGCCTGTACTCACTGGAAGTTTGGAGAATGATAGATGTTTAGAGGATGTTTTCCCTTTCCTGAAGGAAGCTGTAACTAGAGTTAGAACTTTTCCTGCATAGTTTGCAAGGTCCTTTGCCAGGGTTCTTAATTTGCAAGTCTATGTTCTATAGCTTTAGTTGAGCAGAGAAGGGAGCCCTAGTTTCCAAGCTGCAGCTTCAAGGAACTGTTCATTTGTTTTTCCAAGTGGTCTGATACTATAGATTTCAGAACTTTAATAACTGTTCATGGACTGACAGAATCAAAGATGAACTGTTATCCATAAAAAGCAGCAATAACTTTGGCTGAAATAAACTATTACAGACAAGGATAAACTTATACAGGAATTGAAAGCAATTAGCAATCTCTGGGAAAAGGAGGATTTGAAGCTACAAGAACAAAACTGTCTTGACATCTACTGCTTCATTGTCACAAGGATAACTCATTGCTGTTCTGAAGAATTTAAGGAGTTAACAGCAGGAAAGCTGTGTTGTCAAAACAGACAGTTAAGGCTAAATATAAAAAGGGAACAAAGATGATACTTCTGATAAGAAGGAAAGTTTCTGGACTTGCAATAATTTGAAAGAAAGAATCTAAAGAACCATCAATAATATCACATCATGGGCCTGAAAGATGAAAATCTGTATAAAAATCTAACACCAAAACTCTTCCTTAACAGAACTTCTAAGAACTTCCTTAGCATCAAACCCTGTACATTTCCAGAGGCGGAGTCGAAAAGCGTGATGCTGGAAAAGCACAGGTCAGGAATGTATGATGAAGGACTTATGCCCGTAACGTCGATTCTCCTGCTTCTCAGATGCTGCCTGACCTGCTGTAGTTTTCCAGTGCCATGCTTTTCGACTGATCTCTAGCATCTGCAGTCCTCACTTTCTCCACTTCCAGAGACAGATACTCTTGGTTAGAATCATTGCTAAATTCCACCATTAATCAGATAATACCCAAGTTGAGTTGAGGCTTAAACTTGCTGACTCGAGGGGTCTTATTTTAGTTGCTACATTCAATAACGTTCAAATCATTATTTCAGTACTCGATTGTCTTTGAGATTTCTTAATAAGTAGCCAAATTAAAGGTAACTTGTGGTGATTTACCCAGAACAGTAGTGGGTTCACGGGCTTATGATTTTAAAAAAAAAAGGTTTTTTTAAACCGAATAAAGGACTCACAGAGAAAAACAGGAATAATTGAAAGTCAGGGCCAATATAATAAAAGGAGACTGATATCAAAAAAGGTAACAGCCCATGAGATCCAGGAAAGTTAGGCAAATTGGATCCACAATTGGCCTAAGCCTAATTGACAGGAAGCAGAGGGCGAAGGTTGAGGGGTGTTTTCCCAACTGGAAGCCTGCGTCCACTGGCGTCAGTGCAGGGGACTTTGTCATTTGTGGTGTATACAAATGAATGAAAGAGGGTTGATCAGTATATTCACAGACGATTCACAGAAGTGGTGGGGTGGCAAATAGTAAAGAGGATAGCCTTAGATTACAAGAGGATATGGACGAGTTTATCAGTGGCAAATGGAATTCAAATATAGGGAGGCATACTTGAGCAGACAAACAAGGCAAGGGAAACATGATAACAGTAGGACCCTTGGAAGCAAAGATCAAAAGGACCTTGGTACGCACATACAATAGTCTCTTAAAAAAGGTATCAGAGCAGATAGATAAAGTAATTAAGGCGACATATGGTATACTTGCCTTTATTAGTCAAGACAGAGTTTAAGAGCAGGAAGATAATGCTAGAATTAGATAAAACATTAGTTAAGCCACAGCTAGAATATTATCTGCAGTTCTGGAATCCACATCATAAGGGGGATGTGATAGCAATGGAAAGGGTGCAGAGATTTACCAGGATGTTGCCTGAGCAGAGAAGATAGAGAGAGGGCATGATAGAGATGTATAAAATTATGAGGGGCATAGATAGGCTACACAGGAAGTAACTTTGCAGGGATCAACAAACAGGAGGCAGAGATTGAAGGTAAGGAGCCAAAAGATATAGAGAAGGAAATGTGAGGAAAATCTTTTTAGCCAGAGGGTGATGGGAATCTGGAATTTATTGCCTGTAACATTGTTATGAAGGTTTCTGCCCATACCAATCTAGTAGTATTTAGATGTGCACTTGCGATGACAGGGCTATGAAAAAAAATCCTGGAAAATAGGATTAGAATAGTCAGGTGGTTATTTTCAACCAGTGTGGATATGATGGGCCAATGGGCCAATGAGCCTTTTTCTTTACAGGAGACCTCTATGACTCAATGCTCCTTATTTTCTGTCTTATAATAGGCGAGCCAAAGTCCTCTTTCAGAGGGTTGTTAGGCTATAGCATTCTTTTGCACAAATATATTCAAGGCGAAGGGCTTTTGATCCATGCAGGAATCAAGGTGATGGCTTAGGTAGGGAAGCGAAATTAATAGTCAAATCAGGCATGGTCTTATTGAAGTTTGATGGACCGAATGGCCTACACCCTGCTCCAATTTCTTATGCACAAGGTGATCAGATCATGACAGCTTCAAGTCCAGGTGTTCCAGCAGATTGAGCAGAAGCTGTGTGGTCATTCTAGGTATCTGAAGATTCATTTGTGTAGGGAGTCAAACACTCTTCCTTTCCATCGAACACTGGGATAGGAAATCCAATTAGTGAGAAAAGGGCTTCTTCCTGTTGGCATTTAGGCTGCCACATGCAATCTCATTTACTGACAGTACCAAGACACATTCTGTTCAATGGCTGAACTCCAACAACATTAAGTGACCTTCGTTTCTGCACAACGGTGTGGTTTAAGCTATTTTGTCAACGAATTTGAAACTCTATTAAACACAACAAAGTCAGATAGGTACGCTAAAGGACTTTAACCAACTTACCTATTGGTCTCAACCTGGTAGATTGTGCACTATGTTGTACATCAATATAGTTCTGGCATTCCCCGTAGCTTGTGGCTTGAAGGTCAGCTTTAAAGAGAAGAGATGAATTAGAAATTATACTATGGCAAACTACATATTGGTGTTTTAAAAAATCTCCAATATGCTCAACAACAGGAAAGTTCACTTTTTATTTGCATGGATATTATTGGAGACATCGCTCCTGGCTCCTATTTATTGGAAAGACTCAACTGCTGCAATAGATGTACAACTAAATGACAAGTTCCTTGGTTTCTGAATGGCTAAAACAAACAACCATTCAATACGGATGATATCAAATTTATCTGGTCCAAATGTATCTTCAGTGAATACCAATGCTACTTCAATTCAGTTCAATTGGTAATTTGGAGCTACAATCACGGCCTGCCAGCAGAAGAACATAATGCGAATATAAAGTACAGTTAACCTTTGTAACAACAGCAATTTTTATTTAATTAAAATAATAATTCATGGGATTATGGGAACATTTATTATACATCCCTACTTTCTTTCAGGTGGGTGGTAATGAGCTTCCTTCTTGAATTGCTGAAATCTGTAGTGTAGGTACACCCAGTGCAGAGAGAGAGAGAGAGAGAGAGAGATCCAGGATTCTGACCCAGAGGGATTGAAGGGACAGTGAGATAGTTCCACGTCAACATGATGTGTGGCCTGGAGGGAAATGTGCAGGCAGTGGTGCTTTTGTCATTATAGGTGGTAGGGGTTGCATTTGGAAAGTGCTGTCTGAGCAGCCTTGGTCAGTTGTTGCAGTGCATCTTGTAGATGGTGCATGTTGCCACCAGTGGGAGTATACAGTGTAAAAGTTGAAGATTTTAAACTGGATGCCAATCAAACAGACTGCTGTGCCTTGGATGACGTCAAGCTTCTAGAGTACTGTTGGAGTTACATTCATCGAGACAAGCAGGGAGCATTTCATCACCCTCCTGAACGGTGCCTTGTAGTGAATGAAAAGGCTTTGAGTAAAGGATGTTACTCTCTGCAGAATTCCTAGTCTTTTCTCTGCTCTTGATAGTGGATGATTCAGCAATAGTAATGCCATTGAATGGGGTGATGTTTGAATTCTTTGTTGAAGACATTCATTGTCTAGTACTTGTTTGGTACAAATGTTGTCTGCCACTTATCAGCTCAAACCGAAACGTTGTCAAGTTCTTTCTACATTTGAACATGGATTTCTTCAGTATCGGAGGCATTGTGTAACCACCAGCTGACATTCCCACCATAATAAATGCCGCGTGAAAATGATTGAGAATGAGAATAAAACACAATATTATTGAATGGCTGATTAAGTTTGATGGGCAGAATAGCCTAACCCTTCTCCAATTCCTTATGCATCATAAGACTTGGATCATGACAGCTTCAAGTCCAATAGATGTTCCAGCAGATTGATCATGCGCTTCTGGTCATTCTAGGTAACTGAAGATTGGATTATGTAGGGAATTCAAGTGCTAATTCCTTTCTGTTCAACTGTGAGATCCAATGAGTGAGAAATCCTGTTGGCATTTAGGTTGCTGCATCAAACCTCATTTATTGGCCATTTTGAATTTCAAAACATTAAAAATGACTTTCATTTCTGTACAGTGGTATCATTTACAGGTCTTTCTTTCAATGAATGGGAAGCCTAATTAAGCACAGCAAAACCAGGCAGACAGGCACTCCAAAAGGAACTTATTCGAACTTAGCTGCTGCTCTCCACCTGGTAGATTGTGCACTACGTTGTACATCAGTGTAGGCTTGGTACTCGGTCTTACTTGTGGCTTGGTGAGGGCCAACTATAAACAAAAACGAATAGGAAATTATAGCGCAGCCATTTATCAGCCCAAGCCTACACATTGTCTAGTTCTTGCTACATTTGAACATGGACCCATTCAGTGTCTGAACAATGTATATATTATGGTGGGATGTTTGCACAAAGTTAAACTAATACATTTCTATAGAGAATAAAACACTGAAAAAGATAGGATCCCAGCAAAAATGTTCCTTTCCCACACATTACATCAATAACAAAATGTCTCCTTTAAAGCAATGCACAAAATTTCTAACTTCAAGTTTGTAAATGGTTTTTGAATCATCATTTCTTTGCCAATTTAAAATCAAATGATTCTTGTGTCAAGTTAAAAGTACTAGTACACCTATAATATGATGAGCCCGGTCATTAAAAGTGAGTGCAGAATGTTTTCCTCTCCTCCCTGAAGAGGTTTGCTCTTCAATGGACTATATTTCCATGATTCATTAGCAGGTATTTCTCCCATTGATTGTTTTTTGTTATAGGTACTAATACCCAGGAGGGCATCATGTCCTTCCCGGATTTACAAATGTGTGCAAAGCCTTTCTAAGGGATTGCTTTTCTCATCATTTTCACCAACCTAGAGGAATTGATGTCAATTTTAATTCTCACCTGCTACTTACTTGAGATTAACTGATATCAGACTATGTGGTTTTGCTGCTCACAATATTAACTTGTCGAGTTACTGGAAAGCTATTATCCTGCCATTTCAAGAGGAACCTAATGGTCTACTTCAGAAGCATAGAGTGATGCTTGGTCAGCACCCCCATGGACTCAGAATTAAAGACAGAGGAATACAAATCTGTCCAAACAAATTAATGATACACAGACAGATACTGAATTCCAATTCCAACAATGCTAGTCAACTGCCAAAAACTTACAATTCTCATATTAATTTCAAAAGAAAAAAAGTCAGCTGTTATGATCTGATAATCCACAACTCCATTTTTCTTCCTTTTCCTCAAAACAGTTAATATTCTTGATTTTCTTATTCATTTGTGGGACATGGTGTCAATGGCTGGCCAACATGTATTACCTGTCCCTAATTGCCCTCGAGATGGTGGTAGTGAGCTACCTTCTTGAACCACTGCAGTCCACTTGCTGTGGGTTGACCCACAATCTCATTAGGGAGGGAATGCCCAGGAGTTTCACTCAGCGACAGTGAAGGAACGGTGATACATTTCTAAGTCAGGATGGTGATTGTCTTGAGAGGAGAGAAAAAAGGAGAGAACCTTGATTTTAAAAAGGACAGGCAGCTCAAATTCAGAAGCAGAATTAGTTTAGATAGAGCAAAGGAATAGCTTGGGCCAGAAATATGTAGTGAACATTGCAGTGTACAAGGCCTATAAAGAGTATGAATCAGCAAATTAGACAAATATTTAAAAAGAGTAATATTGAAATTAATGAGGTCCTTCAATCTTTACATAAGGCTGCGGAAACCAGATTTGTACACATAGAGCGGAGTATGAATTCGTGGAGTAGATACAAAATAGTTTTCTAGATCAATGTGTCAAATACCTGTCAACTTGAACAGGTCATTTTGTACCTAGCACTGTGCAATAAGGAATGGATACTTAATAGCCTTGTGTTAAAGGAAAGAAGAATGACCATATTACAACAGAATTTTGTACGAAAATGAATTGGTCACATCCAAAATTAAGGATTTAAACATAATATAAACCAAGCTACACAGCCAACTCACCCCTCATAATACCCAAGGTAGGTTGGGAAATTTTTATTTTCTTACCTGTTGTTACAGCTTCAAAAAACAACTTGGTGGATTTGACAAACCTAATTTCCCTTTCATAAATCACCGTTTACTCAAAATCATAATATAAAATTAACCCAGTGCCCTGTAAGCATGTCCCGAACAGATTCTAGCATTTTATCTCCTATTGGTGTTAGGTTAAGTGGTCTACAGTAACTTTATTTCTCTCCTCTTCAGTCATAACGGTTATGTTTGCTACTTGACAATCCAGGGAAGCTGCCCTGAAATCTGGAGGAATTCAAGGATCTGGCTCATCAACCACAGCTAACTGGAATCAGTTACTCATTTTGTGATCACTCACAAGGATGATGTTCGTCAAGCCACATTACACCCAGGGTCACCACAAAAAAAAACATACAGTTCCCAGTTTACTCTGACTGATAGAATCAGATTAACAGAAAACACTGCCCATGTTTCCATACTTAACAAGAACTACAGTTTATTTCAAATAAATAAGTTACAGACAAGGTAAACAAAACTATCACCAGATAACTTTTACAGTTAAAACTCTAAACTCCTTTTAAATCCCGACACACACTGTTTAGACAGACAGACATGGGCAAACTAAAACTGGCGTCGTGGGTGTAAGGAAAACCAACTGGAAAAACAGTTCAATGGAACCAGTCCACAGGGTCCAATCAGATATTCCTTTTCAGTCCCAATAGGATTGGTTCTTTCAGACCCTTTCTTCAGATTCTTTCAATACTTCTTGGGAGGCACAGGTTGATTGGTACACTATTTGCAAACTCTTAGTTATGGGTGACAGGCAATGGGCAACAGCCTACAAGCCATGGTGGGAGAAAATAAATTGGCTTTCTGCAAGCTTCAGGTACTTTTACTGCAGAGAAAGACACTGAAGCTGCTTTTCCAGCAGAAATGACACGAATGCTCAAGCTGTTCATCTGTCCAAGAGTCAGAGAGCTGCCATGAGGCTGATGATTTCCAACATCTAGAACTGTTAACATTTGCAAGAAACATTCAGCTACCTGTTACCAGCAAAATCAGTCCCTTTGCTGTAGCATCTTAATCCACCTCCACCACTTCTTGCAAAGCAACTGCATAAACACAAATCACTTAAAGGAAAGAAGTGCAGCAATTTCATCGCCAGTCATTGGTTTTAAAACCAATCTTTTTCCATTATAGTCCAGCATTAAAGAAAATCAAGTAAAATAAAAGAATGCCGCCTTTACATCATTAATTTCCCCAGCACTACTACTTATTTAAATTGATTTCTTTAAGTTGTAGTTTCTCAATAGATTTAGAGTTCTCCATTATTTCTGGAATGTCTTTGTTTTTCTATGCGAGGATGCATTAAGTTATTTTTAATGTGTCTGTCATTTCTTAATTTATTTGTTTCTACGTCCAAAGAATCCTCGTTTCTTTCACAAAGCTATAATTATTTACATACCATAAATAAACATCTACAAGCTGTTTTTAAATGTCTATTAGTACAGAGGAACCTCGATTATCCAAATATTAGATTATCCAAAGGGGATCTCAAGGTCCTGATAGAAACATTACATCAAAGAGCTGTTTTAACCCTGATCGCGTCTTTTATTTAGAGGTACAATTACGGGGGTGGGGGGGGGGGTTGGAGTTGCCAGGCTGGGGGTGGACAGGGCAGGAGTGGGCGGGGTTGGGGGGTGGGGTCTCCTGACTTCTGAACGGGGAGCAGATTTCACAAAATACTCCGAGCCCCAGAGGAAAGGCATTGAATCAATTAACCGAATAATCAATTATCTGAATGAAATAGTGTCCGCCCATCTTGTTCGGATAATCAAGGTTCCTCTGTATATGCTTATTTCCCTTCTCTGTCCTCAATGTCTCACTCCTTTGCCGAATTACAAAATTCAGCAAATTCTAAGGCTTCTTACTCTTTGTTGGAACATTACAAGCTTCTTTCTTTGATCTAATGTTATTTTAAAATCACTTGTTAGAGAATGTTCCAAGTGTGACCACAGTTTTGTGTCTCAAAGAAATGGTTATTCATTGTTGATTACATCAAATACAGCCCTTGCTTGTCTAGCATCTTTGATTATCCAGCCCCAGCTTGTTCAGCCTCTCCCTATAGCTCAAATCCTCCAACCCTGGCAACATCCTTATAAATCTTTTCTGAACCCTTTCAAGTTTCACATCTTTTCAATAGGAAGGAGACCAGAACTGCACGCAATATTTCAACAATGGCCTAACCAATGTCCTGTAGCCGCAACGTGACCTCCCAACTCCTGTACTCAATACTCTGACCAATAAAGGAAAGCATACCAAATGCCTTCTTCATTATCCTATCTACCTGCGACTCCACTTTCAAGGAGCTATGAACCTGCACTCCAAGGTCTCTTTGCTCAGCAACACTCCCTAGTACCTTACCATTCAGTGTATAAGTCCTGCTAAGATTTGCTTTCCCAAAATACAGCACCTCGCATTTATCTAAATTAAACTCCATCTGTCACTTCTCAGCCCATTGGCCCATCTGGTCAAGATCCCGTTGTAATCAGAGGTAACCTTCTTCGCTGTCCACTACACCTCCAATTTTTGTGTCATCAGCAAACTTACTAACTATACCTCTTAGATTCATATCCAAACCATTTATAAAAATGAAGAAAAGTAGTGGACCCAGCACCGATCCTTGTGGCACTCCACTGGTCATAGGCCTCCAGTCTGAAAAACAACCCTCCACCACCACCCTCTGTCTTCCCATAGTGCTTGTAATGAAGTCAGCCAGAGGGACATGATAGGAGCTCCCTCATTTGGGGCTGTTAATCTGGTTCAATCCACACACCCTGGCTAACAGATATAAATAGGAGTGACAGAGGTTCTGTTGACTGAGAGCCGGCTCTGAGGAAGACAGAGCAATGCAAGTACTTTGCGTGTGTAAATAAGAAGGTGACATGGTGACAGGATGCCAGCCTCCTTCTCTTTCAAATCATCTCTGGCCAGCTCCTCCCTCATGTCTTTGTAGTTACCTTTACTCAACTATAATATCGTTACATCCAATTCCAGCTTCTTCCTCTCAAATTACAGGATGAATTCAATCATTATGGTCACTATCCCCAAGGGGATAGACTTCAAGTCTAACGAAGTCTGCTTCATTGCACATCACTATAATCCAGAATTGCCTGTTCCCTAGTGGGCCCTACTAAAAACTGCTCCCAAAAAAAAAGATATTCCACAAATTCCTTTGCTTGATTTTTGCTACCACCTGATTTTCCCAGGCCATCTAACGTGCCTTTCTTACAGGCCTTTTCTATCTCCCGATTTATTTTCCTCCCCACATCCTGACTACTGGTAGGAAGCACCCTCCCAGTCCTAGCCACCCCCCCCCCCCCCCCCAACTTAATTCTTTCCATAATTTTACATGCAACTGAACCTCTCCATCCACTATTTAACCTTTGAAATTTTCCACCCCAGAGATTTGAGGATGCTCAAGTTTGAGTATCTTCAAGGCAAAAAAAAAAATCGATAGATTCTCAATGAATAATGAAGGTAGTAGGGTAATGTAGGAAGGTTCAGCTAAAGGAGAAATCGTACTGAATGGTAGATCATCTTGAAGGGTAAAAGGACCCACTCCTATTTCTCATGAAAAGTAGGAAATGTAGACACAATTAATTTCACAAAGATAAGTCCTGTGCCTTCGTGCTTAAATCCAATATGTTGAAACTAAAATGGTTAGCTGAAAAAAAGTTGATTTCTCTATAGCATGCAGAGTTGAAACACCACCACCTTATATCTAATGACAATCTACCTGTATGACAAGATGCAGGAGATCTGGGCTTATCTTGGGCTTGGCGTGAATATAGTGACGTCCGTCTGTCAGGTATTTTTTGCGTATTGCCAGTTGAAGTAAATGGCTCTGCAAAAAAAATATATACCCAATTGTAAAATCTGTTCACCTTCACGAACTGCAGGTGCCCTTTTGATCAAAAATGTCAAGGACTCATCATACACAGATTCCTCAAAATAACAATAAAACATGTTCACTTAATAAATGTGAATGCTCTTTCTCTGGAGAACACAAGAAATAAAAACAAGACTAGGGAATTTAACCTTCAAGACTGCTACCCAATTAAACAAGATCATCGCTAATCTCAACTCTACTTCTTTCACTTTTCCATATCACTTGATTCTCTCAGAAATCAAAATTCTATCGCTCTCGGTTTTAAATATACCAAATTCAGAGCACAGGAGGCACTGAATTCCAAATATTCACAACTATTCAGTGAAGAAATTTCTCATTTAGTGTCCTAAATGACCAGCTCCTTGTCTGAGTCTATAAGATCCTATGAGGAAAGGCTGAGGCACTTGGGGTTGTTTTCATTGGAGAAAAGAAGGTTTAGAGGTGACTTGATAGAGGTGTACAAGATGATTAGGGGGTTAGATAGGGTTGACAGTGAGAACCTTTTTCCACGTATGGAGTCAGCTATTACAAGGGGGCATAGCTTTAAATTAAGGGGGGGGTAGATATAGGACTGATGTTAGGGGTAGGTTCTTCACTCAGCGAGTCGTAAGTTCATGGAATGCCCTGCCAGTAGCAGTAGTGGACTCTCCCTCTTTATGGGTATTTAAGCGGGCATTGGATAGGTATATGGAGGATAGTGGCTTAGTGTAGGTTAGGTGTGCTTTGATCGGCGCAACATCGAGGGCCGAAGGGCCTGTACTGCGCTGTAATGTTCTATGTTCTATAACCACTAGTTCTTCATATGCCAGAGGGAGTACACTCTCAGAGCCTTTCCTATCAAGCCCTAAGAATGTTTTAGAATTTTATTAGTGACAGACGTCACTATATTCACACCAAGCCTAAGATAAATGTTTTAGAATTTTATTTTTCTAAATTCTAGGAAATATAAATAAAGGCATCCATTGCAGACAGAAATATAAAATGGATATCACAATCATGGTGTTCATGTCCCTTGCCCGCATAAGAATTTAGGAGGATCAGTAGACAATCCAGCCCCTCAAGCCGACTCCACCATTCAATGCAACCATGGCTGATCTCATTTCGGTTTCAACTCCACTTTCCTCCCTGCTCCCCATAACCCTTCAACACATCACTCATTAAAAATCTCTCTTTCTTCCTTAAAATTTGCTCAACGTCCGAGCATCCTCTGCATTCAGATAGTGAATTTCCACAGAATTACAATCCTTTCAAGTAAGTAATTTCTTCTTATTTCTCTTATCCAAAACAAAATATGACCTCTAATTTAAGATTTTCACACAAGAGTAACATCCTTTCTACATCTTCGTCAATCCCCTTTACATTCTTATATTAGATCTCTTTTCATTCTTCCAAACTCCAGAGAGTATAGGTCTAAACAACACAATTTATTTTCCTAAGATAAGCCCCTCATCTCTGGTGAATCTAATGAATCTCCTCTCAATTGCCTCCAATGTAAATATATCTTTGAGTAAGAGAACCGAAACAGTACACAATACTCCAGATGCTTGTAGAGTTACAGCAACATCTCTACTTTTAATAAACGCTAAATTCCATTTCTCTCCTTATTACCTGCTTCTCTTGAATGTTGACTTTGTGACTCATGCATAAAGACACCCAGAGTACTTTGGTGCATCGAGTGACGTCTGTCTGTCAGGTATTTTTTGGCTATAGTACATTCTATCCCTGCATCCAAGTCATTAACATAAGATTGTAAATGGTGGGGGGAAGGGGTTTAGAACAGATTGGTGCTGGAAAAGCACAGCTGGTCAGGCAGCATCCGAGGAGCAGGAAAATTGACATTTTGGGCAAAAGCCCTTCATCAGGAATAGAGGCAGAAAGCCTCCAGGGTGGAGAGATTGTAAATAGTTGGGGCCCGAGGCTTGAGCCGTGCAGCTCCCCACTAGTTCCAACCTGCCACCCAAAAAAAACAAGCAATTATTCCAGCTCTTTGCTTCCATCATTGGTTAGTCAATCCTCTATACAAGTTAATATATTACCATGTGATCTGACCTTGCGTATTAACCTTTTGTACAGCACCTTATCGAACCCATTCTGGAAATCCAGATATTCTACATCTACAGGACCCTAATAATCCACTTTGCTTGTTTTATCTTTGAAGAACTTTAGTAAATTAGTCAAACATGATTTACTAGTCATAAGAGATTTTTGATTTTCCAGATATCCCATTCCAACATTTTCCCAACCACAGATAGTAATCTAATTCACCTATAGTTTCTAACTTTCTGCCTCACTTCTTTTTTGAATAAATTAGCATTTTTCTATCCACAGGAACTTTTCCAGAACCACTATCTCTGCTGAGACTTCCTTTAAGGCCATCAAGCCCTGGATACTTGTCTGCCTTTAATCTCAATAGTTTACGGAATACATTTTCCCTAGAGATGACAATTGTTTTAAGATCCTCCTTTTCTATAACCTCTACATTATCTATTACATTTGGGATAGTTTCAGTATCCTCCACCATGAACGCTGAAGCAAAATATTGATTTGGGAAACACAGAAATGACAGAGACCCTATTATTAACTCCCCAGTCCTCTGAGGTACCAACATTCATTTTAGACACTTTTTTTTTGCTTATATACTAACAGAAGAAATTGCTATTTGTTTTTATATGTTGCATTGGTCTTCTTTCATACTTTAACTTAGCTCATTCTATTCCTATTTTGGTAATCCTTGTTGGTCTTTAAAAGTTTCCAATCCTCCAGCCTGCCACTGACCTTTAAGATGGTATGTCTTAGTTTTGCCCTTATGTTAGCTTTAACTTCTTTGCTTACCCACAGATGCTTTATTTACCTCTTACACTCTTTCTTCCTCTTTGAATATATTTTAGCTG
This sequence comes from Chiloscyllium punctatum, assembly GCF_047496795.1. Classification (NCBI taxonomy): domain Eukaryota; kingdom Metazoa; phylum Chordata; class Chondrichthyes; order Orectolobiformes; family Hemiscylliidae; genus Chiloscyllium; species Chiloscyllium punctatum. Next base: position 45,571,910 of record NC_092745.1, on the reverse strand, counting down.
CAAAGAAGCAAATATCACCTTAAAATGGCTGCCACTGTTCATTAACTGTCCTATCCTATTGTTTTTCTGCCCAGTCCATTAGGGCCAAATGTGTTTTGATGCCTATGTAATTACCTTAGTTTAACACCAGAACAGTAATAGGGGACTCTAGATTCTCGTCTTGCCACTGAATTTTAAATTCTAGCATGTTCTGACCACTTTACATTCACCATGAGATCATGAATTAATCCCATCTTATTACACAATATTAAATCAAAAATAGCCTGGCCCCTGTTTGGTTCTCCAAAATACTGCTCTGAGAAAGAATCTCTAATACACTTCATGAACTCTCCCTCAAGGCTACCCTTGCTAACTTGATTAAAACAGTCTACATACATATTAAAATCACCCATGATTATTCTTTTGACAACACCCCAGTATTTCCTCATTTTTATTGTGGAATTAGTGTCAGGGAACCTTTAGATAACTCACATCAGATACTTCTTCCCTTGTTTTTTATCTACTCAGACTGGCTCAATGTTTTCATTTCCAGTACTATAATCACTTCTTAACACAGCACTGATCTCTTCCACTAACAAAGCTACACTTCATTTTCCTTTCTATACTTCCAAAAGAGTATCATTGAATATTCAACTCAGAGTCCTGATCTCCCTGTAACCAAGCCTTAGTCGATACCTATGCATACCCATTTGTCTCTATTTGCAATGTTAGCTAATTAAATTGTAGTCTGAATGCTATGTGGGTTCAGATACAAAAAGTTAATTTTGTCTTATCAATTCACCTTACACTGTGTGTGAATGCTAATTTGCATCAATAAATCACTGTCCCTTCCTGTCATTCTCTTGTAACAACTAGACACGTCACTAATCTGCATTCCTATCTGCTCCTCACAGTTTGATTTTTTTTAAAAATTTCTACACAACTGAAAATTTTTAAAAAATCATTTAGCCATAAACAATTTGCAAAATCCCAAGAACATGAAGATCTTACATAAGCCCAAGCACCATCTGTTTTTTTTTCCCCAAATATTCTAAAGACTGCAACAAAGCACTTTATGCTACACTGATCCATTGTGCTCAAATTCTAGTAAACTAGCACTGACCAAAAATTATATTTTTATCCCTCTCATGTACTTTCTCTCAGTTGACAGGATTTTAGGACAAGATAGAGAAACATGAGGTTTAGCATTGTGTTGATCAGTACTACTAAATTTTAGTGTCTCTGTCAACCTGATCTTTTTTGAAGTACCTCCGATTTTCTTCTTCATGCAAACAGTTGTACTCTGCTTCACACAATCACAAAAATAAACATTGAACACGTAACAATGAAAATCCACATTCCATCACATCTGTGACATTTTTTGTTCATGCCAAGCATGTAGAAAAAAAGTGTTACGATGTGGAGGTCAAACTCTATTAATTAAAAGGCAAACACCCAGAAAAGTTTGCCTCTTAATCTGTTAAAATGTGAGTGGGTGACAGAGAACTCATACTTTCCACTTTAAAAGAAAAATAACAATTTATTTTCCTAACTTTAATAGTAAACACTAAAAACAAATTCACAGATCCAAGCCCCCTTTTTCTTAACTACTTACTATCTGATCTCAATTCTATAAAAAATGCTGCTCCAACAAAAAAAAGATCAACCATTACATTAACTTAAACTCAAGTCCACACAGTGTCTGTCTGTCTTCTATCTTCCGTCTGATCTCCCTAGATCATCGTCTTTCTTTATACTGCAAATGTGCTTTATAGGCGAAGGTACCTTTTTGATAGACAGTGTATGTTAATTTCTTTGAGAGCAAGATGTTAGATGGGCAGTTTGCTCTCTGACTCTACAGCAGTTGCTCTACAGATAAGTGGCAGTTGCTGTCTGACCAAATTTTCAAAAACGCCCTGCCTTTATATCCTCCAATGTCGTTCCCTGTCATTGGTCTGATGTTGTCAAAACAATAAATTCAAACTCAAAATTGGGTTTTAGTATTCTGAACATAATTTAAAGTAACTGATTAAATTTGAATTGTTGTCAAAATAGCAACAAAAACTCTATCCATTTAACAGCCATTTGCTACATGTATCCATTCTGGAACAGCTCGTCTCCCAGCTGTTCCCTTCAGGCAGCTGAGCCTACACTAAGTTTACTTCAAAATTCAGATGTTAAAGTGAACATACATGCCTTAGATTTCATAACCAAAGAAAACTACTGTTGATGCAGTAATAGAGACACGATATAAATAATAATATCCTAGTAATTTCAAACAGGAGAAACACAACCAAATGATTAGAAGGGTAATAACTTTCTTGCATTATTCCCTGGCTAGATAGCAGCACTAGCTAATACCTTTAAAAGAGAAAGTGAGAAAGCTTTTTTACAGAGTGAGAATTAAGTAAAAGCCACGTTTAATTTCAGCACTTTTCCAATTAACAACAAAATGTAATTTGATGTTTGAATCAGGCATTAGATTCACAGGACTATAACTGAGCTCTCTATCAGAGTGCAGAACTGAACAATATGGAGCACATTAATCCAGAACACCAAGAGAAAAACAAACAATCAAGATAGGCTTGAGTGGGTCATCCACCTGACAGTACATCAGTGCTCTCTCAGTTTTCATTCTTAGGATGTGGGTGGTGCTGGCTAGGTCAGCATTTAGTTGTCCAAACTTGGATTTCTCTCAGTGATAGGCAACTGCCTAAAATAAAAAGCATGGTGACATTTTACACATTACAAATTAAAGCAAGCATTACCAGAAAATGTTTGAAGTGTTGACACTGTTGTGGTATCTTGCAACCCGTCAATTTCCATCTCCAAGTCGGAATCCATATCTGAAAGTTGAGATTATTTATTGCAGATTATATATCTCATGAAAGAAACTCAACTACTAGAAAGAAATAACAATTCTGATACCATTCCATACTACTTTCTTGAAGCAGGCACAATCAAATTATGAGACAAAAGATTTGCAGGATATTTGTAAAATACATTTTGTTGACTGAAAACACCAAGTCTGATTATCATTTGTACCAAAAATGTGGAATAGACACAAAATGCCCAAGCATTAGAGAGAGAAATTGGGCAGTGCAGACAAGGGAATGAAATAAAACCAGAAGGAAAATGATAAAAGCAGTAATTCACTTATGAACACTGATACGGGGTATTAAAATTTACACCCCTTAGCCTAAACATCTCTGCGCAACTTCATTAATAAGAATGATATCAGAGTTTACAAATTCATGATAATATATGTACAAAACATGCAGCACTTATGTTGAACCACCTTTTGTTTTCATTTCTGCAAATCCTTTGTAATTGTAAAAATGACTTGGAGAGAGCTTGAAGAGAGAGAGAGTCAGATTTACAGCATGGAAACAGACCCTTTGGTCCAACCCGTTCATGCGAACCAGACATTCCAACCCAATCTAGTTCCAGATGATTCCACTGTTTGTTTTTAAAAACAAAAAAAGTTTTCTGAAAAAGGGATGATTCCCAATTGGGACAAGTTACTATGGTTAGACAATCTAAAGGACTATTTGAGAGTGGTGGGAACAGATTACCTTCATCTGCAGAATTCTGAGGCAACACTGTATCTTCAGATTGGTTCCCATCTGAAATCAAATCACGAACATTGAAAACTGAAAAAAGGTCTAGGGACAGGTTTGTTCCTTCATATACAGCAAAATTAACAACTTGCTAAAATACTGCACTATCCTAAGGACCAAATGCACCTGCCTGCCTGTTAGTCCCTCAACCGAGATGTTCATTCTTCCAAGTACGAGCCAAGCAGAGGTTTCTATGGATCATTTGTTGCAAGGGTTGAGGGGAAATGTATGTACTAATATTCTTGCTGTACTGTATACAGTACATTCATTGGAAGGTACCACAAAGGTCCAGTCCTGCACTGAACATTATGATTGCATTTTAAAAAAATGCAAAAGGTATTTTGCATTCAAGAAACCACCTGCACATAGTAACATTTTAAAGGGAACATTACCCAGCACATCATACTCACACTGCTTGTACATTGTACCTGGTAGTTGGAAAATAACATTAAAAAACTCTTCATTTCATACAGGTCCAACAAGCTACTTGGACTTTGAGTTACATCATAATTAAAACGAAGGCTGTAGAAATATTCACATGCCGTTTAATCAGACTTTTCATGACAGAATTAATCAACTAATGAAGGGGCACATCTCTTTACATTTTATATTATTATTAGAAAAGTTACAGGATTAACTTAGAAACAGAAAATGATGGGTTAAATGACCTATTCTTGCTCCTATGTCCATTCCTCATACTCACACATCTTCTACCTCAATACCATTCTCCCCCTCTCTCTCCCATTCACCTTTAACTTCTAGAAATCAGTTTATTTCACAAATATATTCAAATGACTTCTCCACAGCCTTCTGTGGTCAAAAATTCCACAGGTTCACAAGACTCAGTGAAAGGATTTCTTATCTTAGTCCAAAATGATGTACTAAATAGCTGGACATCATTAATGATTCCTTGTTCAGGACCCCCAGCCATTGAAAACATTAACCCTTTATCCAGTCCATTCAATCCTGTCAGACTTGTATGATTTAATGAGAGCCTCCCCCTCAATATTCTAAACTTGAGTGAATACAGGCTCAGCCAACCTCATACTACCTGGTAAATCAATCTGGTAAACTTTTGCTGCACTCCCTCTATGGCAAGTATTCATTTACTTCAGTAGAGGACTTCAAAATTAAGACAGACATGAATAAGAAATTATCAATTAGTTAGTTTATAAGTAGTAGTAAAGAATAGAATATTGACTGAAAAATGCAGCAGAACAAAAAAAACGAACAAAAAAAAAGGACAAGACAGGAGATAGAGAATCCACATGTATTCTGAAACTTTTTTAATAAGGTACTGTATAACTACTGGTTTTGGGATTAATTTAGAACACATGGAGTCGGGGCTAGGTAGAAGAATTTCATTTCAAAACACTGCAAGGGTTAAGAGTAGCTATTAACTGGTAATAAATCAGAAAAAGGTGTTTAACAACAATATTTCAACAAAATACAATGCAACATTAAGAACAGAATGGTACGTTCTTTGACAAATTAATTTCAATCTACATTGACATGAAATGCAACAAATATACATACATGCAAATTAGGAGCAGGAGCTTGGCCCCTTATGCCATTCAATAAAGGTCATAGTTGATCGGATTATAACCTCAATACCTTAGGCCTAACTACCCCTAATAATCAATCAATCAATCAGCTTCTTGCTTATCAAGAACCTTTTAAAAAAAAACAAGATTATGCTTTCACCTTTTTGAGGGAGATCGATCCAAATATTTTTCCATCATCTGAGAAAGAAAAAGTTCTCCTGTCTGAAGTGGGTGACTGCTTATTTTTAAATCCAGAACCCACGAGTTCTAGATTTTCTCACAAGAGAAAATGTCCTTTTCATATCCACTCTGTCTAGAGCCCTCAGAGTCAGAGTCATCAGCATGGAAATGGACCTTTGGTCCAACCAGTCCATGCCAAACAATCTCAAACTAAACTAGTCCCACCTGCATATGCTTGGTCCATACCCCTCCAAAGCATTTCTTATTCCTATACTTATCTGAATGTCTTTTCAATGTTGTGACTGTACCCGCGTCCACCACTTCCTCTGGAAGTTCATTCCACACACAAACCACTCTGTATATATATTTAAAAAAATTGTCCCTTATGTCTTTTCATAAAACTTTCTTCTGGCACCTTAAAAATATGCCCAGACCTTGAAATCCCCTGCCCTAGGGAAAAGACACCTGCCATTTACCTTAGCAGTACACCTCATGGAATTTATAAACCTCTATAACCTCAACCTCCTATGCTCCAGCAAAGAAAAATAAAATTCAAGCCTGTACAGCCTCTGGTTATAACTCAAACCATTTATTCCTGGCATCATCCTGGTAAATCTTTTCTGAACACTCTCCACCTTAATATCCTTCCTATAACAAAAGGTGACCAGAAATAGACATAGTACTCCAGTAAGGCAAATGGAGTTCGATATAATGTGAGGTCTTGCATTTTGCAAAGTCAAATCAAGGTAGGAGTTTCATGGTGAATGGTAGGGCCTTAAGGAGTATAGTGGAACAGAGGGACCTTGGAGTTCAGGTTCACGGTTCACTGAAAATGGAATCACAGGTAGACAGGACAGCGAAGTCGTCTTTTGGCACACTGGCCTTCATCAGTCAGTCAGAGCTTTGAGTATCGAATATGGGAAGTTATGTTGCACCAATACAGGATGTTGGTGGGGCCGCAATTGGGAGTATAGTGTTTAGTTTTGGTCATCTTGCCATAGGACGGATGCTATTAAACTGGAAAAAAAAAAGAGTGCAGAACAAATTTACAAGGATGTTGCCAGGACTCAATGGTCTGAGTTATAGGGAGAGGGTGGACAGGCTGGACTGTTTTCTTTAGACTGGAGGAGATTGATGGGCAGGGGGGAGATCTTGTCAAAGCATATGAAGTTCATCGTGGAGAAGTTGAATGTACTCAGTCTTTTTTCCAGGGTTGGAGAATTGAAGTCCAGAGGGCATCAGTTTAAGCTTAGACAGGAAGGAATAAAAGGGAACTTGAGGGGCAACTTTTTTGTTTTAAACACAGAGGATGGTATGCATACAGAATGAACTGTCAGTTGAAGTGTTTGAGGTGGGCACGTTAACAACATTTAACAAGGCATTTGGACAAATACAGGTATTGGAGAGGTTGAGAAGGAGATAAGCCAAGTGCAGGGAAAGTGCATTAATGTGAATGGACATTTTGGTTGGCACAGACCAGTTGGGCCGAAGTGCCAGTGTCAGTGTCAGTGCTGTAGGACTCTGACTCTTTGAAGAGGTCTCACTAACATTTTGTATGACCTCAACATAACGTCCCAACCCCTATACACAAATGTCTGAACAATGAAGACAAGCCCACTAAAGCCTTCTTAGCCACCTTTGTACCTAAACCCTTTAGTCTCTGTTCTACAACACCATCCAAGGCCCTACTTTGAATTGTATATTTCCTGTATGTTTATATCTTGTATGTTTTAACCGTGTTACCGCTTATGCTGCTCAACTCCAGCAGATACAGGTCTCTTCTATCTAACCTTTCTTTAGAAGGCAAGCCGCCCATTCCAGGTATGAGTGTAATAAGCCTTTTCTGAACTGCAAATATGTTTTCATTTCCCTTAAATAAACAAATGTATATGTTATTCTGGATGTGGGCTCACAAAAGCACTGTAAATCTGATATGTATGAGAGGAATTGCCATCATCATGTTAGCTGTACAACCTGAATATATCAAATCTGGGACACGGGATAAAAAGGATTCATAAGTATAATATCAGATCAGAAAGGATATAATTTATTAAAGAAAGCCTAAATAGGCTTTAGCTGTCCTCTACAGGAAAGAAATACCAGAGGGACCACCTGATAGAAGATATGAAGGAATTTGATAGGTTAAATGTACAGAAGATGCCTGAGGAGGTGTTTGAAACCAGGAGTCATAAAGGACACAGATACGAATAAATTAGAAATTCAAACAAAACCTCATTTGACAAAGAGTGGAGGAAGTGTGGAACTTGCTACCACAAAAAGTGATTTCGGTGAATAGCAAAGATGTAAAAGGAGAAGCGAGATAAACGTAACAGAAAAAGGAATAGAAGATCATGTTGAAAGGGGAAGGGGATATCAAGCAGGAAGAGGCTTCTATGGAGCATAAACTCTGGCAGTAGATTGATTGAAACAAATGAGCCACTTCTATGCTCCTAATTATATACATTGCTTCATAGTATTACCAAGGAGTACATTAATCTGCTAAATTGAGAGTGAACACATATCTGTAATGAGAGGCAGGAGGAAACCCAGAAGAACTACCTATAAAACGATCAACTGAGTGATGCCGATTCTGATTTAGAAACTCAACCTCTGCGACTGTAATGAAACTATGCAACAGTGACAGAAACAAATGAAACAAACAAAACAAAAAAATTTAGTCTGTAACCCAGTGGCAGTCAGGAATTGTAATTTCTACCACACTTGAAAGAAGCAAAAGCAGACTTGGGGTGGGCCACTGGAAAACAGGCAAGTTAGGTGATCAGTAGATTAGGAATGTTAGCCATACTAATTGCACACACCACTGTCAACACTCCCAAGTCAAGTGCAACAGATTCAATGGCAAACTATCCAAGGTATATAGAGTTGTACTGTGGATCCCAGTCACCAAACACCATCAAACTATACTCCCTTCAAAACAACCTGCACCTTCAAAGTTTTGCTTGGATTCTTTTGCCATTACTGTGACATAACTCAGTGAACAATAGATTATTGACAAGAACAACAACCTGTGTTTATATACACAGTGCCTTTAACATGATAAAATATTTCAAGATCCTTCATAAGTGTATTATCATTTAAAAATGACGCACCTGGAGATGCTTGGTTGGTCTCAGAAGAATAGTCCATCTCTTCTGGTTCTGTGATAGAAGACAAAATGGAAACTTTTGAAACTTACTGACAGTAAAATCTCACAAAGTAAACAAGGCAGTGTAGAGTCTTTCTCTGAAGTGAAATAACGGGCATCTGTCTTGTCACCTTCACTTAAACCAAAGCAGAGCAAATCAACACATTTCACCAAGGTAGGCATAGCCTAAAGTACCCAAATTGTGGCTAAACAGCTAAAGGGAAAACAATGAATGAAGTGCAGCAAAACTCTCATATTCATGTTCACTTCTATTAATAGCGTTGCCCCACCTTCCAGTTTTCAAATCTACAACCTTTCTTCAACTCTGGTTTCTCGTACATCACCTTTTCCCACCATTTCAATTCTGCTCTTGAGGTACTGTCACTGAATTACTAATCCACACGTTCAGCCTGTTTCTATGGGAATATAGGTCAAAATCACACAGTCATAGTTTAATAGAACTTAAACATAATTCATACATTTGGAATAGAAGGCTTGTTTCAGTAGTGGTGTCAGGAAACTATCAGCAATTGTCATTAAAATGTATGTCAATTTTAGAGCAGGAAATATGCCATAATTCCTCAATCTTGTGACTCTAGACCCACAGTAATGAGCCATGATGACAGTGGCTGAAGACAAAAAGGGTCTAAAAATTAATCACTGAAGACAAAAACAGCAGATAACTTTCAGTGACAAGGAATTACGTAAACATTGTAGTATTCATAATCTGTACCAAAGTGCGAATGCTTCTAGGCCAAATCAAATGAATGGAATTATTACACCTTGTTTCAGAAGAAATATTAACTTTTCTTTTATTCACCTCTTATTACTGTCAATATTGTGGACCAAGGTATTTTCATGCAGTTGGTGCATGTAACAAAGTCATCCATACTATCAAAACATAGCATGTATATAATCCAGTAAGGTTAAGAAAAGGAAAGGACTTGGACAGAGCTTCAAAAAAAAACTTTACAATGTTACCCTATTTTAACTCACTACCACTTTCTGAAGAGCATATAGGAACAGCCTTTCCAGTGCTTTCCACATTGCCAGAACAAAGAGTTAATTTCAAGACTTTCAAAAAGAATATAATGGATCCATTTTTAAACTCTCCTGTTTCTCATGCCTCAATTGTTCAGTTATTGGTTGGTTTTCAGTTCTAACATTCTGGTTATTGATATATGGTTTATGCAATAACATGAGCTGGGTTTAATCCCTTTCCTTTAGAACAATGATTTTCATAATGCAAAACCACCCACTACCTCACCTCCTCCTTCCAACACCCCACTTCAACAGTCCTACAAACAAAACCAAGCTGAGAAGTTTACAACTCAACCCCCAGGTCCTAACTATTAAACGTAGAATATTCCTTTCCCTTCCATTAAAATTATTTCTTTGCGAGAGTCTTGCAGCCCAACTGTTTCTTCCTGGTCTGCTCATTTCCCTCTCCATTCATCAGCACAGCACAAAGTACATTCCCGGCCTAGATATAGCCAAGCTCTTTCTATTCAAGGCAGCTGGATTAGATGAAATACATTAGGAATCTTCAAGTCATTTGTCATTCACCAGTAGGAATTTGACATCAGGTTTGATTCTTGGTCAGACGGCACACTATGCGCGAGCAACAGATTATGAACTAGACACTGGGAATTAGTGTTTGGGAATACGTATATCATGTCAATTTCTGCAGATTCGCCATTTTTACAAAAACAACCCAAAAAACAACTTAAGTGACTCAGACATGAGCCATACCTGTACTAGACCGTAACTCTAGATCCCCTTTTACAGGATTTTCTTGGGACCGTCTCGGAACAGAGACCCTACCTTAAAACAAAAAGCAAAAGATATAAACTGATCAGAACATTAAATAAGCAGATACAAAACCAGAAGTGAAAGAGTAGGGAAAAGAAACACAGCAAGGAGGACAACATTCAAGTGTCTGAACAAAAACTCCTCAAACCTGCTTGCATAACTTTCTGCAGTAAATATTAGAGCCAGTTTGCGTTCACAGATAAGATTTTGTTTTCTTGTTAAGCAGGAATATTAAGGTAATGAAACCAAGGTGGCTACAATAAATCAAGATACAGGCATCATTTAACAGAATGGCCGAAGAGGCTCAAGGGGTTGAATGGCCCACTGCTATTCCTAAGAAATCCAGGGGTCCAACACAACCAAATGTCTTGATGAAAGAGTCAGACTTTCTTATGATTTTTGGTTTGGTATCCAACAACTGTTTAGAATTTTAAAAACTTGCAAACTCTGCATAGCATTTACTGTAGACAGGAGCAAGTAAGCCTTTGGTCAGAATAACACATATTACTTTTAAAATTCACAAGTTATGTAGCTTTGATGTAAAGCAGCCACAAGGTGCCAGTGTGGTAGAACACAGATTTCTTGTTGTGTTCAGTAGATGGTGGGTATCTGCTCTAGACCGTAAGAAGACTGCTGACCAGAGACTCGGACTTTCTCTTGCTGTAGGTTAGGAAGCAGTTGAAAGCATAGTAGGAACTGGTCACCCAAAGCAACCCAAACAAATCTTTATAACTGTTATCAATCAGCACAGGGCAAAAGGGCAGCTCAGTTAGCTAGAGTGGCATTAAAAACCCTGTAAAATTAGAAATGAACAAAGCAACAATCAGAAAAAAAAAATACCTTTATGAGATTTCTTATGAGATTCTGGTACTTCTGAACCTGATCCACGTCCTGGTACTGTAGCTGGAAAGGAGCAGCCAGTATTAAAAATAGACCAAACTACTGTAAAAAATGTCAGTGTTTCCCACAGATTTTAAGTCCTTACCCACCGAAGGTAGGTAATCATCAAAATATCACACACCAAGATACTAGAAAAACTCAACGAGTTGGCACAACTAGGACTTTCAAAAGAGGAGCAGTACATTAGCTCATCTATTTTAGGACTGATCAAAAGAGAAAACGAATAAAACAGCTGTGAGGACTGAACTTAATGGCAAAACAAAGCCCACTCCACAGAGGGCTGCTGGGCAACAATGTATATCAGCCCTGATGAATCCATATGGGGCACTGACGGCTGATTTATTAAGACTCCAACAAAACTTCCTGGTTCCGAAGGGTAACAGGACTTGAAATAACAACTGATTTCTCTCCATATATGTTGCCAGACCCGCTGAATTTCTCCAGTAATTTGAGCTTTTGTTTCTTTCAAAGCTTCTTGGTCAGCTGAAGTAGGGGTGCCTCCACAGTTTAACAGCCTCCCTCCTCCTGTTCAAGACAACACAGCTTGCTACCCCATTAGTTGAAACCAGATGAAAAGGTAGTGGAAGTTCATGGTGACTGTTGAAATCATTTCTGAGGCTGAACTTGAAAAAAGAGCCACAGAAATTACTATTTTACATAACTTGAACTGGAAGGTTGACTTAATGAAGCATGTTCCATTTAATGAGAATGATGAGATAATTGCTAGTGTAGTTAATGGAGGGAGGGGGTGGGGGGAGAAAAAAAAAGAGTTTTATTTTCGGCCTGGGGCCAAATCTCAGCTCATTGAGTTAGTAATGGGAATAACAAACCTCCAAAGGTTTATTAAAAATTGAATCAGAAAGAATGTACCTTTAGGAGATTTCTTTGGAGGTTCTCGTGCTCCTGCATTAATTCCATAATCAGAATCTGAAAGCAAATCACTTGCATCACAACCAGAGCAAAATAGATCTCTTTCAATATTTTTACATTTTACTCTTTATCCTTGCTCATGCACTTGACAAATAGACTGACTTCCAGGTGAAAGAAAGAGAGAATAAAGTTTGACAACATAAGTTTTCAAATTAGCAGTCTCCTTCCCACCCCACATGCACGTGCACTCACAACACTGCACCACGCCCATTGTCCAAAAAGCCGACAAAATATGGAAAAGTCCTCCATTTGATGACAGTTCCACCTGTGGTTCCAAATTATAAATAATTTGCCCCAAATGTTACAGTGGAAGGTGACCCACATATTGCCCGAAACAAATAATTCTGTTTAATCACCAATCTATACATGGCTGCATACAAATGCTAAGGCAGAACTGTCTCTCCCAAGAACCAGCATGGTAGGTGTTGGGAGTGGAAAATAATTGAGTGAATTGATACTGGGGAAATAACCATCACCTTCCTGCGACCATACAGTCATAAATGGTCAATTGGCATCCACTTAAGAACATCTTCACACTATCACCGTGATTAACTGTGAGAAGGACAGCAGCCTTCCCAACTGGTAAAATAGAGCATTCTGCCTGCCAAACTGCAGGGGATTGGGTTTCAATCCACTCAAACTTGGGGATGTTGGGCACAAGTTTGGGTTTTGCCAGATAAAGTGGCCAAAGAAAGCTAATCCCACACCTCTGCCTTTGAACTCCCTTCCTACTTCACCCTACCATGACCCCTGTCCTGCAACCCTCCCCAACCCGCCCACCAAAAATTCCTTCGGCTTTGTCACCAGGAGCCTCAGCACCTGAAGCAGTGCTGCTATTGATAGGGGCAGCCAGCTTCCGATTAGCCAGCAACTTCAGATGGAGCGAGACATTGCTGTCCCAGGAAGCCTACCTGGTGATCCATAAAGTGCCTAATAGGCACAAGAGCCAGTGGGCTTTCCTGCTTGTGGTGGTGAGGGGTGCTACACATACCATAGCACCCATCACCACACTTTGAAAACAAAACTGGCATTCCCTACCATAGACAAAAAGGATTTGGGAGCATTTAAACTGACAAAACTGAATATAACTCAGTGTAGAGTAATAGTAGATAGTATCGGGTGGAATACTAATTTTCATTTTATGAGTTTCCCCATTGGCAGGTTTGATTAAAAATACCCCTCAGGAATTTGTTCTCACACAAAATATCTATTAAAAGGAAGGGCAAATCCAGGAAGTGAGGAATTCAAACACACGATGTGGGTGGGTGGGTGGGGTGGGAAATAAAGAGACAGCTAGGGGGTTTGGAGACCTACTTCAAAACAGTTCACAATCCTTCCACGAAAGTACAATTAAACATTGCAGAGCCTTGTAATTTCCTGCAATACAACTGAAGCATGTGATATTACAACACAGAACTTTTGCTGTATCTAAAAGATCCAAAATATTTTGGATGAGAAGAGGAAACTCAAATATTGAATATCTTAAATCATAATCACTCCAGTTATACACCAACAAAGCAGATTTCCAATCTTATTAATGTTGGAAATGTGGCAAATATATTGTCATCTATGGGTCCATAATTTCTTAATGTATTTCACTTTAGAGGTGTGGATCCATAATAGCTTCAATTAAAATGTCCACTTCCTTCAAGTTACCTAAGTGGGAACAACTTTCTCATCTTCCTAATCTGCAGAAAATAAAACCACCAATAGACAGCAAGTACTTCAAATCTGTTGAATTCCTATTAAAGCTGAGAGCTTCGATAACCACAGTTTACCCCAAACTTCCCAAGTGTCAACAGACAAATAGATCACACATTATTAAAGCATCTTACCATAGTTTCTTTTTCTCTGGCTCTTTATTGGAGAACGGGATGTCACTACTATTCCAGCATAACTCTTCACTCTGGAGGATCCTGTATATAACCGATGGCAGTACATTTTTAAATGTTACTATTCCATAACAAAACTAACCAGCATTCACTGTTCGAGATCAACTGTTCACTGTTTGGGCTGATGTCACCGCATAAATAATGCTAAACCAAATCACAATTTGTGGATCAACTGCAAATGTTAGGGTTCGGGAGGTGGGTGAAGGCACAGGCTTTGCTGATTTGTTCTGTGAGAACTGCGGGATAACAGACTTCTTCATTTGGTCCTGCCCAGGACTGATCAGAAAGAGAGTTAGAACTTGATACCTTGCAGATATGTTCTCAAGTGTAGTAAGGAGGGAGGAGGATTCCAGTACAGGTACGTGAAGAGCCAAGTGGGAGAGGCCAAGTGCTGGTGAGGGTGGAGATAACTACGCATGGCGGGGAGAGTCATCCAGTGTCCCAGGGTGGTGGAGGGGCTAGTCCAAAGCAAGCATATTGGGGTTGGAAGTGAGGTTGTGGCAGATATGGCCTTGTGAAGGGCAAATCCAGCATGTGAGGAATTCAAGCACATGATGCAAGAGTGGGGAGGGGCAGATAAAGAGACAGTTGGGGGTTTGGAGACCTACTTCAAAATAGTTCACGATACTTCCAAAAAAGTACAATTAAACATTGCAGAGCCTTGTAATTTCCTGCAACACAACTGAAATGTATATTACAAACTTCTCAACTGTTTTTTAAATACCTGTTGAAAGAATCAACACAGAAAGTGGTACACACAAAGGGATCAACAATAACTCTGTCTAAACTATTAAGGGACAAGAACCAGCTTTTATAGGAATTGAAAGTAATTAACCATGCCTGGGAAAAGAGGAATCAAGGCAACATGAACAAAACTGTTTTGGCATCTGCTTGATAACTGACTGCCTTATGCCATAAGCATTAATTATTGCCCTGTACAAGAATTTAAGCAGTTAATCACAGGAAAGCCATATCTTCAAGGAGAGAAACCAATGTAAAATGTAACAAGAAAGAAAGAAGCTACTTCTGATAAAGAAGCATGCTGTGGACTTGATGCCAAAGGGAGTCCTAAAAAGATACTCAATAACGTCAGCCTATAGACCTGAAGGATGAAAACACTGCAGAAGAATCCAACATCAGAACCCTTCAGCAGAAGGGCTTCAAAGAACAGCACTGCACAAGGATTAAACCCTGGACATCAGAGGCGAGGCGCCTGTTGGTTGGAATCTATGATTAACTGAATAATAGCCAAACTGAGTTGAGGTTTAACTTGCTAACTTGAGGAGTCTTATTTTGGTTGTTATAGGCAATAAAGTTTAAATCATTGTTTCAGTACTTGATTGTTCATAAAAAAAAAGCCAGATTAAAAAGGTAGCTTGTGGTAATTTAACCAAACCCAATGTGCTGACCAATAAAGGAAGGCATACCAAACACCTCCTTCACTATCCTATCTACCTTTGACTCTACTTTCAAGGAATTATGAAGCTGCATTCCAAGGTCTCCTTGCTCAGCAACACTCCATAAGACCTTACCATTAAGTGTATAAGTTCTGCCATGATTGGTCTTTCCAAAATGGAGCAACTCACTTATCTAAATTGAACTCTAACTGACACTCCTCAGCCACACCTCCAATTTTGGTGTCATCTGCAAGTTTACTAACCATACCACCTATGTTTACATCTAAAACATTTTTATAAATGACGAACAGCAGTGGACCCAGCACAAATCAGAAGAAAGAAAAAGATGGTTTTCTGTCCAGGGTTTGCAAACATCAACTTCTATTTAGCAATTATGTAAGCAAGGCAAAACAAAATCAAATAATTTCAATGCAAGACTGTTTTTAATCCAATATTTACACAGTGTTTTTTTAAAAAAAAATCACAGTATTTGGAAATAAATGACACTGTGGAGGTTAAAAATGTCACCTAGTTGCCCTGTCATAGCAGCTTTGGCGCAGTAATCTCCTCCAGCTGCGATAATCTGTTTCAATTTTAGCAGAGCTCTAGTCTGTATTTAAAGTCACACTAATGACCATTGCCAGATGATAGCCAATCTCGGCTCCAGGCAGCCACCGTCTTGGGAGAGAGGATGAAAAAAGGAAGTACTGTAGCATTTTTTTAAAAAGACACTTGTGGTAGCGCACCCTCAGGAACCCAGTTACTCTCCACCCAATTTACTCAGCAGTCGTGAAATAATCTCAACCTCGTTAACTTGGACCAGCGGGAAGCATCTCTGGAGTTTATAAACTGATGTTTACAAAAGGAATCAGGTTTGAATCGTTTTCGGTTTCCATTCTCAGACTGAGCAAATCCACCTTCCCCCCCCACCCCCACAGTTAAAACTCACACGATCTCGCTTAACCAATTAAAAAAAGAATACTCAGTATACAGATTCCCTTAACTTTCTCCCACTCCCGCCTCTAGTTTCTTACCTTTTAACTCCTTGGGTCGGGAGTTGGCGCTTCTCGTCAATCGCACGCTCATTTCGGACTCTTTCGCTGTCGTTCTAGCCCGGCGAAGAACCCTCCCCCCGCCGATCTCTCCCCGCTGTTAACGTTTCCTACCGGACACCATACGAGGCATACACCCCTACCCGGATCCAATTCCGGACGGACTCATTGCGGGGCAATCATAACTTCCGCTTGTCACTTACTGTGGGGCGGCCCTTATTTCCGGTCGGATAAATTTCCCCACCTTCTTGAAGGTGGGCCGTGTTGGCTGGCGCTCAAAATGTAAAATCGGTCCGCCTTGATTTCCCGCCCCCTTCAGCGCTGGTATTCTCCTCTCACTAATTTTAGCAGTCGCTGGGGAGATGGTCGCGCTCCTCTTCCATGGGGGGAAAAAAAAAACAATAGTTGACCGTTAGTATTCAAATATTTGAATTGACGCCGCGAGCTGCAAGTTCTGAG
The DNA here is from genome assembly GCF_047496795.1 of Chiloscyllium punctatum. NCBI lineage: Eukaryota > Metazoa > Chordata > Chondrichthyes > Orectolobiformes > Hemiscylliidae > Chiloscyllium > Chiloscyllium punctatum. The sequence continues at coordinate 45,555,000 of NC_092745.1, read as the reverse complement.
AACCGTTAAACGGACCGCCGGCCAAAATTGTCGTCCTCAAGCCATATGACCCGATGAAAACTACTAGTCTATTTGTGTGCGATGATAGATTTGAAAAGAATTAAAAAGACGCATCTAGGTCCATTTCACTGTGAGCAGTGCCCGAGCCTGAACTCAGGCAAATGTCAGATCGAACCTTCTAGAAAGATTCCACGTTAGCAGGCAGACTCCCAAACTCTTAGAAGTGATTGAAACATTAAGCTATGCAGGACCCAAGACCGCGAGAGGCAATAACACACCTTTTTTTGCCTTGGACCGAATGTGAGCAGAAAATAAAGCTACAAATAATGAGACCAACGAAGTTTCAGGTAGTTGGAGATTTTTTTTTCGTCAGAACGAGGAGAGGTCGAAAGCGTAATAGACAAAAAGGGCCTTGTGTTATCGTTGGAGGTAGGACATATTAAACAGCAAAAAAAACAAAAAGGCACTAAATGAAGTGGGAAAGTTTGTGCTTGAAAATTGTTGAACTATTCCCCCTTCCTGACTGGTTTGGAAGGAAGATGGGAGTCTCCCCTGAACTCTAGGCTTCCTTCTCTCCTCATCATCACAAGATCATGTCAGATATGACTTCCCTCTAGTAAAACTATGTTGACTATCCAAGATCAAACTTTACCTTAACAAGTGCAGATTAATCCTTTCCTTAAGAATTTTCTCCAGTAGTTTCCCTGCCACTGATATGGGACTCACTGATCTGTAATTGCCTAGTTTACCCCTACTATCCTTCTTCAATTGTATTAACTACCTTCCAATATCGTGGCAATCAGAATTACATACAGTCTTGCATTCTGTAGCTAACCTATGTTTTATAAAGACTATTACAAGACTTCCTTATTCCTACTTTCTTTGCCCCAATTAATGAAGATAAACATCCTGTATGGCTTCTTCATCATGTCTACCTTTGCTGAGAATTTCAGGGATCTATGGACTTGTACACCAAGGTCCCTTTGTTCCTCAGTACTCTAAGAAACTACCATTCATTGTGTATATCCTTCTCTTATTAGATATTACAAAATGTAGCAATTCACACAATGAAAACGGAGACTATGCTCAACAACACCACCAATTTTTAAGTCATCTACAAACTTACTAATTATACCTTCACCATTTATATCCAAGTGGTAATATCCATAACAAACAGCAAGCATCCCGGCACCAATCCTTGTGGTACACCAGTCATCACAAGCTTCCAATCACAAAAGCACCCCCATCACCCTTTGCCCCCTACTCACAAACCAGTTTCAAATCCAGTTTGCCAACTTCAGTTATTTGTAAATTATCACAAGCTACCTTTAATTCAGCCACTTATTAAGGAACACCACAGGCAAGCAAATAGTGAAACAATTATTTAAACTTTATTGAATGTCACAACCAAAATAAGACCCCTCAACTAAGGATGTTAAGCCTCACAGCCCAATTTAGCTACTACTCAATTAAAAGTAGAATTTTTGCAAGGTTTGTAGCTCAGGTTGAGGTTTAGGGTGTAGGTTTGCTCGCTGAGCTGTAGGTTTGATATCCAGACGTTTCATTACCTGGCTAGGTAACATCAGTGGCGACTGATGATGTGACCAGGCCAGGTCATGAAACGTCTGGATATCAAACCTACAGCTCAACGAGCAAACCTACACTCTAAAAGCAGAATTTAGATACAATTCAAACCAAGTGTCTGTTTCTGGGTACGTCCAGGGATCGATCCTCGTGCAGTGTGATTCTCTGTAGTTCTGCTGCCAAAGAATTCTAAAGTTGAATTCTTCAATTCAGCTCCTGGTATGTGACATTATTTATGATACTTCTGGAGTCACCAAGTCTATAGCTTGCTTTCTTATCAGGCATAGGTTCTCTTTTTTCACTAGCTGTCTTGTGAAAACACAGAACTCCTTAAATCCTTCTGCATGCAATCTTAATTGCCTAATTATCATAAAGCAGCTAGTTACCAAACAATTGTTACCTCCTCTCCCAGGAAACAACTTGTTTATGTTGCTTTGACTTCTTATTCCCAGGGATGCTTAATTGCTTTCAATTCCTTTATAACAGTTTGTCCTTCTCCTTTTATCATAGGAAACAGTTTATTCAGAAAAAGTTTTGCCAATTCTTTTAGTTCCTGAAAACTTATTAAAGTTCTGAAGTGTCACCATCCCTTCTATTTGTTCATTTTTTTTTAATATGATGAACAGTAGTAAATTTGGCCAGTATGCCAATAAAGAAAATAAGCTATTAATATGAAATTGCACTGTGCTACACTTGTTGAAATTTTAAGATTATCACACATTAACTGAGCTAATTCTTTTTCAGCTGCTGCATTTGTTGCTGACACCAATATCAAATCATAATAAAATATATCCAAGTATACGAAACAAAATCAAGATGTGAGATAACACAAACACAAGTGGCCTTATGAAAATTACTCCCCAATTCCAGATGTCATCCCACCAAATATGTTCCTTAATGGTTTTTAATATGTCTTTTATCTCTGACTATTCTGCTGAAACTTAAGATATAACCTGTGCACCTCTCTTAAAATCACTTTTATTTCTTGCCAATAAGACAAAGAAGGGGGACCTGGAGTGAGATCAATGTCCCTTGTTGCACTGGCATTGAAGGCTATCACATTGAAGTGCATGGATATGCACATAGCTGGCAATGAGCTAGACTAGCTTTCCATTGTCAGTCATCAGTCTCTCCATGAAGACAGACAGACACGTGCATACCTGAGCCAACAGAGGACTGATAATCTCGATGGCTTCGTTCATCCTTCAATCCAGGTTACTGATTGTTTCTGACAAATCAGATTGCTGTTCTTGTGCCTGTGTATTTTGATAAGGTCATTAATAGCCAAGGCCATGGAATCATCTTCTGCTTGAGACTGAACAGGTGTCAGGCTGTTTCTTCCTTGACCAGTTATTGAGATGTCTTAGTAATGTACTCACCAGATTGTGCTTCTGAGTCTAATCTAGAAAGAGAACCCACCAAAGTGAAAGTCCCTCAGCTGGTGGAGATTGTACGTGAAACCTTGTCAATGCATCCTCTGACGGCTAGGTGGCTTCCTCCTCAGAAGTGTAGATTTACCTGATAGTCTCTATCAGTAATCTCTTACCTATGTTTTGCTGGGTGATGCTTGTGATTGCAGTGAAGAGATGGAACTAAGTGTAAGACAGAGAAGCACTGTGCAACTTCAGAATGAATTAATGATGGAAACAGTAGAGCAATGATGGAAACAATAGAGCAATGCAGTGCAGCACATCACAGTGGAGCTTCGTGGGTTAGTTGCACTCTTCTCTCATGAAATCTGAGAATGTTTCCTCATGTGCCATTAGGAACCTTGTATCTACCATTCCTCAGCAGACTTGCCCAATTCTGCTCCGTTGTGAGACAGCTTTTCCTGCAGAGAGACAAAAGGAGGGACTGAGTTTGATGGAGATGAATGGAAGAAGTTAGCTGTGATGTCAAGTTTTGCCAGTGAGTGAATATGAAACTCAAAAGGCAGAAGCATCCATAATCTGGAAGGATGAGGTGGTGGAATAGTTGATAGTGGATACAATGCATGCAGTAGAGTAAATTGTAGTCCATGAGACTTGTTGAGAGGCATGTGTAATGGCAGAATCATAAATGAGTGATAGCCCTGTGAGTGTAAGATAGCAGAGAGAAGATGGTGACACTTACCCTTTTAGTGTCATGAAGATAATTCAGCTTCTTTCTAAACTGTTGTGATTTGCAATTCACTGGCATACTACACTGACCTGAGCTACAATCTAGGTCCAGGCTGGCTGTGACTAGTGGTGTGGCCTCCTATGGCAATCAACAAGATACAACACAGCAGTCCTCTCCACCATCCTGTCCACCAGCACCTTCAGGTACGTGTTGGTGAACTGAGGAGATAGCTTGCCTTTCTAGGTAATTTCCTTGAAGATAATGTAAGACGCCAATATGAATGGTAGTTCCTGGCTTGTTCACAGCACTGGCAATGGTGTGCAGGTAGGCTTTAATATGGTGTGAACATCAAAAGACTCTGGCAGCAACAATCACTTCTGCTTCTCCTGCCGCATGATTGCACAGGGCCCAGATATGTGATTAAAGACTGGAAGATTACATCAGAAAAGTCACCATGAGCCATGGCAAACTTAGCACCATAAAATTAGTTGAAAGTTAGAAAGTTCAGACCGTACTGATTAGCATACTAGTTATCTATTCATGCACTCACTCAATTGATCAGCAGACAATATGTTAACTAACACATATTCAGTTTTTAAAATTCCATGTTAAATTCAAACTCAATTTCAATTTGAGAAATATCCATCTATAATCATCAAAACATTCCCATGCTCAGCAAATTTGCATTTTTTACTCGATGTTGCAGTATATTTTCACAACTATTTCTGTGACCATGTTGACATTCAGCTTCTTTATTCAGATACAGATTATACAATAGCAAATATAATTAAGCTTCCATAGC